>NC_090930.1:444365846-444990846 GCF_040938575.1 Ambystoma mexicanum
AGAGAGGGAGCTGTCAGCGTAAGTTTGAACCTCCTGTTGGAACGCTTACAAGTTTGAAGAAAACAACACTTTTTTATATAAAAAAAAAACTTTTTGAATAATTCATTTTCTCTTGATTTTTGACGGATTTTTGCCCATCGAAAAAAGTGGTTTAAACCGTTCTGGTTGTATTCAAATGTAAATAGAGATCCATATCATATTACACTACAATTTCCAAACGTTCCACTGACATTTTTCATGTTTAGGACTACTTATGCATTTCACATGCAGTACGGGCTGTGTAAACACACCCAGGCTAGGAATGCAGTTAGGGTTGTACACGAAATGAGGGCTTTGTACAGACAAATGTGTGCAGACGCTGAGGGCTGGGCGCAATGGGTGTAACATATGGGGTAGAGAAAGCACATCAACATCTCCTCAAATGCTGTGTTTTCTCCACCACAACAGGGAAATAGAAGTTAAAAACCGACCCATTCACATATGAAACTGTACTGATGAAAACCACGCACATATTTTCAATAGTAGCAAAAGGTTTCCACAGCTATGAAGCAGCATGAAAAACATAACTCGGCACCATGTCTGACCCATTTAATAGCACTTATGCATTTAAAGAAAATGAGAAACATGAAACTTGTTTACTTGACAGAAAACTAAACATGTATGTTATGCCACTGCGTTACCAGTTCCAATGACGTCTATGTTGAGAAGACAATCACAACGATTACTGAATGAATATGACATTTAACAGTACCTTAACTTACACGAAAACGTATATATTGCAATGACATATCGTCCAACGGCATGCGCTCTCAGAATTGTGCCTGAGAACGCACATATGTGTCCCACAAGAGTCCCTGCTGACCAACTTCATCAATCATTAAAGAAGGGCAGTCTATTGGGTTCATTCCAAGATCGAGTTTGGCAGTGCTGTAAAAAAGTGGCGGCATTGAATTTACCACTTGGCGGGAGGTATTCCCTCCAGTTTACCTAAATAAAATGGCCGACATACTGCCATTGGGATTACCAAGGCAGACATTCAGCCAAACCCGAAATGGGGAATACCACCACTTATGGATGATTTACCTCCCGTTCCTAAGTGGTAACGCAGCGGTAACAGTAATTCCGCCAATGAGCCAATGAGTACATCATTGTTTGGAAATGAAAATCTTACCTTTCTTTGTCCCTATGGACAGGCCTGCTGCATGAAAACTGTGCACTGCTGCAATCCAGGGTTCCTAGCAGTGGCCCTGTGTCTGGGGGAGAGCGAGCCTCTAATGGTGGCTCCCGAGTCGAAAGGAAATAGTGTTGCATTTACTGTCCCTTGCAGTATAAAATACAATCACTGCAAAAGAAAGTCTGGTTTTCCTCTCTTCGGAGTCTTGTAGGCACTTCATTAAAAGAAACATTCAAGTGCGGCCTTGCAAACGCAAAACACTGAAAATCATTGCGTCATGAACAGCATCTCTGCTACAGTACAGGCTCATTACAAGTATGGTGGTGCGGAAAACAATTGGCGGTAACAGTATTACTGCCACTTTTCCTGCTCCCCCATACTATGAGTTTGGCCCTGGAGTGGGGGATTTACCTCCAGCACCATGCTGGAGGTAAATCATCCCACGTTCTTCTGAAAATCGGCAAAATCAGCGACATTACCAGAGCAGTAATTCCACCAAAAATGCCCGATACAGCACTAATCGACTTCTGCCGGACCAGGTGGCGGTAACGGTAATTCCGTTGGGCAGTATTCTGGTGGATTTACCGCCAGAATACTGTCCAACTCGTAATTTCTTTCCATTTCTTCACTTTTCCTAATTTCATGTTAAATGGGAATATATGTTTCCAACTATGAATCTGGGAATGTGCACCCAAAGCCCCTTACCACGCGCGGATGGTATTATATGAACTGCACAACTGAAACCATTTGTATGCATTGTATTTAAATGCCATCCGGTGGCGTCATGTGTTCAGCATTGTGTACTTTCTTCAGACCGCTCTCCTATCTACACTACGAGGCCTTTGTGCCATTTTAAGCCAGTAAAATTGCAACAGGCACAAGCTGCAAAATGTGACTCTGCATCTGAGGCTTCATTACCGCTCAGGCATAATACCAAGATACAGTCCTGGCTTTTCGCTTCGCATGCTTTCACACTACAGCTCATATATGGAGCAGATGGAACCTACACCCTACTCCAGTGCCCGACCCTCAAATCTGAGGATGTAAAACCTTATGCTATGGTGGCCTCCTCCATAATGGAGACAAGTGTATTAATGCCTGATTGGTAACACCCGAGTGGGTATATTCTTGGAATCAATGGTCTGCTAATAAAGAACCGGTATTTACCAATACCGGCACTTAACCGAAACGGCAGAGTACAAGTATGCCGTTGGGGGTAACCAGACTTACTGCCAGCCAAAAGCTGGAGGTAACTCAGGCCTCCACCGGCATAAAACAGCTGGTATTCTCGGCACTGGTAACGTCAGTGCCGAGAATACTGGCAAATCCCCCCCCCCCATGGAGTCCTATGGGACTCCATGGAATGGGGATTTACCAGTTGTTCCGCTGCCTGTAATATCCGGGTATTGCCGGGATATCAGGCGGCGGAAACGGTAGCTGCGTTTGTCACTATACGGGTGGATTTTCCGCCAGGATACCGGCAAACCTACAAGGAGGCCCATAATGTCTTGTCATGTAGCTCTATGCCTCAGTCCTGTAACATGCACATAGAAAAAAGGTCTAGGTTATTGTTAAGTGCTGTTTAAAAATGCTCTTCATGTTGTGTGACATGACTATAACAAATAAAAATAATATGCATAATGTAAACTGGTGTATTAATGCCTAATTGGTAACCTCGAGTGAGTATATATTCTGAGAATCATTGGACCTCATTACAAATACGGCGGTGCAGGTTAAATGCTGGTTACATGGCGGTAATTCTGTTACTGTCTTGTTACCGTTGTACTATAGGTTTGGTACGGTGAAGGACAAACCTCCAGCAAAATGCTGGAGTTTAAGCCACAACCTTACTACCAAAAATCGGCAGCATTAACACCAGCTGGAGGTAACATTGCTGAAATGCCCATGGAGTCCCAATGACTCCGAAAATGGGGACTTACACCGCTCTACCACCACTTTTAATCCTGCAGTAAATCTTCAGGTACAAGTGGAGGTAACGGTAATTCCGTTTAGCCATGTTTCGGCGGGTTTACTGTTGGAATACTGCCGAACTTGCAATGACACCCAAGACCTCATTACAACTCCGACGGTAGCCGTGCTGGTTAAACCAGCAGGTTGCCGCCGGAGTTATGATTTTTTCCGGAGCCTGGCTCCATGGAAACACCGGGGGATTACGACCCCAGTGTTCCTGGAAGTCAGGCGCCGGAAAAATGTAAATTCCCATTCCCATCTGCGTCCCATCGGACTCAATGGGAATGGGGATGACGGAAGCACCGTGCCGGTGCTTCCCGGAAAGTCTGTGGGCGTGTGCCGTCCCACCCCCCAGGTCAGACCTGGCAGCCGCCCGCAGACTCGGGGTGTGCCGGTCCGGTAACAATGGTGCTGGTAGGCTTACCGGCACCGTTGTTACCGGACTGGCATGCTCGTAATGAGGCCCCCAATGTCTTGTCATGTAGCTCTATGCCTCAGTCTTGTAGAATACACATCGATTAAAGCATTTGATTTATGCATTGCTGTTTAGCAATATGTGTCCTGCAGTGAGACGTGCTTAAAACTAATGAAAATAATATATTTTATTAAAAGTGACTCAGACTAGAATGTAAATATTATGGAGGCAGCACACAGTTAAGCTGGAAAATGTGATTATTGAATAGGGGGATTGGAAGAGGTTTACTGAGTAGAGAGGGAAAAGAACTAAGTAAACTATAGAAGACATTAACCTAAGGCCACATTCCACGCTATTTAATATGTTCCAAATGTAAACACTCTTTTTAACTAGACTAGATGAAGACCCAGTACCAATGTCATTTATCCTTTGGTGCATAGAAGTTTCATTAACCAGAAACTTTTTCGAATTTCAAGGCCAGTTCTATCAACAAGTAGAAGGAACGGCCATGGGAGTCACTATGGCCCCAAGTGTAGCGAACTTATATGTTGAACTTTTCGAAAAGAAATACATCTATGCCAATAATCCATTTATCCAACATCTAAAATCATGGGCCAGATACATAGATGATATTATTGTCATCTGGAACGGGACAGAAGATGAAGCCAATAGCTTTGCAATTTGGCTTAACCAACAAAATTGCCACTTACAATTTACTATGAACATCGAAAGAGAAAAAAATCAACTTTCTAGATCTTACCATCTTTCACCATCAAGGTGCGTTACTAGTTAGGCCTTATCATAAGGCTACAGACAAAAATTCCCTTTTACATTATCATAGCCATCATGTCAAACATCTAAAAGACAATTTACCATATGGCCAATTTTTAAGAATAAAAAGAAATAGTAGCACCCGAGAAGCTTACGAGGAAGAAGCACAAGCTCTCTCTAAAAAACTGAAAGATCGACTTTACCCTAAGAAACTGATAAAAAGGGCAGCTAAAAGAGCATATAACAACAATCGAGAAGCATTACTTGAGGACAAAGTTAAAAAACCACCAGACACAAGAATAGTGAGTGTGAATACATTCACCAACCTTAGCCTCTCCATAACTAATATAGTACGTAAACAATGGAAGATCTTTGCATAATCTAGTAGTGAACTACCCTGTCCACTTTTTGCATATCGCAAATCTACCACCATAGGAAACAGGGTGAGTAGCAGTAAATTCAGAAGTAAACCACCTGAAGTTGAAAACCTAACTAAAACATGGGGTCTTAGCCCAGTCATTGGCCATTATCCCTGCGGTGGCTGCTCAGTGCGTAAATACACTAACAAATCTAAAGAATCGAAATAGGTTTACCTACACCATGGAAAAAATTACAATTTTCTAATTGCAATTCAGAATTTGTTATCTACATGATAACCTGCCCATGTGGTTTAAAGTATATAGGAAAACTGTTCAAAAAATTAAAACACGCATCATAGAACACCGGAGCTGTATACGCAATAAAACCATCCAAGCCCCCATGGTAAAACACTTTATAGATAAAAACCATTCAAGTGACGACATAAAATGGACAGTACTACTAACATTAAAAGGAAATGACATAACAAAGAAGAAACATCTTCTACTAGAAAAAGAACAGAGACTTATTTTCCAAACCAAAAGTGATGAACTAGGGCTAAACAAAGCCATCGAATGGCATAAGATCTGAGCGCCAGATACTATATTTCTATAAGGGTTTAATGTGCACCCCAGTAGCTAATTATCATCTCCTGGTTGCTACATATACAAAAGAAGCTATGTAATTAGATTACATTCCTGCCTACGTTTCATTGTTACCAGGATAGATATTCACAGAATATACAGTGTAATCTAAAAAACATTTTTTTTATACAAAATACCGTCTTTAGTACCCTTCATTGTAAATGTGTCGTAGACATTTAAAACTACCGGTAGTAGTAAATCCTACCAGCACTAATAAAAACTAATAAAAACTAAAAAAGGACTAGAGAGCTTATATCTAACCCCCTACCCAAGATGGCACCTGCGATCGAGACAGTGCCAGGCAGAGGACACAAGAAAAGGAAGGACGCTAGTGCAAAGACCAACTAAAACAGGTAACTTGCCATTTCATAACCGTTTAAATCAATTGAAAATCAATATAGACCTTATCAACGCGATACGAACGAAGCACGCCGGTCGCTACGAAAACGTTTAGAGTCATTAAAAGCCCACTCACGTTCTCCTTACAGATTCAATTATGGATCTCATCTACACAGACCCTAAATTGAACCGACCGCATTCAGAAAACTAAAGGAATACGGACATACCCGCCCTAAGCCACATATGAGCCGAACATCACCTGATTACTAATACAGGTAAGCGACTTACAATTAAGAAGGGAATCCGCACTGGCTATCAATAAACTACTAATTTACAGGTAAACTTAACGCTATAATAGATCCAATTGCCGTTTTTTCTAGGCTCTTGCTCTCACTACAGATTTTGACTTATGAGAACATTCTGTTCCCACCCGCCTAGCATAAGACAAACAAATAGACGTGGCCTGAACATTCGAAGCCCCTCTATATATAGAAAGACTTTTGAAGTTCCAACATCACATGCTATGAGGTAAGCCTTGATCTACTGTCCTCTCAATGTACATTCCTACAAGACTGGAGCCAACCTGTTAGTAACCTTCACTAAAATATGCATATTAACTTTGCAGGTCGTAACATAACTCAACTTCGAGTTATCAACAGACCTAGGAGATCGAAAACCTGCTTAATTCAGGATCCCTACCTCCTCATAAGCCACTCACCTCTGACAAGACTAGGTAATTAATTATCCTAGCCCTGTCTTGTAAATTGAAATTATTACAGAACTATTTGGAATATTCCTATCCCTTTTCTTTCTGTTTTTCTGTTTCATATCAACAGTTGCAGTAGGCAGATCCAAACCCGCCATGCAATACCAGTAATAGGAACTGATATCCGATGATAAATGTATTAAATACACCTCTTACTAATGTTTGTTTTTACTGTAAGGAATGATTTAGATACAGTGACAATACTCCTGAAGAAAGTTCCCAGAATCACCAGAGAACTGAAACATGTCGAGTTCTACTTAACCATCTAGTGTAACAACTACTAGCTTGACGAAATAACTGCCTCATAATAGGGCATAAGGATCATTGCAAGTGGAAGATCTTTTTTCTGCATAGATCATTATATCCATTCAAAGCTACTAGATATTTGATATCATAATATACAAATCAATGTGTCACGACTAAACAGTCTTTCTCTCTTTTTAGACATTGTGTGAATGTTTTATTGTACGAAATGAATGGGGTTGTCCCATCATTTCTTAACTCAAAATGTATCTTTTCTATAAATTATTGAATTAAAATATGACTTTAAATATACCACTTACAGTTTCGATTTAATGAATACAACTGTAAACTGTTGATATGTGTTAACTACCTTCTTATGTTTTGAAATATTGACCCACCCTCAATAAAAGGTAGAACGACTACTTAGGTAGTTCTATTGGGCTTCCCTAAAGATGTATATTGCCAAATGTAAACACGCCAGACATTTGATTACAAGAGTCTGATCAATGCACTGTCGCTAATAGGAGCTACTGTAAAGTAGTCTAACCAGAACAGAAGTAATGGTTTGTTTTGTAGTCCTTAGAAAGAGGACACGCTTCATTTGTGTTTTTCTGTCCAGCATATACAGAACCTTTAACGCTTTTTATTCCCATGATATGTAATCAATGTTCACCAGCACTTTGGTAATTGTCTCATTTGCAAGGAGCGGTAAAATTCAGAAGTAGCCTGTTGAAAGAGCAACTTTTACTGTTTTTTTAGTTATTTGCTGCTATTTATTTCACATATTATGCTGCTATTAATTTTATCACAATGTTTAATCTGTTAATTATTGTTTCTTGTAACATGTTCAAAACTTATTTATTTGTCTGTTTTTATGGCACTCGTTTTCCAAAATAAACTTCAATGACACTGAATACAAATTATATAACATATAAAGCCAAGAAAAAAGATTTTATAAGAGAGAGAATTTCAAAATGTCAATGCTAAATGGAATAACAACCAACGCATGTCTATGTCTCTGTAACAGCTTTGGGGGTCCGGATCAGGTGTGATGATGTATTTTCTGGGTCTGGACAATGCTGTAGTGGCTGGTTTATGGGATTCAACCCAGTCTAGGTTCGTCATGAATTCCCATAAGGAATTATTGTAGGCTTGGGCAAAGGTTAACCAGTTGCTTCTTTTTTTAAACATGTTTTTAATTCATTTGTTGGGAAGATGTTGAGTCGGAGTCTCAGAAATGGAGTCACCAAAAAGTACAAGGAAATTTAAATATGTAGTTTGGGATAGTGTTGAAAGAATGTTCATAAAATAGAATTTGAGAAAACTGTTTCTATTTTTTAACCTCTTCAATTGTGGTTATCCAATTTAACTCCCAGAATGTGTTCTTCAATTTAATAGGGTTTATTGTCATAATTTCTTTGTGAGATCCAATTTGTTCCAGCAATGCCTAGCATAGAGATATCCATTAATTAAAAGTTACATTTGATTTCTGTTCAATAAGTAGTTTTAAAGCACACCACAATGAATTTTCTTGAGCATTCTCTATTTTTGAGACTAGAGCCAATGGGCCTCATTATGAGGCTGGCGCTAGCCGTGCCTGTAGTACAGGCACGGCTGCTGCCGGTAATCATTTTTTTCCGGCAACCAGAAACAGGCAATTACCGGGTCATTACGAATGATTCCCCATTCCCCATTCCCCATAGGGCTCAATGGGAATGTGGAGGGTGCTAGCTTTGGTACCGTTAATAACGGTACCGGTGCTACCATCATGTTCTGCTCGTGGGTGCTGGTATGGACACCAGGTCAGGCTTCGTGGCTGCAAGGGCACCCGCGAGCAGAACTCGTAGTATGGCGGTACGGTAGCAACGGTGCCAGTAGCGCTACCGGCACCATTGTTGCTTTACCGCCATACTTATAATGAGGCCCAATGTTTTTCAATTCACAATGGCCTCTATGGATAACAAGCCAAGCTCAAATCGGATTGCGCAATGTAGGACCTCCTTGGGCAGTCTAAGCACACGTTTCCAAAAGACCCCCTGAAACAGTGCCCAGTTCAGGTTCTCTGTACTATTTTCCTCCTGGGCTGGGCATTTTTTAAATGTATGGCTTACAGGGAAGATGATATTCCCACTCCTTTGGGAGTGCCCATGATTACTGAAGGAGGGGGGGTGTTTGGAGGGGCTAGGACAGCCTCTAAGCTTATTTAGCATTTACCTGCCCCTCACCCACTCCACCAGCAATGTATCCTCTGTCTCCTTGCCTCAATATCGCCTAGACCCACACCACACCCTCCTATGGTCGAACACAAGCTCCCTGTTTGCATTCAATGCTGCTTTGTGTTCTTTGTGAAGCAGAGAGCAGCATGGGGGAATTCTCACAGACCAGGCCAATCGCTTCCACTTGCATCTGCCCTGGCTGCCCTGCCCTAGCCCATTCTGGGCCAATGGAGGAAATCTGGCCCTGGTGCTGCACACCCGTCAGCCCCTTCTCCCATTGGCCATGCCTGTCAGCTCGTCTAAATGTGGCATTCAGGACCTGACTAGAAAAAAAGAAGTAGGCCAAGTTACAAATACTCATTAAGTTTATCTCCTTGATGCCTAAATATCACGAACCTGCAGGTGTGTTCTCAGAAATGTTTTCCTCTTGGTGAACTCGAAGTTGTTTCTCATCAGAAGGTACAGGAGCGCAGAGGCCTCGTTCCTGGTGGTGCTGAGTTTCGATGTGCAGCACTTCAGAACCTCGTAGCAGAAGGCAGCGCACATATTCACCCTTCCTTTAAAAAAGGCCGTGGGGAACTAAGACAAAACGAAAACAAAGAAATTAGCAAAACTATACAGTATATCACAAAATTAAAAAAAAATCTTCCCCAAGAAAAAACCTGACTGAAAACATTCGGGAAAATCCATCAAATAGTGTAGTCGGAGAATAATATGAGTCCCTGAATTTTTCATTTTTCCTTATTAAAGGCATACGTCCTTCCTTACCACCCTCTCTACAACACTATCACCCCCCATATCACAGCCTGCGTTTTCTGCACACCTCCTCTCTCTAATGAACCTCCTCTTCCTCAGTCTCTCACTACCATCTTGTGCCTTCTCTTTCGCATCCTCTAACCATCCCTTTTGGCAGCTTATTTCCCTCTCAGGTAACAACTCTCACAGGCTCTTTAGTACTATCTCTCTAGCATTAGAACTGGGGTTATTTTTAAGGGGATATATGTCCACAATAGTATTTATAGCAAGGCTGACTAGGCCCAGGCCAGTGGATTACCAGAGGAGCAGCATTTTAATTTCAATTTACTGGTTGTCATTTTTTAAACATGAAGCCTATTGTGTTTCTCCAAGTGTGGCTGGTCCACAACACCGTTAGCAGTAATTCCCTCCGACAGCTCAAGTCTTTGATGGCTAACCTAGTATATATGCTTGATATTTGTAAAAGCTTTATTGTTAGGATGACTTTTTTTAAAGGAAACACGTAGCAAACCCAGTGTGCTTTAGGTATTTAGTTAGTCATACAACTCTCACAGACATATATGTCAGATATAAAGCTCTTAGGTCATTCGTATCTTCCCAAAATGCTCTTTAAAATGAAAAACCTCATTAGTTTTATTGGTGCCACTTCGCATTGGGCCTCATTACGGGTCTGGCGGGTTGCCACGGGACCCGTAAAAAATTAGGGATGCCTGACTTCCTGGTGCCACCGCGCTATTACAAGTCCGGCGGCTGGGAAGTCAGGCGCCAGTAATTCTGTTAATCACCATTCCCATAGGGATAAAGGAGCACTGGCACTGTTAACCCAGGCTTCAGTTACCTTCAGCACCCCTCTGCTTAAAGGCCAGTTCTAGGGAGTGGGGACAGTTATTTCTTCATTTATTAGGTATTTGTAATGCACCTATACAGCACATGGTGTTCCAAGGTGCCACAAAACTAAAAAGGGGGTTACAGGGGGCTGGGATGAAGAATAACAGAAAACGGTCCTACTAGGCCTTGTGTCATTTGGATCATGCAAGTGCAGTAACAAGAAGGAAGTGCAGGTGAGTGTGGAGGGGGACAGGGAATGTGTTAATGCTAAGATGGGAAGAGTGGAGGGCACAAAAGTGCTGGGGGGAGAGGGGGAAGAGGGCCCCTGGACTAGGCGAGTGGTACGGGGAGGCCAGGTAGACAAGTGTCAGGGGAAAGCAGGGAGTGCAGGGAATGAAGGTCCACATGCTAGGTGCGAGGACAGGCTTGGTCAGGCTCAGTATAGGCGTAGGCCCCGCCAGGCTAGGAGGGGGAGCCCCGCAGGGCAAGTGCAGCTTTGGGACGGGTCATGGGAGAATGAAGTGCTGTAGTAGACTGGGTGTGGTGCCTGGAGCCCATTATGACTCAGAAGGAACCAGGCAGCCAGTCAAAATGTGGCAGAGGGATACATTAGCTGGTAGGGGGAGAGGGAAGGAAGAAGAGAAAAGGAGGGTCTTGAGAAGATTCTCGAACTTAAGGAGATCTGGTTCAAGCCTGAGAGGGGCAGGGAGTTCATTCCAGAGGGAAGCTCCTCCAGAAGAGAGAGATCTACCCCCACTCTCTGCTTGAAAAAGTATCTGATCTTTAGAGAGTTGGAGCTAGACGACTGAAGGGCTCTAGCTCTAGCAGGGAGGTATTTAGGGAAAGAGAGTTCGAGGTAGCAGGGTCCCAGGCCCCAGAATATCTACCCAGGTAACTAATAAGCTACCAGCTCCCCAGCTTTTGGCTTCATAACAGGATTTAGATATAAATGACATCACCATAACGGGGTTGTAATAAGCTTTACAATTACACCAGAATGGCCACAGTGTGACTTATCGTAGCTGAGAAAATGAATAACTATGATAGTCCATTTAAACTGAAGGAAATGTTCAAACATATATGCAAATTCTAACTTTCATTTCCTAATGGAGGTCTAAGTTCTCTTGAAACATCTTCCCCAGGCTCTGTGGCCTCATTGTCAGTTTAAGCCTGGAGTAAACCCTTCCGCCTTTGTTCTCTCAAGGCCAATGATCATCCTGCTGTTTATCTCACAGAACAGGCCTCCAATAAAACTCTACTGCTTGAGTGTTCTGTATAGCAACTGACTCCTTCTCAGGAAATTAAAACATACAGTCATGCCCCAAGCAACAGCCACGTATATTGGTGAAGGTGACCTTTCCTTGGGCCCATAAGGCATTTTAAATTTGATAGCTGAAAGAAAATATTGCCTTTTCAATCTGTTGTATTTTCTTTCATGTGAAGCCTTTTATTTATTTTTAATAACCTGGATCTCACCATCAATGTTGAAGGACCATCTCATGATATGTTCATTTTTGCAAGCAAAAACCTTTCTCCATATCTTTATTTCCAGCTGTGAAATGCGCATACTTTTAGACATTGCAGTTTCAGTGTTTGCAAAGGCCTACTTTTCATGTAGAATCATCCTTCAATGTTTCTGGGCTTGATCAATCACATGCAGGGCCCTTTTGAATCAGTGTCTTTCCCTTGATTTGCACACAGAATTTTTAATGTGCAGCTGAAAATGAAAGGCTGCCAGCTCACAATGTGCCTTTTCCATGCCTGGCCTACATGGCCTTTCAGTTCATGTGATCCTGGCTGTCATGAAACCCCACACAGCAGGCAATTTGTGAGAGAAACCAGATATTAGATTTGAAACCAACATTCCTCATTCCAACCTTCTCTCACTTGTGTCAAGTTGGCAGACAGCATATGTTTCTTATCACTTCCTCTAAAAGATTGTTTTCGGACATAACCGTAAATTCACTTTTGGTATGGGTCCCCCAGCACCCACACATTGATCCACATAATAGAAATTGTTACTCACTGTAGTGTCTTTTTTACTCCTAATCCATAGTCCTCTGTCTTCCATACTTATGGGGGTCTCCCTTCTGATGAAGAGACCGGAGTTCTTTTTCTGCACAGCATTAAATAGCGAATTTTCATGTTCTATGGACTAGGAATAAAGAAGTCACTAAGGTGAGAAACATTTTCTTACTCCAACATCCCCTCCCCTTTCCTCCATAATTAATAGGAAATTAAACGGCATTCAAATATCCTTAGGAGGCCGGAAAATAAAACTAGACAAACAAGTTCTGGAAGGACTGCCTGCCCGAATCTTGCATCAGACCTAGTAGCTGTATCCATGCAGTAAAGCCTGCAAAAGCAGACGGTTAAACCCAAATAGTGGCTTTTCAGATAATGCCGAGGGGATGTCTCTGAAAATCAATGGCCGTAACCATCGCTCTAACAGCATGTTCCTTGGGAATGGTTTTCTTCTGAATTTTGCAGGACTCAATGCAAGATACAATCCAGCATATGATGGCTGCTTTAGACGCTTGTGCATCTGGTTGACAACCACCAAAGGTCACAAAAAGTCTATCCAATTCCCTGAAACCCTTGGGCCGATCTAAATAAAACCTGAGGGAGCGCATCACATCTGGAGTGTGACATTTCCTTCCTCCTTTCTATTTGCAGAGAGGGAAAAAATGTAGGCAACACAATCTCCTGATTTAAGTGAAAGGAGTATACAATTTTATGCATAAAAGAAGGATGTGTTCTAAGAACCACCTTGTCTTTATGAAAAACTGTGTAAGGCAATGAAGCAGAGAGAGTCTGAATTTCACTTATTATCAGAGAAGTGACTGCCACTAAAAAGGATGTTTTCCAACACAGAAATCTAACGTCAGCCATGGACATTGCCCCAAACTGCGCATGAGAATGGGCTGCAAGCACTATGTTAAGATTCCATGGCGGATGAAGTCTAGTAATTGGAGGATGCAGATGAAGAAGACCTTCAGAATGCCTTTTTATTCCCAGATTGGAAGATGTGGGCCTAAATATGCCCCGATCGCTGAGAACTATAACCTGCATGAGAGAACTTTGACTCCAGACGAAGACAGGTAGGAAACAAACAATAAGATATTATCCAGGGAAGCCTTGTGCTGATCTGAGGATTGTTCCAGCATCTAGTAGCAAAAGTGAGTCCACTTACGTTTGTAGTGAATCCTTGTAGATGGATTCCTGGCTGCTTGAATCATAGAAAGATTTTGATCAGATAGCCCCAACTCTCCGTAAGCTACCATCTCAGGAACCAGGCTGCTAAGTTTAGTGATTGAGGGGAGGAAAGAAACACCTGCCTCTCCTGCTGGCTCAGCACGTCCTGGATCACTGGAAGATGAAGAGGGCCAAAGGCCTTTAGTTTCAGAAGTTTTGAGTACTAAATGTGGGTCAGCCTATTGGGCGTAATCAGGATTGTGGAGCAGTGGGCAGCACCACAGAATTTGGCCAGGGGTCTCGGTATGAGTGGAAGACATAAAACATCCTGCGGTACCATGTGTTCTGGTGAGCATCCCCAAGAGATCCTGAATCATGACCTATCCATGATGCAAAAAGATGACATTTGCTGTTCTGCAATGTTGTGAATAAATCCACCAGAGGAACTTCCCAACTCTGGAAAACCTCTCATCACCAACGTCTTCCGTATCCACTCACGGTTTGAGTGAGATACGCGACTGAGTTTGTCCACTATGGTAATGAGGTCACTGTGCAAGTGACCGGCTTGAAGCAATATGCAATGTGAATGGCTTTGAGGTACTGTTGGCGGCATCGTATTTTGAGCCGTGCAATGGGCACTGACAGAATTGATGCTGCCACCAGCCCCAGACGTTGTTGAAACCCCCATGCTGAGGTTTCTGGGCAAATTCAGAAAATGCAAGATTGCACGTTTGTTATCTAGAATTCTCTCAGAGGTGGGAAACAACTCTTCCCAATGTCGAGTCCCATTGGAAGCCCACAAACCTGATGTTCTGCGTTGGGATCGGGCAAGAATTCTTCTGATTGACTGAAAGACTTGTTAAACAATAGGCCGAGAAGAAACGGCTGTGCTTGTTGAAAGATCTCTCCTTTGACCAGCCAGTGTCTCATTAGGGATAAATGTGCACCCCTTGAGACGTTAACAAGGCTGCCATCTGAGCCATTAATTTCATAAAAACTCACAGAGCCGCATTCATTCCGAAGGGAAGAACCTTGTACTGGAAATGGGGGCCCGGTAAAGAGAAGTGTAGGAACTTCTTGTGCAGTGAATAGACCGGTGCATGTAGGTAGGTGTTCTTCAGATCCACTATGCACGTCCAGTGTCCCTGCTAGAGGGCATTTTGGATGTGTGCTGACGTAATCATCTTGAATTCAATAAAGAAAAGGGATTGGTTCATGAATGAAAGGTCTAATATCATCCTCAGGCCTGCTGGGTCTTTTTCAGAACGGTAAAAAGGTGAGAATACAATCTGATTCCTCTTTTGAGAGTAGGAACTTCCTCTATTGTCTTGATAAGCAAAAGGTTAGACATTTCCTGAAAGAGTACTGTTGAACCCAATGGGAGAAGAGGAGGGTGGAGAAGAAGGCAGAACTGGAGGATTTGACAGATAATAGCCCTGGGACATAACTGACAGAATCCTGCAAAATCTTCTGTCAGCCCTGATGAAAATCTGCGATCCTGCCACCTAGGGGGGAGGAATGGATCCGGATGAACCCCTTATTGCTTTTTGGGCTCTGACGAGTCAGCGCTGGACAAAGAGAATAATCCCTTGTTAGAGGTTCTCGGTTGTTTGTGCTCTGTGAGCTTGGAGATCTATCAATCTGCCAGTTCTTTCTCTTGCGGTAGCCATGAAAACCCCCAAAACTCTTGGATCTGAAATCAGATTGAGAAGACCCGTAAGTGATTTGGCAGTGAGCGTAGATGCTTTCTTTTTTGTAAAACTCTTAATCTGTGGAGGAATGGAAAAGATATTCCTTCCTTGCGGTCGACCAAGACAGCGCTGTTCACAGTTCGCCTTCGGGTGCCACCCAGCGCCTGCAGCAGCCCTGGACCTGCAATATCACCCATCCTGAGACTCGGCTGGCTAACGGCTGGCTAGATCCCTCCTCGTCATCTCCGACCGTCTCCATTCCAGGTCCCATCTGGGCTGTGGCTGTCCGCCACCATCTTGGTTCCCCTACACCCTACGATCCACCTGATCCGTGCGGTGAACCGCTTACCTCCGGGTGTCGCCGAGCGCCTGCGGTGGCCCTGGAACTGCGACATCTACCATCTTCCTGTCATCTCCGGGCTGTCTCCATCCCGGATCTTGGGGTCCCGACTGGGGACCACCACCATCTTGATTCCCCAGCACCTCCGATTACCCCACCCCAGTTGGGTGCGGACTCCTCGGCCTGCACCCGCCGGTGTCTGTCTGACTCCTCCGGCGCTCAGTGGGATTGTGGCGAGTCTGTCCTAGCGCTCTAACTCTGATCTGGACCCTGCCTGCAACAGGGTTGCGTCTGCTTGGGGGTCCTCCATCTTGGCATTGGTCGTCTCCTACCACCTTCAGCCGACATCACCCACCAGCGGCAACCTGTCTCCTCCAGCACTCTGAGGCCCTGCAGACTGAGTACACCATCTATGCTCTAACCGTTGGCCTACACCACCCACCAGCCTGACCTTCCTGAGTACACCATCTATGCTCTAACCGTTGGCCTACACCACCCACCAGCGGCAGCCTGACTCCTCCGGCGCTCTGGAGACCCACAGTGAGTTCTAACTGATGCCTGCATTCTACCCTGGTATCATCAGGTTGCGTATGCTGGAGAGTCCACACTCTTAGTTTTGTAGTCATCAACCGACTTCGGCTGACATCTACCCAGCTCCTCCGACCACCAGTGTGCGCTCCTCAACGCCTGAGCTCGACCTTGCACCAACCTCAACTCTGAGTTGTGTCCACCCAGGATGCCACCATCTCGACTCCACCCCACTGCCTGCAGTCTACATTCAATCTGGTGCGTCCTCAACCACATATCCGTCTCTGTGTACCTATTCCACCCTTGGTACCATTGGCGGTCCTCATCCGTCGGAAGCAAGCGTAACTATTCACGGTCTGTGGAGTGGACTGTCAAGACTCCCCCCCGTTATCCCCGATCCATCCTTGGTACCCACTGGCGGTCCTCATCCATCGGAAACAAACGTGACTGTTCTGGCTCTCCGTGGAGTGGACTGTCTAGACTCTCCCCACTCTAGTCCGGTCCTCCTACGGATAACTGCGGATTCCTCTTTGGCACCTCTCCGCCTTTGCTGCTGAATTCCAGCCAGTGTACCTGCACAAGATCCTAGCTGCTGCCCCTCCCCATAGACTGCAACCCTCTCCTTTGGCTCTGGTCCTTCCTCAGAACACTGTGGACTCAGCCAGCTACCTACGGCCCTCCCACGGAACACTGCGGACTCAACCCATGCTTCTTGTCTGCCCTTGTTCCTCACCTTGTGCCCACATTTCTTGGTTAATTTACTTTATTGTCTCAATTCCTCTACTGTCACCTCCCCGCTGCATCTGTAATCACCTACCCCTGCCTCCCACGATCCTATGATCCCCTCCTCTCAACTAAGTAAGTAACTGTCCAAGATTACCTTTCCTGCCTACTTTCCATAATCACACTCATCGTTCCTCTTCAACCTCTACACTGCCCCTGCTACCCCTGCCCAGCCCTCTATTTACTGTCCCATCTTGTTACTACTTCACTGGTCTCTGTCCTCTCCATAACAAGTCTCCACAGCCACGCCCCCTCCTAACTCGTCATACTTCTTAGCCCTGTTATGCAACCTACCAAACCTCCTTTTCGCCGCCCTTTCTCCCCCACCCCCTCTCACCACTCCCACCTTCTCCTTTCCCTCCTTCTCTCCTTTTCCCTCCTAATGCCCAGTCCTCTCCCTTATCCCCCTCACCACTCCTCTTGCCGCATTCCTTCCCTCTCTCTCCGCCCTAATCTTCTTTACCCTCCTACCGCCCATCACTCCAGCCACATGAACATGGCACTCTGGAACGCCAGATCCATCTGCAACAAAACCGCAGCAGTTCTTGATCTATTCTTTCGCCTCAACCTCCACTTTCTATGCCTGGATCCCTCCCCACAACACTTCTGTCCCCGCCTCCTTAACTACCTCCTCCTCCTCCTTTTCTCATACCCCCCGCACTACTGGCCGTGGCGGAGGAGTCGGCTCCTCCACCGCCCCAATTTCATCTCCTCCCCCTCCTCCCCATCTCTCCCTTCTTTCCCTTCCTTTGGATTCCTCTACAAATCTTTCTCCTCTCCCTACCCTATCTCACTCCTGATTATCTACCGTCCCCCTGGCCCTCTTTCCTCCTTCTATGATGACCTGGATCATCTCCTCTCGCTCATCTCTGCCTCCCCCTCTCCTCTGTCTGTGCTTGGTGATTTTAATCTTCATCTTCCTTCTCCCCCTCAATCCTCTCCCCTCTTCTCTATCCTTGATTCCTACCTCCTTTCCCCTCTCCCTTCCTCTCCTATGCACTCCTCTGGCTCCACCCTTGACCTCATCTTCAACTCTTCCTACTCCCCTTCCTCTGTCTCTACCCTTCCTGTCTATCTCTCTGATCATGCATTACTCTCCTTTTCCCTTTCTCCTCTCCCGCACTCCTCCCCTCCTAACTCCTCCCCTCCAATCTACTCATGGCGAGACTTCCGCAACTACGACCCCCTCGTCTTTACTGACTCTTGCTCTTCTCTCTTCCCATCTCTCCATGACTTTTCCTCATTATCGGCGAATGAGGCTCTTTCCTCCCTTTCCTCTGCTATTTCATCATCCCTTGATCAACTCTACCCCCTTACTTTCTTCCGCCCAACCCGGAAACTCTCTCAACCTTGGCTCACTCCTCAACTCCTCTCTATGAGGCGCCTACTCAGACGTCTCGAGAGACTATGGCTCAAAACTCCCTCCCTATCTAACAAAACCTCATACTTCTCTTACCACTCCATCTATGACTCTTGTTTGACCTCTGCTAAATCCTCCTACTACTCCAATCTACTCCAATCTCAAGCCACTCATCCCCGCCGTATCTTCCAAAATCTCTCTACACTCCTCTCTCCCCCTACTCCTAATTCCTCCTCCAATTCCTCTCTCTCTCCCTCTGACTTCACTAACTTCTTCTCTTCTAAGATTGTTTCCCTTCGGCAAAAAATACTCACCCCTCCCTCTGACTTCCCTTCTTCTCCTCCCTCCCGCCCCCCTTCCTGCTTGACCATCTTCTCTCCCGTCTCCCCATCTGAAGTTTCCACCCTCTTATCCAAAGCCCACCCCACATCTACCCCTACTGACCCTCTCCCTTCCCTTTTCATTCCTAAGATTTACCCTCTTCTTATCCCCTACCTCACCTCCTTCTTCAACATCTGTCTCTCTTCAGCTACCTTTCCCACTGCCTTTAAACATGCCACTATCATCCCCATTCTAAAGAAACCTTCTGCTGACCCACGTCTCACCTCCAATTTCAGACCTATCTCTCTTCTCCCATTCCTCTCCAAGCTTCTCGAACGCCTTGCCTACTCTCAACTTTCATCCTTTGTCACTAATTCCTCTCTATTACCACCCTTCCAATCAGGCTTTCGTCCCAAACACTCAACTGAAACTGCTCTCACCTCTATTCTTACCTCCCTTCTTACTGCTCGCCATGCCAAACAATCCTCTATCCTCATTCTCCTTGATATCTCTGCAGCCTTTGACACTGTTGATCACCCCCTTCTCCTTCATGCTCTCTCCTCCTTTGGCTTCAAAGGCTCCGTTCTCAACTGGTTATCCTCCTACCTCTCTTCCCGCTCCTTTACAGTCTCCTGGGGTGGCCGGTCCTCTCCCAACTATCCTCTTGAATATGGCGTACCCCAAGGCTCTGTACTAGGCCCTTTCCTCTTCTCTCTCTACACCTCCCTCATTGCTCCTGTTATCTCCACGTTTGGTATCTCCCACCACTTCTACGCCGACGACACTCAACTCTTCCTCTCTTTCTCCTCCTTCTCTACTGACCTCCACCTACAACTCTCTTCCTGCCTTACTGCCATTAAGAACTGGATGTCTTCCCGCTTTCTCTCTCTCAATACAGACAAAACAGAAGTGCTATTCTTTCCCTCTAACTCTCTTCCCCCTCCCTCTCCTCCTCCTTTCATTCACTTCCCTCCCTCCAACCTTCCTATCTCTCTTCAAGCTCGTAACTTAGGCATCCTCTTCGACTCCTCCCTCTCCTTCTCCCAGCACATCTCCCTCACTTCTCGCACCTGTCACTTCCACCTCTTCAACATTCGCAAAATCCGTCCCTCTCTCACTTTCCACGCCACTGAACTCTTAATCTCCTCACTTATCTTCTCCTGCCTTTTCTACTGCTCTTCCTTACTCTTTGGACTTCCTACTTCTCACCTTGCCCCTCTTAAATCCATCTACCACTCTGCTGTTCGCACCCTCTGTCTCCTCACCCCCCATGACTCCATCTCTACCTCTCTCTCCTACCTTGGCTGGCTTCCCTTTCACTCCCAACTTAAATTCCAATTCCTATGCCTTGTCTTCAAATCTCTCCATGGTCTTGCCCCCCTTATCTCTCCTCCCTTCTCTCCTTCTGCTCCCCTTCCCGTTCCCTTCGTTCCGCTGACCATTTCCTCCTCACTTCACCCCCACCCCCCTGTGCCATCTCCCGTTTTTGCTCCTTCCAACTCTTAGCACCCCTACATTGGAACTCCCTTCCTCTTGATATCCGTTCTTCCCCCACCTTCACCTCATTCGCACTTCCCTTAAATCTCTCCTTCTCCTTTCCCCGCCTTGAAATCCCTCCCCCTTCCACCTCCCCCCTTTCCCACTCTTATCCCCAACTTTCCCCCCTCCCTTCTCCTACCTTCCCTCTTCTTCCACTCCCCCCTCCCTGTCCCACTCCCCGTCCTCCCTATCCCACTCAGTTAATTGCTCTTCACACTGTTTTATTGCTTGATCGATTCATATTGTAATTGCTTCACTGTTATATCGTTCATGTTTCATGTATTGTTGTTCCATGTACAGCGCTTTGGCGTAAGGCGCTTTATAAATAAACAAATACAAATACAAATACAAATAATTCCCTTCAAAAGGGAGGTGCAACAGCTTATCCTGCATGTCCTTATTAAAACATGTAGACCTTGTCCAGGCTCTCCTGCGCATGTCTACGCCCGCACAGATTGCCCGGGAAGCAGAGTCTTTGTGGTGAATCGAAGGGGGGGGGGGTGTCTGAGGCCACACAGACCCACTGGGTGTGCAATCTGCTGGCTGGGCGACGCTGGATTACCTGGAAGGAGGAGTGCAGGGAACATGTCTGAACCGTCAACCACGCAGCGGCCAGGCCTGTCAGTTTAGCCTTCGTGGAGCGTCCGCCTCCTGGTGGAGGCTGTTATGCAAGATTTTGTAAAGTCCAACTGGCTTTTCT
The DNA here is from genome assembly GCF_040938575.1 of Ambystoma mexicanum. NCBI lineage: Eukaryota > Metazoa > Chordata > Amphibia > Caudata > Ambystomatidae > Ambystoma > Ambystoma mexicanum. The sequence goes on from NC_090930.1 coordinate 444,386,784, forward strand.
CTTTGTATTAGGAACCCGACTATTAATATAGGCCTGTACTACACAATTCTGTAGATTGGCTGAGCAGCCAGGCTTATTTTAGGAGGGATAATGTGAGCTGTAGAGTAGCACAATGAAATCAGTAAACACAAGGCACCAAGTAAACACTTAGACACTTAAAGTTATATTACATTATTTATTTATATATACACAAGGTCAATTAAGCATTCTTTAAAGAAATAGCTACTATTAGTAACATTCAATGGAAGATAGACTTCATTTAAACAAGAACTAATAATGCAGGTGAGCAATTTCTTTCTATGCTAAACATGTTCCAGCACACTGAATGACATCAATCAAGGTCAGTATTAGCACTTATTTTTGTTCACCATTACAAAATCGGGTTGAGGAGGGAAAATGGTTAGAATCAAAGTAGAACACACTTGTAACTGGTTCAATAGATAGTTTCTCCCAGAAACGTTCTTTATGCCTATCCTGAAGTGGGTGGGCGACACATGCCGGGCTATATACTAGCGCCCCGATCACAGCACTGTACATGTTTGGTTTGATCGGCAGGGGGTAGGTGCTTTTTCATACAGACTGGGGTTGCCCATGGGGATGGTGGTGCTGGTGGGTGGCTGTGGCGTTTGCTGGGTGGGGTTGTGTTTTTGTTTCTGTTTGGAGTTTGAGTCTTTACAAGGTAGTCCACCGGCCTACAATGGTAAGCCAAAGTTGCACAATCTGGATGGGTGGACAATGCACGGCATAAGGCTAGTACTGGTGTGTGGAGATGGCCCTTAGGGTAGCTACCTGGAATATCAGGGGGTGGGAATCAGTCGTCTAAGGTCAGGAGGGTTGCTCAGTATTTCCGCAGGCACCGGGTGGAGGTGGCCTTTATTCCGGAAACTCATCTTACCCCCTCCTCGGAAACACGCCGGGGCTCTCATGGAAGTGCCATAGGTACTTTTCCTCGTATTTGTCTTATGCAAGCTGGTGGCTATATTGATTACTAAAGGGATTACATTTTGTCTGGTCTAGGTGGCGAGGGATGATAAAGGGAAGGCCCTGTGTTTTGTGGCATCCTGAAAGGGGTGAAAGTAGCATTGGTTAATACATATGGGCCGAATGTGGGCAGTGCTAACTCCTTTGATTGGCTGATGGTCCAGTTGGCGGGTTGGCGGAATGTCACCATGGTGTGGGGTGGGGACCTGAACTTGGTGATGGACCCCCTGTTAGATAGATCTGGGGCTGGCCGGCGTTCTCCCTCCAAGGCGAGTCAACAGGTGCAAGAGATATGCACGACTTATAACTTGGTGGACATCTGGAGGAGGCAGCACAGGGATGAGTGTGATGATACCTTCCACTCCTGGGTTCACAGGTTTAGTTCCAGGATAGACTACCTGCTTGTGTCCCGCGATTGGGGGCTCCCTTAGAATGATTGCCAGATTCTACCTCAGACCCTGTCAGACCATTCACCAGTGGTTACCTGCCCCTTTGCACGATGCTGTGTTTTGTTAGGAATTACAAGATGAAATTATGGCTTATTTCACGCATAAAAAGGGCTCTGTCTCATCGCAGAGGCTGCTCTAGGAGTGCTTCAAGTGCGTTATTAGGGGGGTCTGTATGGACAAAGAAACAGGTTTCTCCGCCTGATCGGGGGGATCTGGAGGCTGGCGAGGTGCGGTCGAATCGGCTGGAGGGTGAATACATGTCCACAACAGACCCCAAGGTTTTGGTTGAGCTGCGGCAGGAGTTAGATGGGTTTAGGGTGAAAGCGGACCGAGAGATTACGTTTCTTGGCCGGGGCCAATTAGATCGGCTGTATGGTGAGGGACAGAAAGCCTCTGCATATAGCGTGTCAGGGACCCCCCAGGGGAGTCCTCTGTGTGCAGAGAAGGACATTGCAGCTCAGTTTTGTGCATTATACCGGCGCCTCTAGGGTCCAGGTACTCGCAGGACGCAGTGGCTTCACAGCGTTATCTGGATGCTTTGGAGTTGTGTTGGGTGGACCCCTTGCTCAGAGAGGCGCTCAATCGTGCACTCTTGGTGGTAATTAAGGACCTTCCCGGGTCCAAGTTCCCTGGTCCTGATGACCTTTTCGGGGGAGTTTTACAAGGCATATGCCCCCATCCTGGCCCCCATTTTGTTGCAGGTATATGCCGAGTTGCTTGCCTTGGGGACGAATCCCACCTCACTATGGGAGGCAGATATTATCATATTAGATAAGAAAGGGAAGCCGGCCGTAGAGTGTACATCCTACCGAACAATTTCCTTAATCAAAGTAGATAAGATTTTTGCCATGTTGTTCGCTAACCTAGTTCTCACCTTGATGCAAGGACTTGTGTTGGTGGATCAGGCAGGGTTTGTGCCCGGGAGCAATGACAAATGGCTTGCGTCGTTCATTTGGGGTCTTGGCAGCGCTGGTGCTGGAGACACAGGCGGCCACATTTCTTTTGGGGGCTGAAAGGCATATGACTCCGTTGAATGGCCTAACCTATTTGCAGTCCTCAAAAAACTTGGGCATGGTGCCTGTTTCCCTGGTGTCCCTCCTGTATGTTAACCCAACGACAAGGATCATGGTTGGGCGTTGGTGGGCAAAGAGCTTCGACATGGGGCGTGGGATGTGGCAGGGCTACCCACAGTCCCTGCTCCTTTTTGCTCTAGCGATGGAGCCATTGGCAGCCATCCTGAAGGAGAGACACATCGAGTGGGGACTACAGTTGGGACCACATAGACTGCTTATCTCTTTATACACGGATGATGGCCCTTTACATCACTGACCCAGTGCACAATCTGGTCCCAGTAATGTGGGAAGTGATCAAGTTTGGGGAATTCTCGGCCCGAGGATCAACCACAGCAAATCGCATGTTTCCCCCATTACGGATGGGACAAGGGAGTTTGAAAACAATTTTGACCTTAAGTGGGAGTATTCTGGGGTCCGATACCTGGGGTTGGAGGTGTCACGTGACCATGAGGAATTGTTTCTGGATAAATAATGCCGGACAATTGGGTTTCTCCAAGACATGGTGGCGCGGTGGCAGACTCTCCCACTCATGCTGCTAGGCCGAATTTCGATTGTGAAAATGATTGTGCTTCCTAAATTCCTTTACCTTTTTCTCAACGTCCCATTGTTCCTCTCCCCTGGGTTTTTTCTTCAGCTGTGGGGGATTATTCTTGATTTAATCTGGGCATGGGAAGCCTGCGAGGGTGGCATACGCGATACTGACGCAGCCCTGCGAGAAGGGGGGCCTGGTCCTGCTGTATCTAGAACGTTATTACTGGCGGCACAGGCACACAACTTGGCTCATTGGTATTCCACCCAATTCATCCAGCCGCATGTGCAGGTGGAGAGGGCGCTGGCCGCTCCTAATTTGTTGTGATCAGTGGTCCTTGGGGCTTTGAGAGTGGCGTCTGGATCCTTGAACATATTGAGGGTCACTTGTGCGATCTGAAGGAAGGTGGCATGCAAGATGGGAATTGACTTACCCGTCCTTCCTGTTAGGTATTTAGTGGATATGGCCATCACGGGTAAGAGGGCCTACTTGAAGTGGGTGGAAAAGCTGGGTCTTACCATCTTCAGGAAGTTTTTTGTTGGAGATGTGTTTTTTCACTGCAACAGGTGAAGGACGGGGGGGGGAGCACGGCCTTGGATATTGTTGTATACTTAAGGAGCGGAATGTCTTGAGGGCAATGTTTCCCTTGTTCCTCCGACAGTCCCCTACGTGGGAATTGCTGCATGGGGTGATTCAATTGCAGAGTGAGGGCCACTTGGTTTCACGGCTTTACAATAGCTTTATGGCGGATATTCCGTGGAGCGGGGCGCGCTGAGGCAGCAATGGGAGAGGGATCCCAGATGATGATTGGCAGTATGTGCTGCGTCAAAGCCAAAAAGTGTCCCTGAACTCCAAATTTAAGTTGGTCCACTTTAATTTTCTACATCAGGTCTATCATGGAGCCCAGTCAGGCTCCACAGGCCTTTTCCCTCTACTCCAGACTCATGTGCCAGGTGTGGTGATGGTTCGGCAGGGTTTCTTCACCTGGTTTGTGTTCAGGTATCCTGGTATTGGGTGGACGTCCGGGCTAAAGTCTCTCTGATTATTGGGGAATGACTAGATCCCGATCCCTTGGTGGCGCTCCTGGTATACACAAGAAATTTGCTGTGGGGGTTAGGTGCTTGGCCAGCCTGCTCTTGGTGGTGGCTTGCAGGTGGGTGGCTATGTCCTGTGTGAGGCCCCACCCACCGTGCAAGTGTGGTTGCAGGACGTTGCATACTGACATGACATGGAGCCAGCATTTATTCAGACTCTACCGTTGCATGCTCGACTGTCGGAGGTGTGGGCGCTGAATGTTCGGTATTTGATTACAGCGGCTCAGTAAGCAGTTGTATGGAACTGTGGACAGTTTTCTCTGTAATGTACATTGCGGATCTATGTTGTGTCATACTCAGGGTGGGTCTCTGTTTGGACTGGACTCCATGTTTATGTTGGTTCCTTTTTGCAAAATGAAAAAATAAAGCATTAAAAAAATGTTTAAAAAAAGAAATCAGAGATCTCCAGCCATAACTGCTGATTAGCCGGTGTCAATATAACATCCACATTAGTCTGCCGCAAGTGCAGCATGCTGTTGGAATATACTTTTTTTCATAACCATGAAGAATATTATCCTCTTTCGAAAGAGGGAATTGTGGTGGAGCTCCAAAAGATGTAGAAGCTTTAGTCTTAGACATAAGAGTGGCGGCCGCCACTACCGAGGATTGAGGCTAAGGATTTGGAGCCAAAACTGAACTCTTAGACTGTAGCTGCCGATACTTTGCCTCCATTTTTATGCTTGTAGTTGATGTGGAGTTGGAGGTATTACACAGCTTTTTGTCTTCTGCCACAACATCTTTCTGAATGGGAATTCCTAACATTTTCCTGCTTATTTAAGGAGAGTACCCCTGTGAGGAAGCTGGCTCTGAGGAAATCTCCCCAGGAACAGGAAAACCCAGAAAATCCTGACCCCCCATCACCCACTCATACAGCCATGAAAGGCCTTAACTGATCATGGAGATTCATCTACTTCATCCTCCTCATTATTGTATGTGTCATGTCCCGTGGGGTCTTATATTGGCATAGGAGCAGGATCTGTAAGTGCAGAGCCAGCAGAAGGACCAGGAGTCGATGGCCCTATGTGCGCTGAAAGTGTAGGTACAGGAGCAGTGGGAACGGTCATAGGGACAGATTCCGGAGTCACCTGAGAGACCTCAGATATGGCTTCAGCGGCACATAAAAATGACACTGAAGACTACCTCTGCTTTTCCTGATGTCTAGTTGCCATAGATCCCTATGAAGTATTTGAGCAGCCTTATGCAGTCTCTGGGCTAAACCCAGCCCTTTGTGAGCCAAAGTATTGGCCGAAATAGACTTAGACCTCAAACGCGATGATCAAGAAAGACCCACACTCATGGGCAAATCTCATGAGCAAAATCATGATACTTATAAACACCTCAATCAGAAACTATCGTCATGGAAAACAGCAACAATAGTACCCATCCACAAACAAGGCCCAAGAGACGATCCAACATACTTTCGTCCAATTGCACTACTAGATCCCCTGGGGAAACTCTTTGCATCCATCCTTCTGAAAAAACTCAACAAATGGGCAACCGAGACACACCGCTTTGCAACCAGACAAACTGGCTTCACTCCAAATGTGAGTACAAACATCAATCTATGTCTGCTGAACTTGATTAAGCACAAAGCAATTCACAATAAGACAACAATATACGCAGCCTTTATAGACCTACATATGGCCTTCAACAGTATCTCCAGACAAAAGCTATGGAACAAACTCGAAACATGGAATTGCCCAAACAACATCCTAGGGCCAATCAAACAACCCTACTCCAACACCTCAATAACAATAAGACTTACAAGGGAAGGCCAAACAACACCAAAAATATCCACCAGCAACTGACTAAAACAAGGCTGCCCCCTAGCAGCAACGCTATACAACCTCTTCACAGCAGACATCGAGACTCACCTCCAGCCGGACGCCCTGAACCCACCAAAGATCAACTCTATACCAGTAATAATTATAACGTACGCGGACAACACCATCCTGCTGGTTAAGACACCCTCAGGCCTCCAAAATAGCCTCTCACAACTAGATCAATACATGAAGCTCAATGAACTCTCAATCAAGACAAATAAGACAAAAATCATGCAACTGAGCAGACTATCCAGCAAAAAAGAACAACAACTAACAATCTACCTAAACGACAATCAACTAGACGAAGTGTACACATTCAAATATTTGGGAATCTACATAAACCAATCCAAATCCAAAAAGGAATGGACAACAAAACTGGAAGAAAAGATCCAATCATTGGCGAGGCAAGGATGTGTGATCCAGCGAAAATACAGAAAATACTCACTCAAACCTGTAGCAACATACTACAAGCAAAAAGTGTCTATGGAACAGATGCAATGATGAATGCCACCGCTTACGACTGGACAAAAATAGAAGCCTGCTTCTGGCGCAAAATCTTGTAACTGCCGCCCTCCTTTACTATGCCCAGGATCAGACACGAAGTAGCAGTCCAATCAATCAGCTCAATCGTCCTACGGAAACACCTGGACTTATACCGCGAGCTGCTAACGGACCAAAAAACACCGGCCATTCAAATTCTAAGATCTCGCCCTGGAGCAATGAAGAACGCAACACTAAACAAATGGAAAAACAACCTAGAACGACTGATGATAAACAAAGAAATTTCCCACTAAATGCTCACATTACGTCCTCAACACACAAAAGTAAAGCTAATGAGAAATGATTGGATAAAAACCAACAAAGGAAAAACAAAATACAGTCTGAACATACACTGCAAAACAGACATACAAGCAATCAACGAACTTCCAGCCTATTTGACCATTTTTCCCGACAACAAAATTTGTGCAACGTACCTGAAAATCCAGATGAACATTATACCAACCAGATTTTACCTGGCAAAAATAAAACACATCCTGCAACATAGCACTTCTGCCGATTCGGTTCAAACACACAGAAATCAGAAACATTATACCACCTTTTCATGGAATGTGACAATCTCTCTGAACAAAGAACCAGATTCAGAGCCTACTACAAAATCGCAGAACAAACAATGGAAGCAGAAGAAAGATGGACGGCGATGCTCAACGGCAAATCAAACAAACTCATCCTTACGATATGCCGATTTCTACAAGAAATACTAAAACTAGACAAACAAACCACAAACTGAAAAGAAAACTTTCTAAATCGAGACAAATGAAAAGTTTAACATTAAACTATAGCATTTAAAAAAAGAAATAAAAAAAATAGACTTAGGGCCGGAACATGTGGTTTGGGTGAGGCACAAGGAGGTCTGCTCTTAGTGATACTCGATTTAACAGACCAGACTAGGTCCTCAGCCCCATAGTGCTTTTTTTAACTTATTTTTATTATTTTCATAACAAAAACAAACAACAATACAGCATTCCACACTGTCAGCTCACATATGCAATATATACAGTCATCCCTTATTATCAGAGTCATGCAGAGTAGGTAACATTATCCCGGTGGCAACAGCTCCTACCCAGATAGTAAACAGTAGTTATATAATACCCGAAATATCAAACCATGCCTTTGGGTGCACCATAGGGTATTGTATGCCTCCATGCCTGCTTTTCAATCTGTGATAATTGTCCTGTATATCAATAAGGAACATACCCATCCTCAGTAGTTCACAACTCCCTACCACCCCAGCTTTCCATAGATACTTACAATCAGCCTAAACATCAGTACTACCATTCACTATTCAATTTACTGTCAGAAAGCATCAGAGCTTTCAACATACACCTTCCCATTAAGTAACATCGCTATCTGAACCCAAAGAGTCAATTTGTGCCCTGGAAATCAAGTATTGCCTGTATGGCCCCCAAATATCTCTGGGTCTAGCACTCGGGTGGATCATGGTCCTGTATTCCTTTTAAACATCATTACAATCGAGAACATTCTCTTTCCATTTTTCCACCATAGTAGAGCGCACCCTATCCCAGGCCATGGCAACCCTTCTCTTTGCCAGTAGCAGCAATAGCCCCGCTGATTGCCGTATAGACCAGTAGAGCCACCAATGAAGAGGGATCCACCACCTCCCCTATCATCTCACTCATAATATTGAACACTGCCTTCCAACAATCCCCAATGAGAGGACAGCTCCACGCCAAGTGCACAAAGTCTACTGGTGAAAATGCGCATCTCCTACATTCAGCAGAGGCATCTGGGAAAAATCTGTGCAACGCTGAAGAAGTGTAGTAAAGTTGATCTGCGTATCTAAAATGTGTTCATTTATACTGACTTTTAATGGCAACTTTCTTTATTTGCATACAACAGTAATGCCCCACACTCTCAGTAATAAATTGGCCTAATGATTCCTCCCATTTCAGCCGCGCCGACTCTGCCCACCCCACTTCAGTGTCTACAACTTTAGCGTACAAACTGGATACCATCCACCTTGTATCTTCCGTCACTATCACCTCAATTGGGCCATTTTCTGGGGGCTCTGGGAATGCCGGAAATAGCCCCGTCAATGTACTATTGAACCGAAAATACAAAAATAAATTGAGGGCTGAACTAGCCTGTCCCCTTAAACTCTTCAATGGAGATACATTGCCCTTGAGGAAACAAATCCTGAAACTGAGTGATACCCACTTTCTACATACACTGTATATAACCCTTCTGACTCATCATGGAGATCCCAGGAATGTGCACAGCTGGTAGACAGGGGGAATATACCACATCATTTTACCCTTTTCTTTCTATATGCACCCAAGTCTTACATCTAATCTCATCAATATTCTTAGGTCTCATCAGTTTCTGTGGGGCTTTCAATATCACTACCTGTAAAAGAGACGAGGAAGACAGAGCCCTCTCTATTTGTACATATTGTCTGTCAGTGTCAGTGGAAACCCAAAAGATAGAAATGCTGCCTGCACTGCATCATAGTATGACTCAAAATGCGGGATAGCCAACCCTCCCCTGTCCAAGGGGGCGATCAATTTCCCCCATCACAATCGTGGTTGATTGCAGCCTATATAAAACGAGACAACACAGCTATCACTTCTTTGAAAAAAAAATTGGCTATTACTAGGGAAATATTTAAAAGAAACATACAAAAAGCATAGTAGCAGTATCATTTTGACCATGGAAATCTGGCCATAAAGAGACGGGGGCAGTGTCATCCAACACATAGCCTTAGGCTGCCCCAACAGCCTCTCATTGTTCTTTCAGCATAGAATCTCAGGACAGTGACTGACTTCCAACCCCAGGTACTGGGTACTCACCACATGCCACTGGAACTCCAGCCCATCATGATATTTTTGAATCTAATCATTAAGCAGAAAAAGCACAATTTTGTAGGATTCATTTTTGAACCTGATAAAGTGTCGAACTCCAATACATCCGACATTATAGAGGCCTGATTAGACTTCAGATCCCTCACGTATGACACCATATCGTTGGCATATAACAATACTACCAATCGATGTTTAAATAGCTGCACTCCTCTTTGAAGATGCTGCTCTCTAAAGAATTGATCCAATGGTTCAATCGCTATTGCAAACAGTCGGGGGAAAGGGGATTCCCCTGACTCATCCCCCCATTCAGGAGAACCGGTTTGGTCAACTGACCATTAACCCGAATCCGAGCACTCAGAGAGTTGCATAATAATGAGACCAGCTAAAGAAATAGCTTCCCAATACCCATCCGCCTCAACACTGTGAAAGGAAAGAGCCTTTAGATCGAATCAAATGCCTTTTCGGCATCTAATAGCGCTGGCACTGTAGAAGTCTCCCGTTCCACCGCTGACAGCACCAGAGGACATGAACCGGCCAGGTATAAAACCAGACTGGTTAGATTTGGCACATCGACACATCAGAGGGGCCTACCTAGCAGCGAGAATCTTGGCCAATATTTTACTATGCAAGTTAATAAGTGAAATTGGACAGTAAGATGTACATTAACCCGCAGCCTTTCCTGGTTGCAACAATTTAGTGACCACCGCCTCAGGCATCAAACTGGGGAGTACTCCATCAACCACTGCATGTTGGTACAAGTCCAGATGAGGAGGGGCTAGGATACTCTTATAGACTTTATACAATTAGGCTGTACAGCCATCCGGGCCCAGAGCTTTCCCCAGCGATAGACACTTAATTGCTTGCTGCACCTCTTGTAGGGTAATAGGGCTGTTTAACCATTCCCTCCCACCCTCCCAAAACCAATACAGTGCCACCTGGTCAGGAAACCGATCTATCACTGACTGCGAGGCACTTGTATGTGAGGAATATAAGCTAGTATAGAACTCCCATATTACGTGAACAATATCTTTATCCGTGTATTTCAACGCCCCATTACCATCTTTAATAGCTGTTATATGCAATTTAGACGTCTCAACCCTGGCTGCTGTAGACAACAGCCTACCCGGGCGTTGACTCTCCCCATATTGGCGAACTGATAACCCCGTCTGTAAGAACTTCACTCCCACTGAGCTGAATTATGAAACTTGTCAAGCTCCTCCTGCGCCCTCACTTGCTTATCTGGGTCACTCATTTAATCAGTGTCTGCATGTAACTTCTGAGGTGCAGGCTCACAATCTGCCAATTCTCTCCTAATCATTTGCAATATGCCAGATTCCTTTGAGATGCACTCCGCTCTCCCAACACATTTAAAGGCTTCCCACAACACAGATCTCGATTGTACAGAGTTTGTGATTGCATCTGAAATGGCTGTACGAAACACAGCATTGACAAACCTTCATTTTCGAATGCCCATGCAGGCTGACATTGCAAGTTCCTCGGAATCTCAATATGCAAAACCACGGGTGCATTATCAGACAATGTACACACCAGTATCATACTATCAATGACCCAGCCAGTCGCTCTTTCATAAACAAAACCCTCCAAATATCGCTCAATTCCCAAATCTAGCACATCTCCAATCATTTATGAGTCAACCTGGGAATTGGTCTCTTTGCGCTTTGCGTCCTATCCAATATTTGATTCATTACTGCGTTAAAAATCATCTGCCCAGAGTATAACACTAGAGGGGTTCCTGGATAGCTGCACACCTAGCCATTCCAAAATATCCAGCGATTCAACATTCGGACCACAGTAATTAACCAAAGTGACCAAATGCCTAATGCACAATCCCAGTGACCAACAGAGCCCTGCCCTCTTTATCCTTCATCATTTCAATAAAACTGAAGCCCACTGAGCTATTAATCACTGTACACACCCACCTAGATAATCTTGATTGAATAAGATGAAAAATATCTGTGACAACCCCAGGCTGTACCAAACCGTGACTCTCCTGCAGCACACATAGAAGAGTCTCCTGTAAGAAGGCGACATCCACCATATGATATTTATATACAATAACACCCATGGACAGTTTAGGCCTCTTATGCTCAATGTCATACATTATAGCCCACTGGACACTAGACACTATGGGCTCCAAATACAAATGGCCATTCCCACAGTTTCCATCTTTATTTGACACACTAAATGTCCAGGAAACGTATTCAAGGAAGTCCTATAGTGCTTTTAAGGTCCTTGAAGCAAGCTTAACAACTTTATTCATTGTTTTAGCAACACAGACAGATAACAAATGACCATTTCTAAAATCAGGCCCAAAAGCATACCCTAAAGTTACAGCTCATACGAATATAGGTATGTTAAATCCAAATCACTTGCCATACACACCTGACACCCACCTCAGCATGAGGGGATGAGTGTGAAATGAATATGCATTTTCTGCTAACAGACAGCTGGCCATGTCAACATTTGAATGGTTCTGGTCAATATGAAAATAGCTCTACAGGTCAATGCAACTATGTGCTGGAACCAGTGATGGGGGTGTTCAAGTACATACAATGTTCCAAGTATGACCCCTGGTAAGGATGGTTTATGGTCTTTCCATCGAAAATTTTCCATCTAGGGTGTTTTGCATTGAATTTCTTTCCAACGAAAAAATGTGCCTTAGATGCATTTTTTGCGTTTTCGAAGCCTTAAATATCTACCCCAAACAAAATTAACCCTTTAACCCACAAACATATGCATTTTATCTTTGGGAAAGAATTTGATGCAAAAGCCCTCGATGGAACATTTACCAATGCAAAGTCCAGATACCAGTAAGGAGGAGCACCTCTTTGGTACCTCTGTATGGTTGTAATGCTCTGAAGGTGCCCCAAGATAATATACAGTTGATTTGATTTGTGTACAGTTGTACATTTCTCTTAAGGCACTATAAACACACTTATGGACCAATCTGTAGGGATTTCCCTGACCACCACATTTTAGGCATTACTAAATTTCCCCAGTCTGTCTGTGCTGATGGAGATGGTAGAAGACACCAGGGAAGGAACCTGCTTTCATGTGCAAGGGATACTGTGCTACTGACTGAGGTCTTGGGTTTTAGGTGTAGTCATGTCAACCTTGCCAATTGGGATCTATGCAATGCAGTGTTCATTCGTTAGGGACTATAATTCCCAAGATCATCGATGTGGCAAATCAGGGACCACAGAGCTCGAAGTAATTATTCCATGAAATGTAATAGTTGGCAAGCATTGTTGTTTTTTTCCACCTCAGGTGTTCTAGAGAAATTCAGATTTAAGCTGTTAAAACGTTACCTGCCCATAAGGTAATTTTGTGTGAATCCTTAAAGGGGTAGTTCGGTCAGAAATGCTATTGGCCTAATAGATCAGGGATGTATTTTAGAGCATACATTGATCGTTCTTAAAAAATGCAACTCACCCGAGTTGTTCTCACTTTAACACATGCAACAATGGGCCAGGTACCGCCATCTTCTGCAAATCTTATCCGTTGATCCATCGCCCTAAGTTCAAGTGCCCTTGTGGCACTAATTCAGATCACCACCTCCTAATACTGAGATCACTAGACGGTCAAGATGAGCTCCACCTATTTTAATGACATTAGTGGGCAGCAGAGCCAAACGTACCCTGTCATCACCAACGTCATAATGTTATCTAACACAAAACCAGGCACATGAAACACACACATACACAACAGACGCAAAACGACAAAAACAGTTTATTCTGAAGAAAACAGCAGTAGTTGGGATCGTAACAAGAACTTTTATTTTGAAATAACACTGAAAATAAGAAACTAAGTCCACAAACCCATGGGATTACTTTTTCAAATAGAGGTTATAGCTAGCGAACATCGCATGGTTCTCCTTTTTTGTTTAACTGTGAACAATGATCTTATAATGCTGATTCTGCTCATTGATCGATTAATCCCATTCTTTGCATTCTTCACAGAAGGCTATTATCTTCCATCATCGATTTCTGATAGATGAACATGGCGTTCCATTACAGAGAAATAATTATTGGTTTTAAATTTCAAATGCAACACTTTTGCATCTGCACGTTTTCAGAATCTATAGGCTGCCATCTTGCTACTTATTACCATAACTGCAAAAGGACAGATTGGTGTTTGGCGATCATCCCAGATAATGGTTATCGCAGATGTGTTGTTGATAATTATTGTTCAATTTCAGTTGAAGAAGCCGTCAACTGGTAAACTGTACCCATGATAGGCGCACATCGGTATAATATAACTATGTAAAATCAAGAATGCAAAAATATATCAGTACCCAATATACACAGTACATATTTGTGTTGACTATCAATTTAAGTTACAATTAACACATACAATGCCTATTATTTGTGTTAATTTGAACAATCATCCATCACAATGTTAATCATGTAGCATATGGCACATTTGCCATCCTCACTTGCATAAATATTATTATTATTTTTATTTTTTTATTTATTTGTGTTTAGCCAATTTAGGCTTTTACAAAAACAGCAGCTTGTAGACGAAAGTCTTGTTTGCGAAAGTCTTGGTCCAAAGGAGAACAAGAGAAGGTAGCAGAAAGCAGTTTGCATTTCTATATGGAAACTTTTAGTCTTGCGTTAGTGAGTGAGGTCTTTGTTGATCGCATTGACCTTACACCAGGCGTACTCCAGGATCTTGGTTGCAGCTATTGTCCATCTGGTTTTTCTTCAGAGACTAGCCGGGACCACCATGGTTCTTGTTCTCGAAGGTCAGAGTCCGAGAAGAGAGGGGGTAGGTACAATTTACAGGCTTCTCGGGTAGCAGGGCAGGACATCATCAGATGTTTTATGGATTCATCTTGGTTGCTACCCGGGCAGAGTCTGCATTCATTAGAGTTCGATTGGGACCGTATATTCAGTATTTCTATGGTCTGAATAAGGTTTAACCTGGCTCGCATGAAGGTGCCTCTTAGTGCTTTGTTGGGGAAGATCTTGATATAGGTCATGATTTCCTTTCTTTTTAATGGGACCAGCGGCAGGTGAGTCAACAATTTTTTCTTGGCTACTAGCTCTAAAGTAGTTATCCAGTCCAATTCCTCCATTTTGGTTTTTATTTTTGGAGGGTTTGTGATCAAGTCCTCCTGGGTACAGACGATGGTAGTTAGCAAGGTTTTTTTTCCTTTCCATCCAGGATTTGAGCAAGCTGCAGGTGCTGTCGGCAGCCTCTTCCGCGATCATTTGGTAAATTCGCGGGCTGTCAGGCATCAGAATTTGTCTGTAAAGTTGCATGCCGCTGTGCTCGACCATCGCTGACAATGAGATTAGCCCAAGTTCTTGCCGAATTGCTGCGATTTTTGTGGATTTAGGGAGGTTCAGAACTGACCGCCAGAAAAAGCCTTCCAATTTTGGCCAGATCGTCCATGGTATGCCCAGACAGGCCTCCATCCCATAGACAATTGAGGGTATCACCTTGGATTTGTAAAAATTAACTGCCGGCATCAAAGAGAACCTTCCGTACTGCCTGTCGATCGCCCTGGTTTGTGCAGCAAGATTTCGGATTTTCGATCAAAGGACTTGCTCCATCCGTGCATCGAGTTTGGAGGAATCGATTGTTATGCCCAGGTACTTGAAATGGGTAACTGTCTCGAGCTTCGCTTTCCCCAGAAACCAGCTTGGCTGTCTTATTTTCCTTTGCGCTTTTTCAAGGATCAAGATTTTGGTCTTACTTACGTTGATTTCTAAATTGTTATGAATCGTGTATGCCATCAGATTGTCCAGCTGTCTTTGGAGGCCAATTGGCGTGTAATCCAAAAGCGTCACGTCGTCGGCGTACAGTAGCCGAGACATTGGTGTTTTTCCAATTTTTGGAGGAAAAAAACAGACTTTCTCTGCAGACTCCTTGTAGTCGCCAATGAATGCCATAAACAAGGCCGGAGCCAAAGGACAGCCTTGTTTGACGCCTCTGAATGTTGGAATTTCTGCTGAGAGTAAACCTTGGTGGCTCAGGCGAACTTGCATTCGTGTGTTCGTGTGAAGTGCCATTATCAGAGCCAAGATGGATTTGGGGCACTCCCAAAGTGCAGGTTTCTCCCAAAGCATGTCTCGGTCGACCCTATCTAAAGCTTGAGTGATGTCCACAAAGGCTACGTATACTCTAGGGGCACCAGTTCAAACTTTGCTTTTGATGATGTTAACCGCAGTGTTTGCATTTTTTAGAAAACCCGTTTGATAAGGGTCTGCACATCTGGAGGTCTTGGCCCATTTCTGGAATTTTTTTAAAAGCAGTGAGGCGAAGACTTTGCCTATCGTGTCCAGTAGGGTGATAGGGTGGTAATTGCAGGGATCTTCTCTCTGTCCTTTTTTGAAAATGGGAACTACAACCGCCGATGTCCACGAAGACATTATTGAGTTAGAGGCTTTGCACCGACCAAAGATTTGAGCGATCAAAGTCGTCCATTCTTTGAGATGTAGTTTGAGGTCAAGGTTGGTCAGACCATCAGGGCCTGGTGCTCTTGAGAGTTTCAAGTTCTTTATCACTCTGGATATGTCTTCTTTATCAGAATGATCTTCCCATGGTGCTGTAGCCAACTGTTTATCCGAGTACGTCTTTGGTCTGTGCTTTCGCGAACACCTTTCCGAAATGGGTGATCCATTTTAATTCGCTCACCACGTTGCTTAGTGCTTCATTTGTTTCAGTTCCACTGGGGTTTATGAGTGCCCAGAATTCTTTGTTTTTTTTGGAAGCCACAATCTGGAGCATTTTTTCCACGTCTTGCTGATAGAGCATCATGCGGTGAGCCTTTAACCATGTGCGATATTTTTTACTGCCTCTGATTTCGCAGGCATTTGATGAGTTTTGTTTCAGAGTGAGCCTTTTCAGTTTTCTTAACTCTTTTTTACGGTTCATTAGGACCTGGTTGTATGTATGTTTGTGTTTTGCTGGTCTGCCCAAGCGGTTGACTCGTAAGCAGTGGTTGGTAATTCACTGAGGCCTTTGCTCCTTCCTGGTCGTTGTCCACGGATTGCTTGCTATAGTTGTTTGTTATGTCAGTAACGTTTGATGCCGTGAGACAGAGTCGGGTTTGCTGCATATTCAGGTCGACAGTCTGGTTCCACCTAAGGTTAGGCGTTCGAAAGATATTCCATGACATTGCTAAAAGGTTGTGATTGCTGTTGCTCATTCTTTCGACCTCGAAAGTGCTCGTTATAGATAGCATTGGAGTAGAGATGAAAATATAGTCTAGAGTTGCTGAAGAGGTGTCTCTTTCCCACGTCGGAATGCAAGAAACAGCTTGGGAAATGGACGCCACGTTGTGAACGTTTCGGGATGACAACAAAGAGGACCATGCCTCACCTCTCTCGTCTACCGATGATCTCAGAGACTTTGCGATGGTCTGTTCGCTGGTCCGAGGGCAGTTCGCGTTCAGGTCCCCACATACTATGATGTTAGTGACTGAGTAATCGACAGTTAATTCGTCAATTTTAGTTGCAATGGACCTACAGAAATTTTTCGGTAGTAGTCCTAATAGACTGTGATTATGACCAGCTGGGTTTTTGTTGGTTTAACAGTAGTTTGGTTGTTGTTATCCCAGGTTACAAGGGCTGCAAGGTGGCGTATGATTCCGACGTTTTTTTCGTAAAATGTAGTCCTGAGCCTGTGCATACTGCAAGGAGGAGGCCCGATGAGGGTCGGCCTAGAAGGCCTCTTGTCACCGGTGTTACTAGGACTTTGTATCCATCAAGCGTGGGTTTGTCGATCAGCCAAGTCTCTTGGAGGCATATGATGTTGAAAGCACCTAAGTCGACGCCTCCTGGCTGGGTTAGGTGATGATGACCTCCGGTGTTCCATGAACCCAGTTTCATGAGGAGAGCAGTTTGTGAGTCGGTTGTTGTTGTTGGCTTGCTCTCGGAACATGACAACAGGTGAGGTGATGGCTGATTTTGGCTTCTAAGGCTTTAGGCAACCATCTCCATAGGCCACTCCCGGAATTTCCCGAAATGTCTTCTTTGTTGGAGTATGGGGCATCAGGTTTATAGTCGTGGTCCCTTTTTCTGGCATATCTCACTGGGGTCCGCGAAACTCTTCGCCGCAAAGCAGTATCGTTGACTTTTCCCCAATGTCCTTCTGTACTGTTCGACGATCGAGCGCAGCTAAGGCCCGGAGGGGTTAGCTCTGTTTGTGAACCAACGCGGGTTCTTGGAAGGGGTCTCTCGAGTTGTCGGTGGGAAGGTCTACAGGTTTTTTCAGGCATATGTCGCGAATGACGTCCCCATCTTGAGTTGCTGTAGAGTTTTTCTGTTTTGGAGATAAAGCGATGTCGTGTCCTATTCTCGTTTTCATTTGATCCTGGAGACTGAGTTGTTATTATTTGTTTTCTTGCCAGCTCAGTGAGTCGAAAGCCTCTCTTTTTCAGCTCGCTGTACGTCTTCAGGTGGAGGTGTTCGAGCGGTGCAACTTTTATATGTAGATATGCTTTTGCTAACCTCCCTCTATGATAGGGTTCGATTAGCACAAAATCGTCTGTTTTTAGAGTTTTCAGGAGGGTAATTTGCAAAAGCAGGTGGAGGATCGTTCTTCTGTTTAGAATCATGTCCTCCTTTTGAGCAGTTGTTTGTTCAAGTTTAAACAGTCTGATTTCTTTGGGTGAATTTAGTTCTTTTCGGTTTTCAAAGGAAAAATGGCGAAAGTCTTCGTCTTTAGGTCTACTTTGGTATGCCTCTGCTCGAGTCCCCTTTGTGGTTGCGGATCTTTCACCTGAACACACTTTGTTCCTTCGTGGCACTTTGCGGCACAGGAAATCCTTCTCCTCTCTCGAATGCTTTGTATTTGTTCTGAACGTAGGTGGATGGTCGTGGGGTGGGGAGCGAGTTGAGCCGTGGCCTTCAGTTCTTGTGACAAATTTGGGGGACTCTGTTGCAAATGCTGGGGTACTTTTTTGCTTAGCCTCTGGTTTAGATGAAGGTTCTTTGGGCCCCACTCCTTGAGCAAAAACTTCTCTAACGTCGGTTGAATTGGAGTCGATATCCGATTGTTCGTCGTTGGAAACTGAATATTGATTTAGGGCCATCAGGACCTTGACGTTTAGGGAGTCTTCAGTTGTTATTGGAGACCTCCCTGTGTCGATGTTTTTCCGTTGTCGTGGTTACTTTGTAGATGGTCTGGGGAGCTCTCTCCAGAACCAATTGCATTGCAAGGCAATTCAGGTAAGGGCTTTTCTGTTCCACTGTTTTTTTTTTGTCGGAATTTGTAGCACTAGTGGTTTCTTTTTGCTTGCGTTTGCTTTTGGTGTTTTTTGCCTGTTTTCAAAGATCGAGTAGTCCGCTGTTAAGTCAGTGACTTCTTTTGAGGCCACTTTTACATCTGTAGGTTTGGAGGTCTGCGACCCCTTGGTTTGCTGTACTTTGAAAGCGGGAGGGCGGACTGAAGTGGGTATTGACTTCTGATGACATGCTTCTGGTGGCGTTGTGGTCTGAAGTTTCCCACTTTGGTTTTGAGGCAGCGCTATTAAATCACATTGAGTGGATCGGGAAGTTTGTTTGAAGTCGGCCGTCTTCAAGCTTGACTCTGGGGCTTCTTGTGTGGATGGAAGAAGGATTTTTGACCTGGCCACTTTTTCCTGTAGGCCTGATTGGCGCATATTTATGGCATTTTTAAGTTCTTGGGTTATTTGGGTTAAGTTCTTTTGGTGCTCAAGTGCTTTTAGGTCCATGGCGGTAACGTAGCCTTCCAGAAAGATTAGTTTCGAAGAGCATCATCCCAATTATAGTTGTTTGATCTTTTAATGTATCATTAAGTGACTCGTACAGCTTAACGAACGGGGCTAGGGCGATAGTTACCGTGGACATTATCGTCATCAGATCTGGTCTCTTTAAAGTTTCTCTTGCTGGAGTTTCTTGCGACACGCTGAGTGGCCCTGCGTTTTTGGGCTGTGTCCCATGGAGTTCCTCCTATCAGGCAAACCCGATGGGGCGGTCATTGGGTCTTTTCCCGTTGAGTATCTCGCCCTTGATGAAACTTTTTGGTTGGGTGGCTGGACTTTCTCGAGCTCTGGGATGCTGTCAGTTGGTTCAGAAGCGGTGTTTCCCTGAGAGACTTCAGGCCGAGTAGCTGGATGCTCTGGATGGATTGTTGGAGTTGACTGTGAAAGAATGTTAGTTTTAGTTTTGGTTGGAGTCGACTGCAAGACTATGCTTTGATCGTCCACTTCAGGCACATTCAGGACCATGTCTGTGCTTGGAGCATGGGTAGACGACGTTTGCTTTTCTGCGTTCTGTTCCAGGTTCGAGGCTTTAAGTTCTGCTAATTGGCTCTTTTCCGGCTCGGGTCCCTTACACCCCCAGCCGTTGTTGGAAATAGGTTCTGAGACAAGATGGGCATGTCTTAATGATCCAATGTTTTTGTGGCGGGAGCAGGTGGAAGGCTGCAATCTGGAGTTTTTGATCCTGCTGGATGTATAGAGCCAACTCTCTGGGCTTTTGTCATTGGAAGATAGACAATGGCTTCAAGAATTTCTGACAACTCATTCGAAGCTTCGAATTTTCTTTTGCATTGTTTTTTAAAGACATTTTTCAGTGCGTTAGATAGCAGCGGTGTAGGTAATGACTTTACCCTGGATGTTCCGGTTTTCCTTGGATGGAATTTTGAGGTCGCTGTAGATTCACGGGTCGCCGCTTTGTTATTTGTTTGTCAAGCTTGAGGTTTCTCCTTTACGCTTTTTTGTTTGCTGGTATTCTTCTTTGGTTTAGGCTTATGATTCACTGGAATAAGTGGATCAGTGGGAGAGTTATCACTTGGGCAGTCTTTGCTGGCCCAGATTAAGTCACGTTCTCGAGGCCAAATTTGGCAAGGGTGAAGTGGGAGAATGGGACAATACCCTCCCACCATTCTCATCCAGACCATGGCCTAGAGGATAACGACACAGGCACCCCCCACGAGACGAGTTTGTCTACTTACAAAATACCCTGGTTCAGAAACGTACACATAAGAGGAGTATGCCCACCAGCACGCCCGGCACCAGCCCGCCCGGCTCAAGCAGACGTCTGCGACATGGATGAGCTCAACTAGAACAACAGCCACAAGTATCCACATCGTTGGAGATGCCATAACGACAGAGCCAACTGCCAAGAACACACGTGCCACCATGCACACTGGTCACTCACACACCAACCTACACGAAGAACATACACAGTGCTATGACGTAGGTGACTGACACACCCACTGATGTGCATCGTTGTTATTTTTTCACATAGGCCTTTTTACAGCATCGCAGAAACGCGAGACGCCTGAAGAGCTTGTGTATATGCTTGCTGACGCTTCTCCCGCCACCCACCCCTATGACGACACCATCATGTATGTCTAATGCTGCTTGTGACACCCTGTGAACCCGCGACCTCCATACAATGGATTATGTACCGCCACCCATGAACTAGGCCCGAGTAGGCCGCAAGCAAGAGTCCCCAGGCAGGAGCCTAGCAATGAAAATCCTCCCAGAACAAGAGTACAAGTGCTGACCATGCAGAACAGGTCCCCAGCGAGAGCAAACAGCCAAGGCCACAATGTTGCAACCCGCATGCCGCAAGCCCAGCGCCAAGGTTATACCTGTAAAATGCCAAGCCCACAGAAACGAAATACAAATCTAATGCTCATATTTCTGCTCCAGCTACGGTCTCTCCACATGTGACCAAGCCGAACTGACAAAGTGCCAAGCTCACGAGACAGAATGTCGCCAGGGTCCCACGTCTGGGACACAAATGCAACAACGAAGCAGCAAGATGGACACCTACAGCGATGGGAAAGACCCGCTCACAAGCCCTGAGCAGACCTGTCCGTTGCCTGCACAAAACACCTAGTTGCACATTGTTGCTAATGACAGGTACACCGCGAGCTGGAAACGAGGATGGTCCCAGGCTTGGGGGCTCGCGGGAGAACCAATCAGAATCCAGGGGGGCTTATTACTGACACCATTACCCTTAACCAATCACCAAGGGTCCCCCTGTAACAATTCTAAAGCAACAACTGCAAGGGACGACCCAAGTGTACCACCTGACCCATCCTCATCCACTAATATTTCTTTCCATATGTTACCTATACTAACCCAACCACTCGGGGAACCAATCCTGAGTGGCGATAGGTTTTGTGCTAACTTTCCCAGGTGACGCGAGTAGCGCGTCATACTGCCGTAAAAAGGGCCTGCGAGCCCCACTAAGATTGAGAGTCTCATCGGACGCATACGATCCAAGACCCATCGCTGCCGTTGTTATAATAAACAGCAGAACCACCTTGCCTCTTGAGTGTGTCTCATACTCCTTTTGGGTACACGGGAGGAGTTGGGGCCTCCCCAGCCCAGAGGCCTGTGGACGGCTCTGCCGGCCCTGGGAGAATCACCCCGACAAGTTGGAGGCACTGCTGAGATCTGTTTGAGGTCTATCTCCTGGGAACTTCATTCCAAGGCCCTTGCAGCGAGGTGACCCGGCAGTGCGGCCCCCTCTGCCGTTGCCCCCTTTGAGGACTACAGGACCATCGCGGAACTGCGAGAAGACTGGACAGCACAATCCGGATATTGGCCCTCGGTCACATGAACAAGGTGGTTGAAAAGGGGAGGGAGAGGTTTGAAAAGGGGAGAGGAAAAGTGGGGCGGCTGTACTAGCACGTCACACAGGGCACGCAGGGGGGCTCCATGCGCCGCGGCCGCAGAGGGCCATACGAGTGATATCAACAAAAAAAAACATGAGGGAAAACAAATAGAGGAAAAGAACTGTACATTTGCACTGCCTTACCTTTCAGCGGACGGTCAAAAGTCCCCAACTAAGGGGCCAGGTAAAGAATGTGGTTACCGAAGAAGTTAACATAGCAATGTCTCACAGGTCGGGATCCGGAGGATGGGGAAACACTCTAACTACACCCCTCCAACACATCTGTAAGACACTATCACCCCACAAGGAGGAACTTATCGAGTATAATATAGATTGGACACAAGGAACAGACAACAAAATGACGACACCATGGCCGCCTAACGGCAGCTTCAACCCATACGTCCAACACTCGATGTTGACGTACATACATAACACATACAGAGGGAAGAAATTAGCTCATCATGTAGAGATATTCAACTTGTGGAGGATGTTCCAGGGATCGAGGCCAGGGGCAACAGGGATGTTTACTATGGAAGGGGCAACAGAGGAGAAGGGGAGCAAAGAAACAAAGGAGGGTAAGGAGGTGAAGGAAGAAGATGGGGACATGAGCACGGCGAGCAGCAATGCCCCGCGTATGAAGAAGGGCACCAAGGAGGAAGGAGGACCGGTTGCAGTACCAGAAGTAAAGGTGGAGAAGGAAGGGACGGATGATATGCCTCTAGCGAAGGTAGTAAAAAAAGACGAGGGAGGATTGTACCCAGTGACGGAATTAAGAGAAGCAGCTAGGCCACAATTAACAGCGGCTGAAGGGTAGTCAAACCCCGCATACAGCCCTCCACCCTATGCCCCTAAGAATAACTACCAGAGGGGGCGGCAGCAGCAACGGGCGTGCCAGAGTTAAACACAGCACAGGCCGGTATGGGGGGAGGGAAGAAAAGTGAAGAGCTAGTTGCAAGCATAGGACCAGATGAGTGGATAGCAGCACAGGTACTCCTAAAACTCAGAGGGACACTAACAGAAGAAGAAGAGGACGCGGTGCGGAGAGCGAAAGAGGAGGAAATGGAAAACACACTGACAGGGACTGAGGTGAGTAAAACAGAGGAAGGACGGCTGTCACAGGTGGAGGAAGAGATGCTGGAGGAAAGGTTGGCTGAACTAAGAGAAGTACAAAGCGACCTGATTAGAGAGTACGAGCAAGAAACGTGGGGGAGAAAGAAGGAAAGAAAGGAGAGTAGGGAGGAGCAGGAGAGGATGAGGGAGAGACTGGAGGAGAGAAAGAAAGAAGCAGAAAGAATGAAAGCGATAGCAGAGAGTGTCACGTATGGAGCAGCGGGAAATGAAAAGGAAGGAGGAGGAAAAGGAAAAAGAAATGGAAATGTGGAAAAAGAAAATATTGTCTGAAAGCACATGGAAGTATGAAGAAGGTAAAGTAATAGAGAGCATATTGAAAAGAGGAGGAGCAAAATGGGGAAGACGGGAACAAGACGAAAGGATACTGGCGAAGGTAAGTGCCGAAGTAATGGAAGAATTATGCAAAACGAGAGAGGAAATAGGGGGTGAAATATTGGGAAATGAGGGAAAAGAGAGGGGGGATAGGAGAACAGAGAATGAAGTAAGAACATACACTCTCCAGGACTCAGAGGTGCCTACAACCGCGGGGGCAACCATTAAAGGAGGAGAACGCAAGGAGGCAAACTTGATCGATTTGAAGACAGTTGCAGTGGAGGGAAAACTAACAGACTGGAGATTGTCTTTCCTTGATGAATTTTGTAGCGAGGAGGAAGAATGTTCGGGAAGGAATGGAGGAGATGACAAAAGGGAAAGCTTAGACAAACTGTACATTACACGGGTAAATTGCGAATCACCCTGGGCATGCAGGAAAAGGGAGGAGGAAAAGACGAGCGAAGAACAGGTAAGAGAAGTAGCAGGGAGGGTGCCACAACCAGTGACACCAACACCACACCCTCGGACACCCACCCCTGCACACACTCCATATGTCGACAGACTTAGAAATCTCCCGGGGCGCAGACAGGAGGACAGGACGAGCACGTCTGCGGTGAAACACGAGGGTAACATAAGAGGGAGGAGGAGTGAAGGGGACAACAGAACAGATAACTGTAATGATATATTGATAGGATCACATGACACGGAGGAAGAGGACGAATACACTGATATAGCCCCACGAGCATTAGGGGAAGTGAAGGGGGGGAACTTAATGCCACTTCTAGGAAGGGGAGGGGTCAGACCACAATACCTCCCATGGAAACATGCCGATAAAGAAAACATAAAGTGCAGGCTCCCATCTCTAAGTGGTGGAGCTGGGAAATGGATATATGAGAT
Organism: Ambystoma mexicanum; assembly: GCF_040938575.1. NCBI lineage: Eukaryota > Metazoa > Chordata > Amphibia > Caudata > Ambystomatidae > Ambystoma > Ambystoma mexicanum. Next base: position 444,411,085 of record NC_090930.1, read on the forward strand.
GGAGAAACATACTGCAGGACAAATACTAGCGGTAGGGGATGTGAAAGGGCTCCTAATATCAATACTAGGGGATGCTGCAGATGACATCTGGAAAAAGGCAGGCTTCCCAGGGGTCACAATAACAGACACGTCACATGACGGGGCGCCATTTGCCAACTGTAGGCATGCACTATGGCAGGCATTAAGGGTCCAGTACCCAGACACGTCAGACATAGGGGCAATTACGTCACGCAAAATGCGTGAGAATGAAGATCCTGTCGATTACATCCAGGAGATTCAGGAGAAGTGGCGCCTGGAAACTAGGGAACCGTGGGATAAAACACTAGCCATCTTCTACCACATACTGATACAAGGTCTCCCCGACCCAGTGCAGAGACAGCTGAAGAAAATTGTGGGGATGGAGGTAAAGCCTTGGCCACGAATACAACTAACTATAGTACACCACTGTAGGATGTGGCAGGAAAAGGTGAAGCAAAAGGAGGAAGATAGGAAGGAAGAGGAGGCAAAATAGGTACAGAGAAAACCATCTAAATACACCATGGAAGGAGCATTATTGACAGTGCCCGTGGTAGCCACACCAGCACCTGCTCAGGCCATAGTTGCACAAGGCATGGCACAACAACACGTAGCACAACTTCAGCAGCCAGCACAAGTGATAACACAGCAAATGCCCCCACCCCCACCCCCACCATACACAGCAACCGCAGGGGGGGGATATATGCCAATGGGAAATTGATATTATACCAGCTACAGAGGAAGGGGGGATGATGAGAGGGAGAGGGCATGGCCAACATGCACAACATCAAGAGGGAGGGTTCCGGGGCTAATACTCAAACGGGCAACAAGGGTATCAGGATAACACGGGGAACTTTCCATGGCAGGCAAGAGAACCACCAACATGTTGGGTTTGTAGAATGGTGGGACACATGTCGCGCACATGTAGGATGAGACCCACCCCACCAGCTTGGGGGGAACAGGGGCAACAAGGGCATATGGGGAGCAACAAGTATACCAGCAACAGCAAGGAACACAACAGTGCACCCCACAACAAGTGCCACTGCAACAACCGCAGCAGCAGATACAAGTGCAAACACCCTCGCCACAGCAGCAACAGATACAAACGTACGTACCACCACAGCAACAAGTGACACAGGTACAAACATACGCACTACCACAACAACAAGCGATAGCAACACAACAACAAGTGCAACCAGTCCAGCAGCTCACACAGATACAGGACAATGCAGTATCAACAACTGATGCACCCCTACAACAGACACAATTGGGGAGGGTGACAATATTGGGGCAAAACCCTTATACAGGGGGTGGCCAGTCACTGTACCCACAATAGGACAGCCCACAGATGTCCTTGATGTGTCCCATCCTATCGGTAACACCTAATAGTGCGGAGGAACCACGCATAGAGGTAGCGATAGGTGACAAAAAATGTTCCTTTCTTGTTGACAGAGGGGCCACTAGGTCCTGCATAAGGGAGGGTAAATTTAAGATGTCAGGCGAGGCCATGCACACTCAAGGATTTTCTGGGGCTCGAGGGTTGATTCCCTTTACTGATAACATCTCCTTATCTATAGGAGATAATGATATGTCTGTCCCGCTCCTGTACTCGAAGGAGTCGCCAGTAAACATACTTGGGAGGGACATAATGAGCAGGTTAAACATGACAATCTCCTTCACGGAGAATGGCAAAATTTGCTCCACACCAGGAATAAACATGCTCACAGCACAATACTGCAAGCTTACTGTGGCCAAACAGTAGCTCAGGCTGAGCCAGTAGATGGAGAGATATTCCAATACGGAACAGACATGGCATTCGCATGGATGCCAGGGATTGAGGGCAAGATTTGGAGGAGGCCAGCAGCATATTTGTTCAGACCAGAGACACCAGCAAACAAACCAGAGGGAAGGTGATTTCAGTGAGCATTGAGAGCATCATGGCAACTGCAGATTACATCGCAGTTCATGCCCAAGACAGGGAGTGGAGGGCATGGAGAGCAGAAATAGCACTGGCTGAGGGGTGCAGCCTCACTCAGGTATCAGATGAGGAGCTCTTCTCAGATGATAAAGAAGGAGGGGAGATGGTGTTTATGATGAGTGTTGACATCTGGTTAAGAGTGACATACAAGCAAGTGGCCCTAAAAATGGCAGTGGCACTAGAAGCATCTGCCCCTACCCCAGTACCATTTTATGAGGAAGACATGGCAAATGTTCCCGCATCACTGTGGACCACCAGTCCATACGACGTGGGCTGCGTAAAGAGCATTGGAGGAGTACAAATAAAGTTGAAAAAGGGAGCAATATTACCTAGGGTGAAGCAGTACCCACTATCAAAAGAGGCAGATGAGGGCATGTACGAAACAATAACAACCCTGATAAACAATGGCATATTGGTACCATCAGAATCAACATGCAACACGGCTGTGTACCCAGTGTGCAAAGCGAAGGGAGGGTCTTGGCATTTCATCCAGGACCTTAGGCCCTTGAACTACATTGTAGAGGCAGAGTACCCCATAGCTGCAAACTCAGCCACAATACTGTGTGGAATACCAGCAGAGGCATCATGGTTTACCGTAATTGACCTCAAAAATGCCTTTTTTTCAATACCTGTGCACCCAGATTCACAAGACCTCACAAGCTTCACATACAGGAACACAAAATGGAAGCACACAAGGTTGCCTCAAGGGTACTGTGAGTCACCCTCCATCTTCAAGAGAGTAATACAGATGGATTTGGGAAACATTGAAATGGAGAGCATGGTGCTGCAATATGTTGATGACATAATAATTTGCAGCACCTCTGAAGAAAGGTGCAGGGAAGACTCAGTAAAGATGCTGAAAGTGTTGGCTGAGAAGGGGTACAAGGTGGACAAGGAAAAGTTACAGTACTGTCAGGAACAGGTACTAAACATTGGCCAACTCATTTCCCAGCATGGAAGAAACATTGCCCCATAGAGAGCACATGCAATAACTAACACACCACAACCACAAACAGTGTGGGAACTGCAGCAGTTCCTGGGCCTATGCAACTACTGCAGAGCATGGGTTTTTGATTACAGTTCATACATAGGACCCCTGCTCGAAGCACTAAGAGAAGCGCAAAAAGGGCACAAAAGGTTGGGGTGGACAAGAGAAATGAAGGAGGCGTTTGATGAGTTGAAACACGCCACATCCACTGCGCCCGTGCTAGCCACTCCAAACTATGAGCACCAATTTTTCATTTTTTTGCATTGCGACTCAGCAGTGATGAAGGCAGTACTGACTCAGAAAACAAGCATGGACCACAAGCCAATAGCTTTCTACAGCGGCCACTTGGACCGTTTAATGTTAGGTCACTTCCCTTGCGAACAGAGTCTCGCAGCCGCAGCATTTGCAGTGAAAAAATCATCATCAATAACAATGGGGTGCCCCACCACACTATTTGTGGAACATGCACTGTTCGCAATTTTGAACAAACCCAAGTCCACCCAGACCACACAGAGGGCATCGGGTTATGAGATCATCCTATCGAGACCGGAGTTGATGATCGTCAAGTGCAGTAATGTAAACCCAGCTAGGTTCATAGCAGAGGTAGTTGAGGAAGGTGATTATACCCATGATTGCACACAGGCTATTGAAATGTATTCCAGCACAAGGAAGGTCGAGGAGGATGCCCTAAAAGGGGGTGAGATAATGTACATTGATGGGTCATGAACTATTGATAAGAGTGATGGGATAAGGAGAACGGGAGCAGCAGTGGTTAGAATGACGGAGGATTTGATGTATGTCCCAGTGAAGTGTGTCCAACTACCACCGCATTATTCGGCTCAGGCAGCAGAATTGGTAGCACTAATTTTGGCACTAAAAGAAAGATTTGACAAGAGAGTGACTATATACTGTGACAGTGCATATGTAACATCAATGGTGCACTCAGGATTAATAAAATGGCAAAGAAGGGGATTTAGAAGAGCTGATGGCACACCGGTGCATCATGCCCTTCTACTGGCTGAATTGATTGAAGTAATTAACGATCCTCAAGAAATAGCTTTGGTTAAGTGTCAGGCCCACACTAATGGAGATGACCCTATCTCGAAAGGTAATGAAACAGCAGACGCACATGCCAAACATGCTGCATATTTTGGCGAAATGTGGATCCCCCCAGAATCTGAGAGAGGCAGAGGGAGGTTGATAGCAAGACAGATGTTGATGAAGGATGGGTGCACCCATCTCCCTGCAACCCAGATAATGGAGTTGCAGGCAGCTGTACCAATGGCAGAAAGGGGTAAAAAGAGGGTGTACAATGTCTCCCACAGATGCACTGTGGCGTCAAAATAATACAGGAAAGGTGGTTATGCCACTGGCATTGTTGAACACAGCTCTGGGTCAGCTACATCATACGGCACATACAGGGAAGGAAGTGATTGCAGCACAAATAAAAGAAGCATGGTTCTGTCCCAAGTTAAATTCCCATGTTGCAAACTTTATCAGCAATTGTCTAACGTGCCAACAGTTTACAGCCATTCACACGCTGCAAGTGATAAAAGATACTATACCCCGGCCGGAAGGACCATTCCTACACTTACATATTGACTACATTGACATGATCAACGTATGTCAAGGACAAAGATACATGATTGTAGTGGTGTGCCCATTTTCAAGGTGGATTGAGGCTGGACCCTGCTCACACGCGGATGATTTCAGAGCAGCTAAATTTTTAGTGAGGGAGGTCTTCCCAAGGTGCGGTGTTTGCGAAGATAATGGCCCACAAACGAAAAGTTTGCATGTGCATATCATCCACAGGCTAACTGTGTCTGTGAACGCCTGAATGGCCTGCTAAAGGAGGAGATAGCCAAAAGACAGCAGACAACTAAGAGAAGCTGGCTGTACTGCCTTCCCTTGGCCCTATTCGAGCTGAGGAATAGGCCAGGGTCTGATCATCACCTCACTCCCCACGAGGTGGTGACTGGACGCCAGATGCGCCTTCCACTAATGCCAACATCAAGAGCCCTCATAGATTATGAAAGTACTGCAAATGTCTTTGGTGATGAAATGTATCAATATTTGTCTTCCTTGATTACTAGTGTCGCCTTTATCTCCCAACAGCTCGAGCGCACGTGGGGCGGGTCAAAGATCACCCAACCAGAAGATAAAAATGAACAGCTAGAGCAGCAAAAAGAGTGGACTATTGCAGAAGGAGACTATGTTCTCCTCTGCAATTTCAACAGGAAGTGGAACAGCCCCAGATTTACGGGGCCCCACTTGGTAGAAGCAGTGGCTCCTAGAGACATTAAACTACAAGACAAACGAGCTTGGAATCACCTGCATGACATCAAGTCCTACAAAGGCCAGACCCGCCCTAACGTCGACGGCAGGGCCACCGAAAAAACAACAGCATCAGAAACGCCAGTGACAGATAAAGACACAGCGATTGCAAAAAAGGACAACTGTGACACTGCCCCTGACCCCTCCCCAGCCACAAACACCGCCATAGACTTTGGACAATTGCCCGTAGCTCACCCCATGGTCACGAGATCAGGACATTGTAAATAAACTTGAATGATACACACACATATAAACACTTGTATGTTCTCTTTTCTTTTTGTCTCGCACATGCAGGTACAGCATATTACTGTGTTGTTTAGAAGGTGAAGTAACTAAGGTTGTGTTCTGCCCAGAAGTAAATGCTACCCATAGATGATAACACCCCTGAAGCCCTATCACACCAATTTATATACCATATAAAGAGGCCAAAGTATCTGAAAAAGAGAAGGATACGCGTGTGCTACACCATGTTTGTTTTGGCCATAGAACAATCATTTCCCCATCTCCACAAGCACTTGCCAGCTCTGAGGGATAGGTCACTGAGATTAGCGTGGGAACAGCTTTTCGCCTGGGCACTAAATGACTATTTGATAGGTAGAGCTTGACTAAAAACACTAACCGAAATAATGCATACCTTCAGAATTTTCAGGCGGGCTTCTTTATCATCGCAAGAATAAGCTGCTGGACCGCAGCAAAGGTAAGAGCAAAAATGCCAGTGAGATTAGCTACTGTAATAAAGATCATAGGCGTGTTGGTTGTCACTGGTCAAGTGGCTGCCTCTGTCTGGCAAAAAAACTATGCTTTAAAGATTATGGCTGCACCCAAAACTAACCTACCTCCCCCCACAGCTGCAACAGGTATGATGTCAGGTGGTATAAGCAACCCTAGAGGTAAGGGACATAGGGTAAAACGCAGCACATATGGAGAAGAGAAGGGAATTGACACATATCTCACCGATTCAGCACACATCTCGAACAACATGTGGTATCAGCACATGACCAAAATTGGTAAGCAGACAACTGAGGACAACTGCTATGTGTGCTCGTTGATCCCGTACGCTATGAGCGCATCAAGAACATTTGTGGATACCGAAGTGCCAGCAAAAACAGTGCAATTCCTGATATATTTGGCACTATTCCAAACAAAAGGACGATTCCAAGGGATGGTAGTGACACTTCAATGGAAAATAAGGGACACATATCCATACGAAAACAATTTCCTCAAAACATATTTGAGCTACCATAAACAAAGCCTACATGCTGAAGCTTTCAGATACATGACGGATGGCCCCGACAAAGGAGAAAGGAAGAAAGTAACGCTAGAATACCTGTCGTGTGATTGGTATGCAACTGAAGTTGCTGGTGAACAAGGAAAGACCGCTAATAACAATAACTGGGAAAATATATGTGAACAATGAATGGGAAACAGGAGTGGTTGGGAGCAACATGATCACAAGAGAAAATATTACCACCATTAAAGAGCACAATGACAGATGCTGGACGACGTGGGGTAAATGTGTGCCGAAGCTGATGTGGATGGAGAAGGACGAAGATACAATAAACATACTACCACAAAGGTGATGTGGATGTGGGATACAACACCAACTGTGGAAGCACGGTAGAGATACCTGAGGGGGGTGCTGGCACAGCAGTTCTAATGGACCACTATTGGGCCTATGGCAATAAGGCATACCACACCTTGACTCCATCATGGAATGGAATATGCACTATGGTACACGTCAATGTGCCATTCCTGGTTGTGCCTCAGAAACATGTCAACATAGCCTACTTCCTCAAGATGGACGAAGGGAACCAGAGGAGGAAAATATCTGCACAATCACAAGAAAGCGACAAGGATAACAACAGTAAAGTTTTGCCAAGAGTGAAAAGACAAGGGGAACCACTGACAGGAAAGTACCTGTGGGGAAAATCGGAAACAGCCCTCACCTCAATCCCACCAGAACACAGACTATTCAGCAGAGCAGCTATGTTCTTCTCATCCATAATACACCCAGGAGTACAGGCATATGCAAATGCAAAATGGTTACAGATCACCAGATGCGAGCTGATGATGACAATAAATTCGACAGTAAATGGATTCAACGCAATAAAAGAAGAACTGAGAGCGGTAAGAATGGTAGCACTACAAAACAGGTATGTGCTAGACCTCCTCACGGCAATGGAAGGGGGAGTTTGTGTCAAAATAGGACAATCATGTTGCACATTTATCCCTGCTAACGATGCAGACAATGGATCACTTACTGAAGCAGTATCACAACTGGCCCTGATGCACTCCAAAATGATGGATGAAAGTAAAGGAATAAAGAAAGATACCAGCTGGTTCTCATTCATATGGTCATGGATGCCATCATGGCTGTTAGATGGGCTGAAGCTAACAGTAGGATGTATAATATTAGCTGCAGCTGTGTTGATTGTAATAAAGTTCTGGAAAGCTAGAAAAGCACGCACAACGGACAAAACGATGGAGATGGTCTGCATGCACGCCTTACTGTCGGCCGATGATGGCAAGCACACAGACATGATAATACAGGAAAGAGAGAGGTTGTGCAAACAGATTCTTGACAACCACATGGATCCAACATCTGTGAAGGTGGAGAACCAAGAAACCCGAGGAGCTATATCAGAAGATGGGGATACTGCAAACCCGGCGGCGGCTGCGTTTACATGTACTGGTCATTTGAAGATCATGTCAACCATTATGGGCACTTGGCTGGAATAACTAAAGTATGGAGAGTGAAAGGAGATAAGGTAAAGGATGAGTTTGTGGTCGACAAGTCGACCAGAGAGGGGACTGAAGTGGGAGAATGGGACAATACCCTCCCCCCAATCTCATCCAGACCATGGCCTAGAGGATCACGACCCAGGCACCCCCACGAGACGAGTTTGTCTACTTACCAGATGACAAAATACCCTGGTTCAGAAACTTACACATAAGAGGAGCATGCCCACCAGCACGCCCGGCACCAGTCCGCCCGGCTCAAGCTGATGCCTGCAACATGGATGAGCTCGACTAGAACAACATCCACAAGTATCCACATCGTTAGAGATGCCATAACGACATAGCCAACTGCCAAGAACACACATGCCACCATGCACACTGATCACTCACACACCAACCTACACGAAGAACATACACAGTGCTATGACGTAGGTGACTGACACACCCACTGACGTGCATCGTTGTTATTTTTTCACACAGGCCTTTTTACAGCACCATAGAAATGCAAGACGCCTGAAGAGCTTGTGTATATGCTTGCTGACGCTTCTCCCGCCACCCACCCCTATGACGTCACCATCATGTATATCTAATGCTGCTTGTGACATCCTGTCAACCCGCGACTTCCATACTATGGATTATGTACCACCACCCATGAACTAGACTCGAGTAGGCCGCAAGCAAGAGTCCCCAGGCAGGAGCCTAGCAATGAAAATCCTCCCAGAACAAGAGTACAAGTGCTGACCATGCAGAACAAGTCCCCGGCGAGAGCTCACAGCCAAGGCCACAATGTTGCAACCCGCATGCCGCAAGCCCAGCGCCAAGGTTATACCTGTAAAATGCAAGCCCGCAGAAACGAAATACAAATCTAATGCTCATAATTCTGCTCCAGCTACGGTCTCTCCACACGTGACCAAGCCGAACTGACAAAGTGCCAAGCTCACGAGACAGAAAGTCGCCAGGGTCCCACGTCTGGGACACAGGTTGCAACAACGAAGCGGCAAGATGGACACCTACAGCGATGGGAAAGACCTGCTCACAAGCCATGAGCAGACCTGTCCGGTGCCTGCACAAAACACATAGTTGCACATTGTTGCTAATGACGGGTACACCGCGAGCTGGGAACAACGATGGTCCCAGGCTTGGGGGCTCGCGGGAGAACCAATCAGAATCCAGGGGGACTTATTACTGATGCCATTACCCTTAACCAATCACCAAGGGTCCCCCTGTAACAATTCTAAAGTAACAACTGCAATGGACGACCCAAGTGTACCACCTGACCCATCCTCATCCACTAATATTTCTTTCCATATGTTACCTATACTAACCCAACCACTCGGGGAACCAATCCTGAGTGGCGATAGGTTTTGTGCTAACTTTCCCAGGTGACACGAGTAGCGTGTCATACTCCCGTAAAAAGGGCATGCAAGCCCCACTAAGATTGAGAGTCTCATCAGATGCGTACGATCCGAGACCCATCCATGCCGTTGTTATAATAAACAGCAGAACCACCTTGCCTCTTGTGTGTGTCTCATACTCCTTTAGGGTACACGGGAGGAGTTGGGGCCTCCCCAGCCCGGAGGCCTGTGGACGGCTCTGCCGGCCCCGGGAGAATCACCCCGACAAGGATGTGTGGTCAGACTGGGGTTTGCCAATTTGTCTTTGTCCTGAGGTGATGAAGAAATTTCACTTCCAGCAAACTGTGAGGTCTGTGAGGGTGTGTGCCCGTGAGGGCTGATAGATGGAGTGAATTGATCTGCTGAAACTCTGGGCCTGACAGAAACGGCTTCAGAATGAACCAGGGCCGCCACTTTGAAGGAGGCGTTTTCTTTATAGGTAGGGGAGAGCTGTGTGTGACGGGAGTCTGTAGGCTCGCTGCATTGCTTTCGTGGTGCTGCCACAGCTGGCGTCTCGTCTGGTCCAATGAAATCGGTTGGGGCGGTGCTCCCTTAAAAGAGGGGGGCAATTGCAGGTCCCTCCAAGGTTACGAGAGAATCGCTGGGTGGATTGGCAGCCTCCCGAGCGGGAGGCCCCCCACGATGGATCTGGGTCAAGGACGGGGAGGAGGAGGAGGAGCCTCCTCCACACTACTGCACACAACGTCGGACGGTACAGGCGATACCGTCGCAGGACAGCTCTCAGGACAGCTCCTAGGACTGCTCGCAGGCTTGTCGGGGGGCACAACAGAAGGTCCAGGTAAGATGACCGTCATGTGGCGGTCTTTACTGTTTGATGGTCCGTGAGTCTGAGTTGATGGTGTGTTGGGGCTGCCGTTTCTACGAGGATCTTTGTGCCATGGCACCATGGTAATATCAATTTCAGAGTCCGGCCTGCCGCCAGGGTGTAAGCTAGCTTGGGTGGGGTGGCGGGGGGACGAATGAAGACTGGTTCCCGGACCAAGCTTTGGCCTCTTCTGTCATATTCTTGGAGTTTTGAGGAGTTTTGAGGAGAAAAGGGTTCGAACCGTTGTACAATGGAAGACGGGTAGAGTGAACAAGCTCCTTGTTCAGGCACAGTACACAGTACACCGTGCACCGCGTCACCCAGTCACTCTGCCTCCACTCTGCCTTGGCTCCGCCAGCGGAGGAGGTCTTGAAAGGCAAAAAAATTAAAAAAATAAAAAGATTAGCAGCAACTGCAGACAGACTGGCCGTTCTGGTCACCCAGTCACTCTGCCTCCACTCCGCCTCGGCCCTGCCGGGGGAGGAGGTCTTGAAAGGCAAAAAAAAAAACAAAAAAAAAAGATTAGCAGCAACTGCAGACAGACTGGTCGCTCTGGTCGTTCTGGTCACCCAGTCACTCTGCCTCCACTCCGCTTTTCTTACATTGTGTCTTGTGTTTCTATTCTCCCTATGTGATGGATGACCAACCGCTTCGAAAAACAGATCTCAGTAATAGAAACTTAACTTTCCTACGTAAGCTTTCAATATAGTGAATCTTATCACTTCTTTGTGTATATTCTCCACATTGTGGCTTTCAAATTGTTAGTGTGTGTATTCAAGGACATATACCAATGCGCCCCTTCATCCAGCGTTCACAGTGTGTCAGAGATTTTTGTTTTGGGAACACATGTCACAACAATGAACAATATTAATGGCAAGCTGTGCAGTGCAAAACAATATATTTCAACTAACCCACACATGAAAATATTGACTTCCAGTGGAACTGTATCAATGCACCTGGTCCTACAAAATGTATGGATTCTTTCAAAGATGACTCTAGGCGAGGTGAAGACAGGCTTGTCAATAGGTCAATAGGGCAATGCCCGAAAAATGAAACAAAATGAATAGTGTGCTGCAGTTTTTAGGACAAAGTGGGCCACTTCTTTTAATATATAGAGACTGCACAGACAGACCAGGAAGAGAAGGGGGAGGGCTGATTTCACACCAGGCTGGTTGGACTGTTGCAGCATGGGCAACACGTGCAATGAGCAACAATAAAAAGAAAAAAAGTTTACATCACTAAAATTCCAGCATGCATCGAATGAGTGCAGTTATGAAAGGCTTACTGGCTTCTTTGTATATCTATTCCAGTAATCATATTGATTTCTGCATTAATGCATGCACGCCTGGTTGTCCTCCACATGTGGGCTTCCAAAGTAAGAGGTGCAAAGGCCACAGGTGCATGTTCATAGTGTATATTGGCAAGACATATTCCTTTGCTCGTTATTTCAATGTTGGCTAACACTGTGGCACATAAACGTTTGGAGTATTGCTATCTGCAGCCACTTATCATGATTCCTACTTTCCAGCGAGTTTAGACTTCATTTATTTTATTTATTGGTTATTTGTAAAGCGCTTATACAAATAATTTTGGTTAAAGGCACCACAAGACAAAAAGGGGGGGCAGGGAAGAAAAAACAATAACGGTCCGACTAGGCCTTGTGTCATTCAGATCATGCAAGAGCAGTAACAAGAAGTGCAGTGGGAGGGAGTAGGGAGGGGAGGTGTAGGTCAGGCAGAAGGGAAAATGCTAGGGTGGGACGGAGGAGGGGAAGAAGAGGGCCAATTGGGCTAGGCAAGTGCTAAAGGAAGGCCAGGTGAGCAAGTGCCAGGGGAATCAGGGAATGAGGGCCCCATGCGAAGCGCGAGAATGGTGGTGGACCAGGTTTGGTAGGGATGCACATCAGCAATGGAGCTCAGAAGGGACCAGGCAGACAGAGGGGGGCAATAGCAGGGGGGGCGGGATTGAAGAAAAGAAAAGTTGGATCTTGAGAATCTTTTGGAACTTAAGGAGATCAAGAAGCCTGAGAGGGGCAGGGAGGCCATTACAGAGAGTTGCTCCTGATGAGGAAAGAGATTTACCCCACACTCTCTGCTTGGAGCAGTGACTGATTTGCAGAGGATTGCAGCTAGATGACCGAAGGTCTCTAAGAGGGAAGTATTTTGGGAAAGAGTCAGATGTAGTGGATGTAACGCTCACCTTTGTTCTGCAGGGGCACCTGGAATCCTCCGCTAAAAGCCTTCCCGAATGTACTGGAGCGCTGGACTGTGAGGTATATGTCTGAAAAGGAATGCACAGGAATGTCAGTTGGTGCTTTGTGCGGGAAGACCCACCACCCAGTACCTCCCAATGTTCCCAGCCTCTGGGTCCTCTCTCACCTGCTTTTATGTTATAGGAAGCTCTCCATCCTGCTATCTCAACAGGGGTGCTTGGATGCAACCAGTTACTTCACTGGCTGTTTTGGAGTTCTGCCCAGACCTGCTGCGGCGTGAATGTTCTTTATAAAAACATTTCTATCAGGTGGGTTGGTGAATACGCTCCTGTGACAGTTCCTCTTGTGCGTGATGTTTCTAGGCGCTTTGGTACTGTTCCAGCACCTCAAGAATGTTGCTGCGCCTTAGGAGCTTAGTGGTTCTCTTACTGTTCCAATGCGTGCCTTATGCTTTCAATTGTGGCGCTTATGGTGTTTTCAACTTCTTGTTGCAATTTGCTGCCTTAGCGTCTTTTGCTTGAAAGTCCTCTTCTAAGCGCTGTATTACTTTTGCTGGCCTTGGCGCTTTATGGTGAGCTTGTGCTTTTGTAATGCCCACGCGGAGTTGCTTGTTGCTCACTGACCTGTTTTCCCCTTTCTTACAGGAGCGCTGCCAGAAGTGAAAGTCTGTCGTGAAGAGGCCGCCCACTGGAATGGAGATCGCGGCTGCAACATCTGCTGAGCAGAGTGTCGAGCCGGTGGGATTCCTGGAGGCTGCAGCTGATCACCGGAATGGATGGCGAGAAGACGGAGGTTCCTGAACGGAGTAGCTGCGGGGATCTGGATTCATGCAGGTAACAGCTGCTGGGGATCGGAAGGGCCGCGCGCGTGCAGTCTTTAACTTAACTTCTGCTTTCTTTTTCCATTATTAAAGGAATGGTGCCGGGAGCATCATGCTGCATCTGCAGAACGACGTGAAGCGAGGATCTTGGTTGGGGCGGGGCTATTTACAGTGAGCCAGCCCCAGCCACACCCAGAAGACTGGCCTGCAACTAAGGATGCCAGCAAAAGCAGTGCCTCCATCTCAAAGAGGCTGATTGGTACAGGATGTACCTAACATGATCCCATTAACCCCTGAAAGTCATGTCCCAGGCTTATTAACCCCTAAATGCCCATGGAATGGAATGATAGTTTATTCAAGTGATTTGGCATGCCGCCAGCCCTGCCATGCCCACCTTGCCCCTGCTTGTAACCTAGCCCAGGGCCACCCATGGTGCTTTGGATGGTGCTTTGGAGCCTTACGACGGGGCAACACACCAGGACCATGTCTGTGGTCATGACAGTGGAGTCCCTGGCCCCAGAAAGCGTTGTGGATGACGGAGAGGGTCTTCAACTTGATCCACGCAGCCACCTGGAGCCAGTAGATATATTTTCGGGCTTGAGAGATGCAGACCCTGGGCTTGAGGCCAAGGATAAGTCTTGCAGAGCTTTTCTGGATTAGTTGAAGGGGGCGAAGGGAGGATTTAGGTAGACTGAGGAAGAGGCTGTTGTAGTAGTCCACCCTGGAGAGGACCACAGCTCTGGAGACATTGAGTTTCTGTATGTCTGCTGCTCCAATTTTCTTCTTAGATTCTTCAACTATTGTGAGTTCATTACAAACAGGGCTCGAAATTAGGATTGGATAAGCAGGAATTAGAAGCAGTGCCTGGGTATCCAGCAGCAACCGGTCAACAGGAGCTACCATTAGGGAACAAGGAGCTGGTTTATAGCATTACATTAGTTGGCCCGGTGGTGCTAAAAGCAGCTCCTGGTAACTATTTGTTTGAAGCTCACCAGTAACTTCTACATTTGATTTGATTTGTGTCACATACTTGAAATAATCAGACTGATATTTATTGTTGTAATATACATCAATTATATTGATGGTAATACATACAAAAATCAATGAAAAATAGAAATGTTACAGCCTATCTAGTGACTACAACAGTAATTAATTAAAAATAAATTATTTAACAATTACATCTCAGGTGACATACTATTCCATTTATTGTACAATGAAAACAGTTTCCAAACACTGTGAAAAAGCTTAAAACTGACTTTGATAAACATTGTGAAGAGAGCCGTACATCATTCCTTGAAGTCAACCTTTTCAACAAGTTCAAATTTGGTAGGGCAAACCTCTTTGGAAATGTTCCATGTCATAGGCTGGGCCCTGGAAACGAAATCTGGATCAATTCCAAGCGTTTTCATGCCCAGCACATTCAATGTCAGATCTTTCACAAATTCAAAATCCATCTGCTGGACGATTGACTTTGCAACCCACTGTTTGCTCCTTTTGGTAAACTCATTGTTGTAACGAGGCATCCCGAAAATTCCTGCAGTTTTTGCTTTTTCCCTTCCAACATTCTCGTTGTGTGCAATTATAGCCAGTTTGTTCTGGCCTTCATACCGTCTATGCCAAAATGCAACCTTTTAGGCCTGTACCTTAGGCACATATTTTGGAACACCTCCAAATCTCCAGTATGGCAGAACTTGGAGAGTCCCCTCATGTCTCTTGAAAGCATTTTGTCATACACAATCTTCTCAAGTGCTGTGTGAGGAGGGGAGCCTGGAACCAGCCACATTTTCTTACACTCCTTGCTCAATGGTCCATATGCACATTAGTGGAAACTCTTCTTTCCTTTCCAAGAGTGTATGTTAGAACAATGGTGCATCATTGAATGCCATTTTTCAAGCAGAATATCTACAGATCCTTCGCAAGCTTTTGAGCTCCACCAAAGATGGTTGTTGATAGACTGTGCCAAATGTAAAATGTTTTCTGTAGCATTTTTTATCAACAGCTGTAATTTTTTTAATTGATTTTGCGACCTGCCCTACATCATATTGATTCTTTATGTCTGGGAACTGCTCTTGTATGGCATTGGCTATTGAAACGTGCATGTCAGTGGCGATCAGGTCTATTTGCATTCCTCTGGATTGTAGAAGTTGAATGAATTTAATGAAACCATATTTTTCCATGGCAACAGAAGATGTACATTCAGATACTTGCACGACGACCAAACTCACTTTTATTTTGGTTTACATGTCTTGGATGAGGTAAGTGCAGTAGTTAGCAGAAAAACCTGGACTGTCACACTGTCCATCACCAGCAAGCCAGAGCCTTTTTCCAGCCAGAGCATTGTCCATTGACATCTGTTCGAGTGTCCATGCCTGGCTAATAGCGGAGAACAAGAAATTCTTCTGATAACCACAGTGCATGGGTGTGGGGGCTGGGTTCATATTTATGATGTGATTATGCCCTTGCCTAATGGAGTTCTGAAATCAAATACTGAACATGATTGGATGGATGGTACAAGCTGGAATCCCGAGATAAATCATGTGTTGTATGTCTGGAATTGAGTGGCAGCGCTAGGAAACTCCTATACATCAGCCTAGTGCTGGCGAAAAGGTGCATTTTATGACCTGGAACAGTTGCGATGTGCCGCAGGTGCATAGGTGGCTGCATGATGATGACATGACGTGGTGCAAAGATATGGAAACAGAATTTTGCAGGCGATCACCAGCCTACTCACGAACTATAGATATATGGGAACCTCACATCTAGATAGGATATTGAAGATTAGCAAGTGCCACACTCAAATGGAATAGTGAATGATAGCAAGCATCACACCTAGACATAACTGCAAGGACAGCTATGCCAATTAACCAATCCACTAACAATTTCACCCCTCCGCATAGACCTCTCAAACTCTAACCAACACAACCACAAGCCTATAACACAACAATCCGCACAAACTTCAATATACTGCAACAACAAAACAAACCACACATAGACTCACGCGCAACAGCATAGGACGACTACCGACGGTAAAACACCCCAAGCCCAGACAACTGACCCACCGGGCTGAGGCTGCCAGCAGCACATCACTGATCTCTTGCCCTTTTCCAGCTTGTCCTGCTAACTCACCCCCCCTTTCCTTTTTTCAGAGCCGCCAGAGCGCCAGGGGAACACTTTGGTGATGATAGTGCGCAGGACAAATATCCTTTAACATTAACATTAACATTTGCAGTACCGGGTTTTTGAAAGGAACTCGATTCCCACAAAGTTAGAAAAACTTAAATGGTAATGTGTGTTTATCTGCCAAACAACAAAGCAGATGAACAAAGTACATTTCCAGCAGGAACTTTTCCAAGTATAGGTTGAGCAGACCATGAACATGAGATATGGTGGTGTTCACAGCTACCCTTGATCTTCGGATTGGTGCCTTTTACTACCCAAATAAACTTCACCAATGGCTCCCTGCAAATCCTCCGACTCAATTTATGATCACATTTAATCATTTTCATAATCTCGATCCAGCAACAGTCGATTAAAATGTATTTTGGTTCCTTTAATAGTCAATCATCCAGAAGTATACTGGTTTGCGATTCCATGGTGGTGGATACGTCCTAAACACTAGGAAGAGTGAAGTCCACATCACAAGCACAATCGTCAATCAGTAGCAAAGATGTTTCAGTTATTTCTGTGTGTAATATTTTCGATTTGTCCACGTGCATTGGGGGAAACAGGGAACATTGTTTCTAAGATAGCATTTCTTTATAGGGAGTGGATTGTGAGAGCGGTTCTGCAAGCAATTCTGAAACATCTTTTGTGTTGTTTGTTTCTTCTGGGTGACGTTGTGTGCTGTAACAATGATCCAGGGTAACTTTCCATGGGTCACTGCTGACATTCAATTCAAATTCCGACGACTAGACATCACAAATGTCATTGATGACATCAGTGATGACATCCCATATGAAATTAATTTTTATGAAAACGTCCCTACAGGGGGTTGTGTTTATAATGTTGGTAACAAGATGTCAGGGGTGATCGGGAGACCTATAGTGAACTACTTAATCTATTAAAGAATGTACTCATCTAAACAAAACATTATATTGCAGTGTTGTTGTTAATACAGGAACCTAATCATACATAAACATAGGCAATGGCTTCATCATGCACCATAGAAGTACAATATTTACAATCTTGTAATTTTGGATAGTTAAATAATGAATGCTACCTTATCAGAGTTTTGAGTAATGTTAAATATGTAATAACTAGCTAACAATTTAAGACTTACTACATACTTGTGCTAGTACAAACAATACATATGAAGACCCACAATGCATACCAATCAGAGGCACATACAGGGAAACTAAAGTAACGAAGAAAGAAACAGCATCACCAGAAAATGTTAATAACATTAAAGTTTATCTTCATGTATACAAATAAATTGTGTGTTTGAGGCCTGCCTATTGACCCATATATATGTGCACCATGTTCTGAGACCAAACTCTAAGGAAAGTACTTTAAGAGCATACAACAAGGTTAATGTCTAGATATATAGCAGCTTTTGAATTTCAATATTCTGACTACTAGTGAACAAAACCACCTAGCCTACATATGTCTGTGAACAAAAACAAGGCTAATACTTGTCATTCGTTCCTACAGAATGTGAACAGCTTGGGGACCGTCAGCATAATAGCTGTTTAGACAGGTTCTAAACAGCGATATGTTCGAGTACCCATGACTCGCGCCAATTGGTCAGTCATCACACATGTACACACCCTTCAGTGTATTTTAACGTTTTGACCCACTTAGGGATGGGAGCTGACTTGATTGCTTGCTCCTCACCCTGGGTCTCACTTACCTTGCAGGAGGTGGGGCGTGACAGCCCATATCTACAATTCACTGTTCTCTTACCCCTCACCTCCCTTTCCATTTACTTTGATCCTCTCGATCCGGCATGGTCTCTTCAGGATCGTTATCATTACATTAACAGGCGCAACTCGCCTGTGTGTGGAATATGCAGTATTGTTGCGGCCTCGCTCGGAACACTGCATTCCGTACGTCCCGGCCGGCTACATGCCCACACCAACATGGCGCCCGCTGCGCTTACGCGCGCGCATGCGTGGTGTCCCTAAAGACCACTTTATCAGTGATCATTTGCGAGCGACCCGTCTTGGTGACGGGACGCTTGTGGATTCATTCTCCATGCAGTAAACAAGTAAGTGCATTTTACCCAGCCGGTTACGATCTCTGTCACAGACACGATACCGTGTCCTATTTACAATAGCTACGATCATTTTTTTACACTAGAGATACGTTTTAAACTACGGAATTGCGTTCGATTTTTCTCCATTATGTTAGAATTTTAGGAACCTTTTGTTCCTGTACCCCATATTTGTGAGCAATTCGCCAGTACACCATTCTGAACAGACTAACTTGTTTACAACAGGTCCTCTACCTCCCATGACAGGGGCTTATCGTTCTGAACACAGTAACTTGTTTACAACAGGTCCTCTGCCTTCCATGGCAGGGGCTTTGCATTCTCTTGCAGATTCCTGCTAGGGACCTGCATCCTGCCACCACTTACCTGCGGTCTGGCGGTTAAGATACTCACTCCAGACCCGATAATACCTCATGAGCCCTGCTTTCAGGACCCATTAGGTTAGTATATCTTCCAGTTAATTTTTTTAGCCTGGAATATTATATACAACACCAATTGATGAGTTTATTTATATATTGTTTTAGGACCCACCCAGAGACTACACTTTGAATATATTTTGAAACATGAGCACATCCAGTCCTGAAGATGGATTAATGTAATCCGAAACGCGTTGACACCCAACACCACCTAGGAGTGCTTATTCTATGTTGAAAACTTGAAAAGATTGATGTGGGAAGTTCTAAAAGTTATCATCAATGATGTAATTGTGATACAACCTGTAACACCCATTGGATTGACCTTATTTTGGTTTACACAATCTTTTACAGCTCAAACTGTACCATTGTTGTTTTTTGAATCACTGCCTTGTGACAATTTTTTACTATTATTTACTGTTTACACACTGCACTGTGGAAATTAACAGTGCAACGCACAGAGCCTTTTAAATATAAACATTTGAAGCTTTCTGTTGAACCTGCCTTGAGTTAGTCTGGTTGTTTTCCTTTCTCTACTCTAGCAGACAGAAATATTGAAAGAAGTGGATACTTGAATGATTATAAGATTTTGTTAAATTGTGGAGCACCTTGACATGGTACTCGCCACAAAAATTGCAACTTTATCGCCTTAACTATTGTGGATAATTGACTCAGTTGAGTCTTCTTTCTCGCACTAGTTGAGCTAACTGACCTGGGATACTATCCCGTTAGGAGTGCGGCATTGGGCACCTGGGCAGCAACGTCCAGGGTGTGTTTTGTGCCCAGATATGTGATGTCATAAGTGATGTCATCAATGACATTTGTGATGTCATCTTTGATGTCCTGGGTGTTAGTCTTAGCAGTGCACGGTTATTTACCATAACTGGCGAATCTCTGAGGTTTTGAGGTTTTACTAGTAACCATAACGTCCCTTTAACAAACTTTTTTCATTGAATATATTTATATAAATGTATACATACACATATGTGCTTTTATTATTTATTTAACCACATCCTCAGATCCCTGCACAAGGCACCTCTCAGCTCATCCCTTCCCCAACCGTTACCCACCGCCCCCCTCCACATTACAACAAAATTACAATCTGCTTGGTTGTTACAGGTTTTCCTGGATGTGTGCAATGCCTGGCTGTGTCAGTATTTGTCATGGTTAGGAACATCCTTAAGAGAGTAACAACCAAGAAAATGAAGATGGATAAGGTATTACTGGCTCGATCATGTATCTGTAACCTCCATTATTCAGAGCCCAAGTCTTCCTTGCACAGTCCTCAGTCTCCTATACAACCGATTAATATAATAAAGACATGTATTATGGGAATTTATATCGCAGAGAGGCAGAGAGGAGAAGATTTGTTTCACTATGGAGTGCGGAATCACCTCATGAAATAAGGACTGTGACAAGGAAGGCTTGGACTCAGAGTATTGAAGACTCCTGGTAAATGATCTTCCTGCTCCCACAAATGGCAAGGTTGCACTTTAGACTGATCCATATTCATCTACAGCCCCAGAAAATAAATGAAACACTGTGGACGACAATGATCCAGGCAGTAACTCTACCCTCCTTGTACATTTACCAATCAGAAGCAAAGTAAAAAACAGATCCATATCCCACTTCAGGACAATGCATTTGTGTAACACCTAATATTTCAGTGCATATAATCAGTGAGAAATCCACCAGGATTCACAAAAGAAAAATTTGATATAATTATAACATGGCATTGTGAATGTGAGTATTGGGTGCTGAAGAAGATAAAGGAGAATTATTTGACAAACCACTTTCTTCTTAAAGGTGATGAGATAGTGTCCAGGATTATTTTGAACTGTTCCCCGGTTTACGTACCTTATTAATGAAAGCCCTCTGTGATGCAAACACATGTTTTAACGATGCCTCAGACTGCCCATTTTTAAGAAAAGCAAGATGGATGTCAAATACTTTCTTCATGAGTGGATTATGGCCATCATTGTTGAGGAGCTGGGTCTGGAAACAAAAAAGTGTTTTTTCCTTAAGTATCCAACATTCACATCCCCATATTCTGCTTGACACATTGTTTTACTTTAAGAATCGTGGAGGTAGGCATATGTTAAAACTCGTACATAAAATGTTCTCCAAAATGAAGCTACCTTCTTAAATAGGAGCAATGTTTCTCATGAATATCATGCATTTTCAGTCTAACCAATAAAGGAACCAGAACATGAACTTGAAACACACTTTCTTCAATAAGGATCCTACTATAAGATCCCTGTACACAGCAGTTTCGTTGGAAAACGTCTTTCTTAGAGCAGAAGTGTCAGCTGAGTCAGTAATTGTCATCTGCTACCTTAGGAAATGGAAGAATGTGTTGGAGCACAAGCAACCTGTGTGCACCGAAATAAGTAAGTGTACCTGGAGTCTGAACTCATAGGCCTCTCCGAGGGAAACCCAAGAAGATGAAAAGTCACATTTTGCACCAGGCGACCTTTGCCCTCAACATCTGGCTGGCACGCCTCTCAGTGTGAACCAACATTTCTGTGTACCTTCTTCCATTGATTAACTATGGGCGAAAGGTTGGTAACCGGGATCAGAGCTTTGGACCATGAACATCAACTTTTTCATATTGACTTCTGCCGTCTCTGCTTTCGGATCGCTCAGATTAACCCAAAGAAACAGAGATATAGCAAGGGGCACATTGAACAAGTCCTGCCTCTCAGCCATGGGCAACACCTGTAGACATCGCTGATAAAGTAGTTGTGCAGTGAAGTGTTTGAAATAGAGACACAGAGTATAAGCACTATGAGGTCTGAATGAAAAATAAAGGTTTGAAGACAAGGGACACACAAAGGGGCTGTGCGATGAAGGTTCACAATAATGCTACAAATCAATGGCACAAATTCCAGATTCTTCATGCAAGAAGCGCTAACGATGCCAAATATTCAGTATATCACATTGGTGAAGATAACCCCAGACCAAGGTGCAGAAAAGATTTGTGTAGCATGCAGGAGAGGCTTCCGCGTGTACGCTTGTAGAGGTATTCATATCCTCCACTCTACTTACTTTTTAGCCCTTCAAAAACTGTGTTGGTGTCCCCTACCCTACAGATAAGTGGCATACCAACCGCTTATACTCCATTAAAAGAGTAAAATATTCCCAACCAAAAAATATGGAATGTAAACACACCCAAAAACATATCGGGAACAGAGGACACAGAGGCGGCTGCCCCCTGCTTCCACCCACAAAACGGCATTGATATGTTCGGATGAGTGGTATCAGTAGAGCTCTAATATTATTAATGCTTGATCTGATGAAGCCCTTCAAGACAAAAGGCATCTTTTAATTTGCATAAACGACGAGTTGCAAAGAAGATTGTGTTGTAGGGTGCATTAATAAAGGCTAAACTTCACTTAGGTAGCATGAGGCATAAGGGCACTTCATTATTCTTCTTAGCTCATCATGGTACCGGGTGCTTTCAGGTCATCATGTTTAAAAGAGCATCCACAAGACCCTACTCACAGGTAGCCTTCCTATAGGGATAAGTGACACATTGGAACACAAGAATGACACTCTTAAGGTCCCACTCATCATCAGCCCTATAACCCTCTTCTTTCATCAACACACACACACATCCTTCCCCATTCATGGGAACATTACTATCCAATGAGCCTTAAGAATGCTCCTTCATATGGACAGTTCCTCAGACAAAAGGAATTGCAACAACAAAGTGGCTTTCATTCGTGAGGCTTGGAAGAGGCAACATAAATTGAACGGAAGGGCTTACCCATAAAAGGTGGTTAATTCTGCACTGAAAATGGACAAAAACACTGATAGGAA
Source organism: Ambystoma mexicanum (assembly GCF_040938575.1). Taxonomy (NCBI): domain Eukaryota; kingdom Metazoa; phylum Chordata; class Amphibia; order Caudata; family Ambystomatidae; genus Ambystoma; species Ambystoma mexicanum. Next base: position 444,433,835 of record NC_090930.1, read on the forward strand.
AACACACTACTAGAGACCAAAACTAGATCCAACATACGATTGGATTCCATGCGTAACCATGTGTTTAGAGGTGGCGGTTTCCCAGAGATGACAAGGAGCTGCCAGTACAAAAGTAAAGCTTCTTTAGTGTTGCAGTACAGAACAGGTAAACCCCAAAGACACACAGCACACAGGACTCAAGTACATTAGGGAACTTCCTCACCCTCTCTCAGAGCTAGACTCTCATCCATAGAACATTCAGTAGTCAGCACTCACAGCACATTCCACTCTCAGAACTCTCATGACATCACCATTCATGCAAGGCAGACAAGGCAGGAAGAAAGTACATTACAACACCATGTTTTTGGCTACACAATAAGTCCGACTATACGTAGAAACTGGCATTTCAAGCAAGATTTTATTATATTGCTAAATCTCCACACTTGCATTCAAGAACGGCAAAATCATGTGCCAGTTTCTGGTGTCAAAACAACCAACAGAATGCAGAATTATAAATACATTGGGTATACCACCCATCTGGGGAGACTTTCCATAGGCGTGCTGTGTTTCCTGTAAAACAATAACCAGCTCAATGAGATTTGAATACACAATCATTAGTTGGGACAGTAGGTCACATTCTAATTTCAATTCCACAAACATTATCTATTGTTTGCCTTTCTCATGTAACTAGATTTACATAGGATGAACTATAATAACATTGCTACTCATGTGACTGAACATAGGTCGAGGATAAGGAAAAGCAATATACCCATAACATTAGCAATATCCTTAAATGGGACAAAGAGAATCAGGCTTACTCGGGACAACCATTGTGAAGCTGGCAATTTCCTGGAGAAGGGGAGACACCCAGATGCTGAAAATCAGAGAACTCTACCAGCTTAATATTTCTAATTCAAACCGTAAAGGACCTAATGAGAGGGAGGATTTTGTTTCTACAGTTTGCATGATGCTCTATGTATTTCCCTCACACATGACGTGTTACATGTTCATTTACATATAACCGATCCTGCACCATAACTACCTTGGCTTCTTGGCATGACAATACATGTAGGTTTACATGGACACCTATTGATGCATTTCCTTGACAAACTCGAGGATGGAATTACCTTCATTGTTTTTGAATGACACATTAACAAAGCAGGAACAATGTGACGTGTAGATTTTACATTAAACTAGCCCGTGTGATGCTCACACTTAAAGACTGGCAGGTTCCAAAACTGCACCAGGCATGCCAAACGCGAGACGATGGACGAACACAGCTCAACACAAGTTCAATATTGATCTGTGTTCCTGTAAATTATAGTTCCCTATTGTCTAACAGACTCAACTGACATTTTCATTCACTCTCTTGCAGGCAGACATTCTGTTCAGGAGCTCTCTCAAACATATACTAGAGGTAACCCGTGGGATCTGTATTTTGAGGAAGGATTTCGACACCCTGTCCCATTGTAAAGTGCCCTCCTCGCCTGTGATACATGACATTCGCAGGTATTAAACTGTGTAGCATCATTAGTGCACATGTTGCTTACATTTTGCTACCTTTTCACCAGACATAATGCAATAAACAAACACCTCCAATCAGGAGGCACAACCACAACTGGACAACATTTTCCTTGCAATATAGCCGTCTAAATACAGATTAGGCAACAACATTGAGCAAACATAAGAATGTTGCTTATATACATTTGGTCACCTTATTCAGGTCTCTACTTATTGGTTACTGCTCCCATGAGGAAATCATTTTACTCTACTTGCATTATCTTTCAATACTCTATCTCTGCTGTACAGTTGTGCCTCTATGTTGGTTTGTCCAACAGCTGGATCTTTTCTATATTTTTCATATCATCTGTGCCTCAGTTATTTCATAATGATGTGCATCGCAATTGTCATAATTGAAACCAATATAGAGTCTTGGCTCTGTGAAATGCTTGTATCTGTAGATAATTCTGTCTAGTGGATCTCTGTGCAATTCCCTTTAGTGTGGACATTTAATAGTATTTCTATACTGTTTATTTTGTGTACTGGTGATTATTCTAGGATTATGATGGATTGCCAAATGACAGTCTGTCATATATGTTTTTTCAGGATTTCTTTTGCATAAACTACAATTAAGTTTTCAGTATATTTAATACTTGTCCTGAAGAAGACAAATGCAGAGACAAAAAAATTCACAATCTGTTTTCACCATCAGGATGGCGAAACATACGTAGACTATAGGTGTAATTACTAACAAGGTCACTTCATGCGTTGTAAAAACCCCTCTTTAATGTTAAACATAATTTGATCTGAGAATCGAAGTTCTATATTTAATGTTGATATCGGTGTGATTCTCTGGACACATTTTGATATTGGTGTGTTCCGTTGCTTCATGTGTGCAGGAGTGCTTTTTGTCATTTTGATGTACTGAAAGTACAATGCACCCACTGTTGCTAAAAGTGAAGTGTACAATACTAGATTTTGGTGGGAGTCTATTATATTTTTGGACTTGACTGTCCTTTTTTCTGAACACCATTAGGGTCTTCCCAGATTTTGCTGGTTAAAGTTGACATAAACCATGCCAGCATTCAAGGTGAATCTCAGAAAAATATATATATTGATGAACTAAGGACCTTTAGGAATTAATTAGGATGTTTATGCAGCAAATTTATGCTGTGAAAAATGGTACCTTTACAAGGCTGATGGTGGGTCAACTTCTTGCAGCTGATCTCTGCTGAGATCCTGCATTAGGATGTTTCCAGACGAAAATCCCTGCTTTAAAGACTGTGCTAGATTGGCTAAGCAGCCTATATTGAGACAAACGCAAAGTGCATGTGCAATGGAAGAGACACAGCTCCATCAGAAAGGGTTTCCTTCACAGAAGAGATTGGAACACAATGAGGACCAGAAGAGTGGCAAAGTGCCTCACTCAATTTACCGTCTGCTTAAAAAATGGGTTCCAGAAAATGCCCAAATGAAAACAGTGCAATACTGCAAACGGACTAGAACGCCAGCACAGATTTCCTAAAAGAGGAACAATAACCCGACAGACATTGTGGAACATGCAAGGACCTCTTTTTAAATCCAATGCAATTTAAATGAACACTAACAAAAACACAGGCTTAATCTCAGTACTCGGGTGTCAGTCTGCTAGATTTCCATGCTGTTCCCTACATCACTAGATTCCCAGAAAGAACATCCCAACCTGAGTCCAACAAAAATCCTGATGCTCACAGGGGTAAAGCTGGCCTATCTGGCTTATTTTGTTCCTTTTTTCACATCAATAACAATAAACCTCCAAAACGTGCATCAGAGCTGCCCTGATATGTCACATAATCCCATTTACAAAAAAGGAAAAAAAGATGAACTGTCCAATTGGGTATTCACACTACTTTGATGTTTAGGAATGGTGAATGGCCAGGCTTTAAGTGACTGTTGTAAGGTCTGGTGTTCTTCCACTGCACAGAATCTTTGGGATGTGGTGTTCCATAGGATGGTTGCTAGGGGAGACGAAGAGGATGTTCCTTGGCATTTCCAGTTGAAGCGTTGGACTGGTACTAGAGGTTGTTGCTGGACTGAAGTGTTCAGACTCGCACCTGAAAGAACATGAATAAAGAGGACTGAGAGGAATTAGGAATGAGACTCAGACACAAGGGATTCATGGTTTTGGTCAAAGCCTTTGATTAAAATAAAATGGGGTGGGGAACTGCCTCTCTGTCCCAGCACTAGAGGAGTTTCCCTACCTAATACCAAATCTAAGGGTCTGTCGATGTCGGAATGTCTAAAAAAAAACTGTCCCGTGTCCACAGTACTATCCTGACCCTCATAATCTAAAGAAATAAACTTTAAGATGGAAAGGGAAATGTCTTTGGCCTCGAGCATAAGCATAGAGTTCCGTACTCCAGAGGGTGGTTCCCTTCCCCTGGATTTCTCTTCCTTCTATAGGATTTTCAAAAGATATCAGTTCCTTGAGTTTCTCTTCCTTCACAACACAACAGATATTTAAACATATTGATTCATTTGTCTTTTATCTTGCTAGGGTACCTGGTGTACTCCCATGTCAGGTTTTCCATCTTTCCTCTGGCTTTACACAACCTTTGGCTTGTCCTGATATATACTACTCAGGAGCCTTTTTTGGCGATGTATTTCTTATGCACTGTTTACTTTGTTCTTGCCTGGTATGTTTCCCTACCAGGGTTCTTTTCTTTAAACTTATATTTGCCTAGTATATTCTCTTGCCAGGACTTTCTTGGAACGGCCTGGTATACTCTTCTGCCAGGAATATCTTGTACAAACACACTTGCCGCTTTAACACACTTGTAACTGCTGGTTATACTCTCCTGCCAAGATTGTCTTGAACAAACACTCTTGCAGCTTTACTTTGTTTGATTTACCCTTCTGTCAGGCCTCTTCCTGTGTGGGCCTTGCACACACTTCCAACGGTGCTATCTTCCTGACTTTTCAGTGTACAGTACTGAATCTGCATTGTATACTGTCCTGCCAAGACTTTTCCCATGTATGTATTGCATACACTCGCAGACTTGTAAGTATTCCAATTTAACAGAATTTAACAAAATGCCGACTGGCTTTATCACTTTTCAATACTTCGTTGGTTTGCTTAATGTTCGTATGCATGCAGCTGTTACGTATTCAATACTTCATTGGCGTTAATGTTTATTTGCATGCAGCACGGCTGCCCATACACCCCAGTGTCCCTGTTTCCGTTTTGGGGACTCACCGGTTCTGTTTGGCATATTTTATCCCTTCTGTGGCAAACCGGTAACAAGTGATCAGCATCTCTTTTCCTGTTGCTGCTCTTGCTCTTTGGTTTCTCTGCCCGCTGCAGTCCGTGGTGGGGTTCTCTTCTCTGTGTCAGGCTTCCCTAAGGTAAGCAGTGTTGCTCAACGGCTGCAAACACCTAGGAGCCCTTAGTTGGCTTCTGGTGTTCCCACTGCTTCTATTCTTTGGTCAACGACCTTCTGCTTCCACCTCTTTGAGTGAGATGGCTCCATGGCAGCTCCTGCAGCCCCACTGCCTCCCAGTTCCAACCCGGAGACACACCCTTCTCCTTCCAGCAATGGAGCGTCACACTCAGCTGTGCCCACTGTTTAAATTTCCCAGCTTCAGGTATGTGCGATGAACAACTAGAGCGCAGCCAACACTCTTGGTCTTTTCAACTCTGCATTACTCGGCTCCTCTTCCTTGTTCCAGTATCTTTGTATTTATGGGAATGTTAGTCCACACCTGATGCTTTACATACAAAGTCTCGGTAAGTGTTCTTTAAGGGAAAGCCATCTGTGAGTGACTTGCAGGTAGAGTTTGGAAAAGTATTTTTATGAGACTTTCATACAGTTCTTGGGGAAAGATTTTCCATGTTCTTCTTAAATGGATGAGGGGAAGTGTAACAATATGCTATTAGGACATTGGGTATGGATGGGGTACCGTCAGGAGAGGAAGGGGAATACCATGCCTTGTCTGATGGTGCCTTGCTACTCCCCCTGAGGTCATCTCCCCCATGTGATCCTCCCTCATATAGCCGCCCAGAGGGTCAGGATCAGGTAGCGGCTGCCGTCCACTCACCAAATGGGGAGAGGTCACCGCCAGGTAATCAGTGAGGACACCATCAAAGCAGGTTCTCCCCTGCTCATCCAGAACCATCAGGGACCACATTGACAACCTTGCTCCAGCCTTGGCTGATTTCTGAAATCACTCCTTTGCTACTGAAACCTTTCCCTCCCCCATTAAGTACTCCCTTATGCACCCCCTTCTAAAGAAGCCCTCTGCTGGTCCTTCCTCTCTGGCCAACTATTGCCCGATCTCCATCACTCCTTTCCTGGGCAAACTCTTGGTAAACCTGGCCATCTCTCAGCTTAATCTGCACACTGAATCCACGACCACCAGTCTGGCTTCAGAGCTGCCAGAAGCACAGAAACTGCTCTCCTGAACACCTGTGAAGACCTGCTCTCTAACCTTGACTCTAACCTTCCTTCTGTTCTCATTATCCTCGATCTTTCTTCTACTTTTGATACAGTCAACCATGCCATCCTGCTCAATAACCTCAGTGATAACCTAGCTATCACTGATCAGGCCCTGGCCGGGCTGACCTCCTTTCTCACTGACCGACCCTCTCAGGTCCAAATGGAGTTTTTCCTTTATTCTACCTCTCACTCTACTTTTGGGGTTCCCCAGGGGTCTAACCTTTCTCCCTGGCTTTTCAACCACTACCTGGCACTTCTTGCCCATCACATTGCTACTTTCTGCTGCTCCAACTTTCAGTGTTATGCGGATGACACCCAGCTCTCTTTCAGGCTCCCCTCAGCCGCCTCTTCCCCTTCTCTCATATCAGACTGTCTGGCTGCAATTTAGGAATGGTTTGCCGTTAATGATCTCTGTCTTAATGCAAGTAAGACTGAGATCCTCCTTTCCTCTCTCTCTCTGGCTGCCCACACTGGGCCCTCCTCCTACCTGTGAGGCGAAGAACGTTTGTGTCATCTTCGACTCCACCCTCTCCTTCTCTCCTTACATCTTTGATGTCTCTAAGATGTCAAACTATCAGCTGGACCTCCTCAGAGGTATTCTTCCTTTCCTCACTTTCCCCCAGAAGCTCACTCTCTCCAGAGCTCTGGTCCTCTCTAGGCTGGACTACTGCAACAGCCTCTTTCTAAATCTGCCTGCCTCTACTCTCCGACCTCAACAATTTATCCAGAACAGGACTGCGAGACTTGTCTTGGCCTTAAGCCCAGGGATCGTATGTTTCCAACTCTGAAATCTGTTCACTGGCTCCCTATGGCAGCAAGGATCAAGTTCAAGACCCTTTGCAACATCCACAAGGCTTTTTGGGGCCTGGGACCGCACTACCTCCATCTCTCTCTTCCTAAACATCTCCCTTCCCAAGCTCTCCGCTCATCCACTTCCAACTCTCTGAGGGTCAGACGCTTTTCAAAGCAGAGAGTTGGGGGCAGATCTCTCTCTTCGGCTGGGGCCTCCATCTGGAACAGCCTCCCTGCCTCTCCCAAACTTGAGCAGAACCACCTCTGGTTCTGGAAGCAACTCAAGACCTTCCTTTTTGCTTCCGCTTTCTCTCTTCCCCTCCCCTGCTGATGTCCCGACTGCTCCACACACTGGTCACCTGGCTACCCTCTGAACTCGTGTCCAGGCTCTTGCATATTCAGTTGCCCTTGCACTGCCTCCGGACTCGCCCAGCACTTATGGTCTGTATCTGCAACCCTACAGTATCTTCTCTCTGCACTTATTAGTCACTCGCTGGCTGCACTTTTTGAGTTACCAGCACTTCTCCCCTCTCCCTACCCCCTCTGCACTTCTCCCCTTCCGCTTTCCTACACTTGCGCGATCTGAGTGACACAAGGCTTAGTAAGATCGTTGTTTTGTCCTCCCTCTATTTCCCCCACCTTGTCTTGTCACCCCTAGAAACACTTGTGTACAGGCGCGTTATAAATGCTATATCATATCATATCACCATCGGATTAATTCCAGGACCCTCCCCTACCTGGCAAAGTAGAAATACAGCTAACAAATTTATTTTTTTTGTATTTGTTTATTGTTTATTTAAATAGCGCGTATACACAAGTGAAGTGCTTCAAAGCACTTCAAGGTGGGATGGGAACAAGGGAATACAGTAATCATTCTTAGGCCTTGAAAATTCTGAATGATCTAAATAGAAAAACTAGCATACTAGACCTGACGACATTTCTCCTAGTGCAAGTGTATGAAGTGGTACAGTTGAGACCAAGCTTGGGGGGGGGGAACGAAAATCGGTGGGGGGTGGCGCTACAGGACAGACAAACTAAATGGTCCTAGTACATTTAGGTCATGCATACGTACAGACGGAGGTGCAGATATGGGGGGATGGGGAGGAACAAATACTCCGGTCCAGCAGGGCCCTGGGTTAAGTGCAGAGAGGTTGCTCCACTCAAGGAGCGTAAGCTGAAAAGCTGTAATGAAGCACAAAGTGCAGCAGCCCAAAGGCAAGTGCAAAAGGTCTGGCGTGGGAGCGTCGGACCTGTAGGCTCTGGAGGTGACCCAGGCAACCAGTCAGCAAAAACTGAACAGAGTTAGGGAGGAGAAGGAGGGTGGAGAGAGAAGGAGGAGAAAAGGAAGTTCTTGAGGAGTTTTCGGAACTTAAGGTGCTCCAGCTCAAGACGGATAGAGGAAGAGAGGCCGCTCCATAGGGAAGCACCTGAGGAGGATAAACATCTACCCCCAAATCTCTGTTTGTAAAAGCGGCTCATCCACAGAGAGTTGGAGGACAATGAGCGGAGGGCACTAGAGGGAGAGCATTTAGGAAGAGGTTTGGCAGGCTGCCTCCTTCCTATTAGAAACAAGCTCATTAATGACATCCTACAGTTCCTCTCCGGGTAAGTGGAATGCCACCTATGAAATTACTTCACATAGAAAATGTGTGAACTAGGTAATAATGGCCTTTAATTTCACACTCCCTGAGATGAACACCTTCTTTGCCATGACATCTATCTTTTTACCATTGCTGTTGGTAGGCAGACAGGAAAAAACTAATTGCCCTGCTTGTGGCCACCTGCGCTACTAGGCTTTCAGGGGTGGGGTGTTAAGATAAAAGAAATCTGGGAGAGATGGTACTGGCCTGTATTTTTTTTACCAGCTCCTTAGGTCCTTTACAGTTTTGGTAAAAAACAAGGTCTCTTTCAAAGGTCCATAATTGGTTCCTTAAAAGCCACATTAAATGGAAACACTGGCTTCGTAGGATGCCCTTAATCCAGGATATCATTTTATATTATGCAATAGTCCTTGTTTTACGAGAACGGCCAAAACAGGATGGGAAGCCCTTTCTCGTTGAAAATAGATTGCATGGACATAAAGAAATCTCCTCTTGATTCCGGAGCATACCGCAAACTCGACTCCGTAGATGACTCCATCAACATAGATTTTCGGCCGGTTTACAGGCCTTTACGCATGATGCAATGATTGCATTATGGGTAGAGGCCTGTAAGCCGGCTGAACATCTAGGTCGAGCAGTTGGACTGACAAGTGAAGTCGATCTGACCTGAATTGGCACCGAAGCAGAGCTCTTGGGTGTTTGAGTATCGGGGTTTGAGGTAACCCTGCCTGCCTTGGTAGGCACAGTGGCACCTCCCTGTGTTTTGATGTCGACGTGGAAGCTGCTGGTGTATATCTCTAACATTTGAAGCCAAACCTTCTCCCACTGATCAGCTGAGGAGGATTTAGAGAGAAACTTTACATGCTCCCTTTCAGGTGATACCTCTGAGGAGGTATCCATATGATGATGCCTTTTCTTTGTCTTGGAGGAGGAATAGGAGGAATAAAGAGATTTGAATGAGAGTGTTTTCAGTGCTTATAGTACATTTTTCTCAAATGTATGTTGAGATCTATTAGTGCTTCTCTTAGAGACCCCTAAACTCTTAGCCTTTGCCGATTTCTGTTTCGAGGGTACACTTCCTAGAGACTTGGAAGCAGACCGGCCTGTGGCCTATTTGGCAGTCCATTCTCTCAAGGCCTTTGCAGTCCTGGATTGACACGAACCACACTCTTTGACACTGTGCTCCTTCCCCAAACACCACAGACAAATGTTGTGTGGATCTGTCGCCAACATCTTTGAGTTGCAGTCAGCACAACATTTAAACCGTGAGACCTTTGGAGTGGACATGTTGTAAAATTATTCACATTTGTATGTGCAGAAAAAACAACTTGAGATACATTTCGGGAAGCTGAGAGCACAGAAATAAAGAACTGAGGTCACGTGGGGCTTAGTGCCCAATATCACATCTGGAGTCGGGGAGCAGTGGCATTGAGGCACCTTGATGCTGGAGTCTCACTGTGCCCCATGCTGGGATCATTATTTCCATGATTTAGCTGATGTTGCTGAATATATACAAGATGAGGAATAAGGGGAAGGACACACTCTATTAGGCAACTCTGATATGGTATAAGTATTATAACATGTCTGTGTACTCTATAGTAATATCCAGATCTTCCAAACATTGTGCGGAAAGCAAGCTATTACGGTGCTCATCACTAGGAACTGATAGTATCTGGAAGTGTTGGCTCTTAGGATAGGAATTCACGCTATAAATAATCATAGCCTCCCAGGATGTCTCTACCCTTAAAAAGGTTTATGGTTGTATAACCCATTTCAGGAGACTCTAGTATATATGGCAACCAGTCCTTCCAAGGATCATCTACAGTGATACAATGCTCTCTCTATCAGGATTGGCCCTTGTCGTTCCAAACTATCTCCCATCGATAGTTTACCCTTCCTATAGAAAGTCCATATCATTATCCCTCATTCCCATCGGTCATCCATAGTGCACCCTAATCAATTTCCAGTTAGGCAGAGCCCTGAGCTCCACCCTTTCGCTTTGTTATAATTTAGACCAACACTCAAGGAAGGGGCGCATTATGCTTTATTTATCATTCCCCTGAGGTATTTTAGAATGTGATAATGGTAATACCTTTCTTGGCTAACATGGATACATCATTGAGAGAGTCATCTCCTACTATGCCCGAGAATCAATCTGTGTAACACATTGTCTGACAAACCTCATTTGTGTCATTCGAATAGAACCTTTCCAATCTGCATTGCTAGACCTCAATCTGGTTTCAAGACCCTCAAGATAGTTGTTTTTCTAAACCTCTGTACAAACCTAATAATCAGCGAGTCGAAATCCCTAACTACAACTGATTGAGGGTCTAATGGAATCATTTGGGAGAGGTATATCGATTTTGAAATTGTATTTATTTTAACTATATTTACCCCACCCATCACCATCAGTGGCAGTACATTCCAAACACACGACTTTCTCTTTCATCTTCACTAACAAGAAAGTATAGTTTAATTGATAGGTCTTAGAGTAGATAGTTTTCATTTATATATCACAATTCACTTACCCAGCAAATTCTCCAAACGTTTGGAGGATATGTTAAAACTAAGCAATAGAGTTTGTTGGATTTGCCGTAAACAGCCGGACATCATCCACATATGCATATGGAATGTTCAGTAGCTCCCAGTGAAACACCCTGCATAGATGCTTACATTCTGACTCTGCATGTCAGGGTTTCATTGACCGGTGTGCATAGCAGGGGATAAAGTGGCCACACCTGTTGAGTGCCAGAATCGAAATGAAATTGCAGAGGGGATGCCATTAATAAGAATAGCAGCACATGGTTTGCCATACAAGGGGTGCATCATATGCTCTATATAGTCCTTCTAGAACAGTGATCTCCAACACGTAGCTCGGGAGCAACATGTTGCTTGCGGTGCCCTAAAGTGTTGCTCGCCAGTTGCTCTGGGCCATGGTGAAGGGGCCTAGAAGGAGGTGCTGAAGGGATAAGACCTCAGTAGCAGTATAGCCAGGACAGAGTACTGAACTGTGCGTGAATGTTGGAAAATGGGCCTCCTGCGGTTCCAGTTGGCTTTTTTTGTAGATGCAAGATTTTAGTGTGTTGCCACCATGCAAATTATTTTTTAGAACATGTCCTTACTTATTATAGCAGTGGCATTGTTAAAACCCTGTCATCTTCAGATACTTTGCCCAGCTGACTAAAGTATTAATGAGCAAAATAAACGAATCATGTTCCCATGTTTGTATCTTGGATAAAATGGCTATATTTTGTTCCTTTGACAAGCTAGTAGGAGGATAATGGACAAATAAGTGGCATGCATACTCAACTTCCCTTTATGAATTAATTTGCAGGCCCTGCTCTTTGTACAAGTGAGGTTTGCGTTTGATGCCACCATGCACTATAGTTATCTGAAATATTACTTTTAGTGCCACCTATATTTATTATTACATAGTGTCCTAGTGGAAAAATTGTCAATGTTTGATACTCTGTCCATCCAGCACGTGGATAATAGGCAGATAAGGAAAATGCATGCCACATTTTTCATAATGAATATGTCATATATTCAAGTTACTGCTAATAAGTTTAAATTAACAAGACAATTAATCCAAAAGCCTAGTTAACACCACCACACACCTCTATGACGTGGTCGTCAAATGCTCAAAGTGTTGGCCAATGTTTGCAACCAAGTTTTGTGTAAGACTACTTTTGGACAGAGAGGAGAGGCTCCACATCCTTCAGAAAATTATTATTTTTATTCCTAACCACACTTTCACCAAAGTAACAGGCCCCAGGTGCTATAAAATACACTATTTGCCATTACATGCCAAAACTATTCTTAGGAGGTAAAGCTCCAAAGACCAAGTGAAGTGATCTGTAAAGCCTACCATATTGATGACTAGTATTACCCAATAAATATATATTTTAAACAAATATGTTTATTAGTTTTAATATAAAACTTCAAAATATACAATTTCCCCGGATCCCACCTTAACTCCCTCTCCCCGCCAGGAGTGGTTTCTGTCTCATCTTGGTATTGGATTTTCATCTTAGCTCATAGTATGTCCAATATTCTGATCTTATGCGGGCACAATTGTGCTATGTAGTCACTTTGTAGGTATGTCATCACTGGGCCCCATTCCTGTTTGAATTTCTCCTGGTCTCCCTGGATTTTATACGTTATCCAATCTAGTGCTACAAGGTTCCACACTTTTTGCAGCCAATCCTGTATTGTAGGAGCTGTCTGTTGTTTCCATTTTTGTGAAATGGCCTGCCACCCTGCTATCAGTAAGGTCACTAGGCTTCGTTTCGGAGTTGTTGTTGGTATTTTTTACCATGGATCCCACATTCCACACATCCAGAAGTTGTTCCCCAATCGATCCGTTCCCTGCTAGATTACTTGTGCCTGCTTCCTGACCGCCCCCCAGAATGATTGTATGACTGGGCAGTTCTTCCATATGTGCCACCAGTTGCCCACTGCCTTGCATCCTCTACAGCATTGGTCTGATGCTTGGGGAAATATTGCGCGGATCCTTTCTGGTGTACAGTGCCATTGCATTGTCACTTTGATTCACATCTCCCTAAGTTGGATGGAGCAAGTTAGTTTGGGGATTATTCCCCATAGATATTCTCATTGTCTTCTTGCTATTGGCTCTCCCAATGATTCCCCCCATTTTCTCATGTAATTCCATTGTACCCATTCTTCTTAATCATTCATGTGTTTATATAGGTTGTAGACTAAGCTTCTCAACCCTGTAATTGTAGTTATAAAGTGTCCGAAGGCGTCAATTGTCTAGTGGCAGCTTTGTTAATTATTGGGGTGCTGAGCCAGTGCTTTAGTTGGTTGTATTTGAATCTACCCCCCTCCATCAGACCTAAGACCTGAACACATTCCTCAAAGGTTTTCAGAGTTTATCCAGGGACATTTCCCTTATTTTCTGGCAGCCTACTTTTTTCCCACTTCCTGAAAGCCTCCTTTTCCATTCCTGGTTGAAAGTCAGGGTTCCCATAACATGGGGAAGAATGGGGATGGTTTCACCGATAGCGCCCCCTTCCGTTTATCCCCTCCCATGTTTCTGTTCCTACACCTAGCACTTCACTGATCCTGGTATTGGCATGCCTCTTTTACTTGTCCAACCACAGGAGCCCCGGGAGAGGTGAGCCCGCTACCGCTCTGTCTTGTCGTGCCCATATCTTGTGTTGTTCTCCCGTCAGCCATTCCTTCATGACCCTTAGTTGAGCTGCATCATAGTACCAGGAAAAATGGGGGAACGCCAGCCCCCCTTATTCCTTGGGGCTGTGAGTGTCGCCATTGCGGTTTTCTCTTCCATATGAATGAATTACTGCCTTATTTAGGGAGCGAAAGAAGGTTTTTAGGACTCCAATGGGTAGGGCTTGGAAATAGTACATTAATCTTGGTAATATTACAATTTTTATGGTCGTCATTCTGCCCCACCATGTTATTGTGTGCGGGTTCCACTTCATCAGATCTGATTTTATTTTTTCCAATAGTTGAGGGTCATTTGTCCCAAACATATGTTCTATCTTATTTGTTAGGGTTATGCCCAAATATGTTATGCCTATTTCCGATTATTTCAACTGAGTTTTCAACCCTAGTCTTTGCATTACCACAGGTTTCTCTGATAGATTTAGCATTTTGGATTTTTGTCTATTCATTATTAGTCCCGAAATCGCCCCAAATTCCTCTAGCTCTTTTATTAGGACGGGAAGTGAGTGTTCTGTGTTTGACAGGGCTATTAGCATATCATCTGCGAATGCTATTGTTTTATGTGTTTCCCCCACCATTTTTATTTGATTTGATTTTGATTTTGAGGAATTTGTACTGCGTTCGAAACGGACTAAACCATATAATGGTGCAGGTGACATCCACAGAGACAAATTACCAGAATTGTATAGATACCCTGCATCCTGTCTTGGAAGCCAAAAAGTTCCCAACAGGCCAGAAGATAGCTGAAACTTTATTTACACAGAAACGTTTTTTGAAGAGAGAATGAAGGGTCCTAATTTCCCGAGGTATACTATTCCAGAGTCTAGGGCCAAACACTGTGAATCTTCTATCCCATCTTGATACAAATATAGATGGAGGGATAACCAGCAGAGCTTGGTCTCTTGAACGTAGACATCTGGACGGCAGATATTGCTTGAGTTTGTCCTTCAAGTAGTCAGGTGCTAGGTTGTTCAGTCCCTTGAATACTAGACATGTTACCTTAAACTTAATGCAATCCTCAACCGCTAACCAGTGGAGCAATCGACGTGCTGGACAAACATGGGAAGTTTTGTTTAGTCCGCAGATCAGCCTGACTGCTGCATTCTGGGCCTTTTGGAGTCTATAGAGTTGTTTTTTTGGAATGCCCATCAGTTGGCTGTTACAGTAATCTAAGTGGGCATTTGTAAGTGCTCCCACCACCAAAGCATGATCCTCTTCCAGAATATATGGAAGAGTCTGTCGAAGATGTCTCAGAGAATAGAAAATTGCTTTCATTTTAGCTCCAACCTGGCTTTCACAGCCCAAATTATCCTGCCAGATGCAGCCAAGATTTTTTACTTTAGCAAAGTATTTACGTTCAACTCCCAAAAGATTGGGAAATTACGTTTTTTTCATTATGGTGCAAAGATGTTCAGGACTAAACAAGATAAATTCTGTTTTTGCAGTGTTCAATTGAAGTTGATTGGAAGTCATCCACTCCCTAATTTCCTGAAGGCATTCACTGATCCTGGCAAAAGTTTCTTCGACATTATCAATTGTAATGAAAATCTGGGTGTCATCTGCATAAGATTAGAAACTCTTTCCGTGACGTCTCAAGATTTCCATCAAAAGTCGGAGATACAAGTTAAAAAGAAGCAGTGATAACGACGACCCCTGTGGGACACCACATCCCATAATACTAGTGTCTGAAGTAAAGGCTCCCAATCTAACGCATTGTTGGCGATTCTCCAAGAAGGATCTGATCCACCAAATGGCGTGCTCCGAGACTCTACCGACCAATCTCAGTTGGTCTAGGAGGATAGCAAGATTAACTGTATCAAAGGAGGCTGACAGGTCAAGCATCACCAAAAGTGAAAGCTTGCCCTGATCAGCCACCCTCAACAGTTCATCATAAACCGCAGCAAAGCTGTCTCCGTACCAAATTGTGTGCGGAACCCGGACTGCAAAGAATCTAATAGTGACTCTTCTTCAACAAAAACCTGCAATTGTTGAAACAAACAAAAAAGGAAGTTGGGGTGACCTGTAAGGACAGGCAGCAGTAAGGGCACTGTTAATACGTAAATCAAAAAGAGAAAGAGAAATGTTGGCCTATTATTGATACCAATGTAGTGAAAGTAAGAAAACTTAATTGGTATCAAAAAATAAATTCAGGAATACCAAATCCAAATACAAGAAATTTCATCTGTCAAGGATCACACATACACAGCCATGGGTGAAAGAAAAACTGGAATTATTAATTTTCCAAAGAAACTAAATTCAACATATAATCAAAAAAATAAAAAAATAATTCAATGTATGCTGGACATATATTCAATTCAAAAACACATTCATCTATACCAAGAGGTGTTTATATAAAACAAAAGCGAATAGGGGAAAACAGAACGTTGAACAAAGTTCGGGGCGGAAGTCCACAGATGATGAGGGTGGACGTAGATGTGTAAGTCACTGCTGTCCCCTGGTGCTGTCACGTTTCAGTGGCAAGAAAAAGAAGTAAAACCACCTTCTTCAGGGCATGATTTAAGGACCTTGTAGGGAGTATATGGAAAAACAAAAGTACACAAAAGGCAAAATTAGTGGGCTGTGTATGAGTGGAGGCATGAGAAAGGGAATGAGTCAATAAGTAAAATTGTTGAAAATAAGTAGGGCAATCTAAAAGGCTTACCGTGAGGGGTAACAGAACCCTAGGCTTCAGAGCTGATCCCCGTCATGGTGGGTCGACGTTTATGTGGTCATGGTTGTTCCAACAGGAATGGTCTGCTGTTGCTAACTGGGCTGGAGTTGCCTCATTTACTGCAGGGTACAGAGGGACAGGGAAAAGCCAGACCGGGCAGAGGGGTGGGGTGGAAAGACAAATACACACACACAACGGGTAGCGGGGGGAAGGGGAAGAGAGAAAGAGAGGAGAAACACAATGATTGTGTCTATAAAATGCATGTAAAACACGGGCACAGCCTCTGTGGCACTTACCCGGTGTCCAGTTGTGTCTGGTCTGGGGGGGCCAGATGAGTTCCCTTTCTATGTGGAGGTCTTCAATCCCCTGCATCTAAGTGCGCCGTGCGGCCGATCAGGTTAATGGCGGTCGGGCATTCATAAACCGAAGGGATGCAATACCTGGAATCACATGGGGACCAGAGGCACCAAAAAGGCGAACAGTTCTTCAAAATTTAAGAGTGGGCCCACATTATAGTAGAACAAGGTTGATGTAAGGTAGGTAGAGGGCATAAGTTGCTAAAAGCACAATACCTTTTCAAATTGAAATGGAGATTCAATCCCGGTCATGTTGCACTGAGGCAGGGCGGCGGCGTCAGAACAGACTACTCTGTCATCCGCGAAAAGCAAATGCTGGAGAGCCGTCGCACGAGCATAAAAAGTTGCTAGCTTTCCCAGTCCTAACTGAAGAGCTGGGCGTGGTTACTCTGAAGCCTATTAGGCGTTTACATTGCCATGGTAGTCCGAGCCTAGCATCAGCGTTGCTAGGCAGCTGCGCACGGCCAAACGGCTTACCTTCAGGGTGTGCCGTCTGAGGACCAATAAGAATCCTGCTGCGTCCTTGGTAGGAAGGTGTGTGTGGATTGACCAATCCATACTTTCCTCGGGTGCCGGAATATATCGATGTCGGCCTTTGTCCTGCAAAAGGTGCCTGCAAGGGTGGATCCGCTTATTGGGCAGTAACACTAGGTAACATAAAAAGCAATCATCCTGGTGTTCAAAACATGAAATCATGTTGAAAGTCCCATAAGTGCAACTTCAAATGGAAGTGTGCCCTGTTAATAAAAAAACATTGTAGGGTTTAGTTGTGATTGTAGAAACACAGTCAGAACAGAAGCTTGGATGTGCCAAGAACAGGGCGGTGGGAGGGGAGTGGGAGTAGAGGAAAAGGGGGGGATTTTAGGAGGGAAGAGAGGGGAAAAGGGTGATCAAGGGACAAGAGCCCCTAGCTAAGGTCAAGCAAAAAGAATGTAAGTCATATTGTAACTTGGAAGTGTGGATTAGAAGGGCGGAGGTAGATATTGCTCGTTGAGCCCCTTACTCACACTGTCGAGCCTATATATCCATCTGCATTTTAGGTCCAGTAGATGTCGTTGTATATTGGGGCCCGTTTTAACTCTCTCTAGAACCCACCAGAGCAAGTCATCTGGTGAGTGCCCAGCCGTGAGATAATGTTCCACTAAGGGTGAGGAAGCATTCTTACAGCGTATCCTGGATCGATGTTCTGAAATACGGATGTTGAAGTTGCACATGGTCTGTCCCACGTATCGAAGCCCGCAGGGGCATTCAATACAATAAATCACCTGATTCGATTTGCAGTTGGTGAAGTGTTTAAGAGTCCAGGTCCTGTTCCCAGTTTGGAATTGCTGC
The DNA here is from genome assembly GCF_040938575.1 of Ambystoma mexicanum. Lineage (NCBI taxonomy): Eukaryota > Metazoa > Chordata > Amphibia > Caudata > Ambystomatidae > Ambystoma > Ambystoma mexicanum. The sequence goes on from NC_090930.1 coordinate 444,451,749, forward strand.
ATTTTCTTGGTGTATTTGCAAGCCGTACAGGAACCACAAGGGTGGTGGCCTGCTATTGCTTGTAGATTCCACTGACCCACTCAGGGAGATTCTCTGGTGAACAGCAAATTCACGAGTTGAGTCACCACTTTTTCCAAAATCTTCCGTGGCCAGGGAAGGCCAGCAATGGGGCAATAATTCTGGAGGACCAAAGGGTCCAGATTAGGTTTTTTTAATAAGGGTGTTAGCATGGTGTATTTAAGCATCTGAGGTACTGATCCTTGATCTAATGATTTATTTTTATTCCCGTCAGTTGGTCTACTTCCCGCATTCTGGCCAATAGGGGTTCCAAATAGATGGCATAGAGCAGTGTAGACAGTGGGCATCCTCGTTTGGTTCCCCGTTCTAATGATACCTTATTCAATGTTATACCATTTAGGGTTATCCGTATTGATGGTGTTGCATAGTTAGGTTGTACCATATTGAGAAAGTTAGTGCCAAACCCCATGTGTTTCATTGTATTGAACAACATAGACCATTCTATCCTATCAAACGCTTTTCTTTTTCTGCGTCAAGCGACACAAGTATAGCTGGGCGTTGTGTTATTGTCATTTTGTCTATTAAATGCCAGATTCTGCGCGTGTTCACAAAAGTTTGTCTGGATGCTATGAAGCCTGATTGGTCCTGTCCTATAGGTTTCGGCAGGAGGTGGAGTAATCTATTTCCAAGGATGTTGGCATATCATTTTGCATCCAAGATTATTAATGCTATTGGTCTATACGACCCTGGTAGTGTCGGGTCTTTACCTTGTTTATGGAACACTACTAGTTTTGCTTTGTTAATTGAAGGCGTGATATTTCTTTTTGTTTTGAATGGATTAAATAGTTTTGTGAGGTTTGGAGTCAAGATATCACTGTATCTTTTATAGAAGCTTGCCACATATCCATCTGGGCCTGGGGCTTTGTTTTTGGAAGGTCTCTTATGGCCTTTTGGACCTCTTCCTCCCTAAATTCCTCCTCTAGATCTGCCCGTTCTGTTTCTGTTAACTGTGGAATAGGGAATTGATATTCTCCTTGTTGACCTTCCGGGGGATTATCTGATGCATACAAATTCTGGTACAATTCCCTATGTCTCCCATTTCTAAATTTGTTGTCTTTTACTGACCGTGGCTATTTTGGAGTTTAATGATGGTTTGTGTCCCATTTTTTCCTCTAGTTGTCTGGCCAGGTGTCTATCTGGCTTGTTAGCTTTCACATAGTGCCACTGTTTCAAATAAAGAAGAGCTTTCTCTGCCTTCTTTGTCCTAAGTGTCTCTAGTTGTCCTTGAATGTCTATCAGAGCCTTCCTTAGCTTATTGTTTGGGGCTTTTGCCATTTCATTTTGTGTGTCTCTTAGTTTGGCTTCTAATTCTCTTTCCCACTGCCTTCTCTGTTTGACTTTCCCCGCATTTAGTGCTATTAGGTGCCCGTTCAGTATCGCCTTGAATGCATTCCATAGTATCTCCTGGGGTACCTCCATTGATTCGTTTTCTCTAGAGAACTGCTATATCTGTTCTTTGATTAATTCACTCTGTGCCGGGTCATATAGTAGGTCTGAAGGGAACTTCCACTTCCATAGTCCCCCCATGGTGTTTCCCAGTTTCATACTGCCCTTTGATTACCCTCTAGATGTCATGTAAGGCCAATGTTGCCATCTTATTTTTTAATGCTTTGGAGGGGGCTTGGGTAGCCAGTGCTGCATTTCCGCTACTGTCCTGGGCCGCGACCCACGCTAAGTTGAGGTCTCCCACAAGTATGATGTCTCCCTGTGCAAAGGTTTCTAGATCGGAAAGAACTCGCCTTAGAAAGCCATCTTGCCCCGTGTTTGGGGCATATATCGAAGCCAGCGTTATCATTTGTCCCCCCACGACAGCATTAAGGAATGCGTTTCTTCCCTCTTTGTCTGCTATCATGTTCTTGACCTGTGCTCCCAGAATCTTGTGTAGTGAGATCAGCAACCCTGCGTTCTTTCCCCTGGTATTAGCCTGGTATATTTGAGTGCATCCCCTTATTTTATATTTCCATTTGTTGTGCTTTCTTATATGTGTTTCTGGGTTCATGAGTATATTGAATTTTTCTGCCCGATGGTGTGGTTCTATTTTTTTCTTTTTGCCTTGGTTATTAAGTCCTCTCACATTGAGAGTTAGTATTTTAAGGTCCTTCATCTGAGTTTCATTTGTCACCCCCTCCTTGTCTTGCTAAGCTGTATGTTGTCTCCACCTCTGTCCCTCTCCATTCCCTCCCCTACCCTTCCTCGGTCCCCCAACTTGTTAACTTTAACTCCCAATATGATCTCCCCAAAATCCCCCCATCACTTTCCCTGGGGAAGGACCAGGTTCCTATGACCGCTCGAACGGAGTGGCCATCGCACCTGGCCCTCGTACCTTCCCAGGGATATCATTGTGAGGATTACTAAACCCCACTAGTGATTCCAAGGGGCGCCCCTTCTTCCCTTTCCCCCTGGGCTGCTGCTTGTGTTACGTGTTATTGTCTTTACCCACCTTTGTGGGTATGTTCTATATCCACCTCTCCTCCTATTCTTGTAGCCTTAATTCTGCTGGCTCTTGTTTCAGGAGTCTTCATCCACTCACACCATTGCCTTTAAGTCCCGGTTTTACCTTTCTTTGACATTTTTTTTCCATTCCCAAGGTTTCCTGTGAGTTACCTCACCTCTTCTTCGATCCTCTGTTAGTCCTCATTCCTCTCTTTGCATATTTAGGATCTGTTCCCCTTCTTCACACGTGGTAAACCTGTGGGTTCTCCCCTCCTATGTGAACAGTAAACCAAAGTTAAATGTCCATTTATATACGGTCTGTTTTAAGCTTAGGAATCTTACCACTGGGCCCATCTGTCTCCTTTTCAGAAGCATGTTCTGTGCTAAGTCTTGATAGAGGTGTACCACTTTCCCATTTATTCGTACCTGCCCCACTTCCCTTGCTTTCCTTGGGATTTGTTACTTCTGACCGTAGGAGGTTATTGCTGCCAGGACATCTCTTGGACGGTATCCCGGTTCTCCTGTTCTTCTTGGTCCTACTCAGTGTATCCTATCCATTTGGAACGGGTCCTGTTTGTCTATTCCCAGTATTTCCGCAAAGAGTTGTTGGGCCGTGCTTTTTAAGTCTTTGTCCTCTACCGATTCTGACATATATTTTATCCGAATGTTAGATCGCCTTGAGCGGTTTTCCAACTCTTCATTATTGATTTCCAGATTATGTGTTAGGCGTGCTAGGTGGTCCAACGTTTCGTAATAATTTTGTGTGTCTTCTTCTATGCTTTGTACCGCTTTCTCCAGTGAGTCCGTCCTTTCTTCTAGCTTGGCCACATCTATTTTGAGCGCTTGTAGTGAATGCGTCATTTCCTCTTTTAATGCCTCAAATTGTGTTTGGACGGAGGACATAAAATGAGTTTGAAATACTTTGAACCACCCCTGCATATCATCTTTACCTGCCATTGTGCCTTCTTCGATTGTGTTTGGTGTAGGTTGGTTTTGGATGGGTTCCCCTCTTCTGGGGACTGCTGTGTTCGCTGGGCCCCACAGTTGTTTAATAGTGGGTTCCTGTCTTGTTTGGGGGCTCTGTTGGGACGTTATTGCTGCTTTCGCCCTTGTTTTGGACATGTGAGAGCTGTGCCGGGTTCTTGCGAAGAGCCCCTCTCGTTACTAGTGTGATTTCCTCTTGCGGATCGGGAGGATGCTGCAAATTCTTTTACCAGTGCTGCCCTTCTCTGGTTGTTTTCTGGTGTCTGGGGTGGGGGGGTGTTCCTTGATGTTGTGGATTCCCCGTCTCTCCTTTTTTTACTTAGTTGTCTGAAGCCTCCCCTCTTTGGTTTTAACCCCCTTCTGCTCATTGCTTCCTATTTGATCCGTGGAGGGGGGATGTGCGGTAGTATGATTGAGAGAGGGAGCACCCTCTGGCTTGGTTTTTGCTTTGTGTTTCACCCTAATGGAGTTATTTTTCCCCTTGATTTACCGCCTCGCCTGTGTGGACATATTCCTCCAGTAAGTCCAACTGTCTTGAAGGGGTATGGTCTCTCCCCCCGCCTTCTCTGCTTACTGTAAGGCCCTTCTTTTAGTCTCCTTGCTCTTCCTCCACCTCCATCTTTAGATCCTGAGAGATTCAGGGCCCCCAGTCCCTTATCCCTGCTGTTCTTATGTCCGAGCTCCTCCTCCCCTCCGCTCCCCTGAAGCGTTCCCTAACGGTTCCCTCGCTGCACACTCACCAGTGCTTTTATCTCTTCAGCTTCGGGCGGGGGGGTACGTGGGAAACCGGCCCCTCCGTTGCTCTTCTGGGAAGTCTGCTTTCTGGAGCCGGGATCGTCCTTTTGACGTGGCGGCCTAGCCCCACGTATGATTGGCTCTTCCACCCCTGTGAGTCCGCGGCATACTGCTGCTTGCCTCCGGAGCCATCACACTTCTTTTGAGGTCCTTCTCGCCAGCTTTTGTAATGCTCACTTCCTCACCGAGCGAGCCTTGCCGAACCGCTGGTCTGGCGCTGCTTACGGTCCTCCTACTTCCTTAATACTGGCTGACATGCCACGTATTGGTGGGTCCTCCTGATAGGGGGGAAAATGTTTATTTCGACCTCCGTCACGCGTTCTCCAGTCATTCGGAAAGGTGCTTCCCACTTTCCCCACTGTCCCAATGAGGGAGTTGTCTGTAGTTATCGTGCCACATAGCTAATCTATGTTTCTTTTGTTGCGGCCCGGAAGGGAGAGACACTCACACACGTCCTCCGTCTCCGGTCGCCATCTTGGAATCAATCAATACTTTTTAAAATCATTTTTCTCCTTTAAGCTAGCATGTATCATATTTTATAAAAATTCACATAGAACATGCCCAAAATAAAAAAGCAGCCTTAACATATTCAAACAAGTTATATATAAAAACCTGACCCTTACAGTTAATTATATAAAACATAGCTTCCATGCATGCTCACGCTTATGCCAAACACTGAAAAAATGTCAAATTAACAGAAATTGAACCAAATCTTTATTTTGCAGGCACATTTTGTGCTTCCTCATGCACACCTTCTTCATTTATTGAGGGTTGGGTAAATGTAAACGTACATTTAGCATCGGCCTCCTGCATTCTGGGGATCTTATTTCACAGATTTCTCATTGCCGTCTAATCTATATACGTAAGTCTGCATATAAAGCTAAAGAGGGCAGCTTATGTATATTTTGGACATGTACCTCTCTCTCAATCGGACAAGCTCTTGCTTTAAGAGCTATTTTGAGTTTTCTTAATGTGCCAAATTCTGTTATATCCCACCCCCTATCCAAATGGACGCTCCCTCATACCACAAGAATTCTTTTTCATCTGGGGAGGCTGCAATCACACTTACACTGAAATTCACTTTATGATTTGCAGAAAATCCCAGATGTGCTTTAAAAAAATAAGATAAAAATGTTCACTTCGGATTCCAAGATGGCCACACGAGGGTGAGGACATGCGGTCCTGGGCTCCGTTCCGGGCAAGGAAAAGAAAGGCAGTCTTGCTTCTGCATAGAGGCGGGCTGGGCACCAGAAAAGTCCATAACATACAGTTTTTTACATTCAAAGACTCCTTCTCCATGAAGAACTGAAGATCCCGCTGGCAGGGCGACACTGGGCGGAACCCGCACGTGAAGCTGGTGGAGGAGCTGATAAGTGGTGCAGCAACGTGCTGGGAGAAACATAGGGACATAGCTTGCAAAGCAGAGCGAAGAGGCGACCGAGACCTAAGACGATTGGATCGAGGGAAATAAAGGCCTTTGGCAGACCGGATCAGCAAATAAACACTCCGATAAGACGGTGAATGAGAAAGGGCGGCATAGTGGCTAATATACTGGCTTTAGCAGAAGTGAGCCTCCGGATGGCATTACAGGGGTGAAAATCAAGCGGAAGCGGTGGGGTTGAAACAAGGTCCTGTCCGTCTTGCCAGAAGTGAGTGGAGGGACTGACAAGAACTATACCATACCCCATTAAACCTCACTTGATAAGATACAGCTTCCAGGTGGGGGGAGACGGATGGAGTGGGGGGTGCTAGAAAGGTTGCTGGGGATACCAAAAAGGGACACAGCCTGGCTACTGTGTGGTATGTCAAATGGGATACCCCACGATTGATACATTAGAAAGGGATGCAAATGGTGAATGGAGAATGAATTCAGTGAAAAAGGATGCAAAGGACTTGACATACAGGTGAAATAAACGAGCACTTAAATAAGAATTGGAGAGGAGGAGGGGAGGCACATAAACTGGGTGAGCTGAAGGTCCAGACACCTCCCAGATGCCAAAGCCAAACGAAAAAGTTATCCCTGCCAGTAAAAAACAACCCCTAATGGTGCAGGAAGAACAATTAGAGCGGTGCTGGAAACAAGGCAGTGAGAGTGTAACAAGGGCTAAAAAGAAGGCAAGCGAAGAAGGAAACAGGGAAGCCCAGGAGAAAGGGGAGATGGCCCTCAGTAAGAAAGATCTGAAGGAATGTTTGAGTGGAATGGAAGAAAAAATTACAAACAAATTTCAGGAACAGTTTACCTCACTGCCAGAAGAACATGCGTAACTCCCTGAAGGATCTTAAGGGAGAAGTGAAGGAACTGGGGGCAAGAGATGATGTCACAGAACAGGGTCTAGCTGAAATGTTTCATGAGGTACGACAGAACAGTGAATTGCTAGACCAATTAGCCAGAGTCTCACATAATCTGATATTGCAGGCGGAGGACTTGGAAAACCGCTCAAGGAGGTCTAATATCAGGGTAAAGGGGTTAAGTGAGACGATAATGGACCTGGATTTGAGAAGCACGATTCAACAATGCTTTGGGAACTTGTTGACAGAGGTGCAGCCTGAAGATATAGGAATCGATCGGGTCCACAGAGGGGGACCCAGGAGCAGGGAAGCTGGAGCAAGACCTTGGGATGTGTTGGTAGCCCTTACCTCACATGGAATAAAGGAAAATATTCTGCGTGTGGCAAGAGTGTAAAGGAATATCACAGTAAATGGGAGGGCGATTCAACTGTTCCAAGACCTGTTACAAAAGTCAAGAGACATGGGCCAGGTGACACAAGCCTTGATAGTAAAACACATCCCATACAAATGGACATTTCCGTTTGGACTGCTTTTCACTTGGGAAGGCGCACATCATCGCATTACAACATGTATGGAGGGTTTGACATTGCTGAATTTGAAGGAAGTAGAGGGGCACGGAGAGGGACGAACAAGATCCACCACCCAACGGGGACCCGACAATGGGATTGGACCACTCTGGAAGGGAAGCAGGGTGGCAGGGGTGCATAATTGAAAGGCCTGGCAGGGTGAGGTCAAGGAGGGGGAGCACAGAGGGGAATGGATGGTGTTTCGTAAAGTATAAATGAGAAGCTCAGAAGTAAGAGAGAGGGGTAGATGAGGAGAGGAAGGATGGGGGAAGTTCTGCCCGGGGTGGAGGTCTGGCGGTAATGTTTTGGGATCTTGGGGAGGTGTTAGGATACTTCCCAGAGGGGGTTACCTCTGGTAAGTTTCTAGGTCACAGCTTTGGGAAGGGTTCCCAGGGATATCATAGGATCTATGGCCTAGTCCTGAGAAGGGTAGTTGGGGGAGATGGTGAGGGAGTAGATGGTGGAGATGGTAGGGGGTAGTTGGGGGGTTTGGGGAGGGTAGGGAGGCAGAGTGTATAGGAAGAAGGACATGGATCGTGAAGGGGGAATGCAAAAAGCATATTACAGCGCAATGCATATATAAGGAGTATTCAAGGTAATGTCTTATAATGTAAGGGGTTTGAATACCCCTCTGAAGTGGAAAAAGGTAGAAGCTCTAATGAAGAAAGAGAATGTAGATGTTGTCATGTTACAAGAGACACATATCAAGAATTTATCAACTAAAGCAAAGGGGAAGACTCTAGGACTATTGATAGGCCTCAAAGACTCACTCAATGCTAAGATAGTGCTGTCTTTAGTGGAGCGAGGTGAGATATATATTTCTACAGCTACAGATCGGGTATAGAATGTTTACTTTGGCAACAGCATATGTGCCTAATTCGGGGCAGGTGAGGTTCCTACATGACGTGGTAACTAAATTGGAGGGATTTGCAGCAGGCAAAATCATATTTATGGGTGACTTTAACCTGGCATGGGATCCCGTTAGAGATAGAAGCAGTGGTACAGGAAAGGGATCAGTAGTCCCCTCACGGGCATTGAAGGAGTGTTTTGCAAATCTAGCTCTATGTGATGTTTGGTGGACCAAGAGGGATGAGGCAAAAGGGTACACATGTTTTTTGCACATTTACCAATCTATGTCCAGAATTGACTATATGTGGGTAACACCTAGGCAAATGAATGAAATAAGAGAAATCGATCTTGGGTCTATATCACTGTCTGATCAAGCCCCTCTATTAATGATGATTACGGATGTAGAGCAGCGTAAGCGGTTGTGGGCCTGGTCATTCTCAGCAGAACTACTGAATGATGCAGTTGTGGTAGAGGTCATTAGGAACAAGATCAATGATTTATTTTAAATAAATGTCAACAAAACTGTTTCGCCAGAAGGGACATGGGATGCTTTTAAGGCAGTGATGTGGGGCAAACTCATAGCATTACGATCTCAACGGGAGAAACAAAGGGTGAAAATAGAAGGGGATATGGAGGCCCAATTGAAAAAAATCCCAAAAGGCCATTGTATTGTATTGTATTGTATTTGGTTATTTATATAGCGCTCTTTGCTCACTTGTGTGGCCTCAATGCGCCATAGTGAAATGTAGATTGAGGGCCCTTCACAAAAAACGAAAGGACCTCCATAGCCAATTGAATATATTGCGAACTCGTAGGGCTGAGAGATCACTATTAATAACTAAACAGAGGTATTACGTACGGTCCAATAAAGCAGATAGACTATTAGCATGGCAGCTGAAGGGATTGGAGACAATTAGGACAGTACAACAGATTACATTGCCCTACAGATCGAATTCAACTGATTCATAATTGAGACCTTTGCATGATTTTATGAATCATTACATGAATCAGAGCAACCTGACCCTCGAGAGATTGAGCAGTATTTTTCAGATATATTGATACCAAAACTAACAACTTGGAAAAAGGAAGAGTTGGATGCAGACATAAGGGAGGAGGAGGTAGAAGCAGTTATTAAAGTATTGCCATTAAATAAAGTGCCGGGACCAGACAGCTTTACTGCAATTTTTTAATAAAAAATATGCTAGGCAGCTGGTTCCGAAGCTGGTGAGGTTATTTAACGCTATATCAGCAGGTCGGGGGGTAACGCATACTATGACAGAAGCAAAGGTGGTGGTGTTTGGGAAACAGGGTAAGGACTTAGCGAAATGCAGGTTTTATAGACCTATCACATAAATGAACATAGACCCAAAATTATATATCAGCGTCTTGGCAGCATGGTTGGCCCCTGCTTCCAAATTTAATATGCACTGACCAATCTGAGTTCATCACTGGGAGACAGACCCCAGATAATATCAGGAGAGGGATCCACCTAATAGAGAAAGTCAATCTCAAACAGATCCCAGCAGTAATAGTGTTACTATACGTCAAAAAGGCGTTTGATCAGGTGGAGTGGCCCTTTTTATTTGCAGCGATGGAGCGAATCGGTATGGACCTAAATGTAGTCAGATGGTTTGGACAAATTATCAAGCTCTTAAAAAGTGTCGCGAAGTATAGCTATAGGACAAGGAAGGAGACAGGGATGCCCACTTTCACCATTACTGTATGCTGTATATCTGGAGCAATTATTACATAAACTTATGATATGATATAATAAGGCATTTATATCGCACCTATACACAATTGTTTCAAGGCACAACGAGGCAGGGAGGGGGAAATAGAGGGAGGACACAGACAACGATCTTACTAGGCCTAGTGACATTGAGATCGCGCAAGTGCAGTGGAGAGGGGAGGGGAAAAGTGCCAGGGGCAGGGGAAGATGGGCGAGTGCCATACAAGGGGTCAAAAACAACAAGTAGTGCAGCCAGCAGGTGGCAAGTGCAAGGGCATGGGTTAAGTGCAGACAGCATGTGTCCAATAAGTGCAGGAAAGGGGACTGTAGGGTTGCAGATACAGACCCAAGTGCAGGGGTTGCCAGGAGGCAGTGCGGGTGTGCAACTGGGCGGGCAGACATCTGGGCCCGAATTCAGAGGGTAGCCAGATGACCAGTGCAGTATCAGACAGGGGATCAGCAGGGGAGAGGAAGGGAGAAGGCTGAAGCGAAGAGGAAGGTCCTGCAGTGGTTCCAGAACCACAGATGGTTCTGCTCAAGTTTCAGAGAGGCAGGGAGGCTGTTCCAGAGAGAGGCACCAGCTGAAGAAAGAGATCTTCCCCCAACTCATTGCATGGAGAAGCGACTGACCCTGAGGGAGTTGGAGGTGGAGGAGGGAAGAGCTAGAGTAGGAAGATATTTACGAAGAGAGAGTTGGAGGTATTGCAGACCCAGGCCCCAGAAGGCCTTGTGGACAATGCAGAGGGTCTTGAACTTAATCCTTGCAGCCACTGGGAGTCAATGGAGAGATTTCAGGGCTGGAGAGATATGATCCCTGGGCTTGAGGCCAAGGACAGTCTTGCAGTCCTGTCCTGGATGAGTTGTAGAGGGCGGAGAGTAGAAGCAGGCAGATTTAAAAAGAGGCTGTTGCAGTAGTACAGCCTAGAGGGAACTAGAGCTCTGGAGACAGTGAGTTTCTAGGGGAAGGTGAGGAAAGGAAGAATACCTCTGAGGAGGTGCAGTTGGTAGTTTGACTTCTTAGAGATGTCAGAGATGTGAGGAGAGAAGGGGAGTGTGGAGTCGAAGATGACCCCGAGGTTCTTAGCCTCACAGGCTTTGATGGTTTTGGAAGAACAGGGAAGAACCTGTTTTGACAAGACTTTCATAGATCGGACTTGTCTAGAAACCTTGTCAGGGGTGAACAGAGGAAAGGCAGAGAAGGGGGCGGGGGCTGGCCGCAGGGGGGCTGGAGGTAGAGGTGAGAGTAGAGTCAAAAGGAGGAGAGGACGAGAGAGTGCACAGGATGTCCTGGGTTTTAGAGATGAAGTGGGAGGCCAGGGCTGTGAGAGGGTCCGGGAGGGGACAGGAGAAGTAGAGACTGCAGCAGGCTTGGCCAGCTCCTTGCAGATGTTAAAGAGTTTGGCCTAGATGTTAGATGCCACAGAGACATGGGCTTGGATGTGATCTCTCTTCTTAGTGTGGACAGAGAGCCGGTATTGCCTTTGGAGCAGGCGGCAGGCCAGTTTGTCAAAGGATGCACAAGATGCCAGCCATTTCCTCTCAGCCACCCTACACTTGCGTTTGAGGGTGACGATGTCAGAGACGTTGCACTTGGCTTTGGGCTTCAAGCGGATCCTCATGACAAGGCCAAGTACATCAAGAGTATCAGAGATAGAAGAGTGGAGCATGGAGAGGGCTGTGTCAGGATGTGAGTCAGCCAGAGGTTGAAGAAGGGGAGAGAAAGTGGCAGCGAACGTCTCAACTGACACACGCTTCATGGGTCGGATGACCGAGAAGGTGGGTGGCAGTGTATGGGTTGGCTCGGCCTGTGGGGTAGAGAGAGAAAATTGAGAGGAGAAAGTTATCACTCCAGGAGAGAGGAGTGGTGACAGGGTTAGAGAGGGGGAGGTCTGAGGAGATCAGAACGTCCAGAGTATGCCCACATGGTGAGTCGGGCCAGAGAGAAGAATAGAAACAGACAGACATTTGTCTGATTCTTAAATTACTAAGTTGGCTACTTTGCTGCAGTGGCAGCTGGTCAATTGTTGTAATGGGGGTGGGGGGTGTAAATATTTTCCAGTAGTAAGCATGATCGACCACGTTATGCAAGGGAGCCAGAAACTATGAAGGGAAGCTGTCGAAAGGGAGGGATTCACCTGTCAGTCTGCCAGCCAGTCCTGGCTTTGTCCAATATTGCTGGTACTGTTACTGTAGGAAAACAATCTTGACAGTTTTGCCCAATATTTCCAAGGACTGTACTGCGTGCCTGGTAGTACATGCCACTGTAGGAACACGTATCTTGACTTTTCCCAATAATGCCAGTACTGTAAATATAGGAACACACCCATGCCTGATTTGCTCCCAAACACAAAGACAGTGGGCCTCATTACATGTGTGGTATTGTATTGTATTGTTTATTTATTTATAGAGCGCACCGGGACGTTAGGCAACTGGGCGCTTCTGCAAATCTTAGGTTACAGTTACATACATATCTTATATTTCTTATGTTGCAGTTACAGTTTCTATTTGCATGAACATTTTTACAAATTTCTTCAGCTTGTGATGGTCCGGAAATAGCGGTGCTGTTTGCACCGTACCGGCACGTCTTTCTGGACCGCTACACTACGAGTTGCGATGCCGGAAACTCCGGGGCCACAAATGAGAACCACAGTGCTACAATTGCCAGCAGCACCGTGAATGCGAACAGCGGTTGCACCGGAGGCCATGCCTGAAACGCCGACACGGTGGTAGTAAGGGCACATTCGGAGTTCCGACAACACAGAAACACTGGCATAAAAATGCTGGTTCCACTGCGAATACCATGAGGGAAACACTGGCATCGCGGATCAGGCGTAAAGCAATCTCAGGTGTGCAGCAACAGGCCATAGGTGGCCATATTCTGCCCTCGTGCACACCATGAGCACTGTGAATGCTCAAAAGGACAACTCCCACACCCCATACATCTTCCAAGACATCCGGAGTCTAATCAACATCAGGACTGCCATACCCCCCTTGCTCAAGGTAGTATCAGTGCTGCATTTCTTGGGCACCGGCATTTTCAACACACGGTGGGAGAGCTGCACGGGTTATGCCAACCCTGTTTCTCCAAGGTGCTATTCCAGGTCCTGGATGCCCTCCTGTGGCACATGTCTGACCACATTGGTTTGGTTTGTTTATTTGTATTGCCCTCCCTAGAACACCTGGCCAAGTGAATGCCACTAAAGTGGGGACCCATGCCCTGGCAGGCATGCCCTACATGATAGGTGCACTGGACTGCACGCATGTTGAGCTGGTGGCCAGACATGCCAATGCGGCAGTCTACCGAAACAGAAAACTCTACCACTCTCCGAATGTGCAGGTTGTGTGTGATGCAGACCTACTCATAACCCACTGCCGCGCACGTTTCTCCGGCTCCACGGGCGAGTCCATGGTGCTGCGGAACTCCACGCTCCCAGGGTACATGGCACGACACAGCAGAGAGCGTACCTGGCTGTTGGGTGGGTCAAACTACCATAGCATGTGCACTGTGGAAGGGGTGGGTTGCCCACTGTCACCAGTGCATGTCTGTTATGCCCACTGATACTACCTTGAGCAAGGGGGGTATGGCAGTCCTGATGTTATGTACACAGATTGCATGCATGAGCGGGAGTGCATGTCTGGCATGTGGTGCATGGGCAAATGGAGCACACCCCATCACAATTTGTGCACAGATGGACAGGCACATCACATGCACTACAGGTACCAGAATGTACCTATACCCCCTACCCCAGCATTTACACACTGTGCACATCCCCCACCACCTGCGTCACTGCCATGTCAGACTAATTTAACCTACCTCCCAACCAGCAGTATACCCCACAGCATGAAGCTAGATCACCTGCCTGTCACAAGGGCACATACCCATATGCATGTGACATGATTCCGAACAATGTTTGAACCCATGTTTATGAATGGGAGAGATGACCAAAAGGGGCACACGACATGGACAAAGTAGAAGCCTGTGTCACCATAGGGGTGATGGGCAAGGTGGGTGTGATATGGCTCCGGGAATATGGCCGCAAACCACCCCTCCGGCATTACAATGCACTGGATAATACGGTCATCTATGCCATTTGTTACGTCTTGTGGCAATCCCATGTGACACAGACCAACATACTGACATGACTACATTGACATTACCACCACAATGACTTTGCCCCCCTTTTGTCCCTCCCATGCAGTTGATGCCGAATACCCCTAGATGCCATGGCTCATGACCCCCGTCAGGCGCCGGCAAAACCAGCACGAACAAGCATACAACAGTGCACACATCCGAATACGGTGCACCATTGAACAAACTTTCGGCCTGCTGAGGCAAGGTTCTGCTGCCTGAGTAGATCTGGGGGTGCCCTCATGTACAGTCCTGTGAAGGTGGGCAAGATTATCCTGGCCTGTGCCATGTTACATAACATGTGCATCAGGCACAACATTCCCCTTCCTCCCGACATTGACATGCCTCCAGCAGAGGTGGACGACGGCAGTGACAGTGAGAATGAGATCCCATTTCCACATCGCAGGGATGCCATGGATGGGGATGATGCACGCCATCAACTGTTTACCCACTACTCTTAGGCAAAGAGCACAAGCACATGGCCTAGTCCATCATCTACTATCAACACTGTACAGCAAATAAATCACACTTTCGCCGAACATAATGAATGTCCAGTTTTGATTTTCAATGCAACATCTAGTGTGCTAACATTAAAGAAGGAAATTAACAGGTGGACGAACACCCCCTCCCCAACTATCCCTCCCACTCCCCCTCCCCAACTATACCTCCCCACTCCCCCTCCCCAACTAACCCTCCACAACTTGTGTCACACAGTCAATTATGTCTCAGTCCAAGACACACCCATGGCACATGTTTGACCAGGGCCTGCATGCTTTCCCGCATCATCTGGGCCTCATTGCGTAGCAGGGCTGCCTCGCCCTGCATCAGGTGGGACTCCTCAAGGTGTTGCTGCACCAGGGCAGATAATTCCTCCTGCCTTTCCTCGATGCGGCGCAGACGGCCGTCCATGTCCCTGACACTGGTGGAAGGGTGAGCTTGGGGTCTTGACAGGTTCATGGGGCTGAATTCTGGCTGCTCATAAGTGTCCTGGGCCGTGGTGTCCCACGTGGTGTCATCTGCATCATCAGCTGCCTTCCCATCGCTGGAGTCAGCCACATATGTATAGGGCTGCTGGGGTGTGGGTAGTGTCGGTACCCCTGCCGTTGCCCTTGTGGGAAATTGTGCCACTGCAGGAGCTGCCTGAGTGGTCATGGCAGCTGTAGTGGTCACAGCAGGAGCTGCCTGTGTGGTGATGGCAGCTGCTGTGGGCACAGCAGGAGCTGTCTGGGTGGTGAGGGCAGCTGTAGTGGACACAACAGGAGCTGCCTGGGTGGTGAGGGCAGTTGTGACAGTCACAGTGGGTGCTGTTGCCCTTGTGGGAAATTGTGCCACTGCAGGAGCTGCCTGAGTGGTCATGGCAGGTGTAGTGGGCACAGCAAGAGCTGCCTGGGTGGTGATGGCCGCTGTAGTGGTCACAGCAGGAGCTGCCTGTGTGGTGATGGCAGCTGCTGTGGGCACAGCAGGAGCTGTCTGGGTGGTGAGGGCAGCTGTAGTGGACACAACAGGAGCTGCCTGGGTGGTGAGGGCAGCTGTGACAGTCACAGTGGGTGCTGATGTGTCCCAGGTGGTGGTTGTACGTTGATTTGGCCGCCTTCCACGTCTGGTGCCCCTTGATGAGGATGGTTGTCCTCCATCGCTGTCAGATGATGTGCCTGATGGTTAAAGAAAGGCCTGATGTTAGTGACCAGCGTGTCTACCAAATGGCCAGTTATATGTAATATGGTGATCGTGTGGCATGCTGTTGAGGGGACATGCTGTGGTGCATGGCATGCTACACTCATGCACGTGTTGTGTGGCCTCAGCAGCAGGTAGTGAGATGATGGCACATGCAGCACAGCTGTACTGGGACTACTGACGTGTTCACCCGCAATTTGCTGGGAGTGGTGGCATGCCCGTCTGTTCATGTGTAGGGTGTTGGGATGTGATGAGGGGGTGTTGAGGGGGGTTCGGGAGGGGCGAGGCTAAAGTTGATGGTTGACCCAGTTGCAGGCCCAGTATGTGAGTGCAGGGTTTGTGGTAGGGCTGGCAGGGACATGGAATGCCAATGCGCTCCCCATTGGATGGGTGAGTGGCCATGTGTGGGTGCAGTTGAGGGGTACCATTGTCATGCTGGGGTGGCAGAGGTGGCACAGCAGGCACACATGCAGTATGCGGTGGCAGGATGCCTAGTGTCTGTATCAGGGATTATGCTTCTTTCACTTGGCAGTACAGTGTGCCTGTGAAGTGTTCATAAGGGATTTCCAGCACAGATTATTGTCAGGGGGCCTGGGCGTATGCGAAAGACAGTGCCCAGGGTGGGTGTTCAGGCAGGTGTGTGTGAGGGTCCCTGCAGGGTGTGGGTGTGACACGGTGTGCAGGTGACACTCGGCCTCATTACGAGGTTGCCGGTAACCCGCCAGTGCATCCAGCGGGTTGCGGCTAACACTGGATTGCTGCCTGACTTCCCGGTGCCACCAGGACATTACAAGTCCCGGCAGAGCGGGTAGTCAGGCTGCAGATTTTGTAAGTCCTCATTCCCATGGAATCTCAAAGCACTCCATGGGAATGGGGACTCAGAAGCACCGCACCATTGCTAACGGTGCTGGTGCTTCCATGGCAACTGAACCTGCGGGGGCCACTGTGCCCGACAGGCTCAGACCTGTCGGGCACTGTAGCTCTGGCAGGCAGAGTCATAGTGTTGCGGTCCGAAAACAAGGGTGCCAGTAAACTTACCGGCACCCTTGTTTTCAGACCCCCATACTCAGAATGAGGCCCACTGTGAGGTGCCTTGTCATGTGGTTGGAAATGGGGCCTGCATGGGAGAGAGGGCATGTGACTTGGTGTGCATTGTTTTGACAAGGTGGGGAGGGGAGGCAATGCTACTGCTGGCTCTGATGTGGGTGATGTGGGCTGTGCTATAGCCATTTCAGTGCAGTAGTGCTACAGAGGGGGGCAGGGTGGGCAGGTGTGTGGTTTATATTGGGGCTTTATGTACTCACCGGCCCTTGACGGGTGTCTTGGCTACGGCCTCTGCAGCGCCAACTCCTTTTGATCCCATCCATATCCAGCACACTGCTGCACTTCTCCTCCAGGGCATGAGCCAGATCGGAGAGGATGGTCCACCACCTGTGCATATGCACTGTCTGCGGTGTGCGGACAGGAGGTTTCTGTCCCTCATGTATAGTTCGTCCCGTGCTTGTGGCAGTCCTTTACTGTGCGTGGGGTCGTCCCCACTGTTGACATCTTCCGTGCCACTTCCTCCCAGATCACCATCCATCTCTGCTGTGTTCTGCAGCGCTGGTGTGTTGAGAACAGCTCCTCAGCATGCTGGACTATAGTGTCTGCCAGCATGTTTAGTGCTGCCTCTGAGAAGTGTGGCTTGCGCTGGCTGGTCTCAGAGATGCGAGCAGTCATGTTGTTGTGGGATGTGATTCAGCAGTCAGGAGGGGTGGATGGCTACTGGAACCTGCAGATTGTAGTGGATTGTGATTTTAAAGATGGCTATTGTCCAGTTTCCTGTTCTGGCGATCACTTTATTTCTGGTCGCAGTGTTTCCGGAAACGGTGTTTCCGGTGCCAGTGTTTGCAGTGTGGCTGCGTCCAGCATACTCATGCCGGAAACGGGGGCATCGGCTCCCCTTAGTGGCAGTGCAGCTGTATTTTGCCCTTTTTTCTGGTGTTTCCATGATGCCAGTCCCACCGTTTCCGGCATCCCGTAATGCTCGTGGCCGACAAAGCGTAATGCTGCCTTGATTCCGGCACTGCAGGTTGCCAGAAACGGTGGGACCGGCCTCAGGGAAACACCATTTTCTTTCTGCCGAACTCGTAATGAGGGCCAGTGAATGTAAGAACACTCTTCTACTGGCCCAATAATACCAGGAGTTTTACTAGAAACACCCTTGACGGCTTTGCACAATAAGCTCAATGCCAGTACTGCCAGCCTTGTAGTTCCAGCCTCTGTAAGTAGAGTCAATTTACATATGAAATATCTCTGGAAATATTCATAATCATTAAAAAACCGGGCCTAAAAGTGACGTGTGTCGATTTTCCAAAACATTAACTGCTCCGTGTGTTCTTTTTTAAAGCTGTACATCACCAGATGTGGAAGAGAGATGGGTGACTTTCTACCAGGGATGGGATAAAATTTGTCGGACTGAAAGTGCTTTGACAATTGTTGTTTTTCTATTTTACCAGGATTAATTTGCAGAAAGTTGTTTCCTTCATCCTCCCAGCAGAACATCCTCTAAAATGCTACAACACCACTCTTATCCACCCTGCACGTCTCTTCATTAACCTCATCCACACTGACCTTGACCTCTCTACCTTATGCCTTAGCCTTTCTTCTTGCTCATCATTCTTCAATCCATCCTTAACTCTCTGTCTCCACCCATGAGCACTGTTCCATCCTTTCCCACTTCCCTGCCTCAGCTATTATCCTTCCCTTTCCCTTTGTTATGTCTTCCCTTCTCTCTCCTCCTCTTCCCCTTAGCCCTTATTTCTATTAGCTTTCGCCCCATAGTCATTCTTTCATCAGAGCATCGATCCTTCTCATTCAACCTTTCTCACACTGTATCTGTTCCTTACCCCTTTTCTCTCCATCCACCCACTCCCTTTCCTTCAGCTGACCCTTCTTATTGCCCTATCAACCCCTGCCCCCCTCAGATCAAGATGTCAGCCCTTTCTCTTCCCCTCATCTGCAGCACACACATGTTCCTGTACTTCACTGACTCACCAGTTTAACTAGATACAAATCAATTGCTGTGCCAGCACGTAAAGTCGCAATTTCAATATTTCATTGGTGCAAGGCAGGGCCATCGGCCCACGAAACACATGGTGGGGGAAAAGGGTCTACCTTGCTCTATGGAAACTACACACACACACACTGACTCACGCAGACGTACACAGGCACAATCATTAATGCATGCACACGCTCTCTGTCACTCACATGCTTGCACCCTTTTCAAATAAACTCTCACACACACATATACTCACATAAACACATGCCTGCACAAATCATGCATCGGTGACATTTCCCTTTTTAGTTTTGCTACTAACTGTTGCTTTAGCGCCACCTATAAGCATAATATTACAGTGTGAGAAGTGAGGAATGTGAGCGGTCTTGCAGGGTGTGCTGCTCTGTCCTCTACTGAGCGTGTATGTGATTTGGTGATCAACTCAACATCCTTTGGAACTCTTAAAACACAGCCAACAGCACGTGCGGGCAGTGTGAAATGTGAAGAAAGTGAGCAGTCTTGCAGTCCAGCAGGCCAGGTACTGTACAAAAAGTTGCTTCGCACTGTGTGCATTGGCTTGAGCTAGTGACCGGTTCTGGTTTTACTTATGGTGCCCTAATAAGTAAAAATGCAAATAGAGGCGAGTATGCCATCTATAGGTCAGGTGGTGTCATGTAACGCGAATTCAAAGCTCACGGAAGTTAAGGGTGGCAAAAGTATATTCCATGGCTCCAAAACACCATTTACTGTTAGAACAATGGCGTAGGTGGTGAAATCTCTTTCTAAATTGAGGAACTCGCCTCTATTGGCTAACAGCCCACTGCATATTCTGACACAAACCAAAGAGGTCCAGAATGGGCAGATACAGCGGAACGAGCTGGAGATGTCGAGGTCCTCTTGCTCACTAGAGCACATTGACCCTGAGAATTTGTTAAATTGCCTGAACAAAGACCTGATTTCTGACATATCTATATTGGCACCTATAATTTCACAAAAGCTTGCCAGGAGAGTACGGCTTTTGCTGGATTTACATCCATCTTGATATGATGCTATGATATGATATGGCATATATAAGGCGCCTATACACAAGTGTTTCAAGGCGCGACGAGGCAAGGGAGAGGGAACAGAGGGACGACAGACAGCGATCCTACAAGGCCGGCTGTCATTCAGATCGCGCAAGTGCATGGGAAGGGGAAGGGGAGAAGTGCGGTGGGAAGGGGAAGAGGACAGTGCAGTACATGGGATAAGACAATAAATAACGATAAGTAAAAGTACGGCCGGCAGGTGGCAAGTGCAACGGTAAGTGGAAACATCAGGTGTAAGTGCTGGTAGTGGGACTGTAGGGATACAGAAACAGCCCCCAAGTGCGGGGTTGCCAGGAAGGCAGTGCAGGTGTGTGACTGGCGGGGGAGGGGACCTGGGCCCGAGATCAGAGGGTGGCCAGGTAACCAGTGCAGTTTCAGCCAGGAAGTCAGCAGGGGAGAGGAGGAGAAAAAGCAGAAGCAAAGAGAAAGGTTTTGAGGTGTTTCCGGAACCGGAGATGATTCTCCTCAAGTTTGAGGGAGGCGGGGAGGCTATTCCAGAGGGAGGCCCCAGCCGAAGAAAGAGATCTACCACCAACTCGTTGCTTGGAGAAGCGACTGACCTGAGGGAGTTGGAGGTGGATGAGCGAAGAGCTCGAGAAGGAAGATATTCGGGAAGAGAAAGTTGAAGGTATTGAGGCCCCAGGCCTCAGAAGGCCTTGTGGACAATGCAGAGGGTTTTGAACATAATCCTCGCAGCCACTGGGAGCCAGTGCACAGATTTCAGTCCTGGAGAGATACGATCCCTGGGCTTGAGGCCAAGGACAAGTCTCGCAGTCCTGTTCTGGATGAGTTGCAGAGGGCGGAGATTAGAAGCAGGCAGATTTAGAAAGAGGCTGTTGCAATTGACCAGCCTAGAGAGAACCAGAGCTCTGGAGACAGTGAGCTTCTGGGGGAAGGAGAGGAAAGGAAGAATACCTTTGTGGAGGTGCAGCTGGTAGTGTGACTTCTTAGAGACATCAGAGATGTGAGGAGAGAAGGAGAGTGTGGAGTCGAAGATAGGTTTTTAGCCTCACAGGTGGGAGCATGAAGAGGGACAAGAGAGGCTGGCCAGATAGTGACAGGAAATGAGGGAGTGGGTGTGCTGATGAGGAGGATCTCGGTCTTACTGGCATTAAGGCAGAAATCATTGGCGGCACACCACTCCTGGATGGCGGACAGACAGTCAGAGATGAGAGAGGGAAAAGAGGTGGCTGAGGGTAGCTTGAAAATGAGCTGAGTGTCATCGCATAGCACTGGAAGTTGGGGCAGAGCGCGGCAATGCGGTGGGCAATAAGTGCCAGGTAAACCCTGTGGAGAAAGGGCTGGACACATTGCCTGTTAGGCTGTGGCGAGTGAAGAGTGTATCCTGTGGATTACTGACCATCATTGAGGTGCGTGTGCCTTTAAGGTTTCCAGGACAGCAGACCTTAAAAGGCTGTCTCTTCCGCCCTTGTGGCGTAAGCCCTGTGGAGAAAGGGCTGGACACATTGCCTGTTAGGCTGTGGCGAGTGGAGAGTGTATCCTGTGGACTACTGACCATCATTGAGGTGCGTGTGCCTTTAAAGTTTCCAGGACAGCAGACCTTAAAAGGCTGCCTCTTCCGCCCTTGTGGCTTAAGCCCTGTGGAGAAAGGGCTGGACACATTGCCTGTTAGGCTGTGGCGAGTGGAGAGTGTATCCTGTGGACTACTGACCATCATTGAGGGGCGTGTGTCTTTAAGGTTTCCAGGACAGCAGACTTTAAAAGGCCGCCTCTTCGGCCCTTGTGGCGTAAGCCCTGTGGAGAAAGGGCTGGACACATTGCCTGTTAGGCTGTGGCGAGTGGAGAGTGTATCCTGTGGACTACTGACCATCATTGAGGTGCGTGTGCCTTTAAGGTTTCCAGGACAGCAGACCTTAAAAGGCCACCTCTTCCGCCCTTGTGGCGTAAGCCCTGTGGAGAAAGGGCTGGACACATTGCCTGTTAGGCTGTGGCGAGTGGAGAGTGTATCCTGTGGACCACTGACTATCATTGAGGTGCGTGTGCCTTTAAGGTTTCCAGGTCAGCAGACCTTAAAAGGCTGCCTCTTCCGCCCTTGTGGCTTAAGCCCTGTGGAGAAAGGGCTGGACACATTGCCTGTTAGGCTGTGGCGAGTGGAGAGTGTATCCTGTGGACTACTGACCATCATTGAGGTGCGTGTGTCTTTAAGGTTTCCAGGACAGCAGACTTTAAAAGGCCGCCTCTTCCGCCCTTGTGGCGTAAGCCCTGTGGAGAAAGGGCTGGACACATTGCCTGTTAGGCTGTGGCGAGTGTATCCTGTGGACTACTGACCATCATTGAGGTGCGTGTGCCTTTAAGGTTTCCAGGACAGCAGACCTTAAAAGGCCGCCTCTTCCGCCCTTGTGGCGTAAGCCCTGTGGAGAAAGGGCTGGACACATTGCCGGTTAGGCTGTGGCGAGTGGAGAGTGTATCCTGTGGACTACTGACCATCATTGAGGTGCGTGTGCCTTTAAAGTTTCCAGGACAGCAGACCTTAAAAGGCAGCCTCTTCCGCCCTTGTGGCGTAAGCCCTGTGGAGAAAGGGCTGGACACATTGCCTGTTAGGCAGTGGAGAGTGTATCCTGTGGACTACTGACCATCATTGAGGTGCGTGTGCCTTTAAGGTTTCCAGGACAGCAGACCTTAAAAGGCCGCCTCTTCCGCACTTGTGGCGTAAGCCCTGTGCAGAAAGGGCTGGACAGATTGCCTGTTAGGCTGTGGCGAGTGGAGAGTGTATCCTGTGGACTACTGACCATCATTGAGGTACGTGTGCCTTTAAGGTTTCCAGGACAGCAGAGCTAAAAAGGCCGCCTCTTCCGCCCTTGTGGCGTAAGCCCTGTGGAGAAAGGGCTGGACACATTGCCTGTTAGGCTGTGGCGAGTGGGGAGTGTATCCTGTGGATTACTGACCATCATTGAGGTGCGTGTGCCTTTAAGGTTTCCAGGACAGCAGACCTTAAAAGGCTGCCTCTTCCGCCCTTGTGGCGTAAGCCCTGTGGAGAAAGGGCTGGACACATTACCTGTTAGGATGTGGCGAGTGGAGAGTGTATCCTGTGGACTACTGACAATCATTGAGGTGCGTGTGCCTTTAAGGTTTCCAGGACAGCAGACTTTAAAAGGCCGCCTCTTCCGCCATTGTGGCGTAAGCCCTGTGGAGAAAGGGCTGGACACATTGCCTGTTAGGCTGTGGCGAGTGGAGAGTGTATCCTGTGGACTACTGACCATCATTGAGGTGCATGTGCCTTTAAGGTTTCCAGGACAGCAGACCTTAAAAGGCTGCCTCTTCCGCCCTTGTGGCGTAAGCCCTGTGGAGAAAGGGCTGGACACCTTGCCGGTTAGGCTGTGGCGAGTGGAGAGTGTATCCTATGGACTACTGACCATCATTGAGGTGCGTGTGCCTTTAAAGTTTCCAGGACAGCAGACCTTAAAAGGCTGCCTCTTCCGCCCTTGTGGCGTAAGCCCTGTGGAGAAAGGGCTGGACACATTGCCTGTTAGGCAGTGGAGAGTGTATCCTGTGGACTACTGACCATCATTGAGGTGCGTGTGCCTTTAAGGTTTC
The DNA here is from genome assembly GCF_040938575.1 of Ambystoma mexicanum. NCBI lineage: Eukaryota > Metazoa > Chordata > Amphibia > Caudata > Ambystomatidae > Ambystoma > Ambystoma mexicanum. Next base: position 444,474,952 of record NC_090930.1, read on the forward strand.
CAGGACAGCAGACCTTAAAAGGCCGCCTCTTCCGCCCTTGTGGCGTAAGCCCTGTGGAGAAAGGGCTGGACACATTGCCTGTTAGGCTGTGGCGAGTGGGGAGTGTATCCTGTGGATTACTGACCATCATTGAGGTGCGTGTGCCTTTAAGGTTTCCAGGACAGCAGACCTTAAAAGGCTGCCTCTTCCGCCCTTGTGGCGTAAGCCCTGTGGAGAAAGGGCTGGACACATTACCTGTTAGGATGTGGCGAGTGGAGAGTGTATCCTGTGGACTACTGACCATCATTGAGGTGCGTGTGCCTTTAAGGTTTCCAGGACAGCAGACTTTAAAAGGCCGCCTCTTCCGCCATTGTGGCGTAAGCCCTGTGGAGAAAGGGCTGGACACATTGCCTGTTAGGCTGTGGCGAGTGGAGAGTGTATCCTGTGGACTACTGACCATCATTGAGGTGCGTGTGCCTTTAAGGTTTCCAGGACAGCAGACCTTAAAAGGCTGCCTCTTCCGCCCTTGTGGCGTAAGCCCTGTGGAGAAAGGGCTGGACACCTTGCCGGTTAGGCTGTGGCGAGTGGAGAGTGTATCCTATGGACTACTGACCATCATTGAGGTGCGTGTGCCTTTAAAGTTTCCAGGACAGCAGACCTTAAAAGGCTGCCTCTTCCGCCCTTGTGGCGTAAGCCCTGTGGAGAAAGGGCTGGACACATTGCCTGTTAGGCAGTGGAGAGTGTATCCTGTGGACTACTGACCATCATTGAGGTGCGTGTGCCTTTAAGGTTTCCAGGACAGCAGACCTTAAAAGGCCGCCTCTTCCGCCCTTGTGGCGTAAGCCCTGTGCAGAAAGGGCTGGACACATTGCCTGTTAGGCTGTGGCGAGTGGAGAGTGTATCCTGTGGACTACTGACCATCATTGAGGTACGTGTGCCTTTAAGGTTTCCAGGACAGCAGAGCTAAAAAGGCCGCCTCTTCCGCCCTTGTGGCGTAAGCCCTGTGGAGAAAGGGCTGGACACATTGCCTGTTAGGCTGTGGCGAGTGGAGAGTGTATCCTGTGGACTACTGACCATCATTGAGGTGCGTGTGCCTTTAAGTTTTCCAGGAAAGCAGACCTTAAAAGGCCACCTCTTCTGCCCTTGTGGCGTAAGCCCTGTGGAGAAAGGGCTGGACACATTGCCTGTTAGGCTGTGGCGAGTGGAGAGTGTATCCTGTGGACTACTGACCATCATTGAGGTGCGTGTGCCTTTAAGGTTTCCAGGACAGCAGACCTTAAAAGGCCGCCTCTTCTGCCCTTGTGGCGTAAGCCCTGTGGAGAAAGGGCTGGACACATTGCCGGTTAGGCTGTGGCGAGTGTATCCTGTGGACTACTGACCATCATTGAGGTGCGTGTGCCTTTAAAGTTTCCAGGACAGCAGACCTTAAAAGGCTGCCTCTTCCGCCCTTGTGGCGTAAGCCCTGTGGAGAAAGGGCTGGACACATTGCCTGTTAGGCAGTGGAGAGTGTATCCTGTGGACTACTGACCATCATTGAGGTGCGTGTGCCTTTAAGGTTTCCAGGACAGCAGACCTTAAAAGGCCGCCTCTTCCGCCCTTGTGGCGTAAACCCTGTGCAGAAAGGGCTGGACACATTGCCTGTTAGGCTGTGGCGAGTGGAGAGTGTATCCTGTGGACTACTGACCATCATTGAGGTACGTGTGCCTTTAAGGTTTCCAGGACAACAGAGCTAAAAAGGCCGCCTCTTCCGCCCTTGTGGCGTAAGCCCTGTGGAGAAAGGGCTGGACACATAGCCTGTTAGGCTGTAGCGAGTGGAGAGTGTATCCTGTGGACTACTGACCATCATTGAGGTGCGTGTGCCTTTAAGGTTTCCAGGACAGCAGACCTTAAAAGGCCGCCTCTTCCGCCCTTGTGGCGTAAGCCCTGTGGAGAAAGGGCTGGACACATTGCCTGTTAGGCTGTGGCGAGTGGGGAGTGTATCCTGTGGATTACTGACCATCATTGAGGTGCGTGTGCCTTTAAGGTTTCCAGGACAGCAGACCTTAAAAGGCTGCCTCTTCCGCCCTTGTGGCGTAAGCCCTGTGGAGAAAGGGCTGGACACATTACCTGTTAGGATGTGGCGAGTGGAGAGTGTATCCTGTGGACTACTGACCATCATTGAGGTGCGTGTGCCTTTAAGGTTTCCAGGACAGCAGACTTTAAAAGGCCGCCTCTTCCGCCATTGTGGCGTAAGCCCTGTGGAGAAAGGGCTGGACACATTGCCTGTTAGGCTGTGGCGAGTGGAGAGTGTATCCTGTGGACTACTGACCATCATTGAGGTGCGTGTGCCTTCAAGGTTTCCAGGACAGCAGACCTTAAAAGGCTGCCTCTTCCGCCCTTGTGGCGTAAGCCCTGTGGAGAAAGGGCTGGACACCTTGCCGGTTAGGCTGTGGCGAGTGGAGAGTGTATCCTGTGGACTACTGACCATCATTGAGGTGCGTGTGCCTTTAAGGTTTCCAGGACAGCAGACCTTAAAAGGCCGCCTCTTCCGCCCTTGTGGCGTAAGCCCTGTGCAGAAAGGGCTGGACACATTGCCTGTTAGGCTGTGGCGAGTGGAGAGTGTATCCTGTGGACTACTGACCATCATTGAGGTACGTGTGCCTTTAAGGTTTCCAGGACAGCAGAGCTAAAAAGGCCGCCTCTTCCGCCCTTGTGGCGTAAGCCCTGTGGAGAAAGGGCTGGACACATTGCCTGTTAGGCTGTGGCGAGTGGAGAGTGTATCCTGTGGACTACTGACCATCATTGAGGTGCGTGTGCCTTTAAGGTTTCCAGGAAAGCAGACCTTAAAAGGCCACCTCTTCTGCCCTTGTGGCGTAAGCCCTGTGGAGAAAGGGCTGGACACATTGCCTGTTAGGCTGTGGCGAGTGGAGAGTGTATCCTGTGGACTACTGACCATCATTGAGGTGCGTGTGCCTTTAAGGTTTCCAGGACAGCAGACCTTAAAAGGCCGCCTCTTCTGCCCTTGTGGCGTAAGCCCTGTGGAGAAAGGGCTGGACACATTGCCGGTTAGGCTGTGGCGAGTGTATCCTGTGGACTACTGACCATCATTGAGGTGCGTGTGCCTTTAAAGTTTCCAGGACAGCAGACCTTAAAAGGCTGCCTCTTCCGCCCTTGTGGCGTAAGCCCTGTGGAGAAAGGGCTGGACACATTGCCTGTTAGGCAGTGGAGAGTGTATCCTGTGGACTACTGACCATCATTGAGGTGCGTGTGCCTTTAAGGTTTCCAGGACAGCAGACCTTAAAAGGCCGCCTCTTCCGCCCTTGTGGCGTAAACCCTGTGCAGAAAGGGCTGGACACATTGCCTGTTAGGCTGTGGCGAGTGGAGAGTGTATCCTGTGGACTACTGACCATCATTGAGGTACGTGTGCCTTTAAGGTTTCCAGGACAGCAGAGCTAAAAAGGCCGCCTCTTCCGCCCTTGTGGCGTAAGCCCTGTGGAGAAAGGGCTGGACACATAGCCTGTTAGGCTGTAGCGAGTGGAGAGTGTATCCTGTGGACTACTGACCATCATTGAGGTGCGTGTGCCTTTAAGGTTTCCAGGACAGCAGACCTTAAAAGGCCGCCTCTTCCGCCCTTGTGGCGTAAGCCCTGTGGAGAAAGGGCTGGACACATTGCCTGTTAGGCTGTGGCGAGTGGAGAGTGTATCCTGTGGACTACTGACCATCATTGAGGTGCGTGTGCCTTTAAGGTTTCCAGGACAGCAGACCTTAAAAGGCTGCCTCTTCCGCCCTTGTGGCGTAAGCCCTGGCGAGAAAGGGCTGGACACATTGCCTGTTAGGCTGTGGCGAGTGGAGAGTGTATCCTGTGGACTACTGACCATCATTGAGGTGCGTGTGCCTTTAAGGTTTCCAGGACAGCAGACCTTAAAAGGCCGCCTCTTCCGCCCTTGTGGCATAAGCCCTGTGGAGAAAGGGCTGGACATATTGCCTGTTAGGCTGGGGCGAGTGGAGAGTGTATCCTGTGGACTAGTGACCATCATTGAGGTCCGTGTGCCTTTAGGGTTTCCAGGACAGCAGACCTTAAAAGGCTGCCTCGTCCACCCATTTGTGGCGTAAGCCCTGTGGAGAAAGGGCTGGACACATTGCCTGTTAGGCTGTGGCGAGTGGAGAGTGTATCCTGTGGACTACAGACCATCATTGAGGTGCGTGTGCCTTTAAGGTTTCCAGGACAGCAGACCTTAGAAGGCCGCCTCTTCCACCCTTGTGGCGTAAACCCTGTGGAGAAAGGGCTGGACACATTGCCTGTTAGGCTTTGGCGAGTGGAGAGTGCATCCTGTGGACTACTGACCATCATTGAGGTGCGTGTGCCTTTAAGGTTTCCAGGACAGCAGACCTTAAAAGGCCGCCTCTTCCGCCCTTGTGGCGTAAGCCCTGTGGAGAAAGGGCTGGACACATTGCCTGTTAGGCTGTGGCGAGTGGAGAGTGCATCCTCTGGACTACTGACCATCATTGAGGTGCGTGTGCCTTTAAGGTTTCCAGGACAGCAGACCTTAAAAGGCCGCCTCTTCCGCCCTTGTGGTGTAAGCCCTGTGGAGAAAGGGCTGGACACATTGCCTGTTAGGCTGTGGCGAGTGGAGAGTGTATCCTGTGGACTACTGACCATCATTGAGGTGCGTGTGCCTTTAAGGTTTCCAGGACAGCAGACCTTAAAAGGCCGCCTCTTCCGCCCTTGTGGCGTAAGCCCTGTGAAGAAAGGGCTGGACACATTGCCTGTTAGGCTGTGGCGAGTGGAGAGTGTATCCTGTGGACTACTGACCATCATTGAGGTGCGTGTGCCTTTAAGGTTTCCAGGACAGCAGACCTTAAAAGGCCACCTCTTCCGCCCTTGTGGGGTAAGCCCTGTGCAGAAAGGGCTGGACACATTGCCTGTTAGGCTGTGGCGAGTGGAGAGTGTATCCTGTGGACTACTGACCATCATTGAGGTGCGTGTGCCTTTAAGGTTTCCAGGACAGCAGACCTTAAAAGGCCGCCTCTTCCACCCTTGTGGCGTAAGCCCTGTGGAGAAAGGGCTGGACACATTGCCTGTTAGGCTGTGGCGAGTGGAGAGTGTATCCTGTGGACTACTGACCATCATTGAGGTGCGTGTGCCTTTAAGGTTTCCCCGACAGCAGACCTTAAAAGGCCGCCTCTTCCACCCTTGTGGCGTAAGCCCTGTGGAGAAAGGGCTGGACACATTGCCTGTTAGGCTGTGGCGAGTGGAGAGTGTATCCTGTGGACTACTGACCATCATTGAGGTGCGTGTGCCTTTAAGGTTTCCAGGACAGCAGACCTTAAAAGGCCGCCTCTTCTACCCTTGTGGCGTAAGCCCTGTGGAGAAAGGGCTGGACACATTGCCTGTTAGGCTGTGGCGAGTGGAGAGTGTATCCTGTGGACTACTGACCATCATTGAGGTGCGTGTGCCTTTAAGGTTTCCAGGACAGCAGACCTTAAAAGGCCGCCTCTTCCGCCCTTGTGGGGTAAGCCCTGTGCAGAAAGGGCTGGACACATTGCCTGTTAGGCTGTGGCGAGTGGAGAGTGTATCCTGTGGACTACTGACCATTATTGAGGTGCGTGTGCCTTTAAGGTTTCCAGGACAGCAGACCTTAAAAGGCTGCCTCTTCCTCCCCTTGTGGCGTAAGCCCTGTCGAGAAAGGGCTGGACACATTGCCTGTTAGGCTGTGGCGAGTGGAGAGTGTATCCTGTGGACTACTGACCATCATTGAGGTGCGTGTGCCTTTAAGGTTTCCAGGACAGCAGACCTTAAAAGGCCGCCTCTTCCGCCCTTGTGGCGTAAGCCCTGTGGAGAAAGGGCTGGACACATTGCCTGTTAGGCTGTGGCGAGTGGAGAGTGTATCCTGTGGACTACTGACCATCATTGAGGTGCGTGTGCCTTTAAGGTTTCCAGGACAGCAGACCTTAAAAGGCTGCCTCATCCACGCATTTGTGGCGTAAGCCCTGTGGAGAAAGGGCTGGACACATTGCCTGTTAGGCTGTGGTGAGTGGAGAGTGTATCCTGTGGACTACAGACCATCATTGAGGTGCGTGTGCCTTCAAGGTTTCCAGGACAGCAGACCTTAGAAGGCCGCCTCTTCCACCCTTGTGGCGTAAACCCTGTGGAGAAAGGGCTGGACACATTGCCTGTTAGGCTTTGGCGAGTGGAGAGTGCATCCTGTGGACTACTGACCATCATTGAGGTGCGTGTGCCTTTAAGGTTTCCAGGACAGCAGACCTTAAAAGGCCGCCTCTTCCGCCCTTGTGGCGTAAGCCCTGTGGAGAAAGGGCTGGACACATTGCCTGTTAGGCTGTGGCGAGTGGAGAGTGCATCCTCTGGACTACTGACCATCATTGAGGTGCGTGTGCCTTTAAGGTTTCCAGGACAGCAGACCTTAAAAGGCCGCCTCTTCCGCCCTTGTGGCGTAAGCCCTGTGGAGAAAGGGCTGGACACATTGCCTGTTAGGCTGTGGCGAGTGGAGAGTGTATCCTGTGGACTACTGACCATCATTGAGGTGCGTGTGCCTTTAAGGTTTCCAGGACAGCAGACCTTAAAAGGCCGCCTCTTCCGCCCTTGAGGCGTAAGCCCTGTGAAGAAAGGGCTGGACACATTGCCTGTTAGGCTGTGGCGAGTGGAGAGTGTATCCTGTGGACTACTGACCATCATTGAGGTGCGTGTGCCTTTAAGGTTTCCAGGACAGCAGACCTTAAAAGGCCACCTCTTCTGCCCTTGTGGCGTAAGCCCTGTGCAGAAAGGGCTGGACACATTGCCTGTTAGGCTGTGGCGAGTGGAGAGTCTATCCTGTGGACTACTGACCATCATTGAGGTGCGTGTGCCTTTAAGGTTTCCAGGACAGCAGACCTTAAAAGGCCGCCTCTTCCACCCTTGTGGCGTAAGCCCTGTGGAGAAAGGGCTGGACACATTGCCTGTTAGGCTGTGGCGAGTGGAGAGTGTATCCTGTGGACTACTGACCATCATTGAGGTGCGTGTGCCTTTAAGGTTTCCAGGACAGCAGACCTTAAAAGGCCGCCTCTTCCGTCCTTGCGGCATAAGCCCTGTGAAGAAAGGGCTGGACACATTGCCTGTTAGGCTGTGGCGAGTGGAGAGTGTATCCTGTGGACTACTGACCATCATTGAGGTGCGTGTGCCTTTAAGGTTTCCAGGACAGCAGACCTTAAAAGGCCGCCTCTTCCGCCCTTGTGGCGTAAGCCCTGCGGAGAAAGGGCTGGACACATTGCCTGTTAGGCTGTGGCGAGTGGAGAGTTTATCCTGTGGACTACTGACCATCATTGAGGTGCGTGTGCCTTTAAGGTTTCCAGGACAGCAGACCTTAAAAGGCTGCCTCGTCCACCCATTTGTGGCGTAAGCCCTGTGGAGAAAGGGCTGGACACATTGCCTGTTAGGCTGTGGCGAGTGGAGAGTGTATCCTGTGGACTACAGACCATCATTGAGGTGCGTGTGCCTTCAAGGTTTCCAGGACAGCAGACCTTAGAAGGCTGCCTCTTCCACCCTTGTGGCGTAAACCCTGTGGAGAAAGGGCTGGACACATTGCCTGTTAGGCTTTGGCGAGTGGAGAGTGCATCCTGTGGACTACTGACCATCATTGAGGTGCGTGTGCCTTTAAGGTTTCCAGGACAGCAGACCTTAAAAGGCCGCCTCTTCCGCCCTTGTGGCGTAAGCCCTGTGGAGAAAGGGCTGGACACATTGCCTGTTAGGCTGTGTCGAGTGGAGAGTGCATCCTCTGGACTACTGACCATCATTGAGGTGCGTGTGCCTTTAAGGTTTCCAGGACAGCAGACCTTAAAAGGCCGCCTCTTCCGCCCTTGTGGCGTAAGCCCTGTGGAGAAAGGGCTGGACACATTGCCTGTTAGGCTGTGGCGAGTGGAGAGTGTATCCTGTGGACTACTGACCATCATTGAGGTGCGTGTGCCTTTAAGGTTTCCAGGACAGCAGACCTTAAAAGGCCGGCTCTTCCGCCCTTGTGGCGTAAGCCCTGTGAAGAAAGGGCTGGACACATTGCCTGTTAGGCTGTGGCGAGTGGAGAGTGTATCCTGTGGACTACTGACCATCATTGAGGTGCGTGTGCCTTTAAGGTTTCCAGGACAGCAGACCTTAAAAGGCCACCTCTTCCGCCCTTGTGGCGTAAGCCCTGTGCAGAAAGGGCTGGACACATTGCCTGTTAGGCTGTGGCGAGTGGAGAGTGTATCCTGTGGACTACTGACCATCATTGAGGTGCGTGTGCCTTTAAGGTTCCCAGGACAGCAGACCTTAAAAGGCCACCTCTTCTGCCCATTTGTGGCGTAAGCCCTGTGGAGAAAAGGCTGGACAAATTGCCTGTTAGGCTGTGGCGAGTGGAGAGTGTATCCTGTGAACTACAGACCATCATTGAGGTGCGTGTGCCTTTAAGGTTTCCAGGACAGCAGACCTTAAAAGGCCGCTTCTTCCGCCCTTGTGGCGTAAACCCTGCGGAGAAAGGGCTGGACACCTTCCCTGTTAGACTGTGGTGAGTGCATCCTGTGGACTACTGACCATCATTGAGGTGCGTGTGCCTTTAAGGTTTCCAGGACAGCAGACCTTAAAAGGCCGCCTCTTCCGTCCTTGTGGCGTAAGCCCTGTGGAGAAAGGGCTGGACACATTGCCTGTTAGGCTGTGGCGAGTGGAGAGTGTATCCTGTGGACTACTGACCATCATTGAGGTGCGTGTGCCTTTAAGGTTTCCAGGACAGCAGACCTTAAAAGTCCGCCTCTTCCGCCCTTGTGGCGTAAGCCCTGTGGAGAAAGGGCTGGACACATTACCTGTTAGGCTGTGGCGAGTGGAGAGTGTTTCCTGTGGACTACTGACCATCATTGAGGTGCGTGTGCCTTTAAGGTTTCCAGGACAGCAGACCTTAAAAGGCCACCTCTTCCGCCCTTGTGGCGTAAGCCCTGTGGAGAAAGGGCTGGACACATTGCCTGTTAGGCTGTGGCGAGTGGAGAGTGTATCCTGTGGAATACTGACCATCATTGAGGTGCGTGTGCCTTTAAGGCTTCCAGGACAGCAGACCTTAAAAGGCCGCCTCTTCCGCCCTTGTGGCGTAAACCCTGTGGAGAAAGGGCTGGACACATTGCCTGTTAGGCTGTGGCGAGTGGAGAGTGTATCCTGTGGACTACTGACCATCATTGAGGTGCGTGTGCCTTTAAGGTTTCCAGGAAGCAGACCTTAAAAGGCCGCCTCTTCCGCCCTTGTGACGTAAGCCCTGTGGAGAAAGGGCTGGACACATTGCCTGTTAGGCTGTGGCGAGTGGAGAGTGTATCCTGTGGACTACTGACCATCATTGAGGTGCGTGTGCCTTTAAGGGTTCCAGGACAGCAGACCTTAAAAGGCCGCCTCTTCCGCCCTTGTGGCGTAAGCCCTGTGGAGAAAGGGCTGGACACATTGCCTGTTAGGCTGTGGCGAGTGGAGAGTGCATCCTCTGGACTACTGACCATCATTGAGGTGCGTGTGCCTTTAAGGTTTCCAGGACAGCAGACCTTAAAAGGCCGCCTCTTCCGCCCTTGTGGCGTAAGCCCTGTGGAGAAAGGGCTGGACACATTGCCTGTTAGGCTGTGGCGAGTGGAGAGTGTATCCTGTGGACTACTGACCATCATTGAGGTGCGTGTGCCTTTAAGGTTTCCAGGACAGCAGTGCTTAAAAGGCCGCCTCTTCCGCCCATTTGTGGCGTAAGCCCTGTGGAGAAAGGGCTGGACACATTACCTGTTAGGCTGTGGCGAGTGGAGAGTGTTTCCTGTGGACTACTGACCATCATTGAGGTGCGTGTGCCTTTAAGGTTTCCAGGACAGCAGACCTTAAAAGGCCACCTCTTCCGCCCTTGTGGCGTAAGCCCTGTGGAGAAAGGGCTGGACACATTGCCTGTTAGGCTGTGGCGAGTGGAGAGTGTATCCTGTGGACTACTGACCATCATTGAGGTGCGTGTGCCTTTAAGGTTTCCAGGACAGCAGACCTTAAAAGGCCGCCTCTTCCGCCCTTGTGGCGTAAGCCCTGCGGAGAAAGGGCTGGACACATTGCCTGTTAGGCTGTGGCGAGTGGAGAGTTTATCCTGTGGACTACTGACCATCATTGAGGTGCGTGTGCCTTTAAGGTTTCCAGGACAGCAGACCTTAAAAGGCTGCCTCGTCCACCCATTTGTGGCGTAAGCCCTGTGGAGAAAGGGCTGGACACATTGCCTGTTAGGCTGTGGCGAGTGGAGAGTGTATCCTGTGGACTACAGACCATCATTGAGGTGCGTGTGCCTTCAAGGTTTCCAGGACAGCAGACCTTAGAAGGCTGCCTCTTCCACCCTTGTGGCGTAAACCCTGTGGAGAAAGGGCTGGACACATTGCCTGTTAGGCTTTGGCGAGTGGAGAGTGCATCCTGTGGACTACTGACCATCATTGAGGTGCGTGTGCCTTTAAGGTTTCCAGGACAGCAGACCTTAAAAGGCCGCCTCTTCCGCCCTTGTGGCGTAAGCCCTGTGGAGAAAGGGCTGGACACATTGCCTGTTAGGCTGTGTCGAGTGGAGAGTGCATCCTCTGGACTACTGACCATCATTGAGGTGCGTGTGCCTTTAAGGTTTCCAGGACAGCAGACCTTAAAAGGCCGCCTCTTCCGCCCTTGTGGCGTAAGCCCTGTGGAGAAAGGGCTGGACACATTGCCTGTTAGGCTGTGGCGAGTGGAGAGTGTATCCTGTGGACTACTGACCATCATTGAGGTGCGTGTGCCTTTAAGGTTTCCAGGACAGCAGACCTTAAAAGGCCGGCTCTTCCGCCCTTGTGGCGTAAGCCCTGTGAAGAAAGGGCTGGACACATTGCCTGTTAGGCTGTGGCGAGTGGAGAGTGTATCCTGTGGACTACTGACCATCATTGAGGTGCGTGTGCCTTTAAGGTTTCCAGGACAGCAGACCTTAAAAGGCCACCTCTTCCGCCCTTGTGGCGTAAGCCCTGTGCAGAAAGGGCTGGACACATTGCCTGTTAGGCTGTGGCGAGTGGAGAGTGTATCCTGTGGACTACTGACCATCATTGAGGTGCGTGTGCCTTTAAGGTTCCCAGGACAGCAGACCTTAAAAGGCCACCTCTTCTGCCCATTTGTGGCGTAAGCCCTGTGGAGAAAAGGCTGGACAAATTGCCTGTTAGGCTGTGGCGAGTGGAGAGTGTATCCTGTGAACTACAGACCATCATTGAGGTGCGTGTGCCTTTAAGGTTTCCAGGACAGCAGACCTTAAAAGGCCGCTTCTTCCGCCCTTGTGGCGTAAACCCTGCGGAGAAAGGGCTGGACACCTTCCCTGTTAGACTGTGGTGAGTGCATCCTGTGGACTACTGACCATCATTGAGGTGCGTGTGCCTTTAAGGTTTCCAGGACAGCAGACCTTAAAAGGCCGCCTCTTCCGTCCTTGTGGCGTAAGCCCTGTGGAGAAAGGGCTGGACACATTGCCTGTTAGGCTGTGGCGAGTGGAGAGTGTATCCTGTGGACTACTGACCATCATTGAGGTGCGTGTGCCTTTAAGGTTTCCAGGACAGCAGACCTTAAAAGTCCGCCTCTTCCGCCCTTGTGGCGTAAGCCCTGTGGAGAAAGGGCTGGACACATTACCTGTTAGGCTGTGGCGAGTGGAGAGTGTTTCCTGTGGACTACTGACCATCATTGAGGGGCGTGTGCCTTTAAGGTTTCCAGGACAGCAGACCTTAAAAGGCCACCTCTTCCGCCCTTGTGGCGTAAGCCCTGTGGAGAAAGGGCTGGACACATTGCCTGTTAGGCTGTGGCGAGTGGAGAGTGTATCCTGTGGAATACTGACCATCATTGAGGTGCGTGTGCCTTTAAGGCTTCCAGGACAGCAGACCTTAAAAGGCCGCCTCTTCCGCCCTTGTGGCGTAAACCCTGTGGAGAAAGGGCTGGACACATTGCCTGTTAGGCTGTGGCGAGTGGAGAGTGTATCCTGTGGACTACTGACCATCATTGAGGTGCGTGTGCCTTTAAGGTTTCCAGGAAGCAGACCTTAAAAGGCCGCCTCTTCCGCCCTTGTGACGTAAGCCCTGTGGAGAAAGGGCTGGACACATTGCCTGTTAGGCTGTGGCGAGTGGAGAGTGTATCCTGTGGACTACTGACCATCATTGAGGTGCGTGTGCCTTTAAGGGTTCCAGGACAGCAGACCTTAAAAGGCCGCCTCTTCCGCCCTTGTGGCGTAAGCCCTGTGGAGAAAGGGCTGGACACATTGCCTGTTAGGCTGTGGCGAGTGGAGAGTGCATCCTCTGGACTACTGACCATCATTGAGGTGCGTGTGCCTTTAAGGTTTCCAGGACAGCAGACCTTAAAAGGCCGCCTCTTCCGCCCTTGTGGCGTAAGCCCTGTGGAGAAAGGGCTGGACACATTGCCTGTTAGGCTGTGGCGAGTGGAGAGTGTATCCTGTGGACTACTGACCATCATTGAGGTGCGTGTGCCTTTAAGGTTTCCAGGACAGCAGTGCTTAAAAGGCCGCCTCTTCCGCCCATTTGTGGCGTAAGCCCTGTGGAGAAAGGGCTGGACACATTACCTGTTAGGCTGTGGCGAGTGGAGAGTGTTTCCTGTGGACTACTGACCATCATTGAGGTGCGTGTGCCTTTAAGGTTTCCAGGACAGCAGACCTTAAAAGGCCACCTCTTCCGCCCTTGTGGCGTAAGCCCTGTGGAGAAAGGGCTGGACACATTGCCTGTTAGGCTGTGGCGAGTGGAGAGTGTATCCTGTGGAATACTGACCATCATTGAGGTGCGTGTGCCTTTAAGGTTTCCAGGACAGCAGACCTTAAAAGGCCGCCTTTTCCGCCCTTGTGGCGTAAACCCTGTGGAGAAAGGGCTGGACACATTGCCTGTTAGGCTGTGGCGAGTGGAGAGTGTATCCTGTGGACTACTGACCATCATTGAGGTGCGTGTGCCTTTAAGGTTTCCAGGAAGCAGACCTTAAAAGGCCGCCTCTTCCGCCCTTGTGGCGTAAGCCCTGTGGAGAAAGGGCTGGACACATTGCCTGTTAGGCTGTGGCGAGTGGAGAGTGCATCCTCTGGACTACTGACCATCATTGAGGTGCGTGTGCCTTTAAGGTTTCCAGGACAGCAGACCTTAAAAGGCCGCCTCTTCCGCCCTTGTGGCGTAAGCCCTGTGAAGAAAGGGCTGGACACATTGCCTGTTAGGCTGTGGCGAGTGGAGAGTGTATCCTGTGGACTACTGACCATCATTGAGGTGCGTGTGCCTTTAAGGTTTCCAGGACAGCAGACCTTAAAAGGCCACCTCTTCCGCCCTTGTGGCGTAAGCCCTGTGCAGAAAGGGCTGGACACATTGCCTGTTAGGCTGTGGCGAGTGGAGAGTGTATCCTGTGGACTACTGACCATCATTGAGGTGCGTGTGCCTTTAAGGTTTCCAGGACAGCAGACCTTAAAAGGCCGCCTCTTCCACCCTTGTGGCGTAAGCCCTGTGGAGAAAGGGCTGGACACATTGCCTGTTAGGCTGTGGCGAGTGGAGAGTGTATCCTGTGGACTACTGACCATCATTGAGGTGCGTGTGCCTTTAAGGTTTCCAGGACAGCAGACCTTAAAAGGCCGCCTCTTCCGCCCTTGTGGCATAAGCCCTGTGAAGAAAGGGCTGGACACATTGCCTGTTAAGCTGTGGCGAGTGGAGAGTGTATCCTGTGGACTACTGACCATCATTGAGGTGCGTGTGCCTTTAAGGTTTCCAGGACAGCAGACCTTAAAAGGCCGCCTCTTCCGCCCTTGTGGCGTAAGCCCTGCGGAGAAAGGGCTGGACACATTGCCTGTTAGGCTGTGGCGAGTGGAGAGTGTATCCTGTGGACTACTGACCATCATTGAGGTGCGTGTGCCTTTAAGGTTCCCAGGACAGCAGACCTTAAAAGGCCGCCTCTTCCGCCCTTGTGGCGTAAACCCTGTGGAGAAAGGGCTGGACACCTTCCCTGTTAGACTGTGGCGAGTGGAGAGTGCATCCTGTGGACTACTGACCATCATTGAGGTGCGTGTGCCTTTAAGGTTTCCAGGACAGCAGACCTTAAAAGGCCGCCTCTTCCGCCCTTGTGGCGTAAGCCCTGTGGAGAAAGGGCTGGACACATTGCCTGTTAGGCTGTGGCGAGTGGAGAGTGTATCCTGTGGACTACTGACCATCATTGAGGTGCGTGTGCCTTTAAGGTTTCCAGGACAGCAGACCTTAAAAGGCCGCCTCTTCCGCCCTTGTGGCGTAAGCCCTGTGGAGAAAGGGCTGGACACATTACCTGTTAGGCTGTGGCGAGTGGAGAGTGTTTCCTGTGGACTACTGACCATCATTGAGGTGCGTGTGCCTTTAAGGTTTCCAGGACAGCAGACCTTAAAAGGCCACCTCTTCCGCCCTTGTGGCGTAAGCCCTGTGGAGAAAGGGCTGGACACATTGCCTGTTAGGCTGTGGCGAGTGGAGAGTGTATCCTGTGGAATACTGACCATCATTGAGGTGCGTGTGCCTTTAAGGTTTCCAGGACAGCAGACCTTAAAAGGCCGCCTCTTCCGCCCTTGTGGCGTAAACCCTGTGGAGAAAGGGCTGGACACATTGCCTGTTAGGCTGTGGCGAGTGGAGAGTGTATCCTGTGGACTACTGACCATCATTGAGGTGCATGTGCCTTTAAGGTTTCCAGGAAGCAGACCTTAAAAGGCCGCCTCTTCCGCCCTTGTGACGTAAGCCCTGTGGAGAAACGGCTGGACACATTGCCTGTTAGGCTGTGGCGAGTGGAGAGTGTATCCTGTGGACTACTGACCATCATTGAGGTGCGTGTGCCTTTAAGGGTTCCAGGACAGCAGACCTTAAAAGGCCGTCTCTTCCGCTCTTGTGGCATAAGCCCTGTGGCGAAAGGGCTGGACACATTGCCTGTTAAGCTGTGGCGAGTGGAGAGTGTATCCTGTGGACTACTGACCATCATTGAGGTGCGTGTGCCTTTAAGGTTTCCAGGACAGCAGTGCTTAAAAGGCCGCCTCTTCCGCCCATTTGTGGCATAAGCCCTGTGGAGAAAGGGCTGGACACATTGCCTGTTAGGCTGTGGTGAGTGGAGAGTGTATCCTGTGGACTACAGACCATCATTGAGGTGCGTGTGCCTTTAAGGTTTCCAGGACAGCAGACCTTAAAAGGCCACCTCTTCCGCCCTTGTGGCATAAGCCCTGTGGCGAAAGGGCTGGACACATTGCCTGTTAAGCTGTGGCGAGTGGAGAGTGTATCCTGTGGACTACTGACCATCATTGAGGTGCGTGTGCCTTTAAGGTTTCCAGGACAGCAGTGCTTAAAAGGCCGCCTCTTCCGCCCATTTGTGGCGTAAGCCCTGTGGAGAAAGGGCTGGACACATTACCTGTTAGGCTGTGGCGAGTGGAGAGTGTTTCCTGTGGACTACTGACCATCATTGAGGTGCGTGTGCCTTTAAGGTTTCCAGGACAGCAGACCTTAAAAGGCCACCTCTTCCGCCCTTGTGGCGTAAGCCCTGTGGAGAAAGGGCTGGACACATTGCCTGTTAGGCTGTGGCGAGTGGAGAGTGTATCCTGTGGAATACTGACCATCATTGAGGTGCGTGTGCCTTTAAGGTTTCCAGGACAGCAGACCTTAAAAGGCCGCCTTTTCCGCCCTTGTGGCGTAAACCCTGTGGAGAAAGGGCTGGACACATTGCCTGTTAGGCTGTGGTGAGTGGAGAGTGTATCCTGTGGACTACTGACCATCATTGAGGTGCGTGTGCCTTTAAGGTTTCCAGGAAGCAGACCTTAAAAGGCTGCCTCTTCCGCCCTTGTGACGTAAGCCCTGTGGAGAAAGGGCTGGACACATTGCCTGTTAGGCTGTGGCGAGTGGAGAGTGTATCCTGTGGACTACTGACCATCATTGAGGTGCGTGTGCCTTTAAGGTTTCCAGGACAGCAGACCTTAAAAGGCCGCCTCTTCCGCCCTTGTGGCGTAAGCCCTGTGGAGAAAGGGCTGGACACATTGCCTGTTAGGCTGTGGCGAGTGGAGAGTGTATCCTGTGGACTACTGACCATCATTGAGGTGCGTGTGCCTTTAAGGTTTCCAGGACAGCAGACCTTAAAAGGCCGCCTCTTCCGCCCTTGTGGCGTAAGCCCTGTGGAGAAAGGGCTGGACACATTGCCTGTTAGGCTGTGGCGAGTGGAGAGTGTATCCTGTGGACTACTGACCATCATTGAGGTGCATGTGCCTTTAAGGTTTCCAGGACAGCAGACCTTAAAAGGCCGCCTCTTCTGCCCTTGTGGCGTAAGCCCTGTGGAGAAAGGGCTGGACACATTGCCTTTTAGGCTGTGGCGAGTGGAGAGTGTATCCTGTGGACTACTGACCATCATTGAGGTGCGTGTGCCTTTAAGGTTTCCAGGACAGCAGACCTTAAAAGGCCACCTCTTCCGCCCTTGTGGCGTAAGCCCTGTGGAGAAAGAGCTGGACACATTGCCTGTTAGGCTGTTTGGCGAGTGACGGCAGGGATGGCGGACCAGTGCTCACCCGTGCAGAGAACGCGGGCACAAAGAAGACGGGAGAGACCAGGGGGGTTTGATGCAAACACTATCAATCGTGCTCCCGCAAGGAAAGTACGTCGATTTTTCTCATGCGCATCTACATGCGAAGATGTAAATATTACCATCTGTGATGATAACAATACGAGCACTGTGGACGTTGATCTAGTACCTAAGAATGGAGGAAACTTGTCTCTGGTTCATCAAGATTTGGACAATGATAACAATCACAACAATGATAAAAGTACCCGCTCATCATTCTTGAATCATAACACCGATGCGGTGATAACACTTGAGCAGGTATGCTCATCCCCTCTCAAGTCGGGTTCCAGTGAGATTTTAATTCAACCTGGATCGCCTATCGGGCACTTACCCGGTGCGGCAGAGACGGCTCCGGTGCTTGTGGTCGTGCATGGTGCCGCTGCGGCGGGGCTGTGCGCAGGTGGTGGAGCTTGCTCTGGTGGTCGTGTGGACGAGCGGCCCCGGTGTGGGTCGG
Source organism: Ambystoma mexicanum (assembly GCF_040938575.1). Classification (NCBI taxonomy): domain Eukaryota; kingdom Metazoa; phylum Chordata; class Amphibia; order Caudata; family Ambystomatidae; genus Ambystoma; species Ambystoma mexicanum. The sequence continues at coordinate 444,491,934 of NC_090930.1, forward strand.
TGGACTCGCGCGGGCTTGGGGTGTGTTGGTGCTGGTGCGGACGGCGTGGAGGCCGTGTTGCGGTCGCGGACCGATGACGGCTCGAAGAGTGTGGGCGGAGCTGAGTCACTGGCAGATGTTGAGCCCTGCGGTGGCGCTCACGCCGCTGAGCTGCTCTCTGGGGCTGCGTTGGTTTCTCCTGTCATGCAACCGATAGACGGTGGAGCAAGTGAGGGGCCCAGAACAGTTCCACCTGAGTCATCGAGGGACACCTCCAAAACAGGTGAGAGCTCGAGTGTGGGGCCACCTGTAGCGCAAGTAGGGAGCGCAGGGCTGTAGACCTCACAAAAGGTGATCGACGATCAGGATGATGAAGTGTTCTCTTCTGTGCAGGGGAGGTCACAATTCCTGGCTACTACGGATTCAGAGTTGGGTGGAGTTTTAGTGAAGGGGAAAATCAATCAAGAATGTGACAAACGTCGTGACTCGTTGGATGTCGCAAATACCATCCTACTTAACCTCATTTCAATTAATAAGGCTCAAAGCATGCTAGGGAAGGCATTCTCTTCACACTGCGAGCTAAATCAAAAATCAGCTCAGAAACGACATAACAAGCAACTTATTGACTCCAACAAAGACATATGGTCTAATGTCTCATACAAACGCAGGAAGTCGCCAGTTAGTGACCCAAAAGAGATCAGAAGTACGACATCCTCAAAAGATGTGTCCTTCAATCAGATAAATTCACAAAAGAGAGCAATTAACCCTAAACAGGTGCAACTGAATTCTACGCACCAGAGCTCACGATCTGTACAGCATCCTAGCTCTATTACATCTGCGTCATGTGATTTGTCTGACTCCTCATTCATCGAGCGCCCTTTTCCTAAAATAAGGAGGAGAAGAGTTCACAGGAACCAGAAATCAATAAAGCGCTCTTCCGAGGCCAACTTATTGGAGTCTAAGAACCTGGGGTTATCCGCTGAGCTACAACCCACAATAATTTCATCAATAGCGATTTCTATGGCCCCCTTCATGAAACTCTACGAAAACCTGAATGACTCACTGAAAGATCTTACAACATTGTTTGCCCTAATGAACTCTAAAGTGGCTCATGTGGAGCAAATATGTTGTCAGTCCTCAGGAAAGGTGCATGAGGTAATGAAAACTCTAGAGACTTCACTTAAAGCATCACGTGAGCAAATGAGAAATGATGCAACTGATAAAAAATTATTAGCAGAAGTTGCCCGTCAAGCGTTGGCCATATTTAACAACACTGATGCACCAGGACGATCTACAAAGCACTCTATGGCTGTGTCCTCAAAATCTATGCCGCAGGTGGCGATGATTCCAACAGTTGGGGACCTTAGTGGAACAGCGAAGGTGGTTAAAACTCCTGTAGCGGCGCAACATTTACCACAAGACGGTACAATGGATCACACGAGCGCTAAGAGTGCAGATATGGAAACTCATCCTCATTTGGACAGGATCAGTGTAATACCTAACTCGCAGGTCGAAGACGATAGCTCTGACCATGAGTGTGATCAAATTGCTGACATTTCCTTTAACACAGCCTTTGAACAAGCAAGAGCTTGTAAAAAACGGCTTGATCTTGATGAACAAATTCCTACTAGATCGATCTTGGAAGTGCAAACATATACGGAGAAAAACGGACCAATTAGCACCCAAAGTGAAGAAAATCTTAATGTATTCCCCATCTTTGGGGGTATCCCAAGCAGTGTAAAACTGGCAGTACCAAAAATCAAAGCTGCAAAGACTGCAAAAAAAACCAAAAACATGCCGGCAAAGAAAAGCAGCAAAAACACAGGAGCCAGAAAATTCTTGAGGAACATTAAATTTGTGCAAATTGTGACGGAAAAAAATATTGTAAGAAAGCTGACTTGAAAGAAAACGCAAACAAAATGGAACAGCCAGAAAAAGGGCTCTCTCAACAAACACTAGACGAGAACGATGTGTTGCTAAAGAGCATCCCGGAAGAGCTGTTAAACATGTCCACATATGTTGAGGTGGATGTAATTGAGGCTGCACCATCAGGCCAGCAGAGCCCTCAAAGCGAAGTTATGGACACTCTAGCGCCTCCCCGATCTGTTCCTTCGGCCTCCCCCATTGTAGGGGTGCAGAGGCTGCAAAGCGACAACATGGGCTCTCAAGTACCTCATGGACCGGTCTTAATGGCTCTGCCATTGGCAGCCCATGACCCCAATGCGAGGGAAATTCCCGCACGGGTGGGTCAGAGCCCAAGGAAGGCAGAACGAGAAGCCTCTCTAGCACTTGCTAGAGGCAAGAATTCTAGAACCTGTCGGCTCGTCATCGAACCAGAGAATTCGACAATAGATCTAACTGTCCCGACAAGTCCACCATTTATGACCATGTATGAAAGAAGGCTGAAATTATGTACTAAACATGAACGCATATATTCTACTGAAATGGATGAGTCCAGCTCTGACATGCTGGGAAATGTAGAACTGGAGGTCCGCTGTGTTCCAGGAATCACAGAGTCAGTTGGTGAGACTTCCAACACCCATGGGAAGGCTAAGCTACCAAGGGAAAAATCCAACTCACGTGCGATTGCCCGTGAATGGAATAAAGACCAAGCATTAAAAGGTAAAGGAACAACGCCAGTCTTCAAGTTACTGATTGAGAGGCTCGACCCTGTGGACAAGCTGATTTTAAACCATGCTAATATTATCCATTTATTTGACTTGATTCCAAGTTTACGTGCCATCAAGTCAAATGATGTCAAGATCTTTGAATTTCCAAATTAAAATCGGAACGACAAGGTAATTCCCCATGTGACCTCGTCGTTAATAGCTAAAACAATCATGGAAGCGAACGTTGCCCTTTTTTCACTGGGATTCGAAGTCTATGAGTTGGCTGCACAGAGTGCGAATACTCCGGACGGAACCGATCGAGGTAATGGCGACATTTCAAGCTGCTTACAACAAAATACTATACTACGTCGCCACAATAATGCAACAGAGCTCCGTTCGGAGAATAACGAGGTTAGAGAAAAGGTTAATAGCCTCGCTACCAGTGCGCTGTGCGATAACACAAGACTAGAAGAGAAAGAAGATTGCAGGTCAAAACCTAACAAAAATGTGAGTCTCTTGGAGGCAACAAAAACAGACATAAGAATCACGATATGTGGAGACCTCAAGTCAAGCTCAATACCAGTCAAAGATACCAACAGACTGAGCACTAAGAACACCAATTGTTATTGGGGTTGGGTAGCAGCAACGCTTAACACAAAAGCCTTTGGCTTCAGGATTAGTAAGTCGATCAATCATTCTCCCTTCATACAGGAAACAACGGTTACAAAGGTCAAGGTGTGCCCTGAAGATTCGGATGAAATAACACTTCTAAATGTGTACTGGAACCATCAGAGGGCAGGGAAAAAAGAATTTGTAGACCAAATCGCGGAAATTCTTGATTCCCTGCTGGTGCTCAAGGAGCATGCAAACATTTTGATCTGTGGAGATTTGAATGTTGACCTTTTTAAACCCACTACGAACAGCAAAAAGGTGCTGGGTCACAACTGGTTGGAAGAAATGAAAGCCAGACACCTACAAATGTTAAATGGGAACACGATTGGAGACTTGGTACCGGCAACAACATGGCATCGAGCGGAGTCTGCCTCCATAATTGACTATATATTTGTGTCTAAAAATATGCATGCTCGAATAAAGTCCTTTAAAGTGAGGAACCAAACTAGTAGTGATCACAACATGCTGCTAACAAGCTTCATAATGAATCCAAACGAGGCCCAAGCAATGTGGCAACACAAGATCTTAGCTACATGGAACAGGGTCAGACTACGTCTAGAGGCGCACGAGGTTGCCAAGCTGGCAACAGCTTATTGCCACCACAGCACCGAAACAGACTATACACAGCTACTGCTCAAATTTAAGAGCAAGGATGTAGGGCTCAAACAGTTAAACATGGTGCGTAAACATTGGTTCGTCCCAGAGATCCAGACTCATAAAAGACTGATGAGACAAGCGATCCGCCAGGCTTACTTATTGTACCAGGTCTCCCTGAAAAAGGCCATTAAATCGGCCAAACAGAAGTACAAAAACTGGTTAAAAGCCCATGAACATCTGACCATCCAAAATGATGCGGAATCCATGCTACTCGCACTGAAGAACAAAAATTCAGGAGAATTTTGGCGGATCATTAACACCATGCAGGCTCCACAAAAGGCCTTGCAAACGTGTTTGGTAACTGAGATGGATTGGATTTCCCACTTTGAGGAGCTATATAAGGGCCACAAGATTGCCGACAACGGACACAAATCGATGTTTCCCCCTCGAACAATCGATTACTGTAAAGAGGACATTATAGCCATAATCTTGAGGACGAACAACTCGAGAGCGCCTGGTCCGGATGGTTTAACTAATTATACCATCAAACAACACCCTGAGATCTGGGCTGAGCTGTGCGTGGCCCTATTCAAAAGAATAAACAACTCGGGCCTATCCCCTGAATCATGGAAATCGGCAGTCATAGTACCAATATTTAAAAAAGGAGACAGATCGAACTCCGGAAATTATCGACCAGTGGCCCTATTGGACGTCCTGGGTAAGATATATACCACTGTCTTGCAACAAAAATTGGTAGCATGGGCTGTTAAAACGGCGCACGTTGATGCCCGTCAGGCTGGGTTTGTCAAACAGGTGGGTTGTTCTTTAAATCTACTACTACTCAATCTGATAAAAATGGAGGCCTTGAAATCAAATACCATCATTTATCTGGCCTTTATTGACTTCTCCAGCGCATTTGACACCGTTGACCGGGATTTACTATGGTCGAAATTGCGCCGGTGGGGGTGCCCTGAAGATTTAGTAGCTGCAATCCAGGAGCTCTACACGGGTACCTCTATCAAGATTCGACTTGACCAACTAGGGTCTTTATCAACAACAATCAAGACATACAAGGGGGTAAAACAAGGGTGTCCGCTTGCTGCAGCAATATTTAGTCTGTACATATCGGACTTGGGCAATTCAATAGATGCAGTGATCTCATTTCCACCGAAAATAAACAAAACACATGTAAGCTGGCTCCTATATGCTGATGATCTGGTGATCATGGACTTAGCACCGGTCGGCTTGCAAAGAAAACTAGATGCAATTCAAGTCTATGTAAAAGAGAATCGCTTGTTGATCAATGCACAGAAAAGCGAAGTCTTAATATTCAAAATCCTAAAAGGGGCAACATCGAGGAAAGCAAAAAATCTCAAATGGTACCTGAGTGGGATTCCAATGGGGATATCACAAAGCGTCAAATATTTAGGAATGGTGCTAGGTTCCTGCATTAACAATGCCCCGTGGGTGGCAGACACTAAAAGGAAATGTATACTCAATTAGCAAATCAAGCACTGCTGATGAAAAAGAAATTTGGGAAATTTTCTTTGGAGCCGATGCAGTTGTTTTACCAGCAAAAAGTCGTGCCGGTATTGATCTACGGAGCGGAAAACGCCCTGGGATGTTCTTATGAGGTGTGGTCTTCCCTGGAGAACCAATTCTGGACAAAGGTGTTGGGTCTCCCGAGAGGGACGTCGACCTCGTGTATCAGATACGAGTTATCTCTCATCTCATTACAAGCAAGGATCACGTGGAACCTGGTTTCTTTATACCAAAATACTTGAGCACGAGAAAACATCTTGCAATTTGAACTTCTTCAAAGTGCAACGGCGCAGGGTCAGAATTTGGTGGCTTTGTGGATGCACAGATGTGAAAGCTTACTGGAAGAATTTGACATCAAGAGCAATTTACTCCATGAAAATCCACTCGCTGCAAAAATGAAAATTTGGCGTCTGGACTGGGAGAGAACTTGCTCGGAAAGAGCCATGGCAAAACTGATGTTAAACGCCCCACTAGAAGTTTGTGCCTTTAACACGCCCCAACGTTACATCAATTTGTTTCCGGAACCCAATGCACGGAGACGCTTTATGCTATTCCGCATGAACTTGTTTAAAACTAAAGAGCGTTTACAAACATGGAAATGTAACAAATATCTAAACCTCAGGTGCAGATTCTGCACAAAGGCACCAGAGTCACTGAAACATTTAGTGTTATTCTGCAATAGTTTTCAGAACGAAAGAACTTTGTACTTGGAGTCATGGGGGGATATCCATCCTTTGTTGTGTGCGGAAGATTGGTGGGGTCACATGTTTAATGGAACTGACCTAAAACTGATAATTCCGCTGACACAATTTCTAGCATCAATCGAACATCAGTTAAATACGGTTTCTGATGCTTTGGAAATGAACAAAGGATCACTGGACATCTAGAAGACCTATGAACTGAGGGAATGGGAGGTGGCGATTTGGAGTGAAGGGTTGTGGGAATTGTGGATACATGTAAAATATTTTAAAGGTTTGTAAAAACCGTATAAAATAAAAAAATAAAAAATAAAAAAAATAAGTGCCAGGTATTGGTTGAACAGCCGAGGAGAGAGGTTAGACCCCTGGGGAACACCACAGTTAGAGATAGAGATAGAGGAGAGGAAGGACCCAAGTTGAACCTGGGAGGGTCGATCAGAGAGGAAAGAAGTCAGCCACGCCAGGGCCTGACCGGTGATCCCCAGGTTATCACGGAGACGGTGTCATTGGCAGAAGAGATATCAAGTAAGATGAGGACACAGGGGGTGTTGGAATAAAGGTTGGAGAGCAGGTCTTGACGGATGTTCAGGAGAGCAGTTTCCGTGCTTCTGGCAGCTCTGAAGCCAGACTGATGATCATGGAGACAACCAACAGATTCAGTGTGAAGATTGAGCTGGGAGATGGCCAGCTTTTCCAAGAGTATGCCCAGGAAAGGAGTGATGGAGATTGGGCGATAGTTAGCCGGGCAGGATGGGTCAGCAGAGGGTTTATTAAGAAGAGGGTGGACAAGGGAGTGCTTCAGGGGAGAAGGGAAGACCCCAGTGGCGAAGGAGTGGTTGCAGAAGTCAGCCAGGGTGGGAGCCAGGGAGTCAATGTGGTCCATGATGGTTTTGGAGGAACAGGGATGAACCTGTTTTGACGAGCCGTTCATATATCAGACTTGTCTAGAAACCTCGTCTGGGGAGAACAGGGGTAAGGCAGAGAATGACGGAGGAGAGGGGGCCGAAGAAGCGCCAGACGAAGAGCAGGGAGTAGTGGGTGAAAGGGGAGAGGAGGAGAGAGAGGACAGGATGTCCTGAGTTTATGAGATGAAATGAGAAGCCAGGGCCGTGCAGAGGGCCTGGGAAGGGACAGGAGAGGTAGACACTGCGGCAGGATTGGCCAGTTCCTTGCAGATTTTAAAGAGTTCAGCCGAGTTGTTAGATGCCGCAGAGACGCGGGCTTGGATGTGATCTCTCTTCTTGGTGAGGACAGAGAGCCGGTATTGCCTTTTCAGCAGGCCAGTTTATCAGAGGATGTACATGAAGCGCGCCATTTCTTCTCAGCCACCCTGCACTTGCGTTTAAGGGTGACGAGGTCTGAGTCGTACCAGGAGTTGCACTTGGCTTTGGGCTTCAGGCGGATCCTCATGACATGGGCAAGAACATCGAGAGTATCAGATATAGCAGAGTGAAGCATGGAAAGGGCTGTATCCGGGTGTGAGTCAGCAAAAGGGGGGGTGAGAAAGTGGCGGCGAAAGCCTCAACTGACACGCGCTTCATGGGTCGGATGACCGAGAAGGTGGGTGGCAGTAATGGAGTTGGCTTGGCCTGAGTGGTAGAGAGGGTGAGCTGGGAGGAAAGGAGAAAGTGATCACTCCAGGAGAAAGGAGTGGTGAGAGGGATGGGAAGGCGAAGGTCTGAGGAGATCAGAACATCCTGCAGAGTGAGTAGGGCCAGAGGGGAGAATAGAGAGTGAGAGAAAGTCGCAAAGGGCGCGAAAGAGTCCAGAGGAAGGACAGGAAGCATCCAGGTGGATGTTGAACTCTCCAAGAAGGAGGAGTTGAGTGGTCGAGACAAGGAGGGAAGAGGATAGGTCCGCCCACTCAGAGAGGAAAGAGGAGGTCTGACTAGGTGGCTGATAGATAGTAGCCACAGTAAGGGAATGGCTAGGTGAGAGAGAGCCTGCAGACGAGGCATTCAAAAGAGAAAGAGGAGTAGGCCTGCATAGGAATGACAGAGGCAGGAATCAACTCGGGGAAGATCAGGTCTACACCCCTTCCGGAACGGTTGGACCTGGGCGCAGAGAGGATCTTGTAGCCATCAGGGAGGAGGTGTCTTGTTCTCCAGGGTGGGTGACAGGGAGGAGGCGTCTTTGCACAGGATGACACCTATGTGCACAGCTGAATCCTCTCCCATTGTATTGGAAAAATCCCTGCAAAAGGCAGATTTATTGGCCCAGTGGGAACAACTAATTAATACCTTTTCCTTTCTGATCCTCTCACGGATATTAAACTCCATGGATAGAGGCTATGATACGATGCACTATGGGATAAGGAAAGCCCTTTCCTCACTGAAAGATCTATGTTGCAAAATTAATTTTTTGGAAAGCTACATTATGGCATGTGGAAGACCAATAAGTAAAGTAGAGGATACCCCAGAAAAGCAAAGCAAAGCTGAAGTAAAAAATCACCTCAAAAACGCCTAATTCATCAATCAATGGTAAATGAGCCATTACACACCTTTTAAAACCTATGCTAATTCCAGACCCAAATAGTTCTTTGGATTCAAGTCTATTGACCACTCACTCTGAGGACTCTGATGGTGAGTTGGGCAGTTTAATGGGGCATCTAAACAGGGAGGAGAATGGAGATGCTCCCCTTTCAGTAATGACAACGCCAGAGTCGATCTATACGGTCACTGGTCAGTCAAGTCTAATGCCAACTGCGCCTTCTTTCATCCCGATACAGCAACATTTGCCATCCGACGATAGAGTTTATCCGGTGTTTCTGTCCTTGGAAGAAAAAAGAAAGAAATCCTTGGCTCTAGCATGTCTAACCAATGCTGCCACTTCTAGAGCGGCTTTACCATCTGATTGCAAAACGAGGCAGCCATTTCGGTTGCCCTCTATGTTGGACACTGAGTCTGAGATTTTGGCATGGAATCCTCAAATGGGAGGCTCAGAAAGAAGGGTGAAATTGTCAAATGTGTATCTTGAACGAGTGTTTAAAGTAATGGGTATTGACCTTTTGAACAGGCACTCCTTGGGGAAATAAGGAGGCTAAAATCAATAACATTCAAGGACTTGGCACAAGTGGAATTTACTGACATCTCACGTGTTGACATTATAAGACTGGGTGTCTTTTCTCAATTTGTAAAGAATATTATATTGGTGGAGAAACAGTATGTGTATGAACTTTCGGACTCTCCTTTATTTTTCAGTCAGTAGCAGCAGAAGCACTAAGTAAACACGTGCCTATTGCACGAGACCCCTGAGTAATGAATGTCAAAACAAGGATGAACCAAGGCCATGGCGGGGTTTGTAAACCCGTAGTGTAAAGTTCAGTGGTCTATGATTGGGCATGTATTCTAAATTCCCTTCATGATTCTGGGAATGTTAGACAAGGTGGAAACTGAGGCCCTAACATAAGATTGGTCTTGTGGAATCCACGCGGTTTCAAGCATCTCTCCTCGAGTTATGATTTGTGGTCAAGTTGTGAACTGATTTGCCTGCAGGAGACCTGGATGCTGGACACGCCGGTTCTGGACGGCTTTATGGTTTCTTATGAGCCAGCCAGAAGGGCTGCCAGGGGGTGGCCATTTCGGAGGCTCCTGTGCGCATTGCGGTTGGATAATGGCATTTCAATGAAAAAATTGTCACTGGGTAGAAGTCACATTTTGGGGGTTAAACTAAACTGGTGGGACGAGTTGATATCTTTACAAAGTGTCTGTATCGTATTCAATTTATATTATACCCAGATGCCATGGATCTGTTAGAGTTCCTCAATGCTATTTCGGTTGTTTTGGAGAGATATGCCCCAGATGAGGGGATGAGGTTTGTATTGGTTGGGGGCCTAAACAGTGAATGCTTAGCTAAATGCCAATTCAAATTGGAAGGGGAACGGAAAGTATTGGTGGATCCAAGAGAGAGAGAGGGAAAATAATTAGAAACTAACTGGACGATTGGGAATTGGTCATACAAAATGGAAATACCCCGGGCGATGTTCCCCAACGTAGTACATGGTCTAGTGCTGTTGCACAATCAACCCTAGTTTGTCTCGAGTGACATGCTTAGCTCATGTGGAAGGTTGGAAGTAGTGGAGCAGGCGGGTAGCGATCACAGCCAAGTGAGTCTTGCAGTAGCCTGGAACAATCGGGTGGACTCGAAGGGAGCTTTCAAGCTACAAACTGAGAAAAGGGAGCTCATGCCATTATACGGCGACCATCGGTGGTGGAAAAATGTAATTCCTGGGTAGAAGATTGTCGTCGAGGCGGATGGGTTGGGTGAGGTACTCTCTCCGAAGTGCGAGTTCATCTCTTTGGGAACTTAATGAAAACAACTGGTGCGCCATTCTGCCAATGGTTATGGCGTTGTCTTGTATCTGCATCAGTGGATACCCTCTGTAGCTGCAATGAGATTTTCCAATATGATGTTTGCCTCAGGATGTATTATGAGTTTCTACCACCCCCTTTCTTTGAAATTTTCTTTTAAACGTATACGATGCATGAAACTGTTATTAATTAGTTTGTTTTATGTCTGTTTTTTATAACATTTCATGATATTGCTACTACGTGTTTTAACAGTGTGATTGCTGCTAATTGTTTTAATGTGTGAAAATGTTTTGTTTGAAACTGTAGCACACAATAAATAAATAAATTAGAATAAAGATTGGGAGATGTGGCCTATGAGAAGGGACACATCTTGAGGATGTTGTTTGGCTATTTGCCCACCCATTGACTGGCCATGGCCATGCCGATTCCTATGGCTATTACTACCCAGTTCCTGTGCCTCCCAGCCAAAAACACCTCCTCATGAGAACTCTTTGAGCACACTTTAAATAGAGCCTTACCATCAAACTTTCATTCAAATTGCCTCCATGTGTTTTCTAAAAGAATTCTTCTAAGCGCTATTGACTTAATTGAAGTTGTAAACGTGCTACTGGTGTGATAAAATGTCGTAACCAGGTCTGCCTCAACCACTCGTTTTATAAGCACTACGCATATACTTCACTGAGGTCCTGTTAAAAACAAGCATCGCAAAGCACACCGTTTTGGCTTGTTAAGCATTAGGTATTTGCCAGACAGTAATATTAGATGCCCAGGTGCATCAAGCCTCTGAGCCACTGTTAATCCAAGATGGCCACAAAGAGGTAGACTCATTACATGGCATTGGACTTCAGTCAAGAATTCTCCTTTCCACTACGTATGAATACAGCCAAACCTTGTTTAATGGGCTTTCACGTGCACATAACTGTTATTGGAAAGCAATTTAGAGCTAGGCATTTGGACGAGGTAAAGTAACAACTGGATTTCCATGAAGCAGTTGGAGGCATGCGATGCCTGCATGTAACTGCATAGATAAGGAATCTCTGTCCCTTCCACTGAGATGTCAAACCCTATGGCAAGAGGCTGCCATGCTGCTGTGGAGGGGACTTCAGCTACACCTGGCATAAGTATGCAGAGCAAGAAGCATGGAGTGAGCATGGTAGACCACTCCCTACCACGTACCAAATGAGGAATGACTGGCTTCCAAGAAAGAAGGAAGAAGTTGTTCAATTGCTGATTTCGCTTTTGTGTGTTAGGCCCCAAGATTCTGGAAGCAATGTCTTCAGTCTACCAGGCCATGAGTTTTAACCCCAGTTATATATCAATTGTCATAAAAGGCATTAGCTTAGTAAGAAAGGTATCAGGTGGGTTGCATGTTCTTTCATCGAAGGGAATTAAGGTTACTTTGTGTGTTTGTGTTTATTCATTGTTGTTTATAATTGGAGTTCCCCTATTTCACCCTACCCACCACTCACCCACCACTCTAGCCTTCCCACCCCCTTATAATCCTTACCCCCAAACATATCTATTTAAATTACTTTGCCACAAAGTAATTGCATCAAAGTGAATTACCAGAAAGTAATTCCCTTCGCTGTAACAACGGTATGCGATTAGGCGGGTAGCCTGCCAAAGCATGATCCGCATACCTCTGGGAGTTGGCAATAGCCAAAGCAAGGACAACCGCGCATGGCAGGGTCCCATGGGCTCATTTGCATCTCTGATTGGAGCAATAATAGAATGAGAACCCGCTGGAGCATACCATTATATGTAGAATACTATGCATTCATTCTGCTATATAAGATATGACTCAACACTAGTTAGACAGAAAGAGCTTTCTTCTGGTCTGTTGCATAGTACCCCTCCTGGGAGCATGGTAGCTCCCAGGATGCTGTCATGGGTCACGTGGCAGTAGCCACGTGACCGACATAATAAAAGTAACGAGCCACTTCCGGCTCGTCAGTCACACCATCAAGAGGCTCCGGTGTCGTTCTTTGTTTGTACCATGCTGGTGCTGCACCGTGTTGGCTGGGCCCAAGGATGGGGCCCAGCACGAGGACGGCGCCCCTGCTGGGCAACGCTGTTCCAGGGTGATCCCTGGGCCATGTGACCATGGCTGGTTGAGGCAACCCCGGCCTGGGTGCCCCCAGAGCCGGGGCCGTCGTGTGCTTGGTGCCCCCAGCCATGTGTGGGCTCCAGTGACCTGGAGCGCAGTGGGGTGATCCCCCTGAATTATCTGTGACGTGATCGCCACCCTGAGTACCCGTCGGGTGATCCCCACATGTGTATGGGGCTGTCCGGTGATCCAGAGCAGCCCCCCCAACAATGGCAATGAGGACGTCCGGACCCGTGTGCCAATGCGCGCTGCCGGAGGCGAGGAATGCTCGGGTGGCCCAGGGCCCTGTGTGTCCTAAACGCAGGCCGCCTGGTGCCCCGGGATGGAGTAAGGTGTCAGCCGCATGAGAACGGAGGCGGCGTGTGAGCGGGGCCCTGTCCGTTTCTGATGGCGGGAGTAGAGCTGCCTGCCCCTCCCCCGGTGTGAGGAGGTAGATGTGGCTTTGGTGCCGCAACAATGGAAAGCTGCCCGCGAAGGAGGAGGCTCCGAGCGGCGTCAGCCGTGCGTGTGTGCTGACCCACCCCCGCAGGAAGCGAGCGACATCCGCCCCATGGGAACGGGCGGTGAGTCTGTTGAAAAAAGGGGGCCGCCGAACAGCTGAGGCAGCCCCAGGCCACGAGCGGCGTCGGCCGCAGTGCTGAAGGAGTGCTGGTGCTGCCTAACAGCTGAGGCGGCCCCATGGAGAGTGGATCTGCAGCCCTCTTCCCCAAGGGAAAGGAAACATGCTAGCAGCTGTGCTACAACCCGGACGTGCTGCCCCTCCCTCACCATGAAGCGGCGGTGACCTGCAATAAGGAAGCAGGCTTGCGGTAGCCGTGCTGGACTCGATGGGTGCCAGCCCCGCGGAGATGAGGAATGCTGCCAGAAAAGGGGCGCCGCCATCAGCTGACGTGGCCCCCATGGGAGGTGGGCCCAACACCGTCGGCCCGACAAAAAAAAAAATAATAAAAAAAAATAACAAAGGTAACGGAGCCCTGAGACGGCCCGAGACGAACGATGAGTGGGAGGGCGTGGCCTCACAATGCCTGGGCCCGGCGGTGATAGATTGAAGTACTTTGCCCGCAACATGAGGGGCAGGGCCTACCAACGACCTGGTGATAAATTGAAGTACTTTGCCCGCAACATGAGGGGCAGGGCCTACCAACGACCCGGGCCACCAGGGTGAATGGACCATCAAGAGAAGAAGGGACAGGCGGCCCCTGCGCAGACAACTCAGGGTACGGCTACAGCAGCATTGGAGGAGCGCTGTGTCCCCCCCCCACAAGACTCGGGCCCTCTGGCAGTGACCTCTTTAAGTGCTATATCCCGGAGCAGAGAGGGAATGGCCTGAGCCGAAACAAGGAGGCGCTGCCCCATAAACAGCACGCAGGAGTATTCAGGAGCGGTTATGTGCGCCAATGGAGATGCAAAACTGGTGGCCATCCAAGCGGCCCGGCTCCCCCACCCTCCCTGGGAAGGGAGCTGCTCCCACAAACTGGAACACATGCCTGTGCCAGCCCATCAAGATATCGGGCTTGCCGTGGCAACAAGGAACAAGCAAGGGTGGGCTAGACATTAAGGCGTGCCGCCCTGCCGGCTGCCCTAGGTGGGACGGGGAGTAGGGTGTGTGAAACCCGAGGTGCGGGTTTTCTGGCTCCTTTTGGACTCTGAACTTGCCCACGAGGGAGAAGAAGCGGAACAACGGACCTGCTACCAAGGTGCCAGTGGACCATCAGAGGCACTCCAGACTATGGACTTGGCCGATGTGGCCCCTGGGCCTTCCCAGGTGCGGCTTTGCGGGTCTCTCCTTGTGTGACTCTGGTGTGGCTGCCCGAGGCAAACACTAGTGAGGACTGAACCTGGCCTCCGGCATTGTCAAGATGGCGGAAGAAGGACACTGTCACCAACGCCCCCAGGAAGACTCGGAGCTGGCAGATATGTATGCGTTCAATATGACACTGTTGGGGGGACATGTAGGGTGGTGCCAGTATCTCTTAGAGTTATTCTGTTATAGTTGAACCACTCACCCAGGTTAATAAAGTGGTGAACAATTATTAGAGTGGTCATAGGAGCTGTAGTGTGTAGTGGCATACGTTTTGTTGTGTTGTTATTAAAAATGGAGTGGTGTTGCATAGTACCCCTCCTGGGAGCATGATAGCTCCCAGGATGCTGTCATGGGTAACGTGGCAGTAGCCACGTGACCGACATAAAAGTAACAAGCCGCTTCCGGCTCGTCAGTCACACCATCAAGAGGCTCCGGTGTCGTTCTTTGTTTGCACCATGCTGGTGCTGCACCGTGTTGGCTGGGCCCAAGGACGGGGCCACGCACAAGGACGGCGACCCTGCTGGGCAACGCCGTTCCAGGGTGATCCCTGGGCCATGTGACCATGGCTGGTTGAGGCGACCCCGGCCTGGGTGCCCCCAGAGCCGGGGCCGTCGTGTGCTGGATGCCCCCAGCCACGTGTGGGATCCAGTGACTTGGGGTGCAGTGGGGTGATCCCCCTGCATTATCCGCAGTGTGATCGCCTCCCTGAGTACCCGTCGGGTGATCCCGACATGTGTATGGGGCTGCCCGGTGATCCGGAGCAGCCCCTCCCAACATGGTCAAGGTTCAGTTGTTGGAAAAGTTTAACAAGGTTGAAACTTTCTTAGCCGAAGGGAAGATGTCATCTAAATCTTTCTAAAAGCTTATGTGGATGGAAACACAGCAGCACTTCATGAGCGTCATTGAAAATTGTAACAAACATTCAAGCAAATGGATTTTAGGTTGTCTAGAATCCTCTCTCCTGTCGCACACAACATAACAAGTGGCGTCAGTATGATATTCTCTAAGGATAAACTAGTTTGATGAGAGCCATTCTCACTGACAAAGATGCTAGCCTCTTCGGGGGCCAACGGAGGCCGGGAGAATGTATGCACAAGTTGGAAATCGCAGACTACTACTTGAACTTCCCTTAGGACCCCTTGCTTCACAACCCTTGACTCTGTGTAAATATTGCACATGCTGTGAGCAGCTGAGCACCCAAGCGTGCCTAAACAAAGCTGGATGAATAAAAACTCAGTGGAGGTAAAGGGGTGGGGATGCACTACGAAATGAAATACTTTTTTTATTTTTAAGTTTAGAAATGTATTAGAACTTCAGATAATCAGGGAATCTTAACCAGCTGGAAAAACAAGCTCATCATATCATGACGAGAAACCCAGGCACTCACAAGGGATAAACCCTAATTTGTGTTGAAAGAATTCTCTACACCTTTGTATCAAAATACTGTCTATCAAGTTTGTTATACTAAATTTCTTTTTAATTTGGTGCCATAGCGAGGCACTCTGCTCTCACCTGAAAATGGATCTGAACCCGAAACGTGTTGTGAACTAAGGAGACGTTAGAGCAACAGCATCTGACATTGATCTATTTGCTAGTTTATTTCTCTTGTGGTGGACTGTTTCCACAATGAAATGATCTTTGTTTAAATAATAATCTGTGATTAATGACAGAGTAGGAGAAACACAACATGGGTGTGAACTACTCCTGTATACGCAAATGCATTGAATAAGTTGCATCAATTATGTGAGTTTAAACAACTATTTTATTTATGTTGAAAACATTTGGATTATTTAGAGTAATAAACTTGATATACAGTATTTTGATACAAAGGTGTAGAGAATTTGTAAAACACATTCGGGTTTATCTCTTGTGAGTGCCTTGGTTCCTCGTCATGGTATGATGAGCTTTTATTCTAAAACATCAACGAAGCCATTCCCAGTGGACCTTTCAATTCCAGGCAAGTATATCTTGGTGGAGTACAGGAACTGCACTCATTTTCCAGGAGCTGGTTACTTAAGTGCCCCTGATAGGGATCTCCCTCCTTAGTGCCAAAAACCAGGAGGACAAAGACCACGCCCACTGAAAAAGAATTCAACCAATACTGTGTTCCCTGGAAGAGAAAAGCAGCAAGCAGCCCATCCTTTACGTTCAGTATGCCCTGCTATTGCACTGCTCAACAATACCACTATAGGTTTGTTGCAAAATACTGGACAGTTAGGTTCATCGCCTGCGCACTTGCACAATCTGAATGCACCATGCCTTGAAGATCGTATGTTTTTCCCTTGTCTCCCCTCCTTGCATGTTGGCGCCTCAAAGTACTTGGCAAAACTGCAGAATCGTCGCCAGATCTATTTGCTGTTATCTACACCGTTAATTGTTTTATACTCACTTGATCCATGCACCCACTCTGCCCGTGCAGACCTTTATCATTCAGAAATTCAAGGGCTCTGAATGATTGTTGTTTTTTCCCCCCTGTTCCCTCCCTTCTTGAACGCTTTGAAACACTTGCTTTGTGTATAGGCGCTTTACATCTAAACAATACCATACCATACTATGCGAGGGCACAATCAGAATGAAAGAGCCATTCTGATTGTCCCTCACTGAGGCATTACCCAGCCAAGTATCCATCGATTCTCGGCCGCAATTCCAGCCGCCCTGTCCTCGCCGGGGGGCATGGCAGCGCCTCAGCGAAAGAGGAGGCTCGAAGAGGGGCCATCCCCGCTGCGAGCCTCCCCACGACTGAGAGGCTGCCTTCGCCCCCCGCCGGGGACTCAGGTAGGGCTTTGTTTTCCCCCTTTCCTCCCTCCTTCCCACCCCACTTACTTTCTATCCCTTGGTCCTCGGTGGGGGACGATGGCAGCCTCCAGACATGTGGAGACTCCGAGCCTCCACACGGCTGGAGGCTTCCATCGTCCCCTGCCGGAGGCCGCGGTACGTTTTTTTTCTTTTTTTTTTCCCTTCCCTTCCCTTCCGCCCTCCCAACCCCACTTACCTTCTTTTTTCTTCGGGAGTGGACGCGTTGGGAACGCTTCTGTTTCCAGCGCGTCCACTCCTGATGGCCACCATGGAAAGGTAAAACGGACTCTGTTTTTCTTTGTTTTTTTTTTTCTCCCGAAACACTGCAGCGTTTTGGGACAACAAAAAAAGCTTTAGTGCCTCGGTCACGCAGTTCTTGAGGGTCGGGGTAGTAATAGCTAAACCCACCCAACCTGCAAAGCATGAAATATGTATGTTTCCATACACCTCTGAACAAGGAGAAGAGAAGGAAAATGGGTGACTCACCAGGGCTCCTGGAAGGAACAGGTACATTCGAGAGTAAACGCCCGGTTCCAATTTTTATTTAGAAAAGCGGTGCAATTGGACAAGCAAATCGTTCTTGACAATTACTAAGCAATGCACATTCTTTGGCCGTAGGTTGTGTGTAAGAAATATATGAATATACATTTCATGTTGACTAGGAACACTTCTAGGGCATCCACATACTAGCAAGACCTGCATGAAAAATCAATGATCTGACATTTGGAAGAATGGGAGTGACTTGAACCTAGTATGTCTTCTGTTTAATCGATGCAGAAAACCATGTTGACGCAGAATTTTGGGAATATGAAAGTATACATTTGATTAGTGAATTAGGACCAATGCTTACTCTGCTTAGGGCTTTGGAGTATCCATGTCAAGGTGAATGTCTTTTTCTGATAGAAATACTGACAACCATGTTTTTCCTTTGAGCATCAATACCTCCAATAAAGGAGCATATCCTTACTATCTGAAGAATTCTATCACTCTGAAGATCGCAGCCCCATTATTTTACATCCACTTCCTACATATCCTCAATACAGAGGAGTCAAGAGTGGGTGGATGGGCATTCTTAGTCCAAGCTGCCCAACTCTGGCAGAAACTAATATCCATCGTCATAGTAATAGAAGACACAGAGGTATCTTTTAGGAAGGTCTGTCAAGATCTGGAACTCCCAACAATAACTTCCAACAATCCATTTTGTACCTCACTGTTTGTCCCTTCCTTCTCTTCAGGCAAGTGGTTATGTCCTGGAGATAGGCTGAGTTCTTGGAGAATCTATAACAGGGGTCTGCAACCTGCGGCTCTCCAGAAGTTTTGAACTATGATTACCATGATCCCTCACTATTGTCTATGCTGGCTAGGCTTGATGGGAGCTGTGGTTCAAAACATTTGGTGCACCAACACCATAGTTCTACTTTGCATACTCTTTCAAGTGAGTGGCCATGTCTTCACTTGGCCTAGAGTGTGACAAAATGACTGCTGCTCAGCAGGAGTACTGGGATGATTAGTGTCTAATGCTCCTCCTCAGTGCGGCACTACTTCTAAACCAGAAGTGATCCCAAACATGAAGGTAACCCGCCACAGCCCAAAAGGTATACCTCCTTCACTGTTTAGGGTAGTCCAAATGGGAAGGTAATACTCTACAGGAGAGGTGGAAGCTGGCACTCGAGCAATCCAAACCGCAACAGTACTGTGGTACCGAAATAAAAGAATGTCCAACCAAGGTTAATACTAGGATCTTTAAGTATACCAACAAAAATGCACAAAAATACTAAAAACACTACTGGCCCTCCCTTTAAAGTGAAAATACAGAGAAAGCAGACTTTCAAATAAAACGGTACTCTGGTGTTGGAGGCGTGGTGCTCAGGAAAATATTTTATCAGCAAAATGCTAAGGTGTTAAAAAGGCTTGGAAGGGTCCATTAAGCTGACCAGGGGTACACGGTCACTTCAAATAGCTTTAGTTCTTGTCTTTCATGGCTCAGCGGCATCAAGCCAGGCTTTTTGGTGTCAAAGAAAGAGACTGGGTCCGGAAGGGGTGGCAATGGGTTCCTACGATGTGGTGCTATTCAGGAGTGGTATAGGCTTTCATGTTGAAACCAATGTAAAACAGTAGGGGGTATCTAGTCAGCAGCACTGGAAGAGTCAGCTGCCTCTGTTGTGGAGCAGTAGAGACTAGTGTTTGACGGCATACAGGCTTGCCTGGCTCAACATGCCATTGTGGTACTGCAGCGGGAACGCCTTGGCATTTGAGCAAGCTAGTTACCAGGCAGGAGGTGTCAAATTGGTGGCACTCAGGGTCTCAGATGAGGAGACATCAAAGTTTTGTGTTGGACAAAAGACAGAGCTGAGGAGGCAGTGGAGTGTTGAGGTCTAAGATGACTCGGGTTATTCCTTGCAACAGCTTGGACAGTGTTGAAAGTGCCCAAACTGGCATTGAGGACTTTTGTGAGATGCTGGGAAAGCCTGGGGTGGCTTCCTGAATTGCTGGGAGACCCAGTCCTGCTTCCTAGGGGCAAGAGAAGTCCTTCCTTCTGCCCTTTCATACCAGGAAGGTTTGTAGAGTGTCCTACTGGCAGGGTTCTGTTACCTCTAGTGAGCGGATTCCTGGGTACAAGAGTGTTAGTGGCAGTAAGCCTTGCCTAATAGGCCCATGGGATGGTTACGGAACATTGACTTCTTCCTTGAAGAACCTGGTCTTTACCTCTTTGGCAAAGGACTTTGGAGTAAACTGTACTCCCTATCAGGTAGCAGCAAATCCTTCTTCAAGCAGTCATACAAAGAAGAATTAATTAAGGGGAGGGTCCCCACCCCCTTTTCCTTTTATATGGGCAAAATACCACATTGGATTGGCCCAACGCAAGCCTGTTGTTAAGGGTCCAATCCAGGCTGCTGAAAGACATGTCCTTTGATTTCTGATGTCATACACAGAGTGATTTGTCTGCAGGAAGTGTGGAGGGGGATAGGAAGCTTTGGTACCAATGCAAAATCCAAGATGGTGAGCCCCTGTGAGGTGAAGATCTCTCCTGTGCTCCCCTAACGCCACCCCTTTCCTCTTTCTGCCTACATCAAAAGGACACCATTCATAAGCATCATGGTGAGAGGTGGAGTCTGCAATGGCACGTCTGCCTTTGAAGAACCAATTACCAAATGTACACCCAGTAAATATCATTGTTCCATGGAGCATGTGACTAGCCTTCTCAGTGGGATCAAAGGGAAGGCTTCCTGGGTGGGACCCACATGGTTGTTGTAGGTCGAACTGGCCCAGACTGCTTAATACACAACGGGGCCTGCCATGAATGAGTCACTGTTCACCAAGCTGATAATACAATTATATCAAATGCTTGTGGTTGTATAATTGTGCAATCTCAACAGCCACCATATCAAAAGCAGACATGGCTTAGATTTAGTTTTTTATCAACTACCACCAGGTTTATGGGATACACAATTATGCTATTTTGAACCACAAGTAAATAGAGTTAAAAAGCCACCTTTTTTCTGTGGTAAATGTCTAATAGCGATTCTCACCTTAAAACTTTGCGTGAAAAAAGAAATAATGTCAAGAACAGTCAGACAGACTTCAGTCGCACTGTTGCCTTCCTGTAATGCCTGGTGTAAAATGTCTGCTTCTGATGTTCCCGAACCTGCAGAAGAAATAAATTCTGCATTAGAATCAAATATACTAATGGAGCTAACCAATCAGAGCTCATTCTCTTCAGACTATTCCACACATCCCAAAACAGTACATGAAAGGCAATGTCAGTGTTGCTGCCAATCTCTAATAACAATTTCTTCCAAAGATCGATCTACATTTACATTACACAGAAACTACTTGACACACATTTGTGGTGGGTGACATTGGAAAAATAACATAATTAGAATTGACACCTTTTACATGTTTGTGTTACTATACAATCTCAGAGCCGAAAAATAGGCGATCTCAATGGATACACACCATATGCTCTTTTCCCTCCTCTTTTAATATCAGAGACCTCTAACATGATTCCAGGTAACAGGTCATTTTTATGTAATGATTAACAAAACGATTTTAATAGCGCAAAGCGCACACTGACAAGTCTGTAGCCATTGAATAATCATCGTTTTTAATGCAGCCCAGCTCAACGTTGTTCTTACAATAATGAAATGCAATGATGAAATGCTGTCTCAGGCCGTCCGACAAGAAAAACAGTCAAGACAGACAACCAAGAAGGCAACTACTTTTAACCTCATTGGTTTTCTGGTTGAGTTGAGAAAAAGACATAGCACTCCAGACAATTGCTGGCTTCCCATGCCTTAGCAATCCAGACAGTTGCCGGGTTCCCATGCCTTAGCAATCCAGACAGTTGCCGGGTTCCCATGCCTTAGCAATCCAGACAGTTGCCGGGTTCCCATGCCTTAGCAATCCAGACAATTGCCGGCTTCCCATGTCTTAGCAATCCAGACAATTGCTGGGTTCCCATGCCTTAGCAATCCAGACAATTGCCGGGTTCCCATGCCTTAGCAATCCAGACAGTTGCCGGGTTCCCATGCCTTAGCAATCCAGACAGTTGCTGGATTCCGATGCCTTAGCAATCTAGACAGTTGCCGGGTTCCCATGCCTTAGCAATCCAGACAATTTCCGGCTTTCCATGTTTTAGCAATCCAGACAATTGCCGGGTTCCCATGCCTTAGCAATCCAGACAATTGCCGGGTTCCCATGCCTTAGCAATCCAGACAATTGCCGGCTTCCCATGCCTTAGCAATCCAGACAGTTGCCGGGTTCCCATGCCTTAGCAATCCCGACAATTGCCGGGTTCCCATGCCTTTTATCCACCGGACGGGAAACTAGCGGGACCTGTGTCCACCATCTATTTGCATGGTGCTCAGCCGCCATCAATGTGAATTCCTATGGATTCCGCCTGGCATTTTCAGATTTAAGAAGAGAGTGGGAATTGCTCGGGTTTCAAGGCTCTCGGCTCACATCACAAGGAGACAGACACATGTGTTTCCCCTCATGGAGTGGAGACACACGTGGGCCTTATTTTCCTGCTGCACGCTCCGGTCCGTCAGGGGAATCATGACTAAAAGGAGACAGATCTTAAAAACAAGAGGAGACGTGGCCTCCACGTGTTTCTTTAACATCTGTCCCATTTAAGCCACATGTGAGTGAGTACATCGCTATTTTACGGATACAGGGGAAGAGGGACAGTGTCTACAGACTGATTGGAAAAAAAGGCTGAATTATTAAAAACATATGTTAAGCAAATCGACAATGAAAATCACTGAGGGGCAAGCTCAAAGATGAAAGAGAGGAGAGGGAAGGGCATGGAGTGGATGTGAACCTCTCCTCCATCTTCCCTACCAGACGCCAGCAATGCCTCTAGTGATGCCTAATAATGTAATTGTGTATATTTAAATAGTTCTTCTCATTAGTTTGAAACGCCTGCCCCTTAGGTTAAATGTTTCCTTTTTAAGTCCCCTGTTTTCTGATATATATATATATTTGTTCCGTTTGTTTTGCCCCTGGTAAAAGTCCAAATTTGTTATGCCCTCATAAGGCAGCTCACTACTTGTTCTCATGTTTGAGCTACTGTACAGGCACCCTCCGCCATCCTTAAATGTGTTATTGTAAGTCATTTCTGTTCGTAATTGACATCCTTGCTCTTAAAGTGAATACAAATAAATGCAAATATATAGAAATGTAGGGCAATTTACAGAAGGATGGATCAGTCCGAAATTAGCAATGCTAAAAGTGGATAAATCAGTGTGACCAGCAGCGACACCCTGGGATACCAAGGGAACTGAGGGAGGAAGTTGCAGCCCCACTTATACCCTTTCCTTGTATGATCACTCACTGGAGGTCAGTCTGATGCCACAGGGCCCCAGAACAGCCATTATTACATCACTCCGTACATATAGCCTCCTT
This sequence comes from Ambystoma mexicanum, assembly GCF_040938575.1. Taxonomy (NCBI): domain Eukaryota; kingdom Metazoa; phylum Chordata; class Amphibia; order Caudata; family Ambystomatidae; genus Ambystoma; species Ambystoma mexicanum. Next base: position 444,514,955 of record NC_090930.1, read on the forward strand.
GTTGGGAGAATGTATCTTATGTTATTTGTATAGCGCCTACTGCCATTGTTATGGCTTCGAAGCACTGGGGTGGATTACTGCCTTTTGGGAAACTATAGTCTCTGCAAACATGTAAATAAAAGGAGCAATGCAATGCATGCACACAATAATTGCCATTCGGTGATAAGCAGAGATGACTACGTTGAAGTATTTTAAATTATGCAGCGCATATTTCAATGAAGACTGCTATGTCAGTGACTATGTGCCAGCTGGACTGCATTTTTCATGGGACTCAGCTGTATTCTAGGGTTTGCAGCGTGAGAGCGGCAAGGGAGTTGTAAATAGTCTATCAATCCCTAGGACAACTGTCTACAGTTGAGGGCTGTGCTATACTTCATATGCAGAACACATGCATTAATAACTAACATGCAGTCAACATGTAAATTACATGCACAATTGTCAGCTAAAATACCCATACCACCAATGCAAGTCCTCTTGTCTGTACCATCTTGTAATTGTGGTAGAATTGTACTATATTGTATTCAAACGGGGTGGTGATAATGCATAGTTACCTGTAGAAAATATACTGAACTCGTCGTCCATGCATTGTCTGTCACAAGGACACCCGCTCCTCTAGGGAGAAACCCCTTGCCTTTCTCGTTGAACCAGCCACCTGAGTCCCCTAAGTGTCCATTTCCCTGCCTGGATGAGTTCTGACTGTCTGATACATTTTGCATAGCGTGGTAAGGGAACTAGAGAGAGAGGCAGAATTCATACGAGTGGGGACTTGGGAGTGAAAGGTTGTAGAAGGCTTCAGTATCCCGTGGGCCCATGGGAAACGCTACAAAAGCTTGTTAGGAGAGCCTAATTTCATAAAATTCAGAAACAAGTGGACTCTGTGAGGGGCTAGACTAGTTCATGGTAGGAGAGCCTGATTTCATTCAATGTCATTTGCTGGCTCATGTCACAGCAGCCTGGCTGAATTGCTTAATGGATGGGTTATGTAGGTTGTGTGAGGGGTTGGGGGTTCTGGGTTTTAGTGGGTGGGCTGAAGCAAGTGAGCGTTTGTCGTACTGAGGCAAGTGGATCAGATTAAGTATGCAGGGGGAGGAGGATGAGGGAAAAAGCCATGTTTTGAGTTCTTTCCTGAAGATGAGGTGCTCCTATATGCAGCAGATGTTTACAGTGAGTGAGTTCCAAATTGTGGGTGGTTTTACTGAGAAGGAGGTTCCCTCAGTACAAATTGATCTGTCCACTGGAATTAGGAGTAGAAGTGCTGAGCCAGATCTGAGGTTTCTGTTTGGCCAGTAGCGAGTAAACGTTTGCTCCAGGTATTCAGGTGCTTTATTGTGGAAGGATCGATGAGTGATACACATCGTTTTGAAGGTAACTCTCTGACCGATCGGTGCCAATGAAGAACTCAGAGGGCAGGAGATGTGTTCACTAGGACCTAAGGATAGGAGGAGTCTCCTAGCAGTATTTTGCACTTGTTGACGTTTTCTCAGATATGAGGCATAAGCTCCAAGGTATAGTGCATTGGCATAGTCAAGGCATGAAAGTATGATTGCGATAATTGCAGTAACACTGTGTAGATATGTCAGAAAAGGAAGGTGAGATCTGGGGAGATAGAGAAAAGGTTATTTGAGATTTTGAAGATAAGTTGTGTGTCATCGGCATACTTGTAGCATAATAAACCATGAGATGCAATGAGGGAAGGCAGCGATCTCAGGTATAGGTTAAAGAGGAGAGAGTAAAGAGAGGCACCTTGCAGCACCCCGTATAGGGCTGGATGAAGCGACAAGGAGAACGGAGCTAAGTGTACAATTTGTGATCTGTTGGAGAGGAAAAGAGGCAGGCCGCAATTCACTTCAGAGCTAAATCCCTGATGCTTAGGGTGTGTAGTCTCTCTGTCAGGATGGAGTGGCCTATGGTATCAAACACTGCTGAGAGGTCAAGCAGGATCTAGGCCTGCATCCATCTGAGTCGGTGTGTCTTTTTCTATTGCATCAAATCAGAACTAAGCAGGGCTCTGTTACCCATAATGTTCTGAAGCCTAATTGAGCTTCATCTTCGTTTTCTTGTTAGATTCTGAAAAGAGGCATGTAAGCATGCCGTTCAGTCAGCTAGTTTGGCTACATGCCGGTTATTTGAGATGGGTCTGTAATTGGTCGGGTCAAGACGGTCGAGGGGGCCTTTTTAAGAAGAGGCTTGATGGAGGAAGTTTTAAATTCTGCTGGGAAGATGCAGGAAATAAATGAAGAGTAGATGGTGGATCGTGCGAGAATGCCAGCCCAAGTGGAAGCCAAGATTTCTTTTAGCAGGGTAGGTGGGGCAATGGTCTCCTGGGGAGCCTGCTGGGAGGCAATGTGATAGTAGTGTGAGGAATTCTGAGGGGAAGAGCAGTGAGAAGGTGGAGAAAAGTGGCAGGGGAGGGTAAAGGGTTCTGTTAAAGGGGAGGAGATAGAATGGGAGGGGAGTTGAGATTTTAGACAGAATAGAACTGTGTCTCTGCAGGGCTTTGTTGTGAAAGTGGTCTCAGAGAAAGTCACAAAGGAATTGTGTGTGGCGGGGTGTGTTGGTGGATAGTGTTTGAGCTGGAAGGCATAGGCAAGACTTTTGGGTGGAGATTGGGCATCTGCACTCCAGGATATGGTTCAAGACTTTCCGTTTTTTGTGTGCTTGCTGGCATTTTCTGTTTGATAAAGGCGAGAGGGAGTTGAGTGCTTCAGAAATCCAGTTATCATTGTTATACATGGTGAACTGATCCGTGGAAAGAGAAAGGGTGGTCTGTGAGACAAGTAGTATCTCTGCCAGGTCAGGGCTCACTTTGATTTTTTGTCAGATGTGGCATTGGGTTGGGGATCCAGAGGCTACCAAAGGGCGGGGGGACAGAAGTACCATGAGGACAGGATGAAGAAGATGGCAGAATGGTCTGGCCATATGAGTGGGAGTGGTGGTAACGTGTGAGGTAGTCCAGGCATCCAAGGATTGAATCAAAGGCAGGACCAGCAGAGTGTGTGGGTGCTGAGATCATTGTGTTAGCTGCAAAGTTTCCAGGTTAATCGAGTAGTGTGCAGGTCATTGAATTAAGGGGTATGTCAAACCAAAGGTTGAAATCCCCTAATACTGTTAGTTGGGGGGTAGGAGACCATGGTGGCTGCAACAGAGTCGCTTAGGGATCCAAAGGTACTATTGTTTCCTGAGGGGCGGGGTTGATATATAAGTGTGAAGAAGTGTGTAGAGATGAGGGAGAGCAGGAATTTGACTAGGAGGGATTCACAGTCTGGGTTTGCGGGACAAGTTGTCAATATGAGAAGCAGAGAGAGAGATACTTTGAGGAGGATGGCAATGCCACCTACTTGAATGGCCTGGTCTTGGATGTTTAGTTTGTATTTCAGTGGGAAGGCCTTGTGCACTGAAGAGGGAAAATGGGACACACATCTGGGACACAGTCTGGAACAATGAAGTGACAAATTGGACACCTATAGCGATGGGAAAGACATGCACACCAGCCAATGATCAGACCAGTCCATTGTCCACCACTGACACACAGTCATACTTTGTTGCCAGCACAAGGTACACCGCAAGCTGGGAACAGCGATGGTCCCAGGCTTGGGGGCTCGCGGATGAATACGAGGGGCTCACAATGACGCCACTATAGTCTAGCGAATCACTAATTGTCCCCTTGTAATGACTTTTGTGTAACAATTGTTAAGGACAGCCCAAGCATACCACCTGACCCTCTCTCCTCCACTAACCGTCTCTTCAATATGTATCTATACTGACCCTACCACTCGGGGAGCCAACCCGAGATGGCGTTAGGTTTTGGGGCCAGTCTTCCTAGGTGATGCACGTAGCCGCGTCATGCAGCTAGAAAAAGGGCCTGTGAGCCCACCATGATCGAGAGGTCTCTTGGATGCCTATGACCTGTGAGCCCGTCCCTGCTTGTTTCATGTAATAAACAGCAGTAAATCTTTGCTCTTCTGTGTGCCTCATACTCTGTTGGGACGTGAGAGGAGTTGGGGCCTCCCCAACCCCGGAGGTCCACGGACAGCCCTGCCGGCCCCCGGGAAATTACCCCAACAGCACAATGGGTAGGAAATCTTGGGCAATCCAGTTTTCATGATGAAAAGGATGTTAGGACACTCTGTTATCATATATGTTTTGACAATTTATTTAGAACGATCTGGCATTGATGAGAAAGCATTTGAAGAGCCTTTTAATTAATTGTTTGTTTGAGGCTGGGGGCTTTAGGTGCTAGGTGGGAGCTTGGTGTGGTGGAGGGTTGTCTGCGTATGGATGGGATTGTCTCAAAGCAGAAGGAGAGCAAGATAGTGGCACATGGGGTGTTGGAGGCTTTGTGGAGAAGGCTAAGGTGGATGGGGTGGTTGGAAGGTCATTAGGTAAAATGGCTTGGTGAGTTGATGGTATATGCTAAGTAGGGAGTAAGTATTCAGGTTGCTGGGAGATCGTTGGTCTGAACAGGGAGAGTATGTGGTAATAGTTGAAGGGGTAGAGGCAGTCAATTTCTGTTTTAGGGCTGGGGATCCAATGGGGGTGGGGAATCAAGAGACAATCTCCTCTGAGTGTGGGTGGTGAAGTGCTTGGCTTGCAGGCTTTTAAGGCTATTTAGCAGGCTGAGGAGGGATTTCATTGGATTTGGGGGAGTTTGGGAAAGGGCGTGGGTGTAGGTGTGTGTGTTTTTATTTTGCTTTAGTGGTCAAGAGGTATTGTAAGGGAAGCAAGTTTTCTATTGCATCTGTTATTAGAGGGTGCTCAGGGTGTGTGGGTAAGAGTAGGAGGATCAGAGTGGGGAGTGGAGGCAAGAATTGCTCACAAGGTGCCTATTGATGCAATGCGCAGGTCTGTTTGGGGTAGCCGAGGTACAGCTGGAAGGGTAATGCTAGTCAGAGTGAGGGGATGTGGTTTATGATAGGGTGGATTGAGTGCAAGGCATGGACCGATGGGCTATGGGGGTGTGTTTGGACAATGTGGTACTGGTTGTAGAGTCATGGGGGGGATCGCATGTGTAGAGGTGATTCTCTCAGGTGTGCTATGTGCCGGGGGTGAGCAAAAGGAGTCAGGTGTTGACTGAGAAGTAAAGGTACCAGTGGCAGCTGTGGATTCTGGAGAACTGCGCGAGGAGTATGAATTATGCTGTTTGGTAGCAGGGTCAGAGCGGGAGTTCCGAATGTTATAATGTGGTGTGAAGGTTTGAGATGGGGTGGTGAAGGAGTGGGCAGTGATGGTAGGGTTGATGAAGGAGGGTGGGCAGGTGGAGCAGGGAGAAATACATGCTATGGTCAGAGTTGGAGAGAAGGTGTGCCCAATGGATGATGGTGAAGAGGGAGGGAGGGATTTGATAGGAAGCAGGGTGTTCTGGGAAGAAGATGAGTGGAGATGGGACGGGTGCAAATGTAAGGTGTTAGCTTGGCAGGGTGTATTGATTCTGAGTGGAGAGGTAAGATTGTTGCTCGCAGTGTGTGTAGATCATTGGTGGGTAAGGGGAGGAATGGGTTGGAAGTATGTGACAAGGGAAGACGCTTACATTCTGGAGGTGGGCGAGACTAGGTTTGATGAAGGAGAGGTGAATGTCAGGTGTCCAGTGAAGATAGGAAGGCTGTGAGATGAAGGAAGGTGTGTGTTCATCAAGGAAGGGCAGTTGGGGTGTGAACTACTGTAAGAGGGTTGCTGCTGTGTTAAAGGATGTTGTGAGCAAGTGGGGTATGGGTGAGGGCAGAGGTTGTAGTTAAGGGACAGGTGGAAGGTGCTTCTAGTTGCATCTCTTGAATGCTTGGGTGGGTGGAGAGGATGAGGGAGTATGAACAGTACCCGCCTCAATGATCAGCGTCATTCCTGCTGCGCCATCTCATTTTGGTACTATTGGCCATGATTGGAGGCTCGATGAATGATAGATATTAGCTTTTTGGCATGGATGCAACTATCTATGCAGAATTTGGAATCTCAAGTTGTATAGATTGAGACCAGTTCTGCCTAAGTGTGGCAGGATTCAGAGGAAATAGATAATGAACCTGCACTGCTCCAGTGAACTCAAGTTCAGAGCAGGATACATTGAACTAGTGTTGTTTTGGTGTGGCCAAAATCCAAGCTGCGGAAAACCAGATCTGTTCAATATCTGTTCAAAGTGGCAGAGTTCAAAGCCAACCAAAGCCAGCAGGAATAGAAAATGTTGCAAATCTCAAAGTAGCAAAATTCTAAATGGCAGAATTCAAAGTCAGCAGAACTTGAAATGGTGAAAACCTCACAGTAGCAGAATTAAAAATGGCTAAATTCGAAGGCAGCAGAACTTAAAATAGAGTATACCTAACAGTAGCAAAATTCACAGCTGTGAAACTCACAGTGATATCATGCAAGGTGGCAGAGTTCAAAGGTAGCAGAAAATAAAATAGTGCCGACCTCACAGTCGCAAAATTCAGACTGGTGAAACTTCACACTGGTACCATTCAAAGTGGCAGACTTCAAAGGTAGCACTACTTTAGCAATCAAAGCCAGCCGAAATAAAAATGGTGCAAATCTCAGAATTGCAAAATTCAAAATAGCAAATCTTTGAGGCAGCAGAGGTTAACATGGTGCTAACCTCACAGTAGCAGAATTCAAAACGGCAAAATTCAAAGGCAGCAGAGCGTAAAATGGTGTATACCTCACAGTAGCAAAATTCAGAGTGGTGAAACTTCACAGTGGTACCATTCAAAGTGGCAGAGTTCAAAGGCAGCAACACTTCAGCAATCAAAGCCGGCCGAAATAAATATAGTGCAAACCTCACAGTAGCAACATTCAAAATGGCAAATCTTTGAGGCAGCAGAGGTTAACATGGTGCTAATCTACCATAGCAAAAGTCAAAATGGCAAACTTCAAAGGCAGAACAGATTAAAATGGTGCAACCCTCGCAGTAGCATAATTCCGAGTGGTGAAACCTCACAGTAGCAATATTTAAAATGGCAACATTTAAGCGGCCAAACATCAAAGAGGTGATACTTCACTTCTAAACAGTAGTGTTACACGTGGTGACAACGATGATTCAGACTATTTGTATGTTGTGTCGCCCCTTACCTTGTTTTCAGTGGCGCACTTCGTCGGCAGGGGATTGCAGGGTGGGCGCCTGGCGAACAGACAAATAGGAAATTGCCCATATCCTCTGCCCTTCGCGATCTGCTCGGACACGGCTTCCCTGGGAAGCTGGGTCTGAGGCTGTTGTTTCGGGTCTCTTGACCCTCACAACAGCCAATCTGAGGTTGGGAGGGTGGGTGCTAGGAGGGGTGGTGGGTGTGGAGGAGGAGAGGTTCTGAGTGTGGATTGCACTGCATAAAGGGTATTCACCTTTTCAAAAAGAGATATGTTGGGCAGAAAGGAGATGCAAGGGGGAAGGGGCACTGCAAAGGTAGGGCCTTACCACCTCTGGCATCTTTTTCTTTGTGGTAGTGCTGCTGATGCTTGGATGGTTTCCCTGGGGGGGATGGGCCTCGATGGCTGTTGTTCCAGGTCTCGTCACCCTCACAACAGCCAATCCGAGGTGGGGAGGAGGGTGCTGGGAGGGCTAATTGGTGTGGGAGGAGGAGAGGGTCTGAGTGCGGATTGCACTGAAGAAAAAGTATTAACCTTTTCAAAAAGAGATATGGCGGGCAGAAAGGGGTTCGGGAGCGCTGCTAAGGCAGGGCCATACCTCCTTTGGCATCTTCTTTCTTGTGGCGGCGCTGCTGCTGCTTGGAGGAATGTATGGGAAACATACATGAGGGCCCACTCAATTCATGCATGCATTACTTGCAGTTTTGGTGTGTGCCAGGTCCCTGAATGCTTTGCTTTATGCTTGCATTATTTTAGCAGGTCATTTTAATTGCACCCCTTATCTTTTACTTTGCTCTTAAAATGGAGCTCTGCCTGGGCACCTCGTTTGTTGTTTGCCCTCACCACTCCAGCAGGAGCCAAACCTTAGCCTAGGTCCTGTTCATTTTGATTGTTACTGATGTACGCTTGGATTCTAAGGTGCTGCATATCCATGCAGAATAATTGTGGATTGAGCGTTGCAAATGCACATGAAAAGCATGCCTTTCTGCACTCATCGGCAGCCATTACGACTGTGCTCCAACCCAACTATTACGCATACTTACAGTTACGGGCGGATTCCCAAAATCAAGGTATGCATGGGCCGGCTGATTTTATGTGGGCAAAGGGCTATGGACAATCCCATAATCATCTGGTCCAGTGAGTGTATTTGCAGTGATGGTCCTTGTAGGGTAACGTCACAAAAACCAGGCATAGAATAAACAACCTGCTATGGAAAAAGGCCATGTGCACCATTATTTTTAGAAGAACAAGAGCTTTATTGTGTATACAATGCACCATTGAAGACCCACATCAAGAGAAATGTGCTAAGGTGTTTGAGGCAGGCATGGGCAAGTTGAAGGGATTTTGTACACAGGATTGTTCTGAATTCAGGCACAGTACTGACAGGCCCTTGCCACTCCCCTCAGACAACAAGTAAGACAAACTTGAAAGACTGCAGAGTGAAGGTATTATTGAAAGCATCAAGTCGGCTGAATGGGTCAGCCCCATTGTTGTATCAAAAACGAAGAATCAAAAGCTTCAGATATGTGTAGATCTGTGTGATTTTAACAAGGATATACAGCTAGACAAATACCCATTCCCTTAAATCTCAGAAATGTTAAAATACATACAAGGAGCCGACACGTTGACAACGCTAGATCTGTCATCAGTATATCACCAGATTACGTTAACAGAAGACTGCGGAGATCTCATGCTGTTTATAAAACCAATTGGACTTTTCCGAAACATCAGAATGCCATTCATACTTGCTTCTGCAGCTGCAGTGTTCCAAAGGATCATAGCGATGGTTTTGGAAGGACTGACAGGAACAATGGTTTCCCAAGAGGAAAGTTTGGTGTACAGTAAAGGATGAACAGAGCATGATGATAGACTGAGAGCAGTTTTTGACAGATTATTAGCGAAAAGATTGAAAGCAGAAGACAGCAAATGCAAGTGCAGGAAGACACAAGTACATTACCTAGGGCATGTAGTTAGTGGACAAGGTTACAGACCTAAATATGATGTGATTATAGTCATAGGAAATGCAGCCAACCCAACCAACGAAGAAGAGTTCAAGTCATTTGTAGGCCTAACAAAGTATTACGAGTTCATACAAAATGTGCGAGTACCTCACAACCTTTTAGGACATTGATGAAAAGGGGCACAGCGTTCGAATGGTCACCGTAATGTGAAAGTGCCATGAAAGATCTCAAGAAAGGAGTATCTACAGCACCCAACTTACAAGGTTTTGTTCTAGGCCAGTAACCAGGATTACAGTACACGCAAGTGGGAGAGGTTTGGGAGCAATACTATCCCAAAGTGTAGATGGAGAAGAAATGCTTATCTTCTATGCCTCCAGAGTGCTGTATGAGAAATAAATTAAATATTTGTTGATTGAGAAAGAAATGTTGACTTGCGTGTGGGGCGTCAACCATTTAAGTTAATATGTATGGGGAAATCTCTTTATGAACAATACCAACTACAAGCCTCTGGTGTAAGTCTTGGCGGTGAAAGGGATGTATAGGGCCACTTCCTGGTTGGGAAGGCTCTCATTGAGACTACAAGATTATGATTATGAAGTAAGGTATGTACCGGGAGTGAACAAAAAGGTAGCTGATTTTTTTGTCAAGGTTCCCGATAAAGCAAGAAGGTGAGGAGGATTGCAATAAATGTGTAGCAGTAGTGTTGGAAGCAATATCCAAAAATAAAAGGGATGAAAGTGCAGATAAGGATGAGATAAATCCAGAGATTAGCGAGTATGTCACTAAAGGGTGGCCTTCAAGGCAACATATTAGGCACGATTTGGTACCTTATCGGGAAGTCAAGGAAGACTTGTCAGTATAAAATGGCATTTTGCTGAGAGAGCTGAAGCTTATGCCACCAGAAATGATGAGAACAAGTATTATAGAGTTGTCACACCAGAGTCATTCAGGCATAACAGGAATGAAACAAAGAGTCAGTGATAGATATTGGTGGCCTGGTATTGAATTGAGAGGACTGTAAGAGATTGGAGGGAATTTCAGAAGTTCAACAAAAGTTGCACGGTGATGAAGGTGGGTCTCAAGCCAATTGTACACCCAAAACTGGCATGAAAACAAGTAGGGATTGATGTAGTAGGGCTTTTCCAAATACTTAGGCCAGAGTTGAGCTTCATGTTGGTGATGCTAGACTACTACACAAAGTGGATTGAGGTTAGGTTGGTGAGAGATGCAGGATCAGGAGAGGTGATAAAATGTATTGAGGAAGTCGGCAGGCGAGAAGGCTACCCTGTGGTTGTCATAAGTGACAATGGAGCACAATTAAGGGAAAACAGACTACTGAATTGCTAGGGAAGTTGAAATTAACTGGATGTTTACAGCATTGTACCAGCTGGAGTCCAGCAGGTTACTTGCAACGTATAACCGAGTGCTGCTAGATACTGTTGAGCTGGCTGATGAGCTGGCATACCACCAATGCCAGGAATAGCATTGCCGTATGTCAGCACTCATGGGGACAGTGTGGAGCATGAGAATGCATGTGAACAATGTGACTCGGGTGTCACCATTTAGATCAATCAGAGGCACAAAACACAAAACTAAACTAAATCCGAGTTGGGTGAATGAGTAGAGTGTTCATGGAGAGGTAATGAATTAAAAAGTCTGGGGACGTATACAGGAAAGCAAAGAAAATATGTTGGAAGAATAACAGGCAAGAAAGACCAGAGCGGTAATAGGTTGAAGCCATGAGATTGGGTGAGAATAAAGAAAGGAAGAGAGGTGAAGAAAGGATTATCAATGTTTTCTGATCCATGGAAGTGAGGGAAGTATTTGAAAATGCTGCGTGAGAGTGGCAGATGGGGAATATGGAATTTCAATAAAGTGAGTTAATGGAGACATGATTGGGTGAGCATATGCAAGGATCGAGAAGTATATCTCCTCAATCATCGTTGTCCCAGTGGGAAGGGGTGATCAAAAGGATACATCAAGCTGTTGATGACAATGATGGAAGCAGAGTGGGAGGTACAAGGATTTGGTCAAGTGAAGAAGTGTCAATGAATGTTCATGAAGGAAGCACTGGGTGCTCATGGGGAGGCTCAAGGAAAAGAGTGATGAAAGCACTGGTGTGCTCTAAGGATTATGTCATGCGTTAAAGAGATTACCTGCGTGGTATGCCATGCAAATCTATGCCTCATGTTCTTTAGTGTTAATTCATATGGCTGTTTATTTTATCTTAGTGTTGTTTTGTTTTTTTAGATTTCAGATAGCTTAGTTATGATTCAAAGATGGATAGTTAAGTTCTGTTTAGTTCTATTTAAGGAAGGAGATGTCCAGCATGGGACAGTACGATGTTCTGCATTCCAAGTAAGATGTGCTTGGAATGTGTAATGCGTGTTGTAATGACACAAAGGAGTTGATGTGGAGAGGTTTGGCGGAACGGTGCTGCAAGCTAACAAGAATAGTTTACGCTAATAAATAAAATGCTACCTGCTTTGCTGCAGTCATAATTAAAGAAGACTTCATATTATCCATATGTAGGTGCCCAGTGGACACTTTAGTGAAGACCCATGTGAAACAGACTGACACTGGAGGCCAATAGGAGGATCTGGATACTGTTGTCAGTGCCTCCTTGTGACGTTCTAATTTTCCCGTGGCATCTGTTCCTGAATTCCTCTAAGTGGGATTTCTTGTTGGTACTGAGAATGTGGGAAAAGTCAAAATGACTTACTTCTCTGTAATGCTCTTTCTGATGGAAGCTCCTCCCACAGATTCCTCATATATGATATTCTATCTCAAGCACATATGCCTTCTGATGTGATTTCATAATCAGGAGTATGGTGTGGCTCTGCATCGGCTCTGCTTGGCACCTCTGCGTGCCCTGTGTCAGACATGACATCGGGGAAAGTATATACAGAGCCGCTGTGCCCTATGATCTCAGTGCCTTTTGTGCCTGACCACTGTACGCTTCGGGAATAGAGCTACATTTAGCTTTCTCTGCATCATGCCTAATTCCACTCAGAAGACAAGCCCTGCAGGAATTGCTGACAACAGATATCGCACCAGAAGCAAGTACAAGATTAAGTACGGCTTTGCCCGCATTACTCTCTGCCCTGGAATCACGATTTGTGGACTGCCATACTGTTGCAATCCTTTTGTTCCCTGTTCATTATACAGAAGGCTTGCTTTCTCTTTCAACAATTTAGCCACGCCCCTTTCTGAGCCAACCCTTCTTATTGGGAACATGCGCGCACCAGTGCGCGCACCAGAAGCAAGAACCGGATTAAGTACTGCTTTGCCCGCGTTACTCTCTGCTGTTGAATCATGATTCGTAGACTGCCATACTGTTGCAATCCTTTTGTTCCCTGTTCATTATACAGAAGGCGTGCTTTCTCTTTCAACAACTTAGCCACGCCCCTTTCTGAGCCAACCCTTCTTATTGGGAACATGCGCGCACCAGTGCGCGCACCAGAAGCAAGAACCGGATTAAGTACTGCTTTGCCCGCGTTACTCTCTGCTGTTGAATCATGATTCGTAGACTGCCATACTGTTGCAATCCTTTTGTTCCCTGTTCATTATACAGAAGGCGTGCTTTCTCTTTCAACAATTTAGCCACGCCCCTTTCTGAGCCAAGCCTACTTATTGGGAACATGCACGCAACAGCGCGCACGCAACAGAAGTAAATACCGGATTAAGTACTGATTTGCCTGCGTTACTCTCTGCCCTGGAATCATGATTCGTGGACTGCCATACTGTTGCAATCCTTTTGTTCCCTGTTCATTATACAGAAGGTGAATTATATAAGAATATTCAAATCCACGTATATGCTTTATTGTTTGTTTGTTTGTTTAGGCGTGCTTTCTCTTTCACCAATTTAGCCACGTCCCTTCATGAGCCAAGCCTACTCATTTGGAACGTGCACGCACCAGCGCGCACACACCAGAAGCAAATAGCGGGGAAGCGGTACCGATCAGTCCTGGGTGAGCCAGACTGCTTTTGCGACTTTCACTGAGTGCACATTGCTCAGTGGTGCCACTGACTCGTGTTTGCAGCTTACACCACTTCTTTGTTGGTCATGTGGTGTGTGTATGCTGACTAAATTGTACACTTTAAAAACTGGCATGCCGAACGATCTGAGCATCACTCCTAGAGTGACAGAGCGTAGCCGTTCCAATCGCATTTCACTCAAGGCCATTGTTCTGACCCCTGTTCCCTCAAGCAGAGCCCAATTACAACTACCAAATAAGGATATTCAGATGTTTTGTGCCACGCGTAGTGACATCAATGCGGGCTCACAAACAAGTCAAGGTAACGATACTGCCTCACCTAAGGAAGCGCCGCATGGCCATATACTGGAGGGCTCAGTTGATAATCAGGCAGTGCCTCTAGCAGTCAGCACGCCCGTTCCCCCACATGTAATATCAGATCAAACCATCCTTAATGTAGCGCAGTCACCACCAAAAGCACTGCTGAATGTTGGGGGATCGGCGCTGCACACCATCTCAGAACAAATACACGTGAGCACTGTATTTTCAGACTTCTCGATTCAAGTATAGGTGAACAGAGCATTTGCAATTCTACACACTCACCTGATTATCGTGCGCGATGCTCCGCGGACTCGTCTGTGTCAGTGACATATGCCCAACCGACACCACGCAAAACCATTTTAACCCATGTACAGTCACAGAGTGTTAATCAAAACACGATGGTAGAAATTGCTCTTACTGCAGTTAATACGACCATTAACAGTCTTTATAAGCTATTTGAATCCCCAGAAGCTAAAATCACTCTCCAGTCTGCACACATTCAGCAAATTACCAACTGGATCAATAAAATCAATGCTAATAGCCAGGAGCAAGACTGTGGCTGCAAACTTTGTAAAGCATCTGCCGCAGGTCCTGTGCTGGTACCAGGATTGCAGAGTGCTGTGGTTGCTAAAGTTCCATCTGGGCTTCCACTCTTCGAACAGGTCATACGACCGGTTGAGGAGTTCATAGATTGCGATAAAACCGACGATCATAATGATTCGTGGGTGAGTGTTGATCCAACTAACTCTGCAAACCCAATCGATCGAGAGACAAATCCGTTTGACATATTACGCAACCAATAGCATGTAAAGAGTGACAAAAGGGGTCTTCTTTAAAAGTTCATCAACTAATGACGCAAAAGAAAAATAAAAGCATCAAAAATGTACAGCGGCCTCATTTGGCGGCGACCAAGGGCCCTAACACAATTGGACGAGTTAATAATCCTCCCCCGTCTGTAGCCCAACGCACTAATGCTCGGGGTGCGAGTAAAGTACTGAATTCTAACTCTTCGGTAATGGTGCTTGACCAAACAATGCGTGAGCATGTTCTCACACATCCGCCTCTGGATGAATTCTTGGGGTCATCGAACAGAACAAAGACATATGCTCAAAGTGTGCTCACACATCCTTCTCTGACTGAAACAATAAAGATGTCTGAACAGAAGAGTAAGGGCATATATGTTACAAGCAATGCACAGCATATTGCTGCCTCTGGAGAATATAAAATCACTGAGAAAAAGACCAGAAGAGACCATGATCCTGATTTGGATGCAAGGTCTAAAGATATAAAAGAAGCAGTCGATGCATATCTTGCACTGCGTCTTAAAGATAAAACAATCTTGCCCTCTCTTGTGGCGGCTTTGGTAAATGCTGCTCTACCTGAAGCCAGGACAGGGCCCAGGTCACAACAGCAGCTATTATAACATTACCTGAGCCAGCATCTAGGTGTTCAAGATCGGCTGTGTCCTCTAGTGCATTGACACACTGTTATAACAAGGGACCAGCACCCAGTAAAGTGCTTCTGCAAAGTGAGATGCACACAAACACATGCACATCTGTGAACAGTAAACAAAAAACAAATGTGGCATTTCACTCTTTGATTATGAAGTGTCATGACGCACCCTTTGCAAAGTATGACCTGAGTCGATCCAGTGTCTTCAATACATTTGGCGAAGTCCCTGCCTTGGAAGACATTGTTTCCAGAGACATTTTCAGGTAGAGTTCTTGTGTGACGGCAAATGGACGATTGTTAGATTCTGGATGTCTTCAGGTGTGATCCTCAACACTATTTGGAAGGCCAAGATGCATTTGCTCAGGTTGGGCTTCCTCATAGCACAAGATACAGAAAATAAACTCAGTAGGCCTGTTCCTACGCAGCTGTTATTGTGCTCATTGTTTAGAGCGCGCTGTCTCCTATGTAGAGGAGTCGCAATATAATAATGCATAACCATTAGTGAAATCAACATTAAAAAAGATGTCTCTGGGAAGTTGGAACTCACTTGATCACTCTCATATGCAATCAGCTACAGACAATCATATTGAGAAATTTGAGATTATAGTATTGCAAGAAACGTAGATGGTTGACACTCCCATTTGGGATGACCACGATATTATTTCACTCCCTGCCAAAACCTCATCAAGAGATAGACCTACATCGGGCCTGCTCATGGCCGTGAGGACAAGTGCAGGGCTGGCGATTCACCTGAGGGCTGCTCCGGATGACTTCTTCCAGCTGGTTCGTATTACTTATCACCATCAGAGTTTAGCTCTTATAAATTGTTATAGAAATCCAGCAGGTATTTCGAAGGATGCATTTTATAAGCCATTGGCCAACTTACTTGAGGTCATAGCCATGACTGATGGCATTACCAGTATCATCATTGCAGGCGACCTCAATTTAGATTGTGTAAATGCTAACAACCGATCAAATCATCTTGAGGTCATTAGATAGACCATGTTTATGTCAGAGGGAAATTTTCGGATGGCAACTGGCTCACTGCCAAGTGATGTGCCATCACAACACACTTGGCAAAGACGCTCTTCGACTATCACAACTGATTACATCTTCATGAATGAGTCCTTTTTTAAAACAGTCAACAGATTCGAAATTATCAGCCAGACACATAGTGATCACAATATGCTGACCCTCTATTGGGTGTGGGACAGCAGTGACTGTTCTAATAACTCTGAGCCGGAGGAGCCTGAGAAACTGCAGCGTTTTTGAAACACAACCGCGTTGCGTTTCTGCCGGCCGTGGCTATCACTTTGGGACTCTCTGGCTCCCCGGGGGGAGCCCGAGTGCCCCAAAGTGAAAGCTGCTGTAGGCAGAAACACAACATGGGTGTTTAGAAATGCTGCAGTGCTTCTCACTGCGGCAGCTTTCGCGTGGACTCCAAGCGAAAGCTTCCACAGTGAGAAATACAACGTTTTTTGATTTGTAAATGCCGCAGTATTTACAAATCCAAAAACGTTATTATTCTGAATGCGGCAGCTTTTGCTCGGAGTCTCCTGGACTCCCTCAGGGTTGGGGGAGCTCAGGAGACTCCACACGAAAGCTGCCGCTGTCAAAATAACAACGTTGTTGTATTTGTGATTGCTGTGGTTTTCCAACCACGGCAATCACAAATACAACAACGTTATATTTTTAATTGGTGCGCCTTGGCTTTTTGCCTTCATTTTATGTTTTCGGTGCTTCCCTGGGCTTGAGGAGCACAGAAGACATATAATTAAAGTGAAGGCAGCCTCCTCAGCTCTGCTCGGGCTGCAGTAAGAAAATGCTCCCAGTAGGGGGCTTTTGCTGCTTGTTTAGTGCCGCAAGGGCAGAGCCGAGGAGGATGACTTCAATCACAAAATGGATGCCACCTAGTGCTTGCAATTTTAACATTTGAGCTTCATTTGCTCGAAACTTTCCATAGGGACTTAAAAAATATATATATATTTTAGATATTTGTTTTATTATTGGCCATATTTTTGGCCAATAATATTTCTGACCGAACTATTCCTTTAAGTTACATCGCAGACATTGGGCTGCCATACTCAACAAAGCAAAAACAAAGAGGTGATGGCTGGAAGGTTAACCACTGGCGTTGCTCTGGGCCACCTTCCAGACCATCGTTCTTCGCCTGCCAAGCCATTACAGAAGGGGGAAAACCATATTCAAATCAGGCTTGGTCCCACCCCAAACACGTGTCTGGGATGCTGTTGGCACTCTTGTTCAGAGGAGAATTTCCTAGCATTTCGGTGCTTTACTGCTGATATGTTTGGGATATTTCTTCTCTGTGAAAGACAGTGAGCTAAAGACTCTGGGTAAGTCTTTCATAACCAGGACTAATCTCTGGCAGAGGGACTCCCAGGACCCCCCTTTTTAATTTGCATATTTAAGTAACTTTGGGTCTCACCCTAAGTTACTAGGGGAATCCAGATGTGGACCCCTTGCTCACTATTCTTAGAGAGGCACAGCTCCTCCCTACTGATGAGGTCCAACCAGACCGAAACACGTGTCTGGAGATGCTGTTGGTACACTTGTTCAGAGGAGACTTGCCTAGCATTTCGGTGCTGGACTGCCCCAGTGCAGGACAAAGACTGATATGTTTGGGATATTTCGTCTCTGTGAAAGATAGTGAGCTAAAGACTCTGGGTAAGTCTCTCGTAACCAGGACTAATGTCTGGCAGAGGGACTCCCAGGACCCCCCTTGTTAATTTGCATATTTAAGTAACTTTGGGTCTCACCCTAAGTTACTAGGGTAATCCAGACGTGGACCCCTTGCTCACTATTCTTAGAGAGGCACAGCTCCTCCCTACTGATGAGGTCCAACCAGACCGAAACACGTGTCTGGGGATGCTGTTGGTACTCTTGTTCAGAGGAGAATTGCCTAGCATTTCGGTGCTGGACTGCCCCAGGGCACGACAAAGACTGATATGTTTAGGATATTTTTTCTCTGTGAAAGATAGTGAGCTAAAGACTCTGGGTAAGTCTCTTGTAACCAGGACTAATGTCTGGCAGAGGGACTCCCAGGACCCCCCCCTTGTTTATCTGCCATACTCAACAACATCTTTCAAGTGATCTTGAAAACTCGCACAATTCCATCAAGTTGGTGCAGATCCTTGATTGTGCCTATATTTAAGAAGGGCTATCGCTCATCCCCAACAAACTATCGACCAATCGCGTTGCTTGATGCGCCCGGTAAGATCTTTACACACTTGGTCCTGAGAGACTTTAATGCATTGACACGTGCGCATCACCAACGCAACCCGAATCAAACAGGTTTCGTGGCAGGTTTGGGGCAGCGGTCAACCTTCTCTGTTTGAATGCCATTAAAACACAGGCCCATTCGACCAGACAGCCGATATACATGGCGTTTGTGGATCTGCATTCCACGTTTGATTCCGTTTTAAGAGTGTTACTAATGTCGAAATTATTGAAGGCAGCATGTCCATCACACTTGTGGATATAATCTATGGCCTTCATTCCCAGACTTCCATCCAGATTAGACTAACACTAGAGGGTCTGCTTTCAGCGCCCATTCCAACCACGAGAGGGCTGAAGCCAGGATACACCTGGCTCAGCCCTCTTCAATTTCTTCATACATGATAATTAAATAACATCCCAATTCGAGCATTATGGGTATGCAGATGACATAGTACCCATATCAAAAACGCCAATGGGTTTGCAGAAATTGTTAACAGCTCCAGTACTCTATATAGATCAAAATGAGCTGATAATCAATTTACAGAAAATGCAAATTGTTACCTATCTACCTACTAAATCATGTAGAGGCAAAATGCATTGGAAAATTAAAAATGTGAAGCTTGAAGTAGTGCCACGATACATGTATTTAGAATGTTGTTTGATGGCATACCCTACCCTGACACGCACATGTCGTCCATTGAGCAGAGGTTGGCCACTGCCATATCGCAGACCAAGGTAATACGATTCAAATTCGGGAAATGTTCTCTAACACCAGCTTTAACATACTGGAATCAGAAGATTATTCCAACGTTATTATATGGATTGGAGACCAGAGCAGTGTTACATAGCTCATATTTCAACAAATTAGAGGCCACATTTTGGAGAAAAGTGTTACATCTCCTGCAACGTGTGCCAGGCCCATGGATGCGTTATGAATTGGGGCTCATCTCACTCAATGCTCTCTATCATTGGCGCTTATGCACACTTTTGCGTAAATGTTTGATGTCAATCGATGTGAATATTGTGTTCAGCACGTTATCAATGTGTGTATTTTCTTCTGATCAGTCATTTGTAAAAGTATGGACTAAAAACATACATCGCATACTGGCTCAGGCGGATGTCTCCATAGAAATACTTGCCAAGGACCCTGAGAGCAAAACTGAAAATCTATACAATGGATTGGATTAACACAAGAAGTGCGTGCCTGATCTATAAACATTTTGCAAGCAACCACTTAGCAGAAAAAAATGTAGGGTTATGGAACCCTATCTGTGCAAGTCACCTTCACCTTTCATCATATCTGCAATATTGAGACTTCGCCTAAACCTATGGCCGACCAGAGATCTATTGGCCGAACGAAAGATAATCTCTTATGATCAGAATTTCTGTCGCTTTTGTCGTGATCAAACATGTAAAGAAACTGTTGAACACTTGATCATTGATTGTCCAGCCCTTATTCAAGTTACACTGAAATATTTTGCAAATCATCTAGGCTATATTGGTGGGTTGTGCCCAGAAGCAAGGTGGGCGCGCATTCTAGCCACCGAGTTGGACAGTATTCGAATTTCAATTGCAACATTTTTGACAGCCTTGGTTTTGAATGGGCCCGACGGATTGGAAAAATTATAACTTGACCAGGGATGTGGGTGAGCGTGGAATCAAGGTGTCATTAGGTGGTGAGGGAGTGGGTGTTGGTCCACAAAAACAAAAACAAAAAAACACTGATCATGTAAGTCTTTGTTTCAGGGACATTTCTGTTTTTTCCTGATTGTATGTCACGTATGAAAAATGTTTTACATTTTAGGTAACATTCTATATACATACATTATGATTAATGTGTATATGTTCTTGGAAATATTTTGAATTATATTAATTGCATTTGTAATCTGCTAAATGGATCTTTTCTATGATAAAATGTATTGAAAAGTTGATTGATTTCAGCTAAATCAATAAAATTATTAATAATAATAATAATAATAATAATAATAATAATAATAATAATAATAACAATATATCTGTCTCTGACCTCCACAGTGTATGTTTATACTGCTTGGGGAGGAACATGACCAGTCCAGGCATCCGAAGGCCCACTGAAATATGTGTGAAGCTTTTTTGCTTTTGCCATAAGAAGGGCAAAAGGAGTAAAAAGAGAACTCCTTCAAAATCCCCATGAGCAAAAGAAAGGGCTGAAGACTGATCACCAACCCGGCAGGATAAGAAGAAGAAGTAGCACCGCAAAAGGTCTCACTATAAGAGGCAACTCATTTAGACAACATTCTTCATCTTCAAAGAAGAGGTGCCATTGTGCCAGGGACACCTTTTAGGATTTGGCTCCACAGGTAACGTTTTGTTCTCAATGCACGGCAGGGGTATGGGAAGAATTCAGGCTGAAGATGCCTAACATCTTCTTCAATGCCCTGGCATGTTTGGCTTCGGCCTCTGCACCCTGTGCGCCCATGAGTCCTACTATGCTTGGAAAAGCCAGAAGGAACCCCATTGTGAGACCGTGACCGCATGACTATGGGCAAACTCCCAGCTCCATCAGACTTAAATTGACCCGGCATTGGTTTACCCTGGCCTAAGATGTTGGATAGGTGGTGCCAACTCTCCTGCCGAATATTCAGACACCTTAATCCATATAGGTCAGCTCAATGTCTGGATGGTTCAAGGGAGACACTGCAAGGGGAGGCACTGCATGGGCACCAGAATACACAGGAGATCCATCGGTGTCTAAATCCTGTAATGCTGGAACATCTTAAATCAATGTTTCAAGTTCAAAAGATTGTTCCAAGTACCCCTCTGTAGCACTTGATCTCAGATACCACAGGCGCTCAACAGGAATAGATCCACCTACATTTAAAAAAATGTGGTAGGGCATATTTTCTTAACCCTTGCCCACAGACCGATATCACAGCAACATGGGGCCCCAGGCTAGAGTTCTTCCCAGACAAGAGGGTGTTATCTCAGTAGGTGAAGAGTGGCCCTTATGTGCCACAAGAGGCACTGCATAGTCCATCAGGTCCATTGAGAAAAGGTCTTCCACCTTCTATGGGTTCTGGCAGAATGGCGGCCCTGAAGTCTTCAATAGCCCGGAGCAGCGCTGTTCAACTCTTCTGCAGAGATTGACTGGCCATGTGGAAAAGCCACGAGTCACTTCAGTGCTCTCCCAGTGCCCAGATTCTTTAAGAACAAATGTGGGGGATGTTTTCTTCCAGAACACTAGCTCTTGCATCCATTCATAGCTTTTGCAGGAAAAGCTATAATTGAATGTCCCCACATAGACAGGACTCCTTTACTTTACAACTCAAATGCTTGCAGCGTTCTATGTAATTCAACATACATGCCTAGAAGAACACAAATCAAACTGCATATGTCACTGATTGAACCAATAATACTGAAGTGTCTGTGATGATAAAGCAATGAATATACACACATTGCCTGAGGGCAATTACAAATGACTAAACCACAATTGTGTGTAAGCTCCAATGCTTTAGTCTCTAAGTAATACAGAGGTATCACCATTCAAGTAATAAACCTGTAATAAAATAATGTACATCTTAAGCAAAACAAATGTTGTGGTCAAATCCCATTTCCCTTCTTTTCACGCTGCATACGTACTGTGATTTAGTGTGAAAGAGCTCTCCAAAGTGCTAAGGTGTTGAAGCCTAGCTTGAAAAACTCCTGCTCTAGTTCGAACAGCCGGCATTGTCTGGGATTTCTTGTCAGCCCCAGAATACTTCGATGACCAGGCATCATGAATCCTAAAACAAAAACATTTCAGTATGGGTCAATCTTACGGCAAGAGCGTAACAGGTTCAACTAGCCAGGCTTGTGAAACGCTCACTGAATACGTAAACATGGGATGTGGCTTGCTTTGACCGTCCCACCTGTTGTATTTCCATTACTCCAAACATCATTTTGGCCTCAGAATAAATAAATATGCTTTTTCATTGTGCTGATTTTGAAATTTGAATTATTTTTTTTGTTGAGCAAATTGTTATTATACTGGTTATATGGCATCTGTTGTACAACAAGTAATAAATGCAAATTTTAAGAAAAAAAAACAATAAAGAAATAATGATCGTAGCCAGTGAGGTTGGAATATAAAAAAATGGTTCACCGTGTGTGCATCTGTTGTACAAAAAGTAATAAATGCAAATTTGAAGAAAAAAAAAAGAAATAATGATCGTAGCCAGTGAGGTTGGATATAAAAAAATGGTTCACTGTGTGTGCAAATCTGCTGTATAATTGACAGTGCCAAATGTTTGAATACTAAATGAATATTTTCAGTGTGCAGATAAGTGTCTCTTTTATTGTTTCAGATATCGTCAACAAATGTGATAGAATATTAACATGCAGCATACATCTATGTAACTCAAATGCACAAATATACAAAAGGACAAATCTCCTGCACACTGTTCACAGTTTAGTCTAGTGCTACCATAAAGCAAAAAAAAAGATGATTCTTGAAGTGGGTCTCATTGTGGTTCTTGTATGCTAACCCATAATGTTCCACCATAAGCATTCTTAAAAGTCATTTAAATGTGAACATAGCAGACAAAGAAAAAGGTTTGTTCAAGCAATGGAGTTGTGGGTCATAGTTTACAACATTCATTCTTGAATCTTAAGCTAGGAATCATGGTACAATATCAAATATAAGTGTTGTCGATTTTCACATCCTTTTGTCAAATGCATGTTGAATTTGTGGCAAAAGTACATTTAACATGGATAAGTATGTAGCTTCTGTTACAATGGTATCTATCACACCATGGTGATTGTATTATATTTAGTTTACCAACACCACTCTTCTACAGAACCAATGTACCAATTAGGCAGCAAAGCATTGTATGGATGACTAGAAAAGGAACAAAATAAGGACTCCAACAGGAAAAGGCCAGATATAGAAGACAGGGTTTGTGCGGTGAGGTGGGGCACAATTCTGCGGGGGGCTTACAAAGTGCAGATACTCATTTGCAGCCTGGAAAATGTATGCAATCTTTTGAATAATACCTTGCAATATTTCGCTTCCCGAGATATCTGAAGTGAAACAAGCAGACCCTAAAAACGGAGAAACAAAAGGTCAGATGTAAATTGCACATTCCAGCATTTTTATGGAATATTTTCAAGTAATTGAGACTTACTATACACTACACACAAGGAAAAGGCAAAACATTAATGAGATTTTGGAACAGTCATGTACGGTAATGGTCATCAACTGTAGACATTGTATCCACCCTAAGATATAAACAGTAGTCCTGAACAAACATTGGACTGTAGATTTATTAAAGGAGATTTGACGCTAGTCACACTTGGCGCAACTGATACATAGGTATGTTAGGGAGAATGCTCTCTTTAGGATGAATTTCCTAACCTAGTGAGTCCCCCAGCAGCTTTGCTGGATTTCTAGAGTTTGTTTTTTTCTCCTGCCAAGAGTGAGACTCTTTTTCTCCCACTCTTGGACATGATTTATGGTGTTCCTTTGACTGTTAATGTGTTTTATGGGCTATGGGGTCCTTTACTCCATAGGGTCTCATGTGTTTTTACTATGTGTGTTACACAGCACCCTCCGTGCAATGACACAGGGGTGTCATAGTGACACCCCACCATAGACTCCATACCCTGGGACTGACTACTGTCTCCCAGGGCATGTAAAGTCACCATTGGCTTTACTAGTCCCAAATTATTAACAGAAACCAGTAAAAACCGTCATATTGTGGACGTACTGGTCGGGGCAATTCGATTGCCCCGGGGTCTGTTAGTGGAGGGGGCACGTCTCCGTCCCCCCTGATCGAGTTTTGGCTGGTGGCAGTGGATACTACTTTTTATATTCGACCACGAATATATCCCTATGGGATTTTCCCATTGTTCGAGGCTACCAACTTTAATTATTTAATTCTCATAGCCTTGAACATACCGCCGGTTTATTTAATTAATATTAATTCGCCGGTTGGTATTTTTTGCCAGGGCTCGATTCTAAAATGGCGTTTGTGTTCTCTTCTGTGACTCCAACCCAAGTTGAGCCCTTTGTTCCACTTTTTTGGTGGGCTTCTCCACAGAAGCCTCCAAAAGTGGTGCCACTCTGTCTGGGTACCACAGGGGGTGTGGGAGGGGGTTTAGGCACCCTGGACTGAGTTACCTTGGTAACTGAAGTCTCACTCTTGTGTGATTGGCCCAAGTGGTGAGCCGGCCGGCTCACCACTTAGCATGTTTGATTGACAGCTAGGCTGAGTGAATGGGGGTGTGCTGCATAAAAGCAGGGCTTTGGGGACTGGAACTTCAGAAGGCGCCACAGGACTTGAGAATCTGATGAGGGAGAAGCTGAGCTGACCTACCATGACGACACCACCGGTGGAGCCCTGCAGAACCGACTCACCACTTCCCGACGACAGAGAAGTTCTCCCGACTGGAGAGGCTTCTTCCCCTGACTGGTGGGCACAACCGGTTTACCTTCTTCTCTTCACATCCCAGGCCGTCTTGTGGTCGAATTGCCCGTGCCAAGCACCCCTGCAACCAGATAGCCACTTAACACTGGACCGCAAATAAAAGGACCGCTCCTTGTACCTGAGGACTCCGCGGCTGGTTTCTTCCCTGGCAGTGCAACGGACTCCTGTCTTCCTCCCCGACGAGATCCTTTCTTCCCCCGGACGAAGCACCGACTTGCATCCGCTGCCAGGAACAACTGCCCCTGCTGGAGTATTCTCACCACTTCAAGGTACTGTGTCCGCCAGGCCTCCCTTTCTAAAGATTGCTACAAGGTCATAATAATCCCTTAACCTTCTGGACTGGGTTGGCCGCCTTGACATTTTAACGGGTCCCTTTCTTTTGGTCCAACTCTTTTTTGAACCTTTGCAAGACTCCTGTGCACTTCAACCTTGTGACCTTGGACACATTTCGTTCTGATCCTCTTAAAGTGGATCCGGCCTTCTGAACTCTAACTTCATGGTTTTAGTTGCCTCCCTCTCTTGTTTTGTTCTTATGAAAGGGTTGGGATCTGTTTCATATTATACTCTGCTTTTCTCTCCCATCTGCGTTAAGCGCTCACCGCGGTCTGAAAATAAGTGGGGCTTTACTTAAGACTTGTCTAAAATTCTTCTAAGGGAGTGTATATCTTTTAGTGACCATGTTTTTGAATTGCTTACTATTAGTGCCTGTGTGTTTTTCTAGATGTGGTTTTAAATAAATAATTATATCTCTTTTACACCAAACTCTGGTCAGTGTTTACTTGTTCTACTGTGCTCTTCTGACCTATTGTGAATACTCTGTATACTGCCAACTCTTCTTGAGGGAAGTCTGACTGCTCAGCCACAGCTACCAAGTGAATCTGTGTGGTACAGACTGCTACCAAGTTGGTTTACTGCCAAACACCTGTAGTCTTAAATCTTTTGCAGTGGTCCCAGAGGGAACTGCACAGGTTTTTGCCTAACAAGGTATGACTGAATCAACCCAAGTGCACGTGTTTTCGCATATATCTGTCAGAGTCATGGAGGAGATCAAGTTCGTAAAACATTTGGAATGATTGAATCTGATTTGGAAATTTCAGAAAGACCTTGGGCCAATCGGACATCTTGAACGACTGGTACTTTAGACGCCAATCAGAAGAACTCACTCTATGCCAAACAATTTGAGAATTTGGGATAGAGACTGTGGGGTTAAACAAATGCCGTGCAGCTTCTGACTCTGCAGATGTGTTAAGGAGTGAGTCATGTCTGACAAACATCTGGAGAGTAGAGACAAGAAAGGGAGTGGTCAAACATGTAGGGGAGAAGTTAGAAAAGAAGAGGGAAAATATAGAAAGCACAACATTTTGCTTTGTGATGTTTAGGGACAGGGTGTTTGACTAGTTAGGAAGTTGGTTTTTAGTTGTGTACGTTTGCTTTTACTTCAGTTTGTTAATTTCTCATCTTGCAATAATTTGTGCCTTTAGTTTGTGTCTTACTTTTTTGCCCTGAATAGAGGAAGTGAAAGGAGCAGGCCCAGGAGACCTCAACTGATGTGAGCAAAGAGGAGGACTAGATGCTGGTGGAGATACTCGCTTCCTCTTCGGCATCAGGAGAATTTATCATGGACCCATAGGCTCCGCTATGGAATTTCAAGGGAGGCCGGAAAGCTGTCACATTTATTTTAGACTCACAAATATGTAGATTATTTTACTTTGTTGGGGAAGAGGCACTGCCATCAATTGTAAAGACCCATCAGGTGAAATATGCAGGTTTTAATAGTAGGTTCAATTATGATGCAACAGGGGGCTGGGAACGTAGCTTTAATTGACCACTTCTGGCGCTGTCACAGAAAGGTGCTGCATGAGTTCCATGACTTTGGTTCCACCCAGTTTCTCCCTGGACAAATGCCCTGAAGAGGGCTGTATCCACCAGCAAGAGCATTATGATACATAAGTAGCTTGATCTTTAAATGGACACCTTCTTCCCACAAACACATCACCTCCTGAAAGACTGCTAAAGCAGTAACAGGAAAGGATGAAGAATAGCACAAGGGCTCAAATTCTAATAATAGCCCTTAGCAAATGCATGCAGGGTGCTCAAGGAAGCCCATATGATTGAAAGCAAAGGATACAGCAGCCGCTATCCTCTATACAGAGTAGCATTATGTTAGATACTAAACTTCTAGAAGAATAAACAAGCGGACAAGCAGAGGAAGAGATGAACCACCAAGATAAGCCGGTTCCATGTGTTAATATCCCCACAACAATAGTGCCATACAAGAATAGCGCCATATTTTTGTGGTGATATTAAGCCATGGAACCTGCGGGGACACACCCCAGCAACCCCCATAATGTATTTAATGGAGCGGGGGACACCCCGCAACCTCCGGTCACAATAACCCCATAAATTATCCCCACTAATAATATCGCCTATGGCCTTACCCCATGACCATATGTATGGCGATATTATTGGTGGGGATAATATAACCTAATACCAATAAGCCGCTACTACATCCTTCATATTTGTAAACACCTTTAGGTAGGTAGATGGAGATTTAAATAGCTTGACATCTCACATTCACAAAGGCATCATGGTGCTAAGATTTTAATAACTCGCCTGGATGACGTACGCAGCCAACGTCTATGTTTGTATTTTATTCATATATTTATTTATTTATTTATTTATTTATGGTACAGGGTGTTCCGCCAGAAACAGAAAACAGACACAACAGTCAACAATGCAATCCTGTGCTTTGCATCAGTGAGCGAAGAAGTGGGTAAAGCTGGCAAAGAAGTGATAGACTGACCAGTGGATGGTGGGAAATACATGCACTAGGGACTGGGTACAGCACAGACCAGATATGTTACATTAGTCTGAAGGGACTGAATATACAGGGCAGTATGTGCAGTGGAGACAGGTGCAAGGGAGAGTGGGAGAAGCGTGGCTCCTTTTCAGTTAAGGAAGTGGAGCTCTAGTGCAGACTTGAAGGAGTGGATAGTAGTAGTGTTTTGACATAAAGAGGAAGGGTGTTCCAATAGTGTGGGGCTAGGAGGAAGAAGTAGCAGAAATTAGAGGAAGAACAGCGTAGTTAAGGAATGGCGAGATGTGGGAGTGCACTAGAGCAGAGGGTGCAGTGAGTAGAGTAGCTGGACATAGGATAGCCTGGGTATGGAGGCGCAAGAGCATACAAGAATTTGAATACAAGCAGTTGAACTTCTTAGAGGGACTGTTTTTTTAGGGAAAGCCAGCAGGGATTAAGGCTGTGTTTGTGGTTGTGTTTGGAGGTGGGAGAAGAGGAGGACGATGGCAGAAGGTCAGTGTGCAATATTCAGAACCAGGTTCTAAAGTAGGTTATTTGTAGAGTTATAAGTGAGAAGGGGTGGACTTTCTTTGTAGTAGGCATGTTAAACCTGACCCCAGTCTAGATAGAAGTAATTATTTGATGGAGAGAAGTCATTATTTGGCGGAAGTGACGGTTGCCACATAAAAGGACCCCAGGTTTGTGTGCCTTAGGGGAGTGGGAGAGTAAGTCAGGTGGAAATGAGATAGGTTAAAGAAGCAGAGAGGGAAGTGGAAGCAGGAAGATACATTATTTCGAACTTGAAAGAGTTAAGCATAGGACCAATCAGTGACAGATCACAGAGAGACAGGCAGATAAGTGATTAGAGAGGTCTGAAGTGAAGGTAAGGAAGGAGAAAAGGATTATCTGGCATTTGCAAAGAGGTGGCAGGTGAACCCACAGGGATCGATCTGTAGGCCCAGGAAAGAACTGTAGATGGTGAAAAGTAAGGTGCTAAGGGTGAAGCGTTAGGGCACGCTAACAAATGTAGAAGAGTCTGAAGCGATGGCCTATGAGAAAAGGATTTTAGGTCTACTTGCTACTTTTCAAAGCTGTTCCAAGATAAGGAGACACTCTAACTACTGCTCTAAGGAAGCTGACCCTCCCTTCTGCTTCCTTCCCTGTCCTGCTTCTTGCTTTATTTGGCAGGTGCTCCTCTCACCCCCCCCTGAGCTCCCTGTCATTTATTTGCCCTTCCTGAACCATCAAATCATGTAACCCCGTCAAGGGATGTGTCCTGAAATTCAAAGACGGCGAGGGTACAAAGAAAAGAGGAATGATCCGGTTACCAGTCATTTGGTCGAAAATAAATGGTCGAATGACCATTTGATCGATGTAAAATGGTCGGAAAAAAAAGGTCACATTTTTTTTTTTTTTTTATTTTTATTTATGGGGAGGTTCCCCCCAAACCCCCTTTTTCTTTATTAAAAAATATTTTTTAAGCAACCAAACTAAAAAAAAATATACAAATAAATAAATAAATAAATTGGACCTTTTTTTTTCCGACCATTTTAATTCGATCAAATGGTCATTCGACCATTTATTTTCGACCAAATGACTGGACACCGAATGATCCACCATATCAAAGATGGTTGACAGGTCAAATGGGATTATGATAGAGGATAGTTTACAGTGATGGGCAGAGGTCGGAAACTTAGAGACCTGAGTGAGAATGCTGGCTGTGAACTTCAGATTGGAGAGGGTCTTGTAGACCATTAGTGTCCAGGTAGCAGAAAATCATATAAAAGTCAAGACATGTCAGGATTTTGGAGGAGAGATGCAGGCTGACACTTGGCAAGATGTTTGGGGTCAGCTGAGTTTTTATTTTTAGATGAGTAGAACAGCTGCTGACATGAAGAAGGAAGGAACGATCTTCAAAGAGGTTGAAGATGAAGTGAAGATAAGAGGTGCAGGAGGTGTTGCCATCCCTCTGGATAGGTGCCAATTCACAGAGAGAGATTTGGAGGAAGAATGTGTGAGTGCATCAGGACATGAAAATATTTATTTATTCGTTTGTTTATTTATTTATTTATTTATTTATACAGTGTTAATGACAGTCCCGCAGGCACTGGAGCCCTAAAACAGAACACAAACACATCCAGTCATGGAGCCAGAAAAGCGAAAAAGGCTAGGGAACAGAAAAGAGAGCAAATATGCATCCTGGAGACCCAGAGACAACACTATCATCCTCCTCCTCCTACATAGTATAGAGGATCTGGTCCCAGGTCACCATTTTGAACTGTTCTTCCAACTTGGTCAAGAGCCTGTAATCTAGTATGGGCCTAAATGCCCTTCACTCCCTTTGGGGACAAGAATTTAAGAGATCAGCCTTTGCCCATTTCCACCTCTGAAACAAGTTCTATATATCTATTAACCAGAAGTTGAAATCTATGCGCTCAGCAGATGGTCAAAAGGAGGCACTGGTAAGCAAGCGGGATTAGGAGGAGAAGAATTCAATCCTGCCATCCTCCCCCACGAGAGATGGGTGAGATAAAGCCACATTAAATTGGTGTTGTAACCTAATTGTTAAAGTCCTGGGATGTTGCCTCTTCTCTATCACTGGGTCTTTCATTGATTCACATGCTAGAATAATTTCCTGTCGTCAGGCTGCAATCCTTGTTAAATCATACATGCATAGCGGTAAGAGAAAATGCTTTTAGATCACAGCCTATTATCCTCATTATGGACCTTTGTTTCTAATTCTTCTTCGACCAATGAGGCAAGGAGACTGAGGATCCACATCTGGCACCCATGTTATATTCTTTCCCAGCATTTTGTGCAGGGGAGTTCTCAAGCATAGCCCCTACTATTTGGCCATTTTCGAACCTGTAGGTGTTTCAAAACAGTTCCCTGTGGACCTCTTTTAACAATATGCCTATCCTTCTTTGGGGATCATGCTCCCTGTGCTGTTCCAGCTCTTTGAAGCTCACTTGTTTCCTGCTTCCCCATCCCCTACCAGCCCAGTCTTCAGACCTCTTATCTGATAAGGAGAGTGAGGCGGTTCCCAAGGCAGAGACGTCCCTTTTCCCCATGTGGGAAGAACCATGTATATTTGAAAGATCTCCACAAGGACTACATCTACTGCATGCACTCTCTTCAAAAACCCTACTTTTGCAAGTTCTTCAAGTCTCTTTCTACTAAGATGCTCAATGATAGAAGATGCTAGAGGACACAGGCTACTTTCTTTTTTGGCAGGCACGTCAGCTATGCCCGAGGGGAAGAACTTGTGAACGCTGCTCCTACTTCACCCCTCTGCTTCACCACTCTGAGAAGAGGACAGCCCTTTCCAAAAAGGCAAACAGTAATTCAGTGTCATCTGACATGCAACCAACCTCAGGTGGGGTTTTCCTGGCTCATCTCCACTCCAAACACAAACAAAAAAGGGAAGAAGACATACCTTATTTGTTTGCAAAATGTCAGTTGATGGAGCAGTTATTCACGGGGGACCAGTCACTGAAGTCACCACACAAAAGGGGCATCACGGTCCACAGCCGCTGGATGGGGGATGCTTCATCCACAAGTCCATCCACCACTACCCCATTAACAAGACTTCCATCAGTGACCCACCAGTCGGAAAGGACATAGGCAGAGCCTTTAGTTATGAAGCAGACATCCACAAAGCACACATACACAAAGTGAGCCTTTCTCATCGACAACAGTCCTGGAGGCATGTCTATAAAGCACCCAGACCTTCACCTTTTCATGAGGCATCTTTTCACAGACCCTCTGCCATTCACAACAGTCCATGATAGTCCGTTTGATGGAGAACAAGTTACCATCCACGCCACCTATGGAGAGAACATCAATGAGGATAGGGCACCCATCGACAGAGGTGTCCATATTCAAAGAAGTGTAAAATGGCTGGTGGAACACCGGAATACGTTTAAATGGTTTCATTAAACAATTAAACAAGTCTATTGCATTAAATTTGGTTCAGGGTGGCAGGACCATGCACTCTTAGGAGATATAGGGCCTCAGTCTGAGTTTGGAGGTAGCCATGGCGCAATTTGCGCCATGGCTGCCTCCAAAATCGTGTCCGGGTCCGATCTGGTGGAGTGGGGACTTACCGGGACATTCCGCCCTTTGGTGGACCCGGTAAGTCCCCATTCCAAATGCCATTCCCCATTCCCATTTGAGCCCCCATAGGGCTCAATGTGAATGGGGGAGGCGCTAATTACGGGCCTGCTTATAGCAGGCCCGTAATTAGCAGCCTGGCCCCCTAACGGGACCCATAAGGGGACACAAACCATTCCCGTTAGGGGACCTCGGAATTGGGCAGTAAGGGATTACCGGCACCGGTCTTGCTTATAGCAGGCCCGTAATTAGCGGCTTGGTCCCCTAACGGGACCCATAAGGGACGTGTGTGTCCCTTAACGCCAACGTCAGAATGAGGCCCATAGTCTTTGAACCCAGGAATATAAATGAAAGACAGCAAACACAAAAGCATTCCAAGCATGGAAGGTCTCCTGTTTAAGTCACACTAGCTTTCAGTCATCATCACTTATTCTTTAGACCACAAAGCCTTTCTGGCATTCAAGAACTCTTCTCCCCCTCAATGGAGCTGACCCCACATTTGAGGTTCAAGAGGGGTTCTCTTCTCTCAGTGGAGACCCCTTTTGGGGGTTTGGGGAGGCTCTTTTCCCTCTCACTGAATCACACCCTTCTTTTGGAATTCAGGATCTCTTCTCTCCCTCACTGCAGCACACCCCTCTTCTGGGCTCAAGGGACACCCTCTGCTGTGGTGCTCTCCTGCTACCTCAGCAAACTCCTCTCAGCTCCCAGCCTAAAAGATACTGCCTGTGTTTCTTAGTCTCAGTTATAAAGCCCTCACCATTTTCCCAATGGCGGCGGCAAACTTTTCGATTGATCAGTTATTTGGCTTCTTATTCCAAACTAGGGGAAGGAAGTCTTGCAAAGTCTTGCCACCATCTTGGAATTCATTCATTTGGTTTCAAAGTGCAGGAGCTGGTATTTGTCCGGTGCTACTCCTGCCTTGCCTCCTGACTGTCCCCATTTAAGGAATATACCTGAATTTATAGAATGGACAGTCATTGACCGGTTCTCAACAAGATCTTTGATTGAGCAATGTTGATGTGAGGCTCACAACAGTTGGCTGTTTCTTATTCTAAGCAACATGTTCACTTTGACCTAAATGTCTAGATAGAACATCATTAAATATTTTGTTTAGAGTCTAATGTTTACTTATGACTACAATTTAGGTCTAATAACAGAAGTGTTATGCACATTTGAGCCATTCCAGAAATATTTGTTGAACCCAATTATTGAAAATCTCTATCATTAGTATGGTTACATCTTGTGCAATCAGACGAGGCAAATAAGCTTGGGTCTTTGTATCGACAAATGGGATATGACATCATTGTGCCACAATCGCCACAATGTAACTGTGTATTAACCCAAAACTGCGGCTACAAGGATGCCACAGATAATCTGCTAATGTGGACAGAAAGGAAAATGTGTGATGGTTATGGAAGGGAACCCTAATAGTGAATGTATACTATACATTATGGATACAATTCTAATTTGATATAACCCCAACAACCCTTATCATTTATTCAACTGTCTTCACACAAAAGGTCAACTGATGAAGTCTGGCTAAAATGTATATTCCTTGCTCACTAATGGCAAATTAAAGTATCACATTAGATCCATTTGGGTCGCTATCAAATTTTCACATGTTTTAGAAATACATGTACAAAATCGTTCTATGTATTGTCTAGACCAATCATCCCTGATTGAAGATATACTTCTCCTTTTCATCCTTTAACCGACAGATAATTGTGAACTACATTTG
Source organism: Ambystoma mexicanum (assembly GCF_040938575.1). NCBI lineage: Eukaryota > Metazoa > Chordata > Amphibia > Caudata > Ambystomatidae > Ambystoma > Ambystoma mexicanum. Next base: position 444,548,056 of record NC_090930.1, read on the forward strand.
CTGCAATCTCAACTTGATTATTTAATGGCCTGTGATTTCTACTAAAAAAGAAGCAATCTCAACTTGACTTTATTTCCAGATTAACAAATTGTAAAGAATCTAATTCCATATGGAGTGATTAGCATGATCATGCAATATTTGTCAGACAGTTTATCACATTTATTCTGGGCCCATTCAATTTATTAGAGACACACCTAGTTGTTCTTGAGGAAAGTGCTCAAAGTATACGCACCAAAAAGTTTCCTTTCATCATTTACCTTGTTATTATGTCGACTAGTGAACATTGGATGCTTGTAGCACACGAGTAAAGAACAGATGTTTGAATTAGTGTAGATTGTTTCATTTATGTTTGTTAGTCATTTAATTGGTTTTGAGACTAGGGTTCTTTGTCCAGAGATTTAGTTGTGAATCACTGATTAGTGTTTTTGTTTAATTTTATTTTTTCCATTTCTTTATCCTATGTGTATATGAGTAATAAGGTGGCAATTATTGATATGATGTGTTCCTAAATTGTGTGTAAGAAATAAGAAATTATACTGCACTGATCAATATTTAAACTTTGTTCTCTTCAAGCACAATTACGCCAACGAGTGTTAATTTGTCCTGAAAAAGTATATTTGCATTTATTTGCATTCAATGAATAACTATGAAATAGTGAACAATAATACAGCCAATGGGAAAAATCTTTTGTTTATAATATAGCTTTGCTCCTGCCTTGACTCATGGGTGTCCTCCTGTACAGAAGTTTGTTTTGGGGGTTCCAGTGGTTAAAAGGTCATACCAAGGGACAGGATAAACGCTAGTAAGTTCCCACCTGCGCAAAATCGTTTCCTACTTGGGAAAGGGGAAGGAAGAATTTCTCTTCTTAAATGCTGTAACTGCAGAGCAGTTATCTTTCATGCACGCTGCTGCTGGAGATGTGGAGTTTGCATACGTTTCATATTTTCCTTTGAGGATCCACACCTGTTGACAAAGGGAAATCTCAGGGTTTGCTAGTGTTTCTCTATATCATGTATTTCCCTGAAAGACATTCGAGAATCTGCTCCAGGGTTTGGATCTATAAACATGATGTATCTTGGGAGATGCAGTCTTGAATACCATGTTTCTTTGGAACCTGGTAGTTTCTAACTAGTTCCTCTGTCAAGGGGTTCAGGAATTGTTCAGGGCTGGTCCTATCAGCCCTACGCACTGGTGTAGCAGGGACTGGATCCAATGTTGGCACTGTATTTTTGTCACAAAGTAGAAGCAGTTCTGTTCCTGGTTTTCGGAGGAAGCTCTCAACCCCTTGGATTTTCCTCCTCACAATATGCCAAACTATCTTTTGCATTTGGCCCCATCCGGGCTTCCTCATTCGGCTTGGGATTCTTCTTCTCAGGCTTGGCAGTGAAGCTGTTTTTTAAGGGTCTCTTGAAGGAGATTCCACTGCAATCTCAACCAGCACAGTGTTGGTGTCAGAACATTGTCATGAATCTGTAAGTCTATGCACAGGACTGAGGTGAAGTGGTTTCGTTGGAAGACTACCTTTTGGGTATCGATCACATCTGCACATAGAGTGGGCAAACTACAGGCACTCTCTTCCGAGGAGCCTCATACCACATTTATCAGGCCCAATTGATCCTCTGGATCTATATGACTTTTCTTCGGAAGACTCTCACTACAGTGTTACCTTTGCAGCCACTTATGTTCCAACCAGCTTTGAAAAAAATTAACTCATGCCGCCACGAGGTCTCAACCCTCCGTTGATATTCCGGGAGCCTTTCATTAGTACTTGTAAGAGTGTTTGAGGGTCTGCAAAAGTACATGCCATTTCAAAAGAAGACCTGCCATGTTTGATCATCATCTGCATTAAGTATTGCTAAGATATGCCAGGGCGGGCCTGAGTTGGACCCATGACGTCTCACGGCACATGGGCTATAGCTGCTACCACAGGTTTTTATGCCAGGATTTCTCTGATTGACCTCTTTAATATGGCCACCTGGATTATGCCACACATATGAATCAGGCGTTATTGTGCAGACCCAGCAGTGGGACGTGCAGTGCTACAGCATCATTGTGCATAAGGGGAGTCTAGCCTCATCCACCTTGCTCATTTCATTTACTGCTCTGTAGTTTATTTTAATATGCAAATCTATGCTGGAGAAGGTTTAGTTGCTGAACTGCAACTATAGATGTCCAGTGTTGGCATCTTTCATAGATTTGCATGCGGCCCATCTGCCTTCTTGTGCGCTCTGATTAACTATGTTTGAATCTATCATGATTCACAGAGGTGACACCTCAGCCTCTCTCCCTCCTGGGTCTAACAAGGGAAAGGGTCAAAGTACTGCAGTGAGATTGTTCTGTTGAAAGTTAAAAGTGTTTTCTCTTAATTTTTTTTAATTTTATTTTGATTGAACTGTTTATCACAGTTTTTACAAAATGGTTCTTCATTTTATCCTAAACAAATGCTTCTTCATTTGATCCTTTGTTTCCATTGGTGCGGTTTGTTTTTGAGGTTGTCAGGTTGTTACCTCTCTCGTCAAGTTTATGTTCTGAAAGAACTGTCCGACCGCAATTACTGTTTTGGTGTTTTCACCCGACATCAGAATGTTCCACCAGTAGTCTTCTTCCATACACCATCTGTTTTTAAATAGGTGTCCCATATGGGTCATTCTTTTTGAGGCCAGTTCAGGGCATGACACCAAAAGATGCCTCAGGGTTTCCACTGTATCTGTTTTATTACAGAATCTGCAGAGGTTGTTGGAGGCAGAGCCTCTGATGAATAGAATTTCTTTGGTGTGTAGAAGGCTCAGCCTGGCCCTTAGGTATGTCTTTCTAATTTGCTTGCTGGGACCTTTTAGCAAGTAGCTCATAGGCTCGTTATGTTTTTGATGGTTGACCGGTAGGTCCAAGGCCTATTTGTATTTCGCGGCGTCTTCTAGTGTTTTGATCCAGTCCATTTCCTTGAATTGTTTGACAGTTTTGTTTGGATTACATTCCAATTCTTCCCATGAGCTTCCTATTTCGGCAAGTGTTTCCGTGTTTCTTTGCACCCAAGTGGAAAGGATGGTGTTTGAGCCTTTGTTTAGCTCTTTGTTTAATAGCTTAAAGATCTTCTCAGAGGATAGTCTGATTTTCCGATGTAGCATCAGAGTGTTTAAATTGACTCTTCCCTTTAGAGAAAGGACATTGATTTCTCTGCGAATCGACGCCATAGGCGTTGATTGTGGGAGCATCAGAAGTTTCCTCCAGAATAGGCCTTCCAGTTTTATCCAGATTCTCTCGGGTATCATAGGCATCGCCTCTGCCCCATGGGAAATAGCAGGCACTGCTTTTGCTGTGTAGAAATTAAGAACTGGTCTCAAGGAGAATTTTCCAAATTTTTTGTCCATGAGTCGTGCTTGTGTCATCATGATTTTTGCTTTTGTGATCATGGATTCCTGCATGGGGATTTCAAAACGGTTTCATGTCTGGTTTACCCAGTATTCCCAAGATGAATGGGGATCTATGGAAGATACCAACGCTGGTGAACTACAATCACAGTCAAGTAACACAACTTTTCCATTAAATTCCAAGAGAATCTCACTCTTTTTGTACTAAACCATAAACACTTACATAAGGAAAATAAAACATGCCTTCCACATGAATCTTCGCTATTACACAAAGGCAGCAGCAAATATAAGGAGCAGAATGCCTTTAACAGTGTTTACGTTAATGCCCTTTTGGGCATTTTTTTTACAAATAGAAAAAGCCAAAAGACATCCGAAAACTTGGGCCCGGAAGTCAAATACCTCCACACACTGCACTGTGTTTAAAATATAACTTGCAGTTGTATAGCCTTTGAACTATTCTCAAACATACTGCAGTTATTTTTATTGTTTTCCAGATTGGCACACTATGCCCATATTTCAATCTTTACAAATAAAATAGCTTTTTTGTCTTCATTGTTCGTCTGAAGCTTGAAAAACAGAAAGCAGGAGAGCACTATGGTAAATGACAGCAGTAGTATGCAACTTGCATGTGCCCTTGATAACATGCTGGTCCTTGTGAAACATGCCCATCACACTGCATCATGACTCATCATGGGATTAAGGTAGTTTGAATAAATAGTTTCCATCCTCAACCAGCTGCACTGGCTACCCTTTCAATTATGTATCATAATCAAGACAGTCTGCAGCCCTTACAAATTAGATAGAACTAAAAGAACCCTGAACCTGGCATAAAATATCACCAACTCTAAATGCCAACACACCAAACTGCATACAGATCATTTCAAGAGGGGCACACTAGGGAAAAGGGTATTCGCCTGCTGCGCACCTTGTCTCTGGAACATGTTACCAAAACAGATCAAACTGGCTCCCTCCATCCAACACTGACCTGAAGACCCTACTCTCAAAAGAATATATCATCAACCACGGCACTCAAACCTACTTCTCCCACTCCGTGGACCCCCACTCTTCCCCTGCTCCCCTATTCATCCCAGTAACCTCTACTGCCCCTTTACCCCACCTGTTAACCCCTGGCTGTATCGCTAGTGCTTGCAATGCTTCCCAGCTAGGTGCGTGCTTTATAAATCTCATGCATAGACACAAATTAGTACCTACTTAGTGTACAGCTCTGTGTTAGCTATTAGATTATGAATATACATGAATGCATAGCTAACTTAACCTTTACCAAAAGAAATATTGACAAAACCATCTGGCCTGATCATTTTCAGGCCTGGTACAACACTATACATACTACCTATCAACCAGATCATATTTCTGTTCTTAGTTCTTTAATATATAATATATTCATCTTTATATATAAAGCAAAATGTATGTATGTGTGTATGTTTGTCCCGCTATACAAACCACAACGTTGAACCCACGTCTACCAAATTTTGCATGGATTCCTCTTTTGTCTGGGCCAAGATCGTCGTCTATGGTTGGATGCAAAAATCTTATATGCAAACAAAATTTTGGATGTGTGTCTGTATGTTACTCCGGCTATACAAATCCACACCGTTGAACCCACTGCTACCAAATTTTGCATGGATTCCTCATTTGTCTGGGGCAAAATTGGAATCTATGTTTGGATGCAAACAAATCACTCTGTAGATACCATAATTTACTGATGCTCACCCTGATTCACTACAGTAGGTACTAGAAGTAGACAACATTTAGAAAAGTTTCTAAAGCAAAATGTTCAATGTGTTGTTTATTCCTTTGAAATGTATTAGTACTGTATACAGTTCAAAAGTGTTTATTAAAGCATTTTTAAAGGGAATTAATTTCTTTTTATCACGCCACTCCAAATATGGGAAATGGCAAGGTTACAGTTTACTTAAATTCATTCACGAGAAGAGAGCACAATCAATCAATATTTCTTGGACATTTTCTCAAATGTGCTAAAGCCATTGAGTGACTGAAACATTGCACAAAAAACGAACATCACTTGGAAAAGTTCCATCTGATGCAAGGCAAAAATCAATATCAAGAGCTTTTGAAACACAACAACAAACAGCAGCAGGACTTGCCGACCACAGGACAAGAGCAACTTTCTCCAGTGCAAATGAGATGCCAGAGCAAACTGAAGCAAGACTTGCTGACATGAGGACAAGAGCAACATCCTCCAGGGCACATGAGACACCAGAGCAAACTGAAGCAAGGCAAGGCTTGCTGACAAGAGGACAAGAGCAACATCCTCCAGGGCACATGAGACACCAGAGCAAACTGAAGCAAGGCAAGGCTTGCTGACAAGAGGACAAGAGCAACATCCTCCACGACACATGAGATACCACTCGATCAGGACACGGGCAAAGCCGGGTAGCCCAGCTAGTTGTTCAATAAATGTTGATGGCCAAGTCCATCTAACTGTTAATGTCCTTGCCTGTTGCAACACCATTTGTTGTACTTAGTCTCCAGATGTAATGTATCCCATACATTATAGACCTGGAGACATGCAGAATATCCATCCTTCTCCTGCCATACTCAGCCCTGGCATGATATGTATTGGCATGGAACCAACTGAGCTCTCATTCTACAATGCCTGCTGCACATTGTTGAATAGGAGCTTGGATTACAGGCATTTTTCACAACCTTTTTTAACTGCGGATACATTTCTTGATAGGTTTTGCTGAACTGTGCCCTCTCCTGAAAATATAATATTCCTCTGAGTTGTCTTAATGACCTCTATTACCCCAGCCTTACGCAGTGAAGGCATGCACTGCTGGCTTTAGATCACGCACATGACACATGGTGTTTATCTTTTGTTTTAAAAACCAGCAGCTTCTGGCCGAAGAAAATAATGATAAAGCAGTGCAATGGAATAGGGTTTACTGTGAATCAAGCATATATCTAACTAGTACACCCTGCCAAACATTCCTAACACAAATAATGCCATTCATGTAGTTGGGCCTCATTCGGACACAGCCAGGCCATGCCATTTAAGGTGACCATGTCATGTGACTAACTCTGCTGGGACCCTGACGGCCTTTTGTAAATGATCCTGACTTTTAATTGACAGCTCTCCAGCTCTACCAATTTTTTCAGAATCACTGGCCCGAGGTGACTTACTCTGCCACAGATCTGCTAGCTTTACAGAAGTGATCCTGATCAGCCTCTCCTGACATGTGAGATTCCCCATACAAGTACATGTTTTCAGACTGCAAATTGCTGACTTTATTATAAAACGAGATGTTTTTATTCACTAGTGAAATGTAGACTTCTCTTCAGAGGTAAAAGCAAACACTGACTGGGTCGAGTTCAGGTCCCTGGCAACTGAGTTCAGTTGGGCCAACACCACAAGAAAAATTGGTTGCATGTAGGAAGAAGGTTAAGTACAAAGAAAAGCATTTTAAATCTCACTTAAAGCATGGGATTGCCAATGAAAACCTGATAAGAGGAAACGTTGGAATTCTTTGCACTATTTTGACAGATCCGCCAGCCAATGTGAAAAAAACACAAAACATGTCTGGGAGTGACATGTAAATGCTTGTAACAAATCCACAACCCATGACTGTGGAGAAGGGCATGTAGCCAAAGTACTGTTATCTACCAATATTATGTCCTCCTAACCCCCACTCTACACCCTTAATGTTGGCTCCATCAGGTGGCAGTAAAGTATTACCTATACCTAAAAGGAAATGAGTGAAACAGAGCCCCCTCTGCCCCCCCCCCCAATGCTACTCTTGATCGGCTAGTATTTAGAAAGGGCTTTTATCAACATGTCAACAATGCGGTTTCATTCATTAACAGCACTTAAATGAAAGGCTTAAAAGTGTAGGTACTTACTCCAAAAGTGTGAGGAAGTTTATAAGTTCCTGATGAGATATTTTGTTCCAGTAAGTAAGAAGAGTATCTAAAAAAGAATAAAATGAAGGATGACTACTTACAAAATATTAAAATGTGACTGTTAAGTATCTGAAGATATACAAGCCTGTGAAAGGTATCAAATGCGTGTGGGCTATAGTTTGCTAGCTTTGTACAAAGCATTCTGCTAAATAAATTCAACAGCCATTTTTTTATTGCCTTCTTGTGGATCTGTTAAGCAAATTTCTTTCATTAATGTGTGCATGTTTTTTTTTTTAATTCGCAAAACATCACTCCTAACATTTACAGTGCTATTTCATACACATGCACAAAATAACAGATTGGCACATGACACCATGCACCTCTCCTTTGCCATTGACATGGGGCAAAGATGAATTGTTGAGCTTTGTTACCATGCTTACCTGGGAAAAAGTAGATTCCAGCAGATTGAAGAAGGCGCCGAAAATCACTGCGGCAGGTATTAGCATATGTCTGTGAAGCAGGTGGGTGCCTCATTAATATAAATTGGCAAAACAGAGGCAACGAGGGGATATGGTCAGTCCTAGCACTGAAATGCTGGAAGGCGATGTGAACTGGATATGCGTATGGATTCTTCCAACACGCTCATATGCACAAATAGGGTGGCTAACACGGGTCTTCTATGATGTTAGTGAGCCTGGTTTACCTCTTGGACCTCACACAATCACTTCGCCACTACATGCACACAATCTCGCTTTTCTCCTACTGAGGTATTAGCTTTTATGGAAGTACAATGACAAAAAGTAAATGGACTCTTCAGGCAGTTAAAAACCGGATGTCCTTGAAATCCTGCACAGGAGTGTCACTAATCACGAAGGAAAGGGGTTTCAGGTTCATGTCCCGTGAACTTTAACAACAATGATGTAATTTGCGACTGTGCTGCATTCTGCTGGTGCTTTCTATCCAGCGTGCATTAGAATAGCGAATGACGATATTCCAAAACGTCAAGCCATTATTTAAGGTAAAGCAGTCTGGTATAGAACATGCGTTTCCATTTAAAGAGGCGTCTTATCAACTGGTTCTGAAAAAAGGTGTGATGGGTGGGACACGTTGGTGGGAGAATAGGGCGAGGCAGATATGGATCTTGAAGTGTCAATGGCCCTCATTACGACCCTGGCGGATTTTTACCGCCATCGGCGGACTTTTCCGCCATGGCGCAAAGTCCCTTTACGCCATGGCGGATGGCGGACTTACCGCCCCATTCCGAGGTCGGCGGGGCGGTAAGTCCCCATTGACCCATTTACCCTTCCCCATTCCCATTTCGGCCCCATAGGGCTCAATGGGAGTGGGGAAGGTGTTAATTACGCCACCGTACACTACGGTTGCGTAATTAACACCGAGGTCCCATAGCGCCATGGATTTTTACGCCCGCAAAAAGCGGGCGGAAAAATGACCATGGCGCTCTGGGAACTCGTAGTTGGCGGTAAGGGGTCGGCGCAGCTAACGCTGGCGTAAACCCCTTACCGCCAGGGTCGTAATGAGGGCCAATGAGTTTAGGCTGGATGTGTGTGTGTGTGTATGTGTGTGTGTGTGTCCCCGTCCTCAGAAGGAAGACCCCTATGTCAGTTACCTTCCGGACTCACTACAATCAAAGGTCTGCCAGGAGTTTGGGTGGGCTCAACAAGATGGGGTGTATGTATAGTGGAAAAGTAGTGGTAGTTATATAGAGTAAGTTCTACACAGCTCAGATGGACCTGGGGTTAGATATTCAGTGGTAGTAGCAGGCATTCTGGGCCTTCTGATGCAGATGGTGTGCGTGTGTGTGGTCAGGAGTGCGTAGTGTAATGTGGCAAGAAGGAAAGCTTAGGTGGTTAGTGAGGAAGCAGATCCTAGATGAGGATATTTATCGGGCCAAGAGCCCTGGTATTCCTTGGTTTAGTCTTGCAGAGATACTACAGGGGTCTGCAACCTACGGCTCTCCAGATGTTTTGGACTACAATTCCCATGATCCCTCTCCGTTGACTGTGCTGGCAAGAACTGATGAGGGTTGTAGTCCAAAACACCTGCAGAGCCAAAGGTTGCAGATCCCTGTACTATGGGGTGATAGTTTGGATGCTCTCCAGTGGCCCTTTGACTAGGCCTGTGGAAGGGTCTTGACGTCCTATATCTGTAGTGGAGGAGTGTGTGGGGGAATTGTATCTGGCCTCTAGAGTGAGGGTAACAATGCCATTGTGCTACAAGCCAGGAATGGGAATTCTCTACCATTCGTGGAGAGCCCATGACTGATGTAGATCCGATTGAGAATGGCCTATGGAGCCTTGGATTCTAGGGTTCTGGTTGTACTTGGGCCAGTCCTTGTGCACTAGACTTAGTGTCTCATGGCCACTGTGGATGCGCATTATGAGGCCTTCCCGAATGCGTCCAGTTTATGGAGTGAGCGTTTCAGAGCTGTTGTGCTCATTATGTGGTCTTGCAGCCTTATGTCTATTGTGAAGGGCACTTGATTGAAACGGACCAGATTGAATCCTACCTCTACAGTGAACGTGTCGACACAAGTTCCTTTTTGTGTCCTGGTGAACAGCCAGATTCTGGTGAATTTCCTGAAAGTCATGTGGTCTTCCAGGGAGCAGGGTGGCCAATGTATGCTGTGCCAAAGGTTACAAGTACGGAGAAAGAGGACCCTCTTCATGTTTTATGTTGAATTGTTTGACTGTTACTAGATCCAATTTGTTTTATTGGAGCATTCTGGCAGGTGTGTATGAGATAAACGTCTTCAACATAGTTGTCGGAGTCTGGTCCCGTTTCGCACCCTCCAACGCTCTATTACAGTGCAACGGGCAGTTGCCATAGAGGTTGGCCCAACAAGCCGTCTCCAGGAACAGATGTGCGTTCCATGCTGCCATGGAAAAATGTCAGACCCGGAAGTAGCACCTTTCCCACTTTGGCGTTCCAAGTAGCACAAACGCACTCCATCAGCACAGCGTCGCTGCCTCTAATTGAAGTAAGTTTATTGTTTCTGAACTGATCGTTGCTTTTGGTTTCTTGACTCGGCAATTGTTTAACAGATTGCTTTTAGAGCCTAAATGCCTAGTCTTGTTGTTGGATTCTGGCTTGTGTAAACAATTGCTTTTGGATTACCCTGAAACGGTTGATGAATCTGTACTGGATTGTCTTTTGTGTCTTGTTTGGGATACTTCGCCTAGCCTCCTTAGGCTGACTAGTGGAGCAGTTGAACTTTGGATGCTATGCTGTGAATCACTGCTACCTCTGCGGAAGTCCTTGTTAGAGCGTCCTCGTGCCACCCGGGTTTAGGTCCCACTAACCTTACTAACTTCCATTCCCCTTCTCTATCCCACAGGCCTTTCTTGGACTCTAGAACCCTCAACCATAGTCAACCACCCACGTTTGCTACAGCATAGTAACCCATCCAGCAGTGTTATTAGGTAAGCGATCTTCTTATCTCAGTGCTTGTTAACTCCTAAAATAATTTCAAAGCAAAATACTGAAGCTATACTTCTATTCACCAGATACCGAAACCAAACAGAGCTTTTTGGGGATATCTGACCTGAGACCTAGTCCATTGGCTTTCCTGTATGCCTTTTCTATAGGCACTGTCCTTAATTCTGTGATTAGGAATTGTTTTGGACACTAAGTCCTGTTCCTGTCCTTTTCTAGTCTGGCAAGTCCTGATAACCCCTTTGCTATTCCGCATGAGCCTTGACTCCCCCTAATATATACATATATTATTCTGGGGGAAGTGTTGTTTCATGAGAAAGGTCACCCTCTCATGAGGAGAACCTAACTAGGGTTGCTCGCTGTGACCACCGAAGGCTCGTGGAGAAAGGCAGGTCTGACAATGGTGCTTAAGCCTCTGCGATGAACGTCCAAATGGACGAGATTATTTGAACTAGATTCTACAATTGACCATTTTTCCATGAAGTGTCTGGAGTGCCAGAGTAATGTGTTTCCATTGTTTCCTGTTTCAGGAAAAATCTCACTGGTGAGCTTTAGCCTCTTTGTATATGGTTCAATAGAGAGTCCAGGAGGTCAATATAGAAGCTGTTAATGTAGTCAAGTCTTGAGAGTTCTACAACAATGACTGCAAGGGTTGTATATGAGAAAGCCTGGCATGCCATGATGGGGCAAAGGGATCTTAGGTGAAAGAAACAGATTCTGGCTTTAATTTGACTGATGAGGTCTACTGAGAGGCATATTCCCATTTCTTCCAGCCAAGTTCGGATTCAGATGGTTCGAGTTACAGTCGCTTTTCCTCATCCACACATCTTGTCTTGGGAGCCAATTTCTGAGTTCACATTGGCTTTCTTTTGATGCTTGTGTTAGTTTGTCCACAATGTTAGTATCTTCCGTGTAACTCTGACAGATTATCTTCCGTATAGTATCTCCCATATAACTGTAGCAGGTGAGACCTGAGGTGCTGATGATTTTCACGAGAGGGCTCATGTATATGTTGAAGAGTAGAGGGGACAGGTAGGAACTGTGCCGTCCATGCTGCTGCTGGTCTGTGCTTGTACTTTAGTACATTTTTTGAGGAGTATTGCTGCACAAGGGGAATTGCGATAGATTGCAAGGTCATCCCGATTCACTGTGGGGAGGTAGTTGGTAATAATACACTTTTACGTTGTTAAAGACATGCTGAATGGCATGGCATCACAACGTAACAATTTTGTGATTGTGCCTGTTAAGATTTGTCATGAGTGTAGTTGGCTCTGTCCTTTTCCTGATCCTACTCTTATATTTGATGACACATAGGTCAAAGGTGTAAATATTGAGCGAAAACATCTGGGATGAACAATAAAGAACTCACAACACCATACGTCCCAATCATGGACTATACCAACACACTGCTTTTGAGGCATTCAAGGTCTTTGTCATCACATCAAGAACAGGCTGGTTGGGAGACAGTGGCCTGACAAGGCGGCAAAGGAATCAGGCCAGACCGACGCATTTCAAATCTGAGTATGTTCTACCTGTGCTGAAAAAGAAATTGCTTAAACACACTGATCTGAACACAGATTGGACGTGGACATGATGACACAACTGCAGGATAAGATTAAGTACTTTTTGCGGCGGAACGAGTGTACTGTACCCAACTACTCCACTATATGGGAGACCCTTAAAGTGTGGTTGAGGGGGGAATTCATTTCTATGACCTCTGGAACTCTGAAGGGGATTAAAAGGGACTTGCAGGAGGTTGAGACAGACTTAAGGAGACTTGAAAACAACTATGGTACCTCACACAATAGGGCACTCCTGGGACTCATTGAAGGGAATCTATTGAAGTTAGGGAACTGGCAGACAGGGAAGTCCGTCCTATGGCCCCACCTGCTCAGGCATGACGGTACAGAGAAGCAGATAGGCCGGGTCGCTTCTTGGCCGTGGTAGTCTGTGGCAAGAGGGGAACACTATGTATTACTGGGATTAGAGCACACTCAGGCAATATGCTAACCACACAGGAGGAGATTAACCCGGGAATTTTACCGTTACTATGAGGCCCTGTTCACCAATATAGATACATGCACAGACGATGACCTGGCCCAGTACTTGGAGACCATCCCTCTCCCGGTCCTCAAGGCACAGGTGATTCTTAATCAGCCAGTTACGCTAGAGGAAATCACAGACGCGATCATGGCCTTGGCATCTGGGAAAACCCCTGGCCCTTACGGCATAGGCATAGAGCTGTACAAGGAAATGCGACAATTGCAGGCACCTAAATTATTAGGTTTATAGTGACATTTTCGAATGTAATAATTTCGAATGCCTTAATGTCGAATGAATAATGACGAGACAAAAAATGTCGATTTTTTTTTTTTTTAATGGGGTTTCCCCCCAACCCCCTTTTTTTTATTGACACTTTTTTTACTAACTAAACCCAAAAAAACCTATAAAATAAAAAAAATATATTCGAAATTTGTTTTTTGAAATTTCTTTTTCCGACATTAATGCATTCGAAATTATGCATTCGAAATTTTAACTGGATACCAAATTATTACTGGACTGGGAAGAATCCCTATAAAATGGTCCACTGCTGCCCACGCTATCTGAAGCAGTTATCACGGTTCTACTAAAACCGAATAGACCCACATCTGAAATGGCCTCTCACAGGCCGTTGTCCCTCATTAATGTAGACATCAAGGTCTTTGCTAAAATTGTATCCACCCGCGTACTTCCATACATGTCGAGCTTAGTTCACTCAAACCAATCTGGATTTATTCCGGAGTGGTCTATTGCATTTAATTTTAATCTCCCAGATAATAAGGAGGTTATGGCGGTGGTGGCCTCGCTGTATGCAGAGAAGGCCTTTGATTTTGTCTCCTGGAGGTTCTTCTTTGCAGTCCTGCGACAAATGAAACTTCGAAACCCTTTAATTTAATTTGTCCGATTACTATACGTGGAGCCGTCCGCCAAAGTATGCACCAATGGCACACTGTCACCCATCTACCGTCTAAAATGGGGAACAAGACAAGGGTGTCCATTTTCCCCATTACTTTTTGTCTTGGCAATAGAACCTTTTGCGACAATAATTGAGTGCTAGACATGGCCATAGAGGAATCCGCATAGCGGGCCCTCCCCAGGTTATATCCCTGTATGCAGACCGCACACTGTTATATATCCGTGATCCGGAACAAAATATGGCAACAATGATGGAGGAGATCTGTAGATTTACGTTCTTCTCCAGGTACTGTAAAAATGCGGCAAAATCGGAACTGTTTCCATTGACCAACGCCACTCCCATGCCAACATGTCTATCAGGATTCAGATGGGTCCCGGCTTGGTTCCAGTATCTATGCATAGTAATTTCACATTTGCATTGGGCACTGTTTGCCGACAATCACAAGGTCTATCTAGAGGCCTTGGCAGCTAAGCTACAACTGTTGACAAAGATTCCATTGTCCCTGTACCGTAGGCTCTCACTACTCAAAATGGTGGTGGTTGCCAAATTGTTGTATTATTTTAGCAATATCCCTATTTGGTCCGGGCAAAGGTTTTTCAATAGATTACGGTCCCTGGTATCTGACTATGCTTGGGCGACGGGTACACCGCGACTGAACTGGGATGGGTTGGCAGAGTCTTTCAAATTATATTGTATATTAAATTGTTGCACATGCAATATTCTGGTCATTGGTATACTGAGGACCCAGGTCGGATACACCAGGAGCTGGAGTCCCATAGTGCTGCTCCGTCAAACCTGAAGTCTATCTTCCGTGGGGGGCGACACGAAGACCCATGCTCGTTCGACCTGGTGCGCACAACAGTGAATGCGTGGTCCAGACTGCATAAAAGATTAGATGTGTCGTCCCCGTACTGCAGCGCTGCACCCTTATTGAACTGGCCAGGGCTCCCCCGACTTATGACAATGCCATCAAGAACATGTGGGACCCGGGGAGGAGATGACTCCGGTCGACTTGTTCCCAAATGGGTTATTTGTCTCACTTGAGGACTTTCAGGCCAAACTGGGAAACAGCCTGAATAGATCCTTGCAATATTTCCGGATGCGGTCAGCAGCCAGTTGCAAATGGCCTTCGTTCCCACAGGAGCCAGAGGTTTGTGAACCAGTTGAAATGATATTGAGAGGCAGGAATCCCAGAAGGCTTGTCTCTAGACTATATAGAGCCTGTCAGTCTGGCCAAAAGTCAGCTATCAGGGTAAATGAGAAATGGGAGAAGGATTTGAACACTGAAATACATGATGTTCAATGGGCACGGTGGTGTCGCCGGACGAAAGAGGTTTCTCTTAATGTAAATTTTTGGTTAATACAATTTAAGATATTGAATTCACTGCATTACACCGCACGTTACGTTTCGAAGTTTACACCGAATGTGAGTGGCGAATGCATGAAGTGTGGCAGAACTGATGCTAACTCATTCCATATGTACTGGGATTCCACATGATTGCCCAGTTTTGGCAGGAGGTTGCAGGTGTATTACACGAAATTACTCAAGTATCCCCAGTGTTCACTCCCCCGAAGTACCTTCTGGGAGACATTGGAAACGTCAATGTGAAGTTACATAGGTTCTTTAACTTGGCTTGCACGGTTGGTAAAAAATGTATTTTGAAATATTGGAAATCAAGAACAGCTCCTGGTGCCCGGGAATGGCTCCAGTAACTGACCTATGCCAATGAAAGGGAGGAGGGTTACACTGCAACGGTCATAACCAGCTGTCGCCCGAAATACATTTGGGGACCTTTCCGAGACTACCTTTCACAAACTCATGGGGGAACGCGGACCGCAGAATAGATTTTTATACATAAAACAAATGGCAGAACATCTAGTAATAACCGAAGTGTTAACATTGCCGCTTTGTGTTTTTACTGTACCTCAGTGTTAATAATCAACCAATCTTCTGTCTCTCCATGAACATAACTGGTCAAGAATGCAACATGTCTGTTGTTGTGTTAAATAAAGTTTTTTTAAAAAAAAGGAAATCAATCTGTGTGCCTGATAATTTAGTAGAGGGCAGTATAGGGAATAAGGTCCTGAGTCTGCCAATGTCTCTCCCGATGGCTCGTCTATGCTACGAGCTAGGCCTGCAATCTATGTGAGCGCACTTGGACTGCAGGGTTGTCCCACTTTATAGACTGGCTGTACTACCCAGGCAGAACTCACTTTATGTCGATATAGGAGTCCACCTGAACGAAGGTAACTGTGACTTCCTCTCAACCCTGAAACAAGATGCTTGCAAAATGCTCGTAGAATGGTACCAATCAGAAAAAACGTTAGTTGACAAACCCATGAAAGTTAAACGGGCCCTAATGAAAAAGGACTGGATACTGTCCAAAGAGACTTTCAGTGAAATGTAGTCCTTTAGGGCATTCCCTCTCTTGGATAAACCTATAGGTTTTGTTTTACCCTACTTGCAACAATTTCCTAACGCTAGATGGAGATCAGAACTCCTAAGATCCCGATTAAATGTAGTCATCACCAAAGAAATTCAGAGAGTACGTAAGAGAGGGGAACCTCATGAAGGGATTTGTGATCTTTGCCAGGGATGGGGTGACACAAGATTTGAAACAATTTATTAATTGTCTGTAGAGCGAATAAGGCCTTAAGGCTTAAGTATTTTGCACGTTTTGTGCATAATAATGAACGGTTGGACTTGGAGGACTTTTGGTCCAGATTACAAGCTGGGAATGAAACCTTTTTATCTCTGGAACTTTTAAGATTGCTGAATGAACTAGACTTTGTTAAATTATAACTATGATGTGGTTTTATTACGTCTGTATTTGTGGAGATAAGCCAAAGGTGTTTTGATGAGTTTTTTAATGACAACTTTTATGTAAATTCTTTGAAATGGTTGATGCATTTTGTATGTTTGTAATTGTGAAAAGTCATATTTATGGCTAAGCACAAATAAATACATTTTAAAAAAAGCTCAGCATCTGTTTAGCACCCTGGTGCCGTCCATCTTCTGATTATTATGGAATTACTGATAAGGAACCAACTGAAATGCTAGCCTATTCCAAATGCACAAAAACACAAAAACAAATGCAGCCTGTGAAGAGCCAGGAATGAGACACAGACACAGATGACTCATGGTTTTAGTTATAGACTTTTATTTAAATGAAAAGGGGTTGGAATATGCCTCAATGTCCCTAATCTAGGTGGAATTTCCCTACCACAACCAAAACTAAGGGTCTATCCAGTGTAAAGATGTCTAAAATAAATGTACATCATGTCTCCAAAATCCTATCCTCACCCTCACACTCTAAAACTAACTTTAAAGTGCAAAGGTAGTTGTCTCTGCTTCTGGAAGTGCACAAATGTTCAAATCCAACACAAAGTTCAAACTCCAACACCAAAGTTCCAAATGGATAATGTTCACAGCTCCAGGGAATGACTCTCTTCCCCAGGTTTCTCTCCAGGTAATGCAAAGTTCAAAACAAAAAGAATAATCCAAGTTCCTGTTAGTTCAAGAGGACAAATCCTTCCTCTTGTTATTATAATCGACTATCAGGGAAATGGCTCCTTTCCACAGGTTTCTCTCCACATTCAAGATAACTCCAAATCCCAAGCACATGGGTCTACCTTGGAACCCTCCTTTAACTGTACTGCAATTTGGGTGTGGGCCTTCAGACTCACAGCACACCTGGTATACTCACGTGCCAGGTGTTCTTCTTCATTCAAATGCAATTCAAAATCCCCAAAGGCATGGGCTTCTTTTAGAATCTCGCTTACAGTTCTTTATAAACACTTGTCTTTGCCTGGTGCACTCTCCAGCCAGGACTTTCATGCAGCTAGTTCTACACACTTGACCTTGCGTGGTATATTTTCCTGCAAGGACTTTCATACAACGTGCGTCACACACTTGACTTTGGTTCACACACTTGCCATTGCCTAGTATACTCTTGTGCCAGGACTTTCATACAATTTCTTTATATAGCATGTGTTTGATATTTTTTTAATGAAATACATTCTCTTTAGGAGTAATCATTACTACTCATTGCCTCTTCCTCATCCCAGTTTCTGGCATTCTGTTTTCCCTGTGGTATTGAGGAGGCTGGTGCTGGTCCTTTTTGGGATCAATCAGTACTATTCCTTGCCTCTTCCTCGTCTCAGTTCCTATCATGCTGTTTTTCATGGGGTATTGAGGAATACTGTCTATAGGCTTATCAAGTGGTTGAGGGAGCTTGTTACTATATGCCATCAAGGCATGAGTAAGGGAGGGTACGTCTCTAAAGGGGAATGGGGGATATGCCGCTGCCAGATTCATCACAGACCATACAAAAATATTTGTTCCGGCAGCCGTTACTTCCAATTCAGAGATATGTCCTCGATCTGCCTCAGTACCTCATTTTAAGAACTAGCAGTTAGGCTTGCCATTGCTTTGAAACCACCACAGGAGGCAATTTCTAAAAAGGTCTAAATTACATGGCAGGGCCATTAACATGTGCACTTTAAAGCACTTAGGTCCATCGCTGCAATGTTCTTGCTTGCCCTAAAAATGCAAAAATGTGTATACACCCTGGTGAAGACAGGCTTAAATGAATATTTTGCACTATGTAATATAAAGAAGCGTCTTTCAATGTATGAATGCACGAGACATTTACAATGCATTCCTAAGGAATCTGCTTGCTTTTAGTGCTAGTGATTCCATAGGCATCCAATGGTTTTTCGTCAGCATGAACATGACATGCTGTGGGAAAAGCACTCATGTTTTGGAGGGTGAGTGGGAAAGGGAGGCAGAAACAGTAATCTCAGGCAGTGGCCACTCTCCCCTGCAAAATCAATGCAAATCCCACGAGGTGCAAACAGGGGTGCTAAACCAGGCATTACACCCCTTTCTGATCTTATGGGACTTCTTAACAAAAGCCATCCTTCGGGGAGTTAGGATGACGCAACAATCAAGACGGGGTAGAGTGTGCAAGGGTGATTTCCATGATGACACTAGCTACTGCCATCCTTACACGGGATAAGTAATGCTTTTTACACCACACTTTGGGAATTCTGGTGGGGATAAGACATGTGGTCCTGTTTATGTCTATAGACAGTTACTCGTGTAATATATGTTCAGGTACAGCCGCATACACTGCTAGACATGACCTTCAGATGTGATATAGTCCTATCGTTCTGTTGGAGCATCTGGTTAAAGGTCCAAAAGTATTTTCAGATTTTGAATCTAATCTCAAACTTTAGTTTGTGTTTCTCCACTTTTAAAAGTCCCTTTCTCCAGACCAATGCCAACTCCTTGTTATCCCCATTACCACTGTATTCCATTGCTGACATAAAAAAAATGGAAATCTGTTTGAACACATTGTAGCTCCTGTTTGCAGTATGCCACATTGGTGGCTTGAACATTCTATTCGACCATCAGACCAAACAGCCTCATATGGGCACGATATTTAGTCACATTTTAGAGATATGTTACCTACATCGCCAATAGCGTTTGTGTCCTGGAACGTCACCCTACTCGAGTCCTTGCCACTCTGTGGAATTCTATTTAGAATTGATCTTCACATCTTATTCATGTTTAAGATAATTCAGCCAATGAAATACCACATTTTCCAAGCCCTTCACCCTGGAAATCCCTTGCTTTAGAGCGCTTTATGCAATGGTGATGCAACGATTGCTAAACAAAGATGATGTATTATTGTAAAATTAGAAATGGCATTGTGCTACTAGGAGAGAACTACATTCTTTATAGCCAACAGGCAACATGTGATTAGTATTTTCTGTCAGTATTTGTCAACACACCTTAAGAATATGAATGGGAATTTTGACGTGCATCTAATTCTCAAAGTAACTCAATACACTCTATTGTCTTGATTGTCTTTTTGAGTGGGAGAGTGCATGTCCAAGAGTTAGACATTTTACAAACGACCTTGTATCTACTTTTTGAGTCCAATGTGACACGTCACAGTGTCAACATCGCATTCAGTCCCTGGCCCGTCTGAGAGTAGGACTGACAGGAACAGCCCTGAACTATTTCAAAACCCCCTAAGAGAGCAACTAGTTAGAAACTACCAGGTCCCAAAAAGCAGGGTATTCCCAAGATGCATCAGGTTACAGTGGCGGCTGCTGAACATTTAAAGTGGGGCATAAACTTCCAGGTGCATTTTCACCAATCACAACCATTTCTAAATGGATGTAGATAGGCAACCAGAAACAGATTTGGAAAATAAATGTGACCAGTTGTTCAGTTTGCACTACCATTTTCCAAAGAAATGTGTTGAAGGCAGTATATTTACAAGCCTCTCACAGTAGTGAGTGTTAAGCACCCCACTGTCTGTCCATGCCAGCAATACTCTACGCATTCTCTGTCTGCCCAAGTACCCAAAGTTCTTCACAAGGTATGCGTCCCATGCCAGCCCCTCACTCTGCATGTTGATGTGCCCAAGGCTCCTGACAGTAGCAGGTATTGTGCTCAAGCTCCTCACCTTCTGTCCTAGGCGCCAGCCTAATGAATGTCAGCCTAATTCCACTTGCAATTGAACCTAACAAATGTCAGCAAGATTGTCAACACTTGTGAACTGTCACCTTATTCTCAACTAAAGCAAAGATTGAGTTGATTCCTTAATTAATGGCTAAAGTGTATTGGGTGAGGGCTCAGGTGCAATGGATATCATTACAGCTTGCTAAATTGTCCTCTACTATTCCTCTTAACGACCTGCTGAGTCCATTCCAACAGACCATTAGAGAAGCTCTTGATGTCCTAGCTCCTCTGCGCACTAAAATCATTAAAGATGATGTGAAGAGGAATACTTGGTTTAGCGACACAGTTATTACCTCGTGGAAAGTAAAGCGTGCTTAGGAATGAGCAAGGTGGGAAAATCCTTGTCCTGATACTTTGTCTGCATATATGAAGGCAGAGTAGGACTATACAACTGCTATTTGTACAGCTAAACAAGCTAATTACAATGAGAGAATGTATGCAGCTGAGTCTAACTCCATGGAACTGTTCACCATCTTGAGTTAAAAGGGAAATCCTCCCGCAATCCCACCTTTGAAGTTGATAGGACCTGGTGACGATACTTTCAGGACGAGTTTCTAGGAAAACTCTATGTCATCAACAATCTATTCATAAACAAGTGTTGCTTTTAGAGAACTTGCCCCTTATATACCCTATCTATCTTTAGTTCTGGCAGCATCCTATGATAATCAGACGTTGTTCTCGTTTAGAGAAAGGCAGGTCGGGGCTTGACCATTGGTTTGCAATTTTCAATGTATCTTTTTTCATTGTTGCCAGACTACATATTGGCTGGAATAATAAACTAATGGCTCTTTATACATCTATGACAGAAATATAATAACAATATATTCACAGATAGAAATCCTTGATACAGTAGAACATGTTCAATAATGTTATCTGTGAATCCTCAATGACACTGAAACACACACTTACAAATACAGTCTAAACATCTTATGAATGGCAATAAAATGTGAACCACATGGGGCTCTATACATTGTCAGTAGGTAAAAATGTAATTTTCCTACATGAATAGTACTGGAAGTTATTCCATATATGACAAGTGACCGTATCTCTTCCCTTAATGAATATGTATATTTATAATTAACAGTAATTGAGCAAAACAGAAATGCATTACTTTGAGCAAGCCCATACCTGTACCTTAAACTCAATACACTTTGTAGTTGCCAATAATCATCTGGCTGCAGTCACTTCCATTGAATACAACCATTGCCAAACACAACGCATTCGATTTGGCTTGTATGTAGGCATGGGATTGGCATTTGCCAGGCACTGTCATAATGGTACTACCTGACCATAAGATGCAACAGCTAGAACATGGTGTGATTATATGTGCATATGAGTGTCTGGCAGCTCAGATCTGCCGGTAATTTCGCGCCTTGAAACACTTGTGTATAGGTGCGTTATAAATGCCTTATCATATCATATCAATTCTATGCACCCCAATACCAAACTTGTACTCTGCACATGCGGAATAGGGCCAGTATATGGAAATACCAGAACTTTCTTTCTGGACTGGCGGGGTCCTTAGGAGGCTGAGTGTCCTTTTGGCGGGGGGCCTAGGAGAGGAGTTTGCTGAGGAAGTGTGGGATCACCAGATCAGGAAGAGGAGAGACTCTGAAGCCCAGAAGAGGGGTGTGCTCCGGTGAGAGAGAGAGGATCCACATCAACCTAACAAAAACGGGTCTGCTTCTGTGAGGGGAAGAGAAGAGCCCCATGAACCTCAGACGATGAGTGTGCTCCAGTGAGGGTGAGAGGAGCCCCCAAGAACCCCAAAGAATTGTCTGCTCCAGTGAGGGGGAGATGAGTCCCCTGAATTCCAAAAGAGGGGATATGCTCCTGTAAGGAAGAAGTGAGCCATGGGGCGCAAGAAGAGGGGTGTGCTCCAGTGAAGGGTAGGAGATTCCATAGAGACTAAAAGTGGTAGACACTGCCCCAAAAGAAGGGAGGAGGAAGAAGTAGTAAGCGAGAGAGTGACTTTGACCCCAGAAGAGGGGATGTGTAGCAGAAGAGGAGAGGCCTGTGCACTCGAAGAGAGGTGTGCTACAGTGAAAAGAGAGGGCGAGCAGGGCACTATACCCCTGGGAGAGTGGCAGGACACCATATCCCTGTGTGTGGATTAGTGAGCAGGGCACTATAGGCCTGGGAGACTGTGCATTGCACTTTAAAAACATAGGGGCCCCGGAAGAGGGGAATAGGTAACAGAGAGAAAGAGAGCCCAGTGAGGGGAGAGAACTTTTGGGACACATGGCAAAGGGAAAAAAGCTCAAAATCCCAAGAGAGACGGAGAGGCCTTTTGGTCCCCGGAAGGAGTGATAAAGAGTGAATGGTAGAGCACCCTAAGCAGGAGACCCTTGCAAGAATCTGCTGCAGCAGGCGCGAGAACAAAATCTCTCAGATTTCTGTTCGCTATTCTGCCACACCTGTGGATTCACCTGAAATGTTCACGCTCGTCTGGTGGGTTGTGAAATGCGAAATATTCTCTGTTGCATGCCAAACCACTGCCAAAACCATGCCGAAACCTGCTGAAGCCCAAACATGCACTGAATTATGTGTACCTTGCGTGTTTGGTATGATCTGTTTTGCGCGCACGCACACATTTTTGCGTGCCCGCACACTTTGATCCATTTTAAATTTGGGCCACAAGGGATGCACATTTTGTGACCGTGCCCATGCACTTAGCACCCCATTTTGGCACTGTGAGACCAAAACACTTTGTCATGCCCCGAAATGCCGCCAAATGATTCACATGCGTGAAATCTGATAATGGTGCGCACAGCATACCTTTGTACCATTGTGAAGGTTCGCATGGGCGAACTCGTGCAATGGCGTGAGAAATTCACGAGAACCTGTGCAAAACTTTGACGGATGAAATACTCCACTTGGTACACCAAATTCCCGGTGGAGGAGCAGCCATGTTGCTTTCGTGGAACACGTGAAAGCGGTAACCAGTGCAGATTCCGCCTGTTTCGCTTTGTGGGCAAAGCTTTTGCCCAGCACTAGTCTGGACACATAACTCTCACATGTACGGATCTGTGGCTAATCTACAGCTGATACAAAGTGTGCTAAAGGAATGGACCATTTCAAATGTGCTGAAAAATATTCCTTACATGAGCTCTGCAGACTGTGTGATTATTTGAAATAGCCTAAAAGTGAATGTAAGCCAGTGCTTTCAAAACGTGTTTTTCAAAACCACCCAATAGGAACAATAGACATAGGAAACAGACTGTGTTCAACTATGAGTTTATTGTTCAGATTTTCAAAAGGCATTAGTTAAAAAATTACACACATGCACCTATGTTTTGAGTTATTTCAAAAAATCACTCAGTTTCCATTGCTGATGTGATGATTTCTTTTCAAATTGAAAAAAATGACTTCATGCAATATATCGGACTCTATGTGTTTTTTTTTTTTTAACCGATTTGGCATTTTGGAAATACTTCCCTCTACATTTACTAAGCCAAACTTTTTGGCTTTCCCAATCCTTGTTTTATTGTTTGTTTTTTTCATTCAAAATCGAATACATTGCAAATGCATAATTTTATTTTATTTATTTTATTTTATTTATTTTAGCATTTGTAGAGCACACTACAGCCCAACAGGCAACGAGGCGCTATAAGGAGTTTTTAAGAAGGCTTGCTTGAGGGTTACAGTAAGCGGCCAGAGGTCAGTTTAAATACATTCGCTTATGCACATTTGCATGGTTACATATTATACAGATTGATTGTTACAGTTGGTTACAAATCTTGTCTAGGTATATAGTCTCCTGTGGATGGTGAATACAGTAATAATGCAAACCTAAAGTGGCAGGCTCTTTAGATGAAGAGCTTGGTTTTTAAGGCCTTGCGGAAGGCCGTGTGTGAGTCGATTGATCTCATCTGAGCTGGGAGGTTGTTCCATAGGGTAGCCGCCATAGTGGGGAAGCTGGTGCCTCCTGCACGCACTCTCTGTGTGTGTGGAACCGTGATACGGTTGGTATAGGCTGCCCTTGAGGGTCTGGAGACAGTTTGTCTCGTTATCCTCTGTGTCAGATAGGGAGGTGCTTGGTCGTGAAGGCACTTGTGTGTAAGAGCCAGAGTTTTGAAAATGACCCTTTCCTTGATGGGGAGCCAGTGTACATCCCTCCTGATCCCCGAGATGTGTTCCTTGCGCGAGGTGCCTGTGGCAGCCCTTAAGGCATTATTTTGGGCAATCTGGAGTTTGGCAATGCATTAGAAAACACCTCATATATTTTACATAATTTAGTTTTATTATTTTGAAACATTCTAACTGGGGGCAGAAACTTGCATTCTTTTCCCTCCCTGCTCAGTGTGCTTACAGTCCACATTTATGTTGTTTGCATCTCCTTTAGATCCAAGTTTGTGGGGCTTTTGTACCACTCACCTAATGGTGCAGTGATGTTGCTGACCCAGCTTCATGTAACTTCCCCGATAGTGACCGCTTCCCATTCATTATGGTGTGTATTGGATTTGGAATTTCTCAGGTATAGCTATCGTATTTAGAAACGTTATCCATGTTTTCCCAAAGGACACAATCATAGCGATTGACCGCATAATCTCCTTTTACTAAAATGTCACCTATGTAGAAAGTCTCTTATGTCCCTTCACTGATGTTTGGATTCCAGTGTCTTCACATACTTTGATCCCTTCTCGTCTCACGAAGACCAACCATGTATTTTGTACTGCAGACAGCCCTGGTTACCATGTCGATAGTCCTGTCAGTTCCACCCTTTATCCCTAGCACTCTGAGGGACGACAGAACTGATGGTGTGCTAGCTATCCCGAGGAGCGGCAGGTAGGGAGGGCGATGAGAAATCTATGGGACGAACATCCATCAGAGAGTACATTACCAACAGGAAAGCAATTTGTTCTTCTCATAGATTCCTTCCTCCCACCGATTCCTCATCTATGATAGACTCCGGGAGCAGTATGTAAATCTGGAGGAGGGAGGACAGCAAGGACACCACCTAGATCTGAATGCCCTGGAGGACCACCCTACCAAATCGGATATCCTGTCCGAAAGGGAATCCCAGCAGTAATGCTTAGCAAAACTGTGCAAAGAAGTCCATGTTGCCTCCTGGCAGATGTCCAGGACAGGGACACCCCTCTTCAGGGCAGAGGTGGCAGCCACTCCTCTGGTAAAAGGGGCTCTAAGACTCTCAGGAACATCCTTTCCAGCCAGATCCTAGCATTCCTACCTGCAGAGAATGATCCACCTTGACAGGGTCTGTTTGGTCTTAGCCCTGCCAGCACAAGCACTACCGTACCAACAAAAATCTGGTCATCTTTCCTACCCTCTCTTATCTGAGAGACACAGTAGCTGAGGGTCAGCACAGGGTTTAGCCTAGGAAATCGCTCCTCTGTCTTAGAAGGTTGTGGCATGGGAAAAAAGACAAGAAGATGAAAATCCGATATCACCTTAGGAGGTGAGAAGGGTCTCACTTCCAAAATCACCTTTTCCTTGGAGAAAACCAAGTTGGGAGGTTTAACAGACAATGCCTGGAGCTCACTCACTCATCTCGTGGAAAGTGATGGCAACCAGGAAAATCACTTCATGGGTGAGCAGTCTAATAGAGCATGAATGGGGGAGCTGAAATGGTGCTCCCATGAGGAAAGTCAATACCAAATTTATATCCCACGCTGGGACAACACACTGACGTGGAGGAAACTGGTTACACAAACCCTGCGAGAACTGCATGACAGTGGGGATTGTAAAGAACAAGCCCTGTTCCAGGCACCTTTTGAAAATCAAAATAGTGGGCAGGTATCCCTTAACAGTGCCAATCTGCAGGCCCGCCAGGGACAAAGATAACAAAAAATCCAGAACAGGGGATAAAGGACACTAAAAAGAATTCAGATCACCAACTCGAAAATGTATGCCATCTGCAGGCATAAATAGACTTGGTTGCGGGCCTCCGAGCTGAGAGGAGTACATCGAGGATGTCGTCCAACAAGTCCCACTCCATGTATCTCAGGCTCTCAGTAGCCAAGCATGACGGTTCAGGCTGCTGATGTTCGGACGGAGGACTGCCCCTCTGATTGGGAGAGAAAGTTGACTCTCCTCGGAAGACACCAGGGAGGGCAGACAGACATGCCCAACAACTCTGGATACCATGCACAATCTCCTTAGGGCCAGAAGAATGAGAGGGATCGGGGGGAATGCATAAAGGAGGCTGAAGTTGCATTCGACTGTCAGTGCATCCACCTGTGGCTCCCTGTCAAGGAAATTCTCTGGCACAGAACACATCACACTTCCTTTTCACACTGGAAGTGAAGAGATCCATTTGAAACGTTCCCCACAAAGAGAAGATCTCCTCTAGAACTTTTGGCATAGCTCCTACTGATGGGAGACCGAAGGCTGCCTGCTCAAGGCATCCGCTGTGACATTCTCTGTTCCTGCCAGACGAGCTGTAATCAGAGAGTTGCTGAGGCAGTGCATGGCCACTGTGGTGTCTGTCAGGATTAGCACAGTCTTGCGCTTCACAGAGGCGAGGAAGTCGACCCGGCCCGGCTGATCATCCTCAGCTCCAACAAGTTTTGTGTTTCCAAGACTCATCAGGAGACCATAATCCGCTCAGCGTCAGATCCGACAGGTGAGCACCCCAATCAGTCAGAGATGCATCCATGACCACCATCACCTGGGACCAAGGATGGCAAAACAATGTGTCTCTCAGCAAGTTGACACATGCAGCGTAACATGCAAGATCCTGACCCACCTAGTTCGAGACCTGTAAAAGATGCAACATGTGGCCCTGAAACTGTGACTATTGGCAACGGAGAAGACACCGACGCAACCTCATGCACAGTCTCGCCTCCGGAACCACTAGGATGAAGGAGGGCATGAGGCCCAGAAGGTGCAGGAAGGCTGAGGGCAGAATTCTTTCCTGGGATTGGAGGATATTGAACATCCAAAAGATGTTTACCACTCAGTCCTTGGAGCGCTTACCTCTGGTGCCATGCAGGAGTACCTGGTCCAGACTGTTCCGATGTGTTGCTCCCATGGAATAACTCTGCTAAGATGAATATCCCAGACACTCCTTTCACCCACTGGTCCCCCGGTGAAACCCCAGGGGACAGTGAGGATGGCAGGGACCCAGATGAACTTGGAGCCTCTGGTAAGTTGTGCTAGGGGATCTGGAAGAAGACCTAAAGGTAAGTAAGTAAAGGTATTCACTATTTGTTCCTTTTCGCTTTCTCCCCCACCTCTCCTTTGCCCCTCTAGGTAGGCTGGCGCACTGATGTTGGTGCTCACCGTATTAAAATGGAGAAGGCAGGCCATAGAGATCTGGTAAGCATCCGACTCCAGTTACTTCACTGAAGGCAGTAGTCAAAGCCGGTTGCAACGCACTGGATGCTGGAAGTATGAAGGTGAGTCTCTTCAGAATGCTGCTCAGGAGCTTTAGCTGCTTTGGGTGCGATGCGTGGCTTATTTTGTACTGTTTCTGTTTCCAAATGATGTGATGTGCCTCAATTACCCTCTTTCTCTCTTTCTTCCCAGGTGCGGAATCAACAGAATGTCTCTGCAGAAATTGCTGAAGTGCGCAAGAGAAGCAATGCGGTTGAACTCTGGCTCAGGTGAGTTTGTGCAAAACAGGGAACTTGCAGGGAATTACTGTTGTCTTTCTCTGCTTTCTTTTTTTCAGGAGCTGCGGTTGCTGTGGACTTCGATCGGAGAACAGAAACTCGATACGGAACTCTTGCGATGAATGAAGTTATCGGGTTGTGCAGCTACGGGTCAATGACGATCCAGGTAAGTGTCAGGACAGGAGCATGCAGTGGAATCCTTGCGATGGTGCCTCCGATCTTCACGTGAGTATACTGCAAACAAGTCCGGGCGTTCTCCACACGTGGATGAACAGGAGCGGTAAGCATTACAGTGCTCTCGTAGGTAGCAGACGAAACGCTAAGCACAGTGTGCAGCCCGGGCGTGGTTTTATGGCCTCGGCCTGCGCCCTGTCAACACTAGACAACCAGGGAGGTCAGATCTTTGTATCTGCCAGGGGCCATCTTAGGTTCCATAGTGGGTCCTTTCTTGGCAGCCGTGCTGGTTAATGCCATTCTCATTGAAAGCCTATGCCAGCCAGCCACCATACAAGTCCACCTTCTCCCTACATTTTCATGGGGGGACGTACTCCTGGTCCTACCAACCATGCCTTGTGCCTTAACTGGAATCGTGACAGCACTCCCCTCCAAAGCCCCCCAAGGACAGCCCATCCAGGTCCTGGCCTGGTGGGATAATTGCGGTAGTAATGAGCTAGTAGACGAGGGGCATGAATGTTTTGTGCTGGTTCCCATGTCCTATCTAGCATGCTGTACCATTTCCAGTTGACCAGGTAATGTAATTTTTTTCTGATCATTTTGGAATCTAAGATGTCCCGTACCTCATATTCCTTTTCGCCATCTAAGGTTTCTATGGGAGGAAGATTATGTATGGAGTTTCGAGTGCCAGGGTGTACGGGTTTAATGAGTGACACGTGAAAGACAGGGTGTATCTTTAAAGTTGGAGGTAATTCAAGTTTGATAACAACAGGGTTAATGATTGATACAACAGCATAGGGACCAATAAACTTGGGGTAGAACCTTTTGAGAACTTTTAGTTGAATATGTTTGGTTGAGAGCCAGACTATTTCTCCTGGTATAAAGGCGCATCTCTCCTTTCCTTATCTGCAAAGTGCTTGTGGGCAGCCTTGGTGTCTTGCAGGGTCTTGGTGGCTATCTTTAAAGTTTCTTGAATACTTGTATGTAGTGATTTTACAGCAGGCATTTCCAAAGGAGTGTGTGGAAAAGGATGAAAAACGTGTGGAACTGTGGACACTGTTCTTATACGTATATTCAGCTGCCCAAAGAAGGTCAACACAACTGTCTGCTTGGACAAACATGCAACGCAGGTATTGCTCTAGAGTTTGGTTGGTCCTCTCAGCTTGACCATCCGTTTGTGGGTGATGGCTGGTGGACAGCCTGATTTCAATCTGGGCCTTGTCACAACAGTTTTCCAAAAATTGGACATAAATTGGCTTCCTCGGTCTGAATTGATTACAGATGGGAATCCATGTAACCGCACAATGTTTGTCAGGAAGATTTGTGCAAGAATTCCAGCATTCGGTAGGCCTTTTAAAGCAATGAAGTTCACCATGCACCATTTTGGTTAGAAGGTCCACAACTACCATAATGGTATTGTATGCATTGCAAGGAGGGAATTCAGTAATGAAGTCCAGTGATATCTTATGCCATGGAGCTGGTGGTATTGACAGTAGGCGGAGAAACCCCAGTGGTATTGTTTTTGAGGATTTGTTGCGGGTGCACACATCACAGGTTTTGTCATATTGTATCACATCTGATTGCCAGGTCGGCCACCAAAAATGTTGTTGGATATTTGCCATGGTTTTGGTGATTCCAGGATGACCTGCTGTTAGGGTATTGTGATAGTTGTGTAAAACATTGCTATGCATCGGCGGGTCCGGTAGATACAGACATTTTCTGTAGTAAGGTAGGCCGTCTTCCATGGTTCATTGAGAATCCTGGGAAACCCAGGTCTGTAATTGTTCCAGTTTCATAGACTGTCTGACTTCCGGCCATAGCTGTTCTAATGGAGGTAGAGTGGAGCTTGTCAACCCTAGCAATTTACTTCCAGGTATTATAGCAACGGGCTCCGGGGCAGCGTACGCGTCTTTTCCTTCCATATTCCACCCAGTGCAGGACAGGACATCAGCCTTCCCATTTTTTTGACTCCTGGACGGAATGTTACAGTAAAATCATATTTTGAGAAGAATTGGGTCCACCTTATCTGACGTGGAAATTGTGCTTGTGCTGTTCGTAAGTATTGCAGATTGCGATGGTCAGTGTAAACAGTGATAGTGCGTTGTGCGCCCAATAAGTGGTGACGCCATTCTTTAAAAGCCGCTTTGATGGCAAGCAACTCTTTATCGGTTATTGCGTAGTTCAGCTTGGCCGATGAGAATTTCTTGGACCAGAATGCCACAGGATGCAATTGATTGGTTACCGGATCTCGTTGAGATAGTACGGCCCCCATTGCCAGACTGGAGGCATCAGTTTCAACAAGGAACGGAAGCTCAGGATCTGGATGTTTTAATATCAGCGCAGAGGTAAACTGCACCTAGAGTTGTTTAAAAGCCTGTTCAGCTTCTGTGGACCACACAAATGTCTTGTGTTTCTTGAGCAATGAGATAATTGGATGTGCAATGTTTGAAAAGTTGGATATAAACAGCCTATAAAAGTTAGCGAACCTCAAAAAACTTTGCACTGTTTTTACAGATGTAGGTGAGGGCCATTTCAGAATCGTTTCCACCTTGTGGTTGTCTATTTGGATGCCTTGTGGAGTCAAGATGAAGCACAAGAATTCCACATTGGTCACATAAAAGTAACATTTCTCCAATTGTGCGTATAACCGGTGTTGTTAGAGCTTCTTCAAGACAGCTCTCACATGATGTATATGTTCCTCTTCAGTTGTTGAATAGATCAATATATCATCAATATAGACCATGACGTAAAACATCTAGGAGCTCTCACAGGACGTCGGTCATAAAGAACTGGAAGGCTGCCGGTGCATTACACAGGCCAAAGGGCATCACAGTATATTCAAATAACCAGAACTTGGTGCAGGAGGCTGTCTTCCACTTGTCGCCTTCTTTTACATGGACTAAATGGTATGCCCCACGTAGGTCTAATTTGATGTATATTTTTGCATTCTTTACTTGGTGTAGCAGCACTGGAATTAAAGGTAGTGGGTACCTATTCTTTATGGTGATTTGGTTAAGCCCTCTATAATCGATGCAGGTCCTGAGGTCCCCTTCCTCCTTGGGTATGAAGAAGAGAGCTGAGAGGGCGGGGGACTTTGAAGGTCAAATGAATCCATTTGCTAAGTACTGGTCCAGATACTCACGTAAATGCTGATTTTCTTTTTCGGTGAGCGCATAAATGTGGCTGCACAGAACCTGTGATCGAGGAATTAAATCTATTTGGCAGTCATATGGGCTATGAGGGGGTAGTGTATTGGCCTGCTCTTTTTGGAACACATCTTGGTAGTCTTCGTATGTGGCGGGTAATTGTCCAGCCAGGCTAAGTGGCACTGCTGCTCCCAGTTTAAGAGCCTGAGACACCGGCTCTATGGTCACAGTAGGCACGAACGGATAACAGTTACGAAGGCACCCTGAAGGGAATATCACTATATGTGCTTTTCAGTTAATGACAGGGTTATGGTACTCCAACCAGGGCATGCCTAGTATGATCTGGAACTGGGGCACATTTATCAGTTAGAAGGTTATGCGCTCTCCGTGACCGTCTCTGTACAATAGTTCAACCTCTTCCGTACACTGAGTTACTGGTCCAGATGATAGTTGTGAGCCATCTACTGAGACTATGTTGTCTACCTTCTCTCTCCGTGGTCGTGGAATGGCCATCCTCTGAGTGACCTTTAGGTCTATGTAGATGACTATCGCTCCACAGTCGATATAGGCTTCCATGGCGTACATCTTCTGAGGTTGCCCTGGATTGATGAGGATTACAAGTATGGTAAGGTGTGAGACCGTGGTTGATTTCTCTTTCCTCGACAAGCTGATCCATACCTGTAAGAAAAGCGCCCAGGTGCCCTTGGGTAAGGCGCGCTATATAAATAACAAAAATAAATAAATAAGGGCAGAAGCATCTCATTCTGGGGTCATCGTCTAGAATATCACACAGTTTATACTGGATCTTAGTTGGGGATGGAGTGGAAAGCCCCAGAGTGTCGGCCACCTTAGCATTCATTCGATGAAAAGCGACTTGAGGCTTACCATGAGTGGGAGCTGGCAGAATGGCCATCTCAGAGGAACTATTGAGGCCATTGGCAACCTGCAGTCCCTCAGCCAAACCCAGCACATCCTCACTTTGATTGTAGAATTTCTCTGGGAAATCTATCTCCTCCCTAGAAGCCAGGGGTTTTAACCTAAAAGGTACCTGGTCACCTTCTTCTTCGTAGATGGCATACATCTTGGACATTAAGGTGTTCATGGGGAGTGGGATGTATTCCTGAGTAGCCCCGATGTTGATGACATGCATTCAGCACTGACGAAGCAGATGATGAAGCTGGAACCGGCGCAGAGACCGTGACGCATGATGGCGGGGTCTGTCTGCGCCAAGGCTGCATTTTGCTCCAGGCCCAAGCCCATAGTCGGTCACAACAGACGTACTGGTATCCGTTGAAGCCACATCCATTGGCATAGATGTCAAGTATTTTAAGGCGAAAGCTTTCCCATTCGTCTGGGGTAGAGAATTGGGGTGCAAAAGGTACTTGAGCCAGTCCTTGGAGCAGTGGCTCTTCTTCTTAGAGGAAGAAGAAGAATGTCAGTGTGAGGAATCACTCATGGTGCGGGACCTCTTCTGATGTTTCTTCTTCTTGTCCTTTTCCATCTATTTGGGTGCAGCCATCCAGTCTTTGGAGCAACCTAAAAAAAAAACGCAGAGCCTCACCCTGTGGGCGAATGTAAAGATCTTTGCTGCCCTTTCCTGAATGGCCTTCGGGTGCATGGATTGGCACAAACCGCAATCCTGGGTGTCATGATCCTTGCCCAAACAGAGAAATATCAGGTCCATATCCGTGAATGACATCCGCAGCTGCAATCCGAGTACGGTTTAAGGCCAGAGGCCTTTGACGCAGTAACAATGGTGCATAAAAGAAGTCAAAAAAGCTCAACAAGCATGTTCTCAATTAGTAACAGAGTGTGCAGAAAAAAGAAACTGAGGTCACGGGGCAGGGCACCTCAATATATACTAGCCCTGATGTCATGTCCAGCGTGGGGTAGGTAGAGGCATCGGAGGGAGCTGATGCAGAGCCACACTGCACCACCTGGTGGTGGAAAAGATTTCAAAGAACAACTGCACTGTGGATAGGACATTATAGATGAGGAACCTTTAGAAGTAAGGAATCCATTAGAAAATGCTACTAGACAAACAAGTTTGTGTTACACATGTTGCATCCTAAACTTCCCTGTGCTTCACTTACATGGACTGCAGCACAGGAGCCAGACGAGGAACTTTTCAAAAGAAACCCGGAGGATGTTTAGAAATTGAAAAGGGACTGTGGCTTGCATATATCTACTGATGGAGGGGTCACTTTGTATGTGATCAAGCACCGGGCTGGTGCAAAACGTGTTGTTGAGTCAGCACCTGCTGGATATGTACCAATAAAATGCAGTGGCAACAATCCATGGGTCCAAGGCACGTTAGTGTCCATCTCTTTTTATGTATATACTGTGAAGGCTTCATGAAGTAAGACACAGACAACAGATTAAACTTTCTAATTGAAAGCTCATATGTCAGGATGGAGTAAAGGCCTAACTTGCCCTATACGAAGGCAGGATTTCCCTACCTAAAGAAAACTAAGATTAGTCTGTGACAGTAAGTTCAAATAAAAAGTCTGTCTGTGTCCAAAGCCTATGCTTGCCCTCACAACTAGCGGTATACAATGTGTAGGGATGTTAGCAGCAAAAGAAATAATTTTCCAAAATAAAGTTCTAAGCTTCTTCTAGCTTTTTTTGTACCTACATTAGGACACTTTGCAAAAATACAAGACAGACGTATTTGCAAAAGAGTGCATTCAGGTGTGTGTTTGCAGTTTAAGGGCCTCATTACGACCCAGGCGGTAAGTTACCGCCTGGGCCGTGACTTTACCACCATGGCGTAAACTACGTTTACGCCATGGTGGTTGGCGGACTTACCGCCCCATTCCGAGTTTGGCGGGGCGGTAAGTCCCCAATCCCCATTTACCCTTCCCCATTCCCATTTTTGCCCCATAGGGCATAATGGGAGTGGGGAAGGCGTTAATTACGCCACCGTAAATTACGGTGGCGTAATTAACTCCATGGTCCCTTAGCGCCATGGATTTTAACACCTGCTAAAAGCAGGTGTTAAATCCGCCATGGCGCTAAGGGACCTCGTACTCAGGCGGTAAGGGTCGGCGCTGTTTACGGCGCCGTAAACCCCTTACCGCCTGAGTTGTAATGAGGCCCTAAATGTGAAAAATGTACCACTGCTAACAGAAAAGTGTCAGATTAAAAGACATGGTGCGTTTTGGCAAAAAGCAATGTATATTATGTTAAGCAAGCAACCTATCAGCAGACATTGAAAAGAAAAGCCCCCTTCGTTTTCCATGGAAAAGTGTCTGTAGGCCAGAAGCAAACCTTTTTGCTCTTTTGCTGTCTGTGGGACACCTACCACAAAGAACTCCCACACTGGAAGGTTGACCTCCTAGTGTTTACAACTGCCATGAAATGTGGCCTTCCTGAAAGGTGTTGTCCATGAAAGCTGGGGTCTGTGCAGAGACAACTGGCCTTGGCTGGAGCATGACCAGAATGTAGACAGAAGATGTGAAGTTGGGGGTCTACAATTAAGAGAGGCTGAATCTCCAACTTCAAAGAGCAAATTTCCAACACAAAGAGACTGAAAGAAAATAAACTCTGGTTACAGGCGGGTCCAGTGCGAACAACTGGCCTGGAGGCAGGAGAATTGCCATTTGTTCCACATGAAAATGTACTTTTTTTTTATTTGTGTTTAATCCAAACAGATTTTTTGAAAAAAAAGTAGAAGTAGAAGGTGACAGACGTACTTGAGATAACTTTTCATTTTAAGTGAATAAAAAGGAAGGAGAGTCTTAAGTTGGTGTAATCGAGGCAGTGTTTAAGTTTTGAAGGGGGAGCATCTCTTTAGTGATGTGTTGCATGATGTTCACTGCTGCCAGTAACCAAGTTGGTTTGTCCCCTCCAATCAATTTGTACCAACAATTTTCCTCAGCTTGAAGAATAAAATTGGAGAAGATGTTTTCCAAATATTACAAGCGGATATCCTGGGTTGCAGGGCAAGCCAAGAGGAGGTGACGAATGGTTTCCTTTTTCGATGTGGATTTACAAAGCCGACAACAGTTTTCCGAAGCTAAACCTCTAATTTCCAGAACTTCGTTTGTTTCCAATAAGTTCAGCAAATTTTCTGAAAGAAGTTACGTGCTGCTCTACTCGGGAACAGTCTAAGATAGGTTTGTAGATTGTCCAATTTCTTGAAAAACGGGAGAAGGTGAATAGCCAGTTTGTTTTTGCTTGCTGTTTCGAGGGTCTTTATCCAGTCTAGTTCCCGTATCTTTTTTGTGACTTTGACTGGGTTATTTACGAGCTCATCTTCACTGCTTTCCACTGAATGTAGAAGAGCCATGTTCTTGGCTTCCCATTTGGACAGCATTTTACAGGATCCAAGGCGAATTTCTTGGTTTATCAAGCCGTAGACGTATGGAGCGTCTTTCATGATGCATTTCCTGTATAACATGATGCTGTTTAAGTCTACTGTTGTTTCCAGCGATGAGAGGCTGAGTTCGCGTCTGATCAGTACGGCAGAAGTTGATTTTGGTAGGCCAAAGATGGTTCTCCTGAAGATTGCTTCTAGTTTGGACCATAACTCTTTAGGGAGATTAGGTATTGCATCTGCACCGTAGGTTAAAGATTGTATAACCTTCAGTTTATAGAAGTCTCTGACCGGGATCGAAGAATTGCGTCCATATTTATGTCAATGGCTTTCCCATGGGCGGCCAACTTTTTTTTTTTTCTCGTACAGTACATCTTGCATAGCTTTTTCCTTTGCTGAGCTATCTATTGTGACACCAAGGTACTTAAAGTTGGTAACTTTTTCGACAATGACTGAACCCAAGCGAAGAGAGCTCTTTTTGTTCTTCTTGGTTGATTTTACAATTATCATCATTTTAGTTTTCTCTTCATTGATTTCCAGGTTATTTTCCACCGTATATTGTTGTAAGTTGTTAAGTTGGCATTGGAGGCCTAATGGAGTGTGATCTGGAAGGATCAGATCGTCGGCATATAACAGTGGACTGATCTGATCTCCTCCAAGCTTTGGTGGGAATGATTGTATTGCTTTTTAGGATACTTGGAAATCACCTAGGTATGTCCAAAACAGGGCCGGAGCCAAAGGGTAGCCCTGTTTAACACTTCTGGCGGTGTTGATCTTGTCAGAGAGGGACCCTTGTTGGTTCAGTCAGACTCAATTCATGGGGACCTTTCCAGGAAGAAAGTTTCTGCCACAGTCTTGAACGGTCGACTCAGTCAAATGCCTGAGTTAGGTCGACAAAGGCAATGAATATTCTGGGGCGACCTTCTAAGATCTTACTTTTCAAGGCGCTCAAGATAAATATATTCACATCTGTACCCATGTTCTTTAGGTAGTCTGTAGGTGGTCCAGGCAGGGGGCTTTGTTTGCCCAAGCTGTAAAATTTTGGAGAAGGAGAGACCCAAAGACTTTGCCTATTGGGTCTAGGAGAGCGATTGGGCGATAGTTTGCCAGTTCAGCCTTTTTATAAATGGGTACAATGTTTGCGCAATTCCATGATGGTGTGATGGATTTGGAAGAAGCGCAACGTCTGAAAATAACACTTAGGAGTGATGGCCAGGCTTCAAGGTGAGTTTTTTTTAAGTCAAGATTTGTTATGCCATCCGGACCAAGTGCACAA
The DNA here is from genome assembly GCF_040938575.1 of Ambystoma mexicanum. Lineage (NCBI taxonomy): Eukaryota > Metazoa > Chordata > Amphibia > Caudata > Ambystomatidae > Ambystoma > Ambystoma mexicanum. Next base: position 444,584,744 of record NC_090930.1, read on the forward strand.
GATGGTTTTAGCTTTCTTATCAGGTCCAAGATGTCTTCTTTGTTGTCTAGCCGTATCCATGGACTGTGGTATGTGTCCGTATCCTCTTGGGCAGTTTTGCGGGATTTGAAGAGAGAGTGGAAGTAGGCCTCCCAGGTGGATTATCAGATTCCATTTAGTTGAGAAGGGGGAGCACCTGTTGAATGTAAGAGGCGCCAAAGTCTCTAGCATGGTTTCCATTAATTGCTGCAAGAATATTCTCAGCGTCTTGTTGATATAAAATATGGCGGTAGCCTCCCAACCAAGCTTTGTAAGATCTTTGCGCCTCACAGACAACACTTACTGCAATGGAGGATTCTAATTTTCGTGTCTGTCTTTTGGTTCTTCTAAGGTACCTCTTTTTTTCTGCAACCAGTTTATCATAAACGTGTTTCTGTTGTATCTTAAGATGTTTCTTCTTTCGTTGCGGAACTTTGAATGTAGTCAATAGCGGAATATAACACACTTTCATGGGTTTTTTGTGTTTTTTTAAGTCTCTATAAGCCACTGTTAAGGAGCTAATTGCTTTTGATGTCATTCTGAGTCTTGTGCCTTGACAATTTACCTCTAGGTTGGAGCTCATGGTTGGATTATTTGGAGGGTTTGAAGACCAAGAGGTTTGTAGGAGATTGTGGTCACTTGCAGGTGTCCTCACTACTTCAAAAGATGTTATTTGTGGTAATAGAGATCGTGACACAAAGATATGGTCGATTGATGATTTCAAATTTGCTCTTTGCCAAGTCGGAGGTCTGCTAGGGTCGTGAAAGACCACATCTGGGTTTGAGAACGATCTTGACTTCATCAATTTCAGCCATTTAATTGTCCTATGGTCAGTTTGAGGTCTCTTGGATTTGCTTGTGTTGGTTTCAGTGTTGTCTTGACAGTTGATGTTAAGGTCACCACATATGACAATGTGGTCAGTTTTATGGTTTACTTGGATCCCGTCGATTTCCATCTCGATCATATTAATGAATTTTGTACAATCAATAGTCGCAGGGTTCCAGTAGATGGTGATGATAACCACCAACTTTGTCAAGATTTTGTTTTTTTCCTTGTTGATTGTTAACCAATTTAGCTTAACCATCAGCATGGAGTTATTGTCTTTCAATTTTTGAATACACGTTAAACCGTATCCATTACGAATTGCAATTAGTAGTCCTGCTGTGGGGCGTCCAGTTGAACCTTTTTTAGCTGCAACGGTGTGGATCTCATAGCCATCAAGGGTAGGAGTTTGGAGTAACCACATCTCCTGCAGACATATAATGTCATAGTCACTCAGGTTTCTGGAGCCTGGGACAGTTAAGTGGAGAAAGCCCCGGGTATTCCATGAGCACATCTTTATTGTGTCTTGATCTATGGCCGGTCGATGGTTGCTCGTAGAGTTATTTGTCTTGAGTGGCTATTTTTGGCGTTGGATCTTCAAGGCATTTGGGAGCCATGACCAGATGGTCTGGAATGAGGTGCTTTGCTGTGGTTTTGTCGTGATGGAGTAGATCTCATTCTGAATTTTCCTTTGAATTTTTAAAGGTTCTTTTGCTTGAGAGCTTGGGTCTATTAGAGGATCTTGAGGTTCTGTTATGCTGGATTTTAAGGTGTTTTGATGGGCTAAATTGCTATTCGAGCTGCTGGTTTCGAGGATATAACTGTCAATTTTTTATAATTGACAGTGGTGTGGAACCCTTGAGCCGTTGAGTCGTGTCTGGATCTCTTTGATGTTTTGCGACGTTCCAGGCTAATTGATTTACGTCAAACAGTTTTTTGTACAGTTTCCAAGATTTTTTGGGGTTCCGGGTTTCTGTGCTCTTTTATTTTCCTGGATGATTCCGTTAGTTCGTAACCCGTGATTTGTAGGTCTTCTGTTGCTGCTCTTAAAAGGTTATTTATGGTCGTTGATGTTATGTTTAGATGGGAAATCGCCTTTGAGCGCTCGTGACTTGGGTCAACGTTCTGAAGGTCTGATGATTTCACTAAGCGTAATTTAGAAATATGGTAGAATAATTCAATTACTGCTCTTCTGTTTAGGATGATGTCATTGTGGTTACCAGGGATCTATTCTAGCTTGAGTATCCATCGAGGCTGTGTTTTTTTTAATAGATATCAGGCTTTGGTTTATAGGAGACCTTTAAGGATCCCTTTTCCTGCTCTCGGACCGAAGATTTCTCAGGTCGTTCGGTGGATCGATAGTCCGGGTTCTCCTGTGGGGCTTATCGTCATAGTGTTTCTTCGGCTGATAGCTGGATTTATCTTGCTTTCTTTCTTCAGGGGTTCGATGGGTCTTTCTAGGATAAGAAACAGGGGTAAAGTGATGAACTTGTGTTTTAAAGTCATCCTTATGTTTCCTGATCGCATGACGTCTGCGGTGCTCGAGGGTAAAAAACAATCGCAACCTAACATGAGACTTTGAATTATAGTACTTGGCAGCTCAGTCATATTATGCTCCATACTGGGCTGAGGAACATTCAGATGTACCCCATGTCTGACTGGAACGACTCCATGTACCCCAGGGTCCTCCCTAGTACTGTTATTACCAGCAGGCAACACATACCGTAGTACCTATGTCCTGGACCCAGTGGGGGCGAACAGAATGCCTGGACTAGACTATATAAAAAGGCAAATTCACGGATCCCATACGACAAGAACTTCCCTGTGTGGGGGATGACAGTTATGAAGCCCACAGTGGACAAATGAATTGAAAGAATATGGAAAGGGGCAGGGGTCCTAAATGTGGGGGGCTTGTTTGCGGAGGGTAAGTTCATCGAATGGGAAATAGTGAAGCCTCATGTTGGAGATTTGCATACATGTTTAAAGTACAAATTGCCACAAGGAGGGGGCAGGAAACTCATCTCGACTCTATATAAATTAGCGCAAACGATGACACGTTGTAAAGGCCCAGACATCAGAATGAAGTGGGCTACAGATCGAAGTGTTGCGATCCCACAGGCACTGTGGGAAGGTAAATGTCAATTGATAAAGGAAGTGTGTATGAACTGGAAACATCGACTTATTCTTTTGAAACTGATAAGATTACACTACACTCCAGCCAAGATATCGAAGTGTAACTCCCCAAGTAAAGGCGAGTGCCCCAGTTGTAACAGTCCATAGGCTAACCAGATGCATATGTTGTGGGACTGCCCCAGACTGACGGAGTACTGGAGGAAGGTCAAGGCCACCTTAGATGGCACATTGGCGCAGAGATTACACCTATCACACGTGCAATGTATAGTGGGATACACTGAGAGGGTGGGTACAACACAACGTCGTAGGCTGTTACATCTGTGTTTGCTGCTTGCAAAGAGATCTATTTTGCAGCGCTGGACGTGGCTGTGACCTCCTACGTGGACTGATTGGCTGCATGGGGTAATGTGGGCTAATCCTACGGAGGAACTATATATATCCATAATGCCGGATACACGCTGCCTACATACATATGGCAAGATTTTCTGCAATACCTGGCTAACTCTGCTAACAGTTATCCCTAATGTAAGGAAATAGTGTATCGTTATTGGTGCTGTGTTTTTTCTATGTCTGATTATGTTACACAATAGTTTGGTTAATGTACCACAAGTTGACTTAACAATCATGTTCCTCCAAAGTAAAGCACTGGGTGCTTGTGACTCTGTTTCACCTGCGAGATTTACTCCATGTTCATAATCAAGACCTTTTTTTTTTTAAAGAGCATTTATGGAACATAAGAAAAGCTAAAGTTCTTATTATTTGACAAATGTGTCTGTCATAAGACAGGCACATTGGGTGTGCTGTGAAATGGGAACTCTTCTGATCCAGTATTGACTGGAAAGCGCAAACATCAATCACAGGATACCACCACATGGTAATACTGTCCCGCCACTTGGTCTGCCAGACATACAGATTGCAAGTGGCGGGGAGGGTTGTTAATCCCCATTCCATGGAGACCCTTAGGACTCCATGGGGGGATTGCCTGCTGTTTTTTTGCCGGTGGGATGCCTGAGTTACCTGCAGCTCTTGGCTTGAGGTAAATCAGGCCACGCCACTGGCAAACCTGCAGTTTGGCGGTGTGGGGAAAGTGGAATTACCCCCACAATTTTTCCTACACCGCAAATGAGGCCCAATTTGGAGAGTGCAAGTTGCAGACCCCTGTTAAAAGAACACTGTCGGAGTGAAATAGCATGGGCGTAATTTTAGAGGGGGGCGGGGGTGTTTGTCCCCCCCAACTTTCATGGCACACTATTTTGTCCCCATTCATTTGAATGGGGCACCTTTTCTTCAGAGGTCATGTCCACCCCAACATTTTCACCCAAGTTTCTCCACTGTGAAATAGTGTACTACTTGGGTTCTAGGGTGCACTTGTGTTTTACGGACATTTTCGAGGAAAGATGTGTATTATTATTGAGATTACTGAACATAACAAAGGGAAATGCGCGGGCGCCTAAAGATGGAGCTAGCTGGATCCTTCTGAGGGCTTCACCCAACACAAGGACATCATAAACACGTCAGAGCTTCGCTGAAAACAACCTCCCCCCCTACTGCGGGGATAGTTCTAATGATATCTGTGTCATAAGAATGAAAACAAATAGGAAATACTATCGAGGCTTTGCTTTTCACTTCAAGAGCCTGCAAAACAAAGCACCGATCAAAAGGACAACGTCAAGGTCGCAAGAGGACAAAAAAACAAGTGTAACTCAGCTCGCAGGCACCGCTAGTGCAGAGAATTCTCAGTAGGGGAAAGCACTCCATGATGCCAAGACAGCTGCGCTAGTGTACACTGGCGAGAGCAAACATTAACACCACGAAAAATGATTGCTGTAAAGTGATTACCTCAGCAAATCAACATTGCTCTATGTTATTCCGCAACACAGTTCAACATGCCTTACCCCTTGGCTTTCATTAGCAGTATTGCAGTATTCAGCAGCACTAGGTGCCCCCGCGTGATAATTACTGTTATCACATGTAGTGATCTGGGCTAATAGGATGGCAAACTGACAGCACACATGCAATGTCTCAGTAATTCTTCATTCACGATTTCTCAGAGACGTTTTTCAATATTTTAAAATTGCATTTCCATTCCTTTTGTGGGATGTAAAATACCTATGGTACAGAAGTGTTTCACACACCCAGAATAGTAAGTTGAAGAGTTCCAACAGTGCAACCTTTCCCCTCACTGGAATGGTGGGTCCGTTTGCATCCCAAATATTTCCTTCAGCCCTCATTCAGGGCCAACAAAACCAATAATAATAATTTGGTGATCTCTGTAGTGCTTCAACCCAAATTCCCACATCTTCTAAGTGCTGTGATCATCAGTGTCATCATTATTAACCGTTTGTGGTACTCAGTTTATTGATCTCTGGAGGATGAAATGCTGAGTTGGCCTGACCGTGGTATTGAACCCATCTTTTGAGAGAAATGATTATGGATTTTAAAGTTTTGGTGATCATTTTGTGTGGTCTTGTAAAAGCTTTAATGTACCAGCATCTAATTTGAAAAAACATCCACCGAGAAGCTTTAGGTCTCAAGTATTAAGACTTAGGTTGAACTTGGTCTCAACTAATGAAATATTGGGTCAGTGCCTCAATATTCCACGAGACCACAGGCTGTGTCGTCATTGTAAACTTTAGACAGAGACTCTAAGGCATCTATGTGTTGTGTGTCCAAATTTGGAAATCCTGCGACTCCAATGTTTACATGGAATTGGGTATTTTACGGAAGATGAGTTGTGGAGGAGGATTATGAATTGCAATGAACTGAGCCTGAGTATTCATGTTTTAGAGTTTTTAAGGAACGCTGCAGTACTTTTATAGTATGTTGGAATGTTTTCTTAATCTTTGTATTGTGAATTTGTATCATATGTGTATTTTTAGAGGTTAACTGTGTTAAAAGTACTGTTGTACTGTGGAACACAATAAAATAAAATTAAAATAAAAATTGAACTCATCTTTCACAGAATTCTTGTTGGTTAGTAGCCTTGGATTTATAATGCTGGTAATTAGTGGTCTGTGTTTGTAACTTTATGTCATTAGTAGCCCAGAATGTGTAACATCAGTTTATTATTGGTCCTGTATTCATAACCTTGGGTCACTAGTGGCCATGCATGCGTAAATGTTAGCAATTAGTGGCCCCTATTCATTTTTTTTGTATTCACATTTTTATTGAAATATTTATATTACAACAGTGCAGACAGAAAGGCCAGACAAACTACAAGTTAAATGTGATTATGTCAGATCCAGAATCTGCCCCAGATCCTTGTGCCCCTACACTTGAAAATGTTGGTCACTAATGGTCCTGCATTTGTACATTTTGGTCATCAGTGACCATATATGTGAATCATTTCGTGATTAGTGACCCTGCACTTGTAACGCCAGAACTTTAACAGCCCTGCATTAGTAACATTTGATCATTAGTGGCCCTCTATTTGTACATTTTGTCCACTTTAGGCCCTGTATTTGTAGTTTTGGTGGCTAGTGCTCCTGAATAAATGTTATTGCGTAACTGGATCCCTTTTGGTCTACCTCTCTTTGCTTAGCTCATTGCAATTACCATGCATATCCACACTTCAGTGGTCGTATTCACTGCTCTTTCCCTGATGTTTTTGCAGAGTCTCTAAGCCAACAATACCAAAATTGCCCGTGGAATCGAACCAACTCCAGACTGTAATTTCAGTTTCCAACAGGTTACAGAGTCCGTTTATTTCACTGCAATGCAAGAAAAAGACTTGGCAGAGCACCCCCATCAGAAAATGCCAACAGACTACACACGTCTCTTTAGATAGACTTTTCGATACAATGAAAAACACGGAGTCATTCATTAGCTCACCTAAGATAATGGTTTGAGTGTGTGTCCAGACATGACTGCAGGATGTGCGGGGAAGACTCCCTGCCAATTTGCACCATTGCCAGAAACCCTTTGCTCATATCCCCTTCAGGGACATGGTTTCAGCCTTTGCCAACGTGGACCAAAGTCCAAAAGAGAAATGTCCCAGGGTGCAGGAGGTTTGCCTTCCTCATCGTAGATCTGGCTAATTTTGGTCATAAATGGCCCCATCAACATAGGGGCATATTCCAGAGGGGCTGGGCCATCCTTCATACCGATTGGTGCCGACATCAAAGATGAGGGCGGGACTGGCGCCGAGGTCTCATCACCCAAAGACATCCTTGCCCATGGGGTCCAGGCCCAAGCCCAAGGCATGCAGGAGTGTTCCACTGCCGGTACCCTGCTGGGGTGTGGCAATGCGGTGGTTCCTGTTTAAGTTGGTGGCAGCAAGGCCAAAACTGCCAGCACTGTGATTTTAGCAAAGATGTCAGCGTCTTCCAGTGGAAGTTCTCCCATTCCTCCGAGGTTGAGGATTGGGTGGGAAACGGTACCTGAGGTTCTGCTTTCTGTGAGTCTCTGGAGCAAAGACTCCTCTTCCTCGAGGATGAAGAAGAATAATGACGGGAAGTACCACCAGGTGCGTGAGACCACTTGCATTGCTTCTTCTTCTTGCTTTTCTTCGCAGAAGACCTGTCTTTGGACAGGCACTCTGCACAACCTAGACCAGGACCACACGCCTTCACCCAATGCCTTAAGGTGGTAGGTGAAGAGTTTAGCCCCTTTCAGTGGGCCTAGGGATGCATGTATTGGCATGACATGCATTGATTGATGTTGTGCTTCTCCCCCAAGCAGTACAAACAGATGAACTGGTAATCCCACAACTACATCTGCCAGCTGCAATCCACATGAGATTTAAAACCTGGGACCTTAGGGGGTTGGCCATTTTTCATGCAAACAAAGTATATTTCCAAAGCATGCAAAGTGGGTGGAACAAAGGAACTTGGGTCACGGGGCACGCGCCTTGATTGTAAGAGGATTCAATTCAACACTACAGCTAAGTCAACGCCTAGTCTGGGATACTGAATGGAAACCCTTATTGATATATCTTTATGTCCAGTTCATGAGTTCTGGATGACTAGTTTAAAAGGTTTATTTGAGAATGTAAACAATATATATATATCACACTTTATAATAAATTAATAATTGAATATCACACTTAATCTGAGCAGTAATCAATAATGGATAGTCTGGCACTAGCACACTTCTTTATAATCAATGATGAGTGGGTATAGGATGGATAAGATAGCAACAATACTTTTATGGTTTCAAATGGATGCAAGGTGGAATGAAAATGCAGTACAGAAAATAACTTGATAGGATTTCAGCAAAAGACAATGTAATCACTTTCTTGGACGATTCACCCCCCCCCCTTTATGCAATGTAAGGAGATGAAGAGGAGAGCACACAGTTCTTAGGAATGCAATCAAATAGAATTCAGTTCAATTCCCCCCCAGCAGCTTATACAACAGATAGGAGTTTTGAAACACAGGCAAAATGCTTTGAATATGGTGACAATGAAGTGAGAAATATGCTGAAAATGCTTTTAATTCCCTTCAGGAGGTTCAGGGTGAGTGGTATCTAGTTAATATTAGTCCGGGCTTACTCTAGCAATGATTCAGGGATGGTTCTTAGGAGGGAAACAAAATTTTTAGCAAGGAAAGAAATGACTGCTGATGGTTACACGTGGCTGGATTTTTAACCAAATCGCAAATCGCGGTAAAATTCGCAAGTGCGTGAATCATGATTACGGCAGAAGTATAAGGACTAGCAAGTCAGTTCTAAGCTTGTTGAAAAGCTGAGATTCTAAGCTTTCAGAGGAAAGTTAAACCAAGTTCCTAGCCCAAACGGTTCCAGAGATACGGACAATTAAATAAAGGTAGTGTTTCAGATTTAAAGTAAACTCAAAATGACAGGTGACAGCTTGCAGCTGCAGAAATGACAAATGACAGTGGTGCAGCTTTACAAATGACAGGTGACAGTTAGGAGGCAGTTCTACTTAGATTAAATAGATTGAATTATATCACTGGAAACTAAGAGATTTGGTTTCACACCGTCCTAGCTGTACTCACAATGTATTTGGAAGGTCTAGGTCTCACGGATCGGGTCAAGATGGCTTCGGTTCTGGTTTCGCCCCGGACGGTCTCTGCGCACAGCGTCTGGTCTCTGCTCTGCTGGTCCGGTCTGACACTGCTCCTGGCCCGGCTCCTGGATCTCTGGGTACAGCGTCTGTGCACAGCTCCTGGATCTTTCTGCACAGCTTTCTCTGGACACAGCGCTGATCTGCACGGCTCCTGGATGCTGCTACCGCTGTTAGGTTTGCTGGATGCTGAGGCCTGCTGAGAAGAGTTGTCAGTTTGTGGGTTTAGGCCCTTGCTTTGAGTTCTGAATCAAGTTCTTTGGAGTTTTAAAGTCTAAGGGCCTCATTAGGACCCAGGCGGTAAGGGGTTTACGGCGGCGTAAACAGCGCCGACCCTTACCGCCTGATTCCGAGGTCCCTTAGCGCCATGGAGGTTTTAACACCTGCTTTTAGCAGGTGTTAAAATCCATGGCGCTAAGGGACCTTGTTAATTACGCCACCGTAATTTACGGTGGCGTAATTAACGCCTTCCCCACTCCCATTATGCCCTATGGGGCAAAAATGGGAATGGGGAAGGGTAAATGGGTTAATGGGGAGTTACCGCCCCACTCACCTCGGAATGGGGCGGTAAGTCCGCCAACCACCATGGCGTAAACGTAGTTTACGCCATGGTGGTAAAGGTACGACCCAGGCGGTAACTTACCGCCTGGGTCGTAATGAGGCCCTCAGTGTTGGATCTGGTATCTTCTGGATGTTGTGTGGTCCGGCAGAGCGCATTGCAGCAACTGGATTTTAATGTCTCTACCTGTCCCAGCAGTCTCTTTTTATGTGTTTTGAAAATGGGTGTGTGCCTGGGCCTAGCTAAGCCTGCCCCTCTCTACTTGTCATTGGCCCAATTCTCCCCTCTCCCATGATTGGGGGGAAGGAAATGTGAGTCAGAGTGATGCTGTAGGTTTTATGGGTCAGAGGATCCTCCCCTGGTCAGTTTGCCCACAAATCTATATTTGATTCAAATACATATTGTACAGATACACAGTTGTTTAAAATTACATGCACCCATCACATATCACATGAGGTATCCTCTGTTCAAACTCTGCTCTTCCTGGGGGCTTGCATTCAGAAATGGCAACATTTTGCACTTTTTAACTGGTTTTGCAATATCGGACATTTACCCAAATTTACACACATGTGCACAAGGAGTGTGGACCTTAATTGATGAAGTGTCAGATTTTTAACATGCAGACATTTGGAGTGAAACCCTATTTTCCGCTAGCAACCCCCCAGATCATACCACCGGGTCTTAAAACCTCTTAAAATGTGGGCAGAAAAATCACAAGAATTATGGTATCATTTAGCTAATTTTGACAAGTCCGCACCATGAGTTATACATCTTTCTTAAAATCATATTCTGGCCAACAGGGGTGTGTCTTTTCAGGTCACATGGTGTAGAAACCAGTTTATCCAGTTTCTGCCAAGCTCAGAGACCCTGCCCCTCCCAGCTTCTGCCAAGAGGAAGCTATTTTACGCCCCCCCCCCCAATAAACCATCTGCCTGAGTCAAGGAAGGGCTTTGTTCAACCTCCTGCAGTCTGTAGGTGCTCCACCCCTAATCCAATTATCAGAGAGATGGCATATCCTTTTAGTGTGGGCAGCAGAAGGCAGCTAGGCCTGGGAACTGCTGTGGATCCAGTTTCACTCCAGTTGGGGGAAGTTGTCAGGCAGAATTCAGTTCCTTTAAGCCAGAATTTAGCTAACATGTCACTTTTTGTTCCCAGTTTAAATCAAACATACCATTTTTACACATGCAGCTAAAACACTGATTCTAAGTTCTAAACTATGACATTTCAACAGTGACAAACTATGTGACACTCAAAAGTAGGTCACTCAGTTAATTTAAACATTTTCGATTTTTGGTAGTTTTAAATCCAGTTTCAGTTAGGCTGCTGCAGACCTGCAGAGCTCAGCCAGTCTTGTTATGAACATTGTTTTGGGGCTCTTCAACTTCCCAGATTTTGTATGCACACATACTTCATTCTGCCAGATGTCTGCTGGTGTTCAGTGAGATTTTTGGATATGTTGCAATGTTTGAAATAGGCATTTTGAGCTGGCATTCAGGGAAACAAAAGGTGATTTTAAAGTGTGGTTTTTCCTTTGGCACACATTTCACTCATGGCACCCCGGCCCATCCTGCTCGCACTGGTGGGTGGCAAGTTAGGCAACCATTTTAGTGTGCACAAACTGCGTGGTTCTCCAGGATTTTGGCGCACATGTGGGCTTTTTGGCCATCTTGGATTTTCTAAGCCCACAGCACCAAATGTTGCAGCATGATAGCTCAAACGTGGGTCAGGACACCCAACAAGGCCCCCCCACGCGACTGCACTTTGAATTTGAGTCGATGGGGAGTCGGGTGCACAAAGGTCTTGACCCAGGCACTGGTATGTCCGCATAATCTTCTTCCAATTCTGCAAATGGCACAGTTCAGCATCTTTTCCTCCATCCGGTATTGATCGATCGGTTCTCCTCGCCGGTCCTGATGGGAATATTGGCCGGTACCCCGGGCCCCTCGGATCTTTGCTCCCGGTCTCCAGATCGTTCTCCTTGGCCAGTTTCAAGGTTTTCTTTCTCCTAGGACGACAAAGGAAGAGCGGCAATACCTATTCATAGACATTTTTCCCCCACCATTGATATAGTGGGGTGGCATATAAATTTTTATCACTCAACAGATATGAACATGCACATTTTTTTAAATTAAGAAACGAGGCCCCCACATGGAGAAACACCGAATTTGATAGGTTATATGTAGGATATTTTAAGTTAGAACTGAATTAATCTGAGACAGTACCCCCTGGGATTCCAGAGGATTCCTCCAGTTGTTGCAGAGTGTGCCTGGGATGGCAACACTTCAACTGGTTAATGTGGACCCACTTGTCTTCCCCCTCTGCCAAACCGCCTTTGGGGATGTGGATCTTGTACGCCACAGGGGAGATCTTGTCTATAATCTCATAGGGTCCCTTCCATGTAGGCAAAAATTTTCGCTGTTTCGCCTGGTTTCTTTGGAAGTTGTATAAATAGACCCGGTCCCCCACCTGATATTCCTTCCTGGAAGTTTTCAGGTCATAGTGGGTCTTCATGCTATCAGCTGATCTTTCTAGATTCCGCTGAGCATAAGCAAAAGCATGTTGAAGGTGTTTCCTTAAATTCTCCACATACTCGTGAGTTGTGGAGGCATTTATTAGTGTCTGCTCTTGGGTCCTGTAGAGCAAATGCTGCGGAAGCACCATCTTGCGTCCAGTCATCAACTCGAATGGTGACATTTTGGTTGCAGATGACGGGGTAGATCTGATGGCCATTAGGATCAGAGGTAATCGGATATCCCAACTTGGCCCAGAATCTGCCACAAACTTTTTTAATATGCTCACAATTGTCTGGTTGTAACGTTCCACTGCTCCCGAAGAAGCTGGCCTGTAAGCAATATGTAGCTTTCTTTTGACCCCCAGTATCTCCCACATCTTTGTCATTACTTCACTGGTGAAGTGGCTAACTCTGTCTGACTCAATCCTTTGAGGTAGACCAAAACGGGAAAAGATGTGGTTAATCATCAGGGTAGCTGCAGTTTCTGCCTTGCAATTTGGGGCTGGCAGACATTCCACCCACTTGGTAAACAAGCATGTCACAGTCAACATGTACTTATTCCCCCTAGCAGAATGAATCACGGGGCCTACAAAGTCAATTTTCAAATCTGACCATGGGAGTGTCATTCCCCTCTTTTGGAGAGGTGCCCGGTGTGTGAGGGATGTCGGCTGAAATTGTGCACACACAAGACAACCCTTCAAATATTGGTTGAGGTCCTGGCCCATGTGTGGCCAGTATGCAACCTCTCTTAAGATTTCAAGTGTTGTGTGAAACCCCCTATGACCGGCGGTGGCCACATCATGGGCGTGACTTAACATCAGGCTTCGGAATGAGGTAGGAACCACCCACTGATCTTGGCCAGCTTGGGATTTCCTTACCAACAAACTGTCTTGGATCCGGAACATTTTTGGACATTTCATCAACACTCTAAGGTCCTCTTTCCCAATGTAATCAGTATTCGTCAGGGGAAAGTTCTCAGGGTCCTCAATGTGTTGGTAGAACTTACCAATTATTGGATCCCCCTTCTGAGCTGTGATTAAATCAGCATCAGGGGTCTCCTTACTCCATTGTGCAATTGAAAGATCATTGTGAGCCTTTGTCTGGGACCTAGTGATAGCGGTGACCTGGATTTCCCCCAACAAGGACTCAATCTCAATTAGATCCGCTTGGATGGCCCCGGTTTTGGCCAGCTGATCAGCTAAGTCATTTCCAGTTTTGTCTGGTCCCTCTACTTTGGAATGACCCTTGATCTTCTTCCAATAAATGGTCATCCCATTCGATGTGACCAGATCATCAATGTTTTGGATTAACTTCCCATGTTTCAAGGGTTTGTTATTAGCACATAACATGCCTCTGGTTTTCCAATTAGCCAGGTGCTCTGCCAGGAGTGCCTTCTCACAATCGTTGAATTTCTCCTCCACAGAGGATAAAGTTTTGCTCGCATAGGAGATTACTTTATTGACCTTGTCATGCTTTTGGTATAATACTGCCGTCAAGCACGTATTAGAGAACCCTGTCTCCAGGAAGAACTCCTTGTTTCTGACAGGGTAAGCTAGGCAAGGCGCTTGTGAGAGACTTCTTTTGAGTTGTCTTACTGCCTCGGATTGTTCTGGACCCCATTCCCACCTGACCCCCCCTTCAGGAGATGAATCAGGAGTCTAGTGATCTCTGCGTAGCCCTCAATGAACTTTCTGCTGTAATTAGTAAGTCCAAGGAGGCTCCTTAGTTCCCGCAGAGTTGTGGGGTCTTTCAGTTTTTGAAGTGCTTCCACTTTCTTTTCCTGGGGACAGAGACCCTGAGGAGTAATCTCATGCCCCAAGAAATTAACACGGGTTCTACACCACTGTGCTTTTTGAAAGGAAAGTTTTGCTCTGGCGGCCCTCAACTGTGTCAGAACATAACGGATCTCCGCTATGTGTTCCTCCACAGATGAACTTTTGATGAGAACATCATCTACATAAGCCAGGTTACCCCTTGCACCCAGATCGGGCATGGCCTTGTGTAGGAAAATGTTGAATTCATTGCCGGAGTTGAGGTATCCGAAGGGAGTCCGGGTCCATGTGTACTGCTGGCCCCCAAAGTTAAAAGCCAGTTTGTATTGGTCCTCCCTACTGACAGGCACGGTCCAGTACACATTGGTCAGGTCTATTGCAGTGAATACCTGTGAACCCTGGATCTGGGCCAGCCCTTGGTCAATGTAGGGCAGAGGCCATCGGGAAGTATGGACCCGTTTGTTGAGCTCCCTAAGGTCAGCGCAGAGTCTCCACTGGCCGTTTGGCTTCAATATTCCCAGCACCGGATTATTGAAGGTGCTGTGTATTGGACAAATTATTCCCCGGGACTCAAGGTTCTTAATTATTTCAGTAAGGGACTCCATGGATGCGAGAGGCAAACAATATTGCTTCACAAACACTGGAGTCATTCCAGAGTCCATGGGAATTGTTGTGGTGTGGATGTCGGTGCGACCACAGTCATATGAGTCTACCGCAAAGAGATCTTGGAAATCCAAGAAAACTTGTTTCAACTTTTGTTTCTGTTCCAGAGTCACACAGGCATCAGCTAGGTTGACCCTCTCTTCCACCATCTGCCTGAAGCCTGGAAAGACTTCTGGTTTGGCTATCTCAGCTGCCTCCTCCAGCTTGGTGGAGAAGTCCCTGGTCAGAGTGCTGATTTGGACTGGAGGCCTCAGGTGGGAAAGGCAACCCTCATGGACCTGGAAAATCACCTCATCCCTCCTGAAGTCACAAGTCACATCTTCCTTACCATAGGGGCAGGAAGTGTACACCAGGAAGTTCCCCCCATGCCGGGTTAAAATCCTGTCTGGTGTTGTATTGTCCTCACTGTCACTGTCAAAACAGTCCTTGGGGATTGGTCCTAACAGTTCATTTCTTAAATCAATGGAGAAATGTCGGTCATCAACCGCCATTCCAATAATGGTGCCTGCGGCTAGAGTAATACTCTTTAAGTCGCTGTTGTCCACCTCTATTGGGATGGTGTCATGTTCTATATTGACTAATGGAGTTGGGTTTACCCCCAACCCTTGCTGTTGGAGAGAAGCGTTAAGATGTATGTAAGCATCAGGGTTTTTCAAATGTTGTCCTCTTTTAACTTTCACTTCCAGGGAAAATTGTCGGGTCCTTTCTGGGATGGTGACTTCCTCTTTAATCTGAATTTCAACTGCATAAGGTAGCAATTGAGCTGACCTAAATGCTTTTTCTGGATCATCAAAGCCCATGGGATTATCCGCTAATCGGGACCAAGCTTTGAAGTTTATTAGGTCCAAACTAATGGCAAAGCGATTGAGAATGTCACTGCCTAAGTAAAAGGTGGCAGTGACGTCTCGCACGACCCAACAATTATGGACTATGCTCTTGTTGCCAATGGAGATTTTGAGCATACACCTGCTTGGCAGGAGATGTTTGGAATTAGGTGCTTCCAGGCCCATTTCCCATTTGTCTATCAGTTTGAATGTGGGAATGGCTGGATCTTTTGGGAGTTGGCGGAACATGGCTTCGCTGATGAAGCTCTTATCGTTGTTCACACACACTCGAGCGAGAACAGAGTCCTTCCCATCATTTAACTGAACAGGGATGAACAACTGCTCTCCAATTTGCTGAATATCAGCCAGGCTCTGAGCTGATTTCACATCTTTCTGGACTATAGGAGTGGGAGTTTCTGATTGTGGATTGGTGAAGAATTTCAGAGTGTTTCCTTCCAGTGTGGAATACCACCTTAAACTGGAAGGAAGGTTGATTTTCAGAAATAGAGAGGACCCCCCATCACCAGTCTGTTGTCCTACTGCTATTACTGTCACGTCTGGAGTTTGGTTGTTCTGGAAGTGAAATTCTACTTGGTCAGATTTTTGTTCAACCATGTGGCAGGTGCCGTTTAAACTAACATGGTTGACACTCTGTTTTAATTTTATTGGTCGGCTAGTCTGGGTCCAGAGGACCTTGTTTACACAATCTATTAGGGGTGACAACCTTCTCAGGAGGTCATTCCCTAGTAAACAAGGGGTGCCCTCTGGAGTCACTACTATGACCGGGTGTTTCACCTTGTGTCGCCCAATTTTAATGTCCAAGTCTGCAGTCCCCTCAACGGGAATTTCCTTCCCGTCAAAGTTCGGCAGTTGTCCAGGAAGAGAGGTGAGAGGAATACGGTAATTCTCCCCCTTCCGGCATTTAGTTCCTCAAAGGCCCTTTTGGACAGAAGGGTAGCTTGGGATCCAATGTCCACCAGTGCCAAAATTGTACCCTGCCCCTGTACTTGTACCGGGGCATAGTATCTTCCCTCATTCTCCTCAAGGGGGCACAGATAATGCACATTTTTGGACAACTGGTGGGCTAACTTTCTGGTTTTGGACATTGCGAGAGAAGAGATTTGGGCAGAATTCTGTGGAGAGTCTTGGGAATCTGAAAGAAAAAGTTGGCAACTGGAGATCAGAGCCATTGTGGGTTCCCCTGGTTCCGGTTCTGGGCCGCCCCCCCCTTTTTGGAGGCAGTCACCAGGATGGGTTTGAACCAGGGGATTTCGGTGTTGTGGGTTCTGGTATGAGATGATGGGCGGCGGTAGCTCAGTCTCCATATCTCCCCAGTCTGGATTGGAATCGCTTGGGACCCATTTTTCTTTGGGAGGAGTTCCCCCATCTCTGAAGGAGAAGATCCTTTTCCCAGGATCTTCTGAGGATCCCTCTCCCTCAAATTGGAAGACCTGAACCTCCTCCACAAAGTGGGTCTGTTTGGGTCCTTTGTTTCTCCTACCTCCTCTCTGCTCCTTGGGTGGCAGACTCTCAGGGGTAGGAGTTTTTTTTTCTGGTTCCTGGTTTTCCAGGGGCTGTTTACAAGTTGGGAAGGAAGCTTCCTCCAAGGCTTTACACCCCCCTTCCCCTTGTGCCTCCTCCCTGGGAACCGGTGTGTTATCGGGGTGCTGCCCCCGTCATTGTTCTGGAGCACCAGATCCAGAGTTTGGGGCATTCGGCAGTGGCATGCTCATCTGAGGGTTCTGTTGAGCCCTCAGTATGTGACCCAGATCTCGTGCCATATTTTGGACCTGGCGCTCAAGTTGTGAAACCCGCTCAGGCTGATACGGGGCTCTATTTTCTCCCCTGGGCTGATCCCGGGAAGGGTAGCTATCCCTTCTCTGGTAGTACCCCTGGTTGGGAAGATTTTGGTACCCCTCCACCCTTGGCCTCCCCTCTCCCGGATTAGGTTGTCTGGGCTCAGGGAATTGGGGAAAGAAGGATGGATGATTTTGGGGCTGGAAATTGGGTGGATACCTGGGGAAAAAGTTCTGCCCAGGATTTGGAGAATTTCTGCCCTCCTGTGGGAAGTTGGGAGGGGAGATCCCTGGGTTAGGTGCTTGGCCGGATCCCCCCCCCTTGGGCTGGAGGAGTCCACACATAACCCAGGATTGGTCGGTTTCCCTTGTAGCGGGGACTTACATAGTCAGGGGAGCGGGGGACCCCATTTGTGGGACTACCTCCTCAACTCCCTGTCGGTGACTAGCCCGAGGGCCTTCTGGGCTGTGAATTATTTGGTGCAGGCAGGTTTTGAGGCCCCCCCATCTCCAAATCTAAAACGGGGGCAACCTTTACCTCTGCCACCTTGGCAGCAGCAGGGGTGCTGTTGGTTTTGGGGTTTTTCGGCGCGTTATTTTTATTTTCGATAGGCTTCTGCACCTCATAGATCCGGGTAGCCTGTTCAATGACCCAGTCTAAAGATCTTTTCTCATGAAAATCTCTCACGAGCCGGGTCATTATATATTTAGGAAGAGCATGGAAAGATGTATTGACAAACTCTTTGCTGTCTGTGCGCACCCTTCTGGTGGTCTGTGCAAAAGCACGCTTTAATTCTTGCACAAACTCTTGTGGGGCCTGATCCTCCCCACATTGCAAATTGTAGGCTGCCTTGCGAGCCTCTTGAGGATTTCTGTGAACAGAAAAATGTTTCAAGATGGCCGCCTTATAGGTGGACCATCTTAAATGATTTTGGTCCTCCAGCCCCGCAAAGAAACTGGAGTATTCTGGGGAGAATATCCATTTGACGTACTGGATGCAGCTACTGCTGTCCTTCAAATGGAAAGTCTCCATCATTTGCTCATAGAGCTCCAAGTGTTCCCAAACGGAATACTTGGTGTTCTTATGATAAGGCGTGATGACACTCCTTATTGCCTTTATTTGCTTCAAGGGGTCCTTAAGCAAGGCCCTTTTTGCCTTATTGGCCTTTTTGGTTCGGGTAACCCTGGTCCATTCATCCTCTGACTCAGAGGCACTGCTCCCAGAGGTTCCTGTCTGCTCCTCCAGGTTTTCCCGGATTCTGCGAGCATGGGAATGGCTGGCAGAATGTGGGGACCTGGTCTCCTGTGTCCTGCGCCGTTCAGAGGAGTCTTCAGATTCCTCCTTGCTGCCAGGATTTGATGGGTACCCCCCCACTGACCTAACTGGGCAGAAGTTTTCAGGATGCCCTTAATGGGCCTACTCTCCTGGGGTTCCCCACTAAATTGCACCGTGCTTGGGTGCCCATACCCGGATGCCCGCCCCTCCATGCCTGGGAGGTACTGGCCTATGAGCCCCATACTTCTGGTTGGATAGTAATCTGCCAACCCTGTGGCCCTGGGCTCATGTGCGCGAGGGGACATGGGGGTGGCAGTGTCCAGGGACTGAGAGATATGAAGGCCTCTGGTACTAGGGCTCCTGAGGTTATGCTCAGGAGTCTCCCTCTCCCAGCGAACCTGGTCTCTATCCGCCCCTGCTCCCTGTTGCAATGCAAGAGCCTGCGCTTTCAGTTCCTCAGTTAAGGCCTTACTCGACTCTATCAGTCTCTCCTGCATCGCTACCTGTTGCTGGAGCCTATCATGGTGCTGACAGAGAGCCTCATTTTCTCTCTGTGCCTCCTGATTGGTCCTGGAGAACTGGGCCAGTCTTTGCTGCAGGAGGGTTACCTCCTGAGTCCCTTCCCTACTGGCCTGCTCCTTTCTTGCCAGAGCCTCCTCCACCCTCCTGGTGTGCTCTAACAAGTTCTGGTGTTCTTTTTGGAGGTCACCCAGTCCCTGGAGGGCCAGGTGATTTTCTTCCATTTTTCTTTTTAAGTGGCAGACTTCCTGGCCTAAGGTATCCCTTTCCTGACTAAGAGCCTGCATCTGTGCCGCCAGGTCGTCCCTTTGTCTTTGGAAGGCACCAGCTTTCTGGTGCTCCTGATCAAACTCTGCCTGGGTATCCAGGTCTTTCAGAATCAATGTATTGCTTTCCTCTTTCTCTCTGTCTAATCGAATTTGCAGGGTGGCTACCTGTTCTGTGCATGCCCTGTTGAAGTCCAGTTGTTGCTCCAGCTTTTTCTGGCTCTGCAGAAGGGAGTCCAACCCTTCTTGGTAATCCTTCTGCAAGGCCAGAAATCTGGTATCCTGATCAGCCTTCTCCTGTTGCAGTCTATCCATGTCCTCTTTTATTTTAATGATATACTGCCTACTATCATTTTCTGACTCCTGGCTCCCCTGCAGCCTCTGCTCAGAAGAGACCAGGTCAGATTGGACCTTCTCTAACGCCATCTGTCGCTTATTCGCCAGATCTTGGCTTTCAGTACATTTATCCTGCATGTCTCCCATATATAGGTACAGGTATGCAGCTATCCTGGCAATCTTATTGTGTTCATCTTTGGCTTTAGGAGCCATATATAGTTCACTCAGGGACACATGTAATGGACCCTGATCTCTCCATATGTCTGACCCTGTTTCAGTGACCTGTTGCGCAATGGCCTGCAACCAGACCGTTTGGTCCTGGTGAGTCCACTCACCTCTCACAAATAGCTTATGTAAGAGGTGCTCCCTCGCTATTTTCATGTCTACCAAGCTCTTACTTCACAAATAGCTTATGTAAGAGGTGCTCCCTCGCTATTTTCATGTCTACCAAGGTTGTCATTCTAGAGATTGATCTCTGTCCTGACTTACAGAAATTAGTATTTTATATTTGCAAAACAGACCTTTTCCTTAGAGTGTCCCTTTGAAGAGTGCTTTACAGCGTAAAACAGCGTGGTGATCCGACCGGATGTATGTATCCCGTCAGTTAGCACACTGTATTAAGCTGCACAAGTGATAGATCTAACCCAGACATCCCGGACGAGCTCCCACTTTGTAAGAGGATTCAATTCAACACTACAGCTAAGTCAACGCCTAGTCTGGGATACTGAATGGAAACCCTTATTGATATATCTTTATGTCCAGTTCATGAGTTCTGGATGACTACCTCTATATAACACCCCTCTCTTAGAATCCCCCTGACCCCACTGAGCCAAGAAGTAGTTCTATTTTGCAAGTTTAAAAGGTTTATTCGAGAATGTAAACAATATATATATATATATATATATATCACACTTTATAATAAATTAATAATTGAATATCACACTTAATCTGAGCAGTAATCAATAATGGATAGTCTGGCACTAGCACACTTCTTTATAATCAATGATGAGTGGGTATAGGATGGATAAGATAGCAACAATACTTTTATGGTTTCAAATAGATGCAATGTGGAATGAAAATGCAGTACAGAAAATAACTTGATAGGATTTCAGCAAAAGACAATGTAATCACTTTCTTGGGACAATTCACCCCTCCTTATGCAATGTAAGGAGATGAAGAGGAGAGCACACAGTTCTTTGGAATGCAATCAAATAGAATTCAGTTCAATTCCCCCCCAGCAGCTTATACAACAGATAGGAGTTTTGAAACACAGGCAAAATGCTTTGAATATGGTGACAATGAAGTGAGAAATATGCTGAAAATGCTTTTAATTCCCTTCAGGAGGTTCAGGGTGAGTGGTATCTAGTTAATATTAGTGCAGGCTTACTCTAGCAATGATTCAGGGATGGTTCTTAGGAGGCAAACGAACTTTTTAGCAAGGAAAGAAATGACTGCTGATGGTTACACGTGGCTGGATTTTTAACCAAATCGCAAATCGCGGTAAAATTCGCAAGTGCGTGAATCATGATTACGGCAAAAGTATAAGGAGTAGCAAGTCGGTTCTAAGCTTGTTGAAAAGCTGAGATTCTAAGTTAAAGTTAAATTAAAGTTAAGGAAAGTTAAACCAAGTTCCTAGCCCAAACGGTTCCAGAGATACAGACGATTAAATAAAGGTAGTGTTTCGGATTTAAAGTAAACTCAAAATGACAGGTGACAGCTTGCAGCTGCAGAATTGACAAATGACAGTGGTGCAGCTTTACAAATGACAGGTGACAGTTAGGAGGCAGTTCTACTTAGATTAAATAGATTGAATTATATCACTGGAAACTAAGAGATTTGGTTTCACACCGTCCTAGCTGTACTCACAATGTATTTGGAAGGTCTAGGTCTCACGGATCGGGTCAAGATGGCTTCGGTTCTGGTTTCGCCCCAGACGGTCTCTGCGCACAGCATCTGGTCTCTGCTCTGCTGGTCTGGTCTGACACTGCTCCTGGCCCGGCTCCTGGATCTCTGGGTACAGCGTCTGTGCACAGCTCCTGGATCTTTCTGCACAGCTTTCTCTGGACACAGCGCTGATCTGCACGGCTCCTGGATGCTGCTACCGCTGTTAGGTTTGCTGGATGCTGAGGCCTGCTGAGAAGAGTTCTCAGTTTGTGGGTTTAGGCCCTTGCTTTGAGTTCTGAATCAAGTTCTTTGGAGTTTTAAAGTCTAAGTGTTGGATCTGGTATCTTCTGGATGTTGTGTGGTCTGGCAGAGCGCGTTGCAGCAACTGGATTTTAATGTCTCTACCTGTCCCAGCAGTCTCTTTTTATGTGTTTTGAAAATTCGTGTGTGCCTGGGCCTAGCTAAGCCTGCCCCTCTCTACTTGTCATTGGCCCAATTCTCCCCTCTCCCATGATTGGGGGAAGGAAATGTGAGTCAGAGTGATGCTGTAGGTTTTATGGGTTAGAGGATCCTCCCCTGGTCAGTTTGCCCACAAATCTATATTTGATTCAAATACATATTGTACAGATACACAGTTGTTTAAAATTACATGCATCCATCACATATCACATGAGGTATCCTCTGTTCAAACTCTGCTCTTCCTGGGGGCTTGCATTCAGAAATGGCAACATTTTGCACTTTTTAACTGGTTTTGCAATAGCAGACATTTACCCAAATTTACACACATGTGCGCAAGGAGTGTGGACCTTAATTGATGAAGTGTCAGATTTTTAACATGCAGACATTTGGAGTGAAACCCTATTTTCCGATAGCAACCCCCCAGATCATACCACCGGGTCTTAAAACCTCTTAAAATGTGGGCAGAAAAATCACGAGAATTATGGTATCATTTAGCTAATTTTGACAAGTCCGCACCATGAGTTATACATCTTCTTAAAATCATATTCTGGCCAACAGGGGTGTGTCTTTTCAGGTCACATGGTGTAGAAACCAGTTTATCCAGTTTCTGCCAAGCTCAGAGACCCTGCCCCTCCCAGCTTCTGCCAAGAGGAAGCTATTTTACGGCCCCCCAATAAACCATCTGCCTGAGTCAAGGAAGGGCTTTGTTCAACCTCCTGCAGTCTGTAGGTGCTCCACCCCTAATCCAATTATCAGAGAGATGGCATATCCTTTTAGTGTGGGCAGCAGAAGGCAGCTAGGCCTGGGAACTGCTGTGGATCCAGTTTCACTCCAGTTGGGGGAAGTTGTCAGGCAGAATTCAGTTCCTTTAAGCCAGAATTTTGCTAACATGTCACTTTTTGTTCCCAGTTTAAATCAAACATACCATTTTTACACATGCAGCTAAAACACTGATTCTAAGTTATAAACTATGACATTTCAACAGTGACAAACTATGTGACACTCAAAAGTAGGTCACTCAGTTAATTTAAACATTTTCGATTTTTGGTAGTTTTAAATCCAGTTTCAGTTAGGCTGCTGCAGACCTGCAGAGCTCAGCCAGTCTTGTTATGAACATTGTTTTGGGGCTCTTCAACTTCCCAGATTTTGTATGCACACATACTTCATTCTGCCAGATGTCTGCTGGTGTTCAGTGAGATTTTTGGATATGTTGCAATGTTTGAAATAGGCATTTTGAGCTGGCATTCAGGGAAACAAAAGGTGATTTTAAAGTGCGGTTTTTCCTTTGGCACACATTTCACTCATGTCACCCCGGCCCATCCTGCTCGCACTGGTGAGTGGCAAGTTAGGCAACCATTTTAGTGTGCACAAACTGCGTGGTTCTCCTGGATTTTGGCGCACATGTGGGCTTTTTGGCCATCTTGGATTTTCTAAGCCCACAGCACCAAAGTTGCAGCATGATAGCTGAAACGTGGGTCAGGACACCCAACATGATATATAATCGACCCAACATCATGTCCAATGCAGGGCACCTAGAGTGATCGGGAGCAGCTGATGCAGAACCACGATGCACCCATGATGGTGGAAACATTTCCCAAAATCAGCTGCGCTACGGAAAGGATATCGTAGGTGAGGAATCTGTGGGAGGAAGGAATCCATTAGAAGTCAAACTTCAAACAAAGTGGCGTTCCGGAAGCAAGCAGAGTACACAGAAAAAAGGAACTAAGGTCACAGAGCCACAGGGTGCTGCACATCAATATATACTGTCCCCAACAACATATTTGGTGTGGGGCACAAAGAGACATCAAGCAGAGCCAGTGCAGAGCCGTGCTGCACCCCCTGGTGGTGGAAACAGTTTCAGATGAACAGCTGTGGTCAGAGATAGCTATCATAGATGAGAAATCCGTGGGAGGAAGGAATCCATTTGAATGGAGTGGACAGGAAGGAAAAGAGCCCTTTCTCAAGTTCACCTTTCCCTCTCTTGCTAACTCCATCCCTTTCTCATGCATGACAACTTCAAAGTCTCTTTGATGTGCAGTAACCTGGTGTGGGACTAACCTTCACTATGTGAGTGCCACTTTGGAGCAAGGTTCCCAGGAGATCTCCTGGTGCAAGCTCCTGTGCCTGAGGGGAGGCCTTACCCTTCCTCCAGGGATACCTATTGGAGCATGGTTCCCAGGAGATCTAATGGTGCGACCTCTTGTGCCTGAGGGGAGGCTTACCATTCCTCCAGGGATACCTATTGTCTCACTTGTTGAAGTAGAGACAGCCAGGATGTCATGAATAGATATTGCCCTCATGTAGCTGCTCTGGGCTCACAGTGCTGATACTTGTATGATATCAAATTGTTGTGGCTTTAATAAATGAATGCTCTTATCAGTCACCATACCATTACCATGTATGGCTAATATTTAAAGTTTAACCTGCCACCAGACTGATAAGCAAACAATGATTTCATTTGACAAGTTTAGATGTTAAGATGTCACCTCTGGCTACAGTGACCTTCTGTCGACGCAGCGGTCAGGAATGCACATGCAGCCTTTGAACTTGTCCGTAACTGAATAGCAAGTGCTGAAGTTATCCGGAGACTGGTGCAGCAATGTACTATGTTTTTGGCATAAAGCTTTACAAACAGGGGGTCTGATTAGCAGACACCCCTTTCAGAAAGAGAGTTAGTTGCATTATGTTATATTAATGCAAATAAAAAGAACAGGGTTTCACAGACTCACCAGATGGCACTCTATAACTCCAAAACATAAGAAATAATACATTATTTCAAAAAGAAAATGAACACATTTACAAGACACAAACTGATGTTATAGGACTGAATAAAGCCATAGAATGGCACAAGATAAAACCTAATTAACCTTCGGATCCTGGTAGGAATTTGATACAATTTTCCTTAATAATTATATCTGCACATTGTAAACTTCCATCAACTTAAGTCAGATATACACTAGATAGTTCTCTAGATCTTTCTAGAGAGAAGAGTTAACAACCTACACAATATCTTTGACAAAATGTATGATTACTGACTGATAGATGGCCCAAACAAATATTGGGGATCTAACAGGGACAATCTTAAAACTGGCAAGCCTTAGAGGTGAGAAGGTGATAGGTAAGAGGCGAGAAGCCTCCATGTACCACAATCCATCTCGTTGGTCGGAGTTTCAAATGGATTAACTAGATAGAATTAATGTGCTAATAGTGTTAAGGAAACTCCATAACCAAATTTCATAGAGAGCTATTTGAACAATATCGATTATACATAGCATCTGGTGACTCATTGTATCACGTGACACTAGAAGATGCACCAAGATCAAAGTTATCTAATTATTATAAGAGTACAATGCTGTAGACTTTACAAAATAGAAACTACTGGCGCCACACGCGGGTTACGAGTATGTATCCAAGATCATCTACATCGATATAGATACAGAACGTTAGAATATACACACCATGAGATATATATTATATCTTGTATAACCAAAACAAAGGACATACTAATTTATCCCTATTAAACAGAATAATGTTCTTTAAAATCAATACGGAAACACAATCCTAGAGGCTTTCCAATAAGAATCTAGCCATCTATACATCGTTTAAAGATGACGGGCACATTTGCCGCTTTACTAGCGACACAAAAAGTATCAGAGAATGGTACCATAGAGTATCCGAATAACAAAAGAACGGCACCAGTGAAACGCTGATTACAAAATATACCGTGACTTCCCAAGATGCGAGATCTGTCAATTTAAAAATGGTCAGAAAGGAGCGCACATAGACTTATCGACTACGAAATAAAGGATTAATTCTTTCTTGTAAGCTTCATACTTAACTGATTATGACTATAGATTAACGGTAGTCATAGCAATCAATTTACATCGTGCTTTCTACACATTGGCTCTAAAAACACTCACATTCAAGAGCTTAATAGAAATAAAGGCAATCAGATGCTCTTTAACGTGGGATAGCCTCGATAGTTCAACATATAGAGGTCTTAAAAGTCTACTCGCCAAATAGACATGCAACAACCGGCATGATAACTATTACCGAAGGTTAACTAAAATCTTAAATATATTTTTGGCTCCGCATTCAGAGCAAAGAAGAGGCGGTATTTCAAGTCTCCAGCGTACTAACACAGAGGGAAAGAAGACACATAAGAAATTGAAAAACAATGAGATGTACCCAATTACAGTACAAAAGAAGGACTTTATATTGGTGTCACCTTTAGGTAAGTAATTAAAGGCACAATACAATACTTTTAGAAGTTGGGGCATTATGTTGCAGGCCACCAAGAGTTTTTTAACGGCTAGCACAGATTAATATTAAGATATTATACCTCTTACTCCCCATAATCCTTTGGGTACTAACAATAATACACCACACACGATCCTTCTGCCTTATTAAGTCCCTAAATGAACCAATGGGCAGGTATGTTTTTGTCTGGGGTGTCCTACCTGGAATATATTGCCCGAATATTGATGACCCTTTCTACATGGAATTGGCAAAGATATGTGGCATGGCGCGGAACTACTCTGGTGGGGTGATGTCAATACTATCCTTTATACTATAAAAGATCACTGCACTGAAAGATCCAGGTCGCTGACTGCAGCCGCAAAGGTAATCATCCAGATAATGGCCATGTATCAGCTCTATGATGCCTAGAGGTGTACACGCCCATCCTAGAAGGAATTTTCCTTCTACTCCTCCGTCCACGACACTATGTCCCGTACTGATTATTGACTAATATCAATGTCTTTAATTGGGGCTCTAGACAGTTGCCTCATTCTACCCCACACTAACTTTGATCACTCTCCAATCCTACTATCTCTCAAACTTGGTGAGAATGTATATCTCGTCCATTGTGGAGGCTGCCCCTCACATCATTGTTTGACTTTGTATTTGTTTTGCCACTCTCTGATAACATCACTACATTTTTTGACGTAAAACGTGGGTTTGGTATCGAGGCACTCGACTTTGGGGGAATCTTTCAAGGTGTAAATAAGGGACAATGCTCTTTCACTGGTGGGTGGTATTTTCAAGTCAATCAGGAGGCAGCTGAAGGTATATTATGAGATTGAGAGAACCAACATGATATCTCTCCAAATAATAATCTTCTGGTCAGTATCAAGTCAGAATTACTTGAATTCCATGATCATGTGGAACACGAAATTCACCACATCAGCAGGCCACTGTTGGTCTGTAGGTATGGCAAATCAAGTAGACCAGGCTGCACGCTGGCATGTGTATTAAAAGCCTAGGGCAATACAATAATGATCACAGGAACAACAAGTGATATAGGTGACCTTGTCACTATAGGTGACAATATTGCCATAAATTAGGCATTTGCTCACTATTATTGCTCTTTTTATGCTAATATCGACAGTCGTTCCAGACTGGTTACTATTCAGTACCTTGAGGAGGTTACCCACTCAGTCTTAAATCTGGAAATACTATATTTTTAGATCCAGCTCTCACAGTGGAGGAGGTAGTAAAAGCTACTAGTGATTTGCCATCAGTAAAAGGTCCCAGTTTGATAAAGAATATAAGCAACAACTAGCCCCCACTTACTCAAAGATTGGGCAGACTCCATAGACAGTTGTGAAATACCCTCAACTGTTGTGAACCCTATTCCCACCCAAAGAGGAAAAAAGGGTCTCCTACCAGAGGGAGACTGTCCTCCTCAATGCGCATCCTGCAGATGAGAGACAACTGCCAGGCTGGAGGCTCAAGTGAAAAAGCAGGAGGGCGCACAAACAAGCTGCAAGAAAACAGAATACAAGTGAGCTCACGTCCTGTTGGTTTCTACAGTAGTTCCACTCTTCCCCCACTCTACCGTGTCCTACCTGAGTAACATGTGTGACGGTCAGTGAACCTAGAGTTGAGGATCCCTCCTACCAGACAGTCCATAGACCATGTAAACCGCCCGACACTAGATGACAACGGACGAACAAAATCCAGGAAGTCCAAAGGCTAACCCGAACAGAATGAGGGCGCAGACGCTAACACAATTCAGGGGATGCTGGGGACCTCTCCCCGAATGGCACTAGGACGCAGCTATAGAAATGTGTTTCAGAAGATATGGTAATCCGATTGTTAGGCAGAATCATATGCAGTGCGCTTTGGGAACACCACACACAATTAAGACTACAAGTGTAAGTACAATTTCACCTTTGGTACAAGCCTGTACTACACAGTAGTACAGTGGCAGAGATGGCTGAGCAGCCAGACTTATCTCAAGACTAAAGTGAGCAGTACAAGAGGTTACACAAAGGACAACAATTACTATGATTCAAACAAACACTGATTCAAGGTTTCTGAGTAAAGGAATATACATTTATTTGCACCATCAGTTATAAAACAGTTCACTATCATAAAGCAGCAGAAAATCACAATCTTAATATACTACGACAACCCCCAATCAATTCTAGACAAGTTAGGCTCAAAATGAAGTGTGAGCAAAATGGCACTCCAGCAATTTAAAAGGGAGAAAAGACAAGGTTATTTGAAATCAAAAACACAAACAAGTTATAGGCAGGGCAATCTAGAAAAGGCTACTACAACTAGGATTCAAGTCAATAGGCCTGGGCCAATGTTAATGGTTCAGAGTCTTTGCAGAGGATCACACAGTTTAGAGTAGTTTGTGGTTAAGTCTTTGCCAAGTGTTCAAAACGAAGTTGGTCAGAGAAAAAGTTATTCAAAGGAGAAGAGAAGGACAAGCCTTCAGAGAGGTGAAAGATTTCAAGCACTTTCACCGCGGTCGGACGGAACGAACGACCGGATTTGCACAGTACCTTAAATGGAGAAGAATGATGTAGCTGAGGCAGTTGTTTCTGCCAGTTCCTGCAGGCTCACGGTTCCTGAAGCTTTGGTCGTGGTGACGAGAAGGAGGACATCTGGAGGGTCCTGCACTGCCCAGGGAAGAAGCCAGCATCGGAACAAAATGTCAAATAAAAGGTGCGCTCCTTAAAACCCAAACAGGTCCCGTTCCCCTTCGCTATCCGTTCACTGCAGCGATGCAGAGCAAATTTGACCAGGAGAGGGAGGCCAGCGTTTGGAGTTTGGCGAGCTGGTTGGTCCCACCAAGCTCAAGGGAAGAAGATTCCTTGCAGATCTTCTCTGTTGTCGAAGTTTCAGGCAATTCAGACCTGCAGCAGGGCTTCACCAGGATGTCCAGTAGTTGCAGAAGTCGTCTTCCTTCAACTTCTCTTCGGTTCTCTCGATCCAGTGGCAACTCTGCCTTCCAGTCCCAGAAACTGGCTTTTTATGCAACAAATCCCCCATTCACACAGCCTGGCTGTCAATCACACAGCAGGGTGGCTGTCCTGAAAGGACAGCCACCTAGCCAATCAAACTAGAGTTCGACTTGGGTCTCCAAGGAGACCCTGTGCAGGGGGCCTCAAACCCCTCCCTCACATCCTGTCCAACCAGACACTAAGGCGCCTAAGGAGGGCTTCTGTGCAGAAGCCTGCCAAAGAACGGCGAACAAAGGAACCAAACATGGTTTGGCACGCAGAGTAAAACACGAGAAAGACGTTTACAAAAAGAAATGGCAAATAAACCCGACCGGAACCAAATAAAAATAAAAGGGGTCCAGCGGGTTAGAGTTTGAGGCTATCACCATAGCCTCTAACAGTAACAAGGCTATTTTCATAGCTCGCGGTAGAATATAAATGGTAGATACCACTGCCACCAGCCAAATCTTAGAGAAAGGGGAACATAGTAATGTTCCATGAGAATCATACAAAAGGGGATAACTATTAACCCCTCCAGTGCTCTATTGGAAGGTAGTTTGTACTGGGTCTGTACATTTAAAAAGACTAGTAAAGTCAATGGCAACTCTACATGTTCTGGGAGACAGTAGTCAGTCCTGGAAAATGGAGTCTAAAAGTGGAAAGTCTGAAAAGACAACCCTGTGTCACTGCATTGAAGGTGCTGTGTGACACACAGTAAGAAGATGATGCCTATGGGGAGGGTGAGACTCAAGCCCATGAGCATAGAAATGTACAACACACTGCAAAACATGTAAGAGTGGGAAAAAAGGCTCACACTCTTACCAGGTACAAAGATTAAGCCCTAGAAATCCAGCAAGGCTGCTGAGGGACTCAACAGGTAAGGGAAAGTAGCTGTTCTGGAGAATTCTCCCTAACACTCGCCCCCCCCCCCACAAGACTAAGGGACAGGAGGATTTAATCCAGTCACAAACATCCTAGTGAGACCATCAGCATTTTGGTGGTGACATCCTGACCTGTGCTCAATGGTGAAATCAAACCCCTGCAGGCAGATTGACCATCTTAGTAGTTTTGGGGTTTCCCCTTTCATTTACTTTAACCATCTCAAGGGTTTGTGGTATGTCTGAATCACAAAAGTAGATCCAATACAAGTTATGGTCTAAACTTCTTCAGAGACCACACAATTGCAAAGCATTCCTGCTCAATGGTTGCCCGCCTTGTTTCTGGTTCCTTCAGCTTCCTGCTGATGAAGAAAATGGGGTGCTCCCTACCTTTCTCATCCAGTTGACTAAGGACTGCACCTATACCAGTATTGGAGGCATCTGTCTGCACAATGAAGGGTTGGTGTTAATCACTAGCTCTTACGACTGGAGCTTGACAACAGGCTTTCTTCAGGTTTTCAAAGGCTTGACTGCACTCATCATTCCATCCGACCATTTTAAGGAATTTTGGAAAGGAGACCACATTCAAGGGAGAAGCTATGGTCCCATAGTTCTCTATGAAGTTCCTCTAGTACCCGGTGAGACCTACGAAGGCTCTCACCTGGGTTTGAGTAGTAGGGGTGGCCCATTTCTGTACAGCTTGTACTTTGCTAGGCAATGGCCTTATTTCACCTCCTCCTACCTCATGACCAAGGTAGACCACTTTGCTCTGACCAATTTGACATTTACTTGCCTTTATGGTCAGATGGGCCTGCTCAAGAGCCTGCAACACATATCCTAAGTGGTCAACATGTTCCTTCCAAGTAGGGCTGAACACTGCAATGTCATCCAAATATGCCATGAAGAAGTCCTCTGTCCCATTCAGAACTTAATTAACCATCCTTTGGAATGTAGCAGGTGCATTCTTTAATCCAAAAGGCATAACCTTAAACTGGTACAGGCCTGCTGGGGTCGAAAATGTAGTTTTCTCCTTGTCATGGTCTGTCAGGGCTATGTGCCAATAGCCTGAAGTAAGATCAAATGTACTGAGGTACTTGGCTGCACCAAGTCTATCCACCAGTTCATCTGTCCTTGGTAAAGGATTGATATCAGTCTTTGCGACTGCATTTAGAGCTCTATAGTCCACAGAGAATCTCAACTCCTTGGATCCTGCCTTTGGTACTAGAACAACTGGACTAGACCATGGACTGGTAGATGGCTCTCTAACCCGAGATCAAGCATCTTGTTGACCTCCTCCTTTATGTGGGTCCTTATATGGTCTGACATTCTGTAACCTCTGCTTTTCACAGGTAAACAGTCACCAGTTAGAATATCATGCTGGCCCCAAGGGGTCAAGTCTGGTGAAAGTGAAAACAGGGAGGCAAACTGATTTAACAGAAACTTGCACTCCTCCTGTTGTTCAGATGTCAGATTAGAAGAGGGATTAACTCCTATTTTCTCATCTAAAGGCTGGCCTCTGAGGAGGTCAGGTAGAGGTTCACTCTCCTCCTCCTCTTGAGCTGAAGCTAGAAGCAAAGCTCCCACTTCTGGTCTCGAGACATAGGCCTTCGCAAAACCTTTGCAAAACTATTTTTCAAGGAACCTGGGATTGGTAACCCTAGGTCTCCTGGGGGCAACCAGACGTGGTCTCCCTCTCACTGTGCTTAGAGAGGCATCAGCTTCACCTCACTGATGATCCCCAACAAGGGTGAAACACGTGTATGGGGTTGCTGGTGGTACTCTCGTTCAGGTTGGAATTGCCATTGCATTTCGGTGCTGGACTGCCCCTGGGCAGGACAAAGACTGATATGCAAATGGATATTTCCCATCTGTGAAAGACACAGTGAGTAAAAGCAGTGGCTGCGAACTCTCAAGTGGTTAATAACCACTGAACAGGTTATCAAGTCTGTTCTTTCGAGAGAGGGGCGCCCGCTACCTTTGCAAAACTATTTTTCAAGGAACCTGGGATTGGTAACCCTAGGTCTCCTGGGGGCAACCAGACGTGGTCTCCCTCTCACTGTGCTTAGAGAGGCATCAGCTTCACCTCACTGATGATCCCCAACAAGGGTGAAACACGTGTATGGGGTTGCTGGTGGTACTCTCGTTCAGGTTGGAATTGCCATTGCATTTCGGTGCTGGACTGCCCCTGGGCAGGACAAAGACTGATATGCAAATGGATATTTCCCATCTGTGAAAGACACAGTGAGTAAAAGCAGTGGCTGCGAACTCTCAAGTGGTTAATAACCACTGAACAGGTTATCAAGTGTGTTCTTTCGAGAGAGGGGCGCCCGCTACCTTTGCAAAACTATTTTTCAAGGAACCTGGGATTGGTAACCCTAGGTCTCCTGGGGGCAACCCGACGTGGTCTCCCTCTCACTGTGCTTAGAGAGGCATCAGCTTCACCTCACTGATGATCCCCAACAAGGGTGAAACACGTGTATGGGGTTGCTCGTGGTACTCTCGTTCAGGTTGGAATTGCCATTGCATTTCGGTGCTGGACTGCCCCTGGGCAGGACAAAGACTGATATGCAAATCGATATTTCCCATCTGTGAAAGACACAGTGAGTAAAAGCAGTGGCTGCGAACTCTCAAGTGGTTAATAACCACTGAACAGGTTATCAAGTCTGTTCTTTCGAGAGAGGGGCGCCCGCTACCTTTGCAAAACTATAGGCCTTCAAACGGTTGGTGTGAAAGACTCTGGGAGCCTCCTTAGGTCTGCCTAAGTCCACCAGAAAGTTTAACTCTCCACGTTTTCCCACAACCTTGAAGGGTCCCATCCACTTGTCCTGCAAGGCCCTCTGCCTGGTGGGCACCATAACTAGCACAAGCTAGCCTTGTGCGAACTCAACCATGTTGGCCTTTTGGTCATGCCAATGTTTGACCAGAGCCTGACTTGCTTTCAAGTTATCACTAGCTTCTGCCATCATGTGGGACATTCTCCTCCGGAGACCTATCACATAGTCAGTCGCTCTGACTGGCTTGGGGGAAGGAGCACTCTCCAACCCCTCCTTAATCAGGGCCAAAGGACCTCTGACTAGATAGCTATAAAGAAGTACAAAGGGACTATATCCAACTTCCTCCTGATGGACTTCTCTATAAGCAAAGAGAAGGCATGGCAGTAGAAGGTCACACTTTCTTTTAAGAGGTTCTTCTAAAGCACCTATCATGCTCTTCATTGTGCGATTAAACCTCTCTACCAGTCCATTTGTCTGTAGATGGTAGGCTGTAGTGAACTCTTAAGTGACCCCACAGTTTTTCCACATGGCTTGCATGTAGTGGGACATAAAATTGGATCCCCTGTTGGATTTTACTTCCTTAGGAAACCCTACTCTGGTAAAAATACCAAGTAGACCCTTAGCCACAGCCTGAGCCGTAACAGTTCTCATAGGTATCGTCTCAGGATAGCTAGTAGCATGGTCTACTACAACCAAGATAAACCTGTTTTCTGAAGATGTGGGAGGGTCAAGGGGACCAACAATGTTGATTCCCACACTCTCAAAAGGAACTCCCACCACAGGGAGAGGCACCAATGGTGCCACATTCTTGGTTCCACTCTTGCCAGAGGTTTGGCAAGTGGGACAGCTCCTACAGAATTTGCAAACTTCTGAACCCATCTTAAGCCAGTAGGAGTATAAAAAGAGCCTTTCCTTGGTCTTTTTGAAACTCAAGTGACCAGCCAAAGGAATCTCATGGGCCAACTGTAGGAACTGGAGTCTGCTGTCTACGGGCACTACAAGTATTTTGCAGTCCCCAGGGATAGACTCGGTTGGTTCACTGTAGAAGAGGCCATCCCAATGCAACCTGTGCTTCCTAGGCTCTTGCCCATCGAGCTGAGAAGCTGCCAGTAGGCAAAGACCTTCAAGAGTAGGACACTCTCTTTGTACTCTGCTGAAGTCTGCCCTGTTAGGTCCACCTTCTGCCAGTAAAGACCGCAGCTCAGGGTGGTCAGCAGTTTCCAGATCTCCAACTAGAGTAGGTTCTCTTCCAGATCTGATTCTTCAGTAGCTGGATCAACCACACAGGGTTGTACCTCACACTCAACCTCAGCTGGTGGAGGAGTCACCGGTGTGATTTTGGACAATCTTGGGCATGTCCTGGTTGGTAGCACAGGGGTGCTGACTGCTTTCTTCTGGGAGGTCTTAGGTTTCCCCTTTGCCTCTTTCTTTTTCAAAATAGCAGTTAATAAGTCCTGTGGACTGGCGGTGATAGTTTCCTCTATCAATTCCCCTGGAGAGCCTCTCAAGCTCCTCTCCCTTGCAGGCCTTGTGATCTCCTGTTTCCATTTACTGGGAGGCCTCGGGGTACTAGACACAACTCCAAGAGTTTTCAGGTCATTACCCAACAGGACTCTCCCAGGCACTTCACTCTGCACACTAACAGTTATCTTGGCAGTCATGTCATTGCACTGGATGAGAGCTGGTAACTGGGGAAGCATTTGCACAGGGCCTCCAGCTAACTTGGTTAGGTGTTTGGGTGCCTTAGCATCATCCTCTATCTTGCAAAATGATTCATCAACCACAGTTATGCTGGCTCCAGTGTCTCTGATAGCAGGGGTCTCCTGGCCATTCACAAGAACACTATCTTTATAATACTTTTTAGTATTATCTGGGATGGAATTATGGACATCTAAATTCTGTTGTTTCCACAAACCCAGGGACACTACAGAAACACTAGCTGAGACTCGCATGGGTTCATCAGCCAGGTGAAAGTTTCCACTTGCCATAGGTACTTCTTCCTCTGGGGAGAAGGCTAAGGAGACAGTGTGGACCCCTGAAGGTATACCCTTACATCTGGGATCCCCTTTCACATGGTCAGTTGACCCACAAACATGACATTTCCCAAATGTTTTGATGAATGGGGGTTTGTTCTGACCTCTTTCTGGTTTGGATCCAGATGGTGCACTAGCCTGATTCGGTTTCCCTTGTGGCGTACCCTTGTTATATTTGGGGCCCTCTTTTGGATTGGAGGTATTAGAATTCTCCTTGTTATCTTTCTTTGGCTGCTTTCCCTCATCCTTCTTCTGAGTTGCCCCAGAATCCTTATGAGTAGCCCTGTTGGCAACCCACAAGTCAGCAGCCTTAGCTAACTTCTTTGGATCTATCTCCTTAGAATCAGCCAAGTGCTGTCTGAGCTCAGGAGAGCAGGCATCATATATTGATTCCAACATAACAAGATTTCTCATAACTTCATAAGTGTCAACTCTGTAACCCTTAATCCAACCCTCTAAATTCTTCAACCATTCACACACCCAGGTAGCCCAAGGGATCCCATCATGCTTTTTGAGGGTCCTAAACCTCTTAAGGTACTGGGAAAGGGTCTTTCCAAATCTAGTGATTGAAGCTAGCTTCACACACTCATAATCCATCCTATCCACCTCCCCCAACTCCATCACAACATCAGATGCAACAGTGGGTAGCCTAGAAAAGGGCCAAGGCAGCAACTGATTCCCTGTCATGTCTTGAATCCCATGGTTATATTCAAACATTGCCAACCAATCCAAAATATCAAGCTTAGCCTCATACATACCAACAATTTCGTTAGGCATACGGGGTCTCTTAGGACTGGAAGACCTAGAAAACTCTGGGAGAGAGGCATTCTCAATAGACAATTTTTTCATTTCTAGTGCATGTTTCAACTCCATTTCTCTGCGCTTAAGTTCTTGATGCTTTTGTTCAGTTTGAGCATTAATACGCTTGAATTCCAATTCAAACCTCATCTTTTCTAGAGCAATGAATTCAGGCCTGAGTGTAGGACTTGATGAGGTCCCAGTGGACAAAGGTTGAGGTTGCTGAGCAAGCAGAGGAGCAATAGGGCCTACATTGTGAGACTCATCTGCCTCATCTAACTCATCCATAATATTTGACGCATTATCATACTCATCAGTTTCCACATTTGCTGGAGGGTTAGGTATTTCAGACCCACTCCCCAGACTTTGGTTCTCCAACAACTTTTCAATTAATTCTGACTGTTTGCATTTAACAGAGAGATTCCTATCTCTACACAGATTTTTCAAATGCTCAATAGTGTAAGTAAGGAGGGTCTCCTGGCTGTAGCTTTCCATATCAGACATGATTAAAATTGCTTTTAGTGGTGTTTAACCTTGTGCTTAGTTGAGCCAAGGTAATAGCAGCACTCTAAGTGTAATTACTATACATTATCCGCACCACGGTACACCAGTGTTAGGCAGAATCATATGCAGTACCCTTTGGGAACACCACACACAATTAAGACTACAAGTGTAAGTACAATTTCACCTTTGGTACAAGCCTGTACTACATGGTAAAGTGGTAGAGATGGCTGAGCAACCAGACTTCTCTCAAGAGTAAAGTGAGCAGTACAAGAGGTTACACAAAGGACAACAATTACTATGATTCAAACAAACACTGATTCAAGGTTTCTCAGTAAAAGAATACACATTTATTTACACCATCAGTTATAAAACAGTTCACTCTCATAAAGCAGCAGAAAATCACAATCTTAATATACTACATCACCCCCCAATCAATTCTGGACAAGATAGGCTCAAAATGAAGTGTGAGCAAAATGGCACTCCAGCAATTTAAAAGGGAGAAAAGACAAAGAGAAGGTTATTTGAAATCAACAACACCAACAAGTTATAGGCAGGGCAATCTAGAAAAGGCTACTACAACTAGGATTCAAGTCAATAGACCTGGGCCAATGTTAATGGTTCAGAATCTTTGCAGAGGATCACACAGTTCAGAGTAATTTGCGTTTATGTCTTTGCCAAGAGTTCAAAACCAAGTTGGTCGGAGGAAAAGTTATTCAAAGGAGAAGAGAAGGACAAGCCTTGAGAGAGACGAAAGATTTCAAGCACTTTCGCTGTGGTCGGACAGAACGAACGACCGGATTTGCACAGTACCTTAAATGGAGAAGAATGTTGTAGCTGAGGCAGTTGTTCCTGGCAGTGCTTGCAGGCTCACGGTTCCTGAAGCTTCGGTCGTGCTGACGAGAAGGAGCACGTCTGGAGGGTCCTGCACTGCCCAGGGAAGAAGCCAACAGCGGAGCAAAATGTCAAATAAAAGGTACGCTCCTTAAAACCCAAACAGGTCCCATTCCCCCTGGCTATCTGGTTCACTGCAGTGATGCACAGCAAATTCGACCAGGAGAGGGAGGCTGGCGTTTGGAGTTTGGTGAGCTGGTTGGTCCCACCAAGCTCAAGGGAAGAAGATTTCTTGCAGATCTTCTCTGTTGTCGAAGTTTCGGGCGATTCAGACCTGCAGCAGGGCTTCACCGGGATGTCCAGTATTTGCAGCAGTCGTCTTCCTTCAGCTTCTCTTTGGTTTTCTCGATACAGTGGCGACTCTGCCTTCCAGTCCCAGAGACAGGCTTCTTATGCACCAAACCCGCATTCACACAGCCTCGCTGTCGATCACACAGCAGGGTGGCTGTTCTGGCAGGACAGCCTCCTAGCCAATCAAACTAGAGTACGACTTGGGTCTCCTAGGAGACCCTGTGCAGGGGGCCTCAAATCCGGTCCACCCAGACACTTAGGTGACTAAGGAGGGCTTCTGTGCAGAAGCTAGCCAAAGGAACCAAACCTGGTTTGGTGCGCAGAGTAAAACAAGAGAAAGACCTTCACAAAAAGAAATGGCGAATGAACCCAACCGGAACCAAATAAAAATAAAAGGGGTCCAGCGGGTTAGAGTTTGAGGCTACCACCATAGTCTCTAATGGTACTGAGGCTATTTTCATAGCTCGCGGTAGAATAAAAATGGTAGATACCACCGCCACCAGCCAAATCTTAGAGAAAGGGGAACATACTAATGTTCCATGAGAATCAGAAAAAAAGGGGATAGCTATTAACCCCTTCAGTACTCTATTGGAAGATATTTTGACCTGGTTCTGTAAATTTAAAAAGACAAGTAAAGTTAATGGCAACTTTACATGTTCTGGGAGACAGTGGTCAGTCCCAGAAAATGGAGTCTAAAAGCTGGGAGTCTGAAAAGACAACCCTGTGTCACTGCACTGAAGGTGCTGTGTGACACACAGTAAAATGATGATGCCTATGGGGGGGCGAGACTCCATAGCCCATGAGCATAAAAATTTACAACACACAGCAAAACACATGTAAAAGTGGGAAAAAAGGCTCACACTCTTACAGGTACAAAGATTAAACCCTAGAAATCCAGCAAGGCTGCTGAGGGACTCAACAGGTAAGGGAAATTAGCCATTCTGGAGAATTCTCCCTAACACCTATTATTCTGTGGAATGCACCACGGTTAAAAAAACAAAGGAAATTCCCAAAAAGGTGACAATACGGCTGTCTTTCCGAAGCCGCAGCAAAAACCAAACGGGGTAATCAAAAAGCAATCTGGTAAGCAGGGAATAATCCGATATCCAGGCAGACCATCCAAGGGTAGACAGCAAAGCAGTTCAGGGCAAAGTCATAAACAGTTCCAGGGAAAAAGCAGGAGTCGGCAGCAAGGAGCACACAAAGCAGATCAGTGCAAAGGCAGAAGCAGTTCCAGGGACAAACAAGGAGTCGGCAGCTAAAAGCACACAGAAAAAATAGCAAAATGACAAGAAGCCAGGCACTACTGCAAAGCAGTTCAGATGCACCAGAGCCTCTACGCTTCTCTGTTTACATAGGTTGTGTGGGGTGCAGCAACCTCTTCCAGCGATGCTGCAGCCGAACGGACTGATGACGCGCCCTGTAGTTCAGCGTGGTCATGCCCTGGGACGTGAAGTCCTGTCATCTGTCAAATGGCGATCCGAGTCGCCGAAGCTGCGGGTGAACTGCGACCCTGATACCATCGCTCAGGGAAGCGATCATTTTTTTCTAGTGCTGCTTAAATCTGGCAAGCCGCCATCAGAACTTGGTTACAATTGCCAGTTATCTTTGATCAATGTGGATGCAAACATCTTTGCAAAAATTATACCTACCAGATTGCTCCCATACATGACTAAATTAGTCCACCCTGACCAATTAGGTCTCATCCACAAATGTTCCACTGCACAGAACTTAAGACAAATATTGTTCATACTGTCACAAATCAATTCCCAGGCTAGAGCGATTGGTGCTAAACTCGATGCAAAAAAAGCATTTGATTCAGTCTCCTGGAAGTACCTATTTGCTGTTCTTCAGTCGTTCCCCTTAGGTCCTTATTCTATTAAATGCATCTACTTGTCCAAGAGTGTTCCTTCGGCCAGAATTCATACCAAAGGCTTTCTTTTGTCATCTTTTGCATTAGGTAGGGGTACAAGACACTTCATACCAAAGGTTTTCTTCTGTCCAGAGGATTGCTAGGAGGGCTGAAGGGGCTATAGCCCCGGGTCTTTTGGTTGTAGCCCCGGATAGAAGCTCAGGCATTACAACCAAAATGTCTAGCTAGCCCCCAGTCCTGACAGTCCCAAAATTAGCATAGCCCCGGATCTTTTCCAGACCTATCAACACCTCTTCTGTCGTCTTTTGCATTAGGTAGGGGTATAAAACAGAGGTGCCCGCTGTTCCCGCTCCTATTTGCTTTATATATCGAAACCCTGGCTACAGTTATACACATTAAACATGTGTACCACGATTTGCGAATTAAAGAGCCTCCTGAAATATTCTCATTGCACACGTATGATGTCCTGTTATATTAGGGATACCGAAGCTCATTTGAGACCAGTCCTTGAGGAGATCCAAAACGTTGCACAATATTCCGTTTATACAGTTATTTGGATGACATTGCAGATATGTTATGATGGATGCTGCTGTCCCACCTGGGGACCTGGTGGTCTTTTGGTGATCCGCTACAGAAAATCCTTTTTAGGTATCTGGGTCTCCAGGACTCACCCAGGACTCACCTGTCTCGGCACATGGACAACCTGACCAGATACCTCTAAGTCATAACTACTAAACTGAGTACTTGGTCTGAGCTTCCCATATCGCTGTATGGGCATATGTCCCTTCTTAAGATGGTAATATTGCCCAAACTTGTATATCTTTTCCCGAACCTGTCAATCTGGCCCAGAAGGCCCTTCTTTCTGACACTTCATTGCGACTGGTTTCCTCTGGGGATCGGGGATCGTGAGGCTGAAGTGGGATAATTTGGCAAAACCATGTGATCAAGGAGTCATTGCAGCTCCTGCTTTTTAATGGTACTAGTGGCTCAAGCACAGTTTGCGGCCTACTGGAACATCTCTACTCAATGAATACTCCATGTTGACATAGAACGGTATGGTGCTGCCCCATTTGACATAAGATCAGTTATCTTTAATGCCAAATATGGGGACACGTGTACTTCCGATCCAGTCTGGGTTATCCACCCCTTATAGCCAACATAAACCATTAGGGGACTTCCCTGACTTAAATCCAAAGGGCTAGATGGGATAATGAGGGCGCAATGTTGCTTGGTCATGGGTTCCCAGAGGGGCAATTTGTGTCATTGGAGTACTTTGTTCACAAACTAGAGAATGGGCCCATGTTAGTTCTGCAATATGTCCTCATGAGGCTGGTGCTTAGAAAGAAGTGTCCCTCCTTTACTCGTGAACCTGAAACCTATCCATGAATGGACTTCATAATACACAATTCTGTGTGCCGTAAATTAGTCTGCACGCTAGACAACATGATACAGCAACACCGTTCTGACTAGAGACATATCCATTCCATCTGGGAGTTCGATCTAGGCCTTCAGATGACTGGTGAGTGCTGGGAAGATACTGTCTATTATCAAAGATGGGCTCTCTTAATGCCAGGTTCCACCTGATACAATAGATAACCCTTAACAGGTTGCTTTACACACCTGCCAGTATTGCTTGGTTTTCCTCGGAGGCAGGTGATGAATGCCCCAAGTGTCCTGGGTCACTTGTCGACTTCATGCACATGTTCTGGACTTGCACCCTCATTAACTCCTTTTGGATGGCTGTAGCGTCTGCATTGACTTTAATTTACTGGGAGACATTGGCAAGGTATCCATAGTTACACAACGATTCTTTAATTTGGCATCCCTCATTGCTAAAGGATGTATTTTAAAATACTGGAAATTCAGTAAAAACCTTATACAATCTGAATGGATTCGGGAGCTCACCTTAATTAATGACCATGGAGAAGCCTATATTGGCCTCACGTTTATCACTCAGCACCCCAAAGATATTTGGGAATGCTTTTGTTTGTATATGCTGAAATACTGACTATGGATGATACCTTATAAATGATTATCGTAGCCTTGTGTGTGTTAACTCATAATTATACATGTAGTGTATAAACTGGTCTTCTTGCCAATGTTAAAATAAAGATAGAAAAAAAATATCCGCTAGCACTCTGGTACTGAGTCATCTTGATTACTGATCGGCCTCCTCTTGGTGCTCCCACTCTACTCCTTTGCCTGAAAAAACAAGATTCTCATCTTTGACACTTAGGGACTGATTCATGGAATTATTTGTGCTGAAAAACGGGGATTTGTGTGCCATTCTGCCCGCAAATCCCCATTTGTCAGACAGGGATTTGCGGGCAGAATGGCACCAATAATTCCATGAATCAGCCACTTAAACGCTAAACAATCTCCCAAAGTCATCGCCCACCTCTCCCAACCACATTTATGCTGGTTGGTGATCTATGCAACACCAGTCCCTTTACAAACACCTACTGCTAGAGTGTAAATCGATAAATTGACACACCCCTCAAACTTGCTTGGTTGATTTTACTTCCCACCACTCTCCTCTTTGCATCCCTTGTTCTATCCCCCTATTCAGTCTTTGCCTCAAC
This sequence comes from Ambystoma mexicanum, assembly GCF_040938575.1. Classification (NCBI taxonomy): domain Eukaryota; kingdom Metazoa; phylum Chordata; class Amphibia; order Caudata; family Ambystomatidae; genus Ambystoma; species Ambystoma mexicanum. The sequence continues at coordinate 444,626,470 of NC_090930.1, forward strand.
CACCTTGTGCACCCTTTCACTTTGTCTCCTTATCCATCCTTTCCCGCAGAACTGGGACTCCCTACCACAATTATCAAAAAATACTCCTGAAATCGAAGCATTCAAATTCGCCATCAAATTCCATCTCTTTTTTTTTTTTTTTTTTTTTTTTTATTTACTTGTGTACAATCAATCTCTTTCACCTGGAAGGAGCCCCCACCATACGTAAGCAAACACCTGCTCATATATGAACCTGTCTCCCAAATCTCCACTGAATATATGTTGACATCTCCCTTTAAATACTCCCCTCTGCTCCCCAGTACATGGGGAGGAAGGATAGCTCAGGGGCAGCGCATTTGTCTTGAAGCAAGACAACATGGCTCAACACAAGTTTGAATCGTGATCCTGCGTTTAGAAACCACTTGCTGGTAGTAAGTGTGTTATAAATGAACAATAAAATAAAATTAATAAATCCATGCCCCTCACCTATCATTAGGCGATTCTCCCTCACACATGCACACACATTTTATGGATTACCTTCATCCCTGATCACTGGAAGGATAGGCTCTTGTTGCAGTGAAATGTAAATTGCCAGCAATCACATGACTACAAATGTGGTTTTAAAAGTCCTTAAGCATATGCAGTGGACTAGAAAGAGATGGGAAATAACAAAAAACATGCTGGCAGAATCACTTATGCAGGGCATCATGCACACACTGCCCTTAACAAAAATGTTCTGGAGAGACATACACTGCCTAAAGCGAATATGGTCTTAAGGGGAAAATGATTTCAAGCTGGAAAGTATGCAGAGAAAAACCCTCTTCATCGCCCATGGGGATTGTGTTATATTTGCATCAACAAGATGCCATGGCCCAACTATCGAGACATAACTCCTTTTTCCATTTCTATTTCTGCATTTTATGTCCTACCTTTAATGCAAGTCAATTTCTTGAATTTCAATAAACCATAAATACAGACACATTAGAGAAGGCTCTCGGGGTAAACCCTTTCCCGTTATTTAAAGCTTTACAAATATCCAGTGTCACCTGGAAATGCCAGACAAGCCAACAAACAATTGTGAATCTCTTGCTGGAAAAAGTGGTAAACAAGTTACTGGCTCAACTGTTGGAGTTGCTGCACTAAAATAAATATTTGTGTGGCAATGTTTAAATGATTGACTTATCCACTCAGCATCACTACATCAACCTACTCTCCCCACACTTGGCAAGTGTAAGGTTCCTATTTAAATAGAATAACTGATGTCTGGTTATTTTCCAAAGGCTGAAGTTCAAAGCAGTCCTCTTCAGACTGGACCTTCACACTGTTTTTATCTGGGAATCCAGGGCAGTCATGCATCACTGCAGTTTTTATGCCTTCCTCAAAAGACCAACCGCTTGGCACAATCCTATTTTGAGGTCTAGGGCTGCCTCGGTATTCGCTGACCTGTATACCATGTTTCTTCTAAGGCACCTGGTGAGGCATTGCAGGCATTTTATTAGGTCCACTGTACGGCGTCGTCATCACCAAGATATCACTGGTTGGGAACATCATGGTGACCTGATATGTTGGGGTGACCCTGGTAGTGTGGTTCCAGGTGCCCTAGATTGGTGTTGTTTTGACACTGTTGGTGATATTTTGTGTTTGGAGATTGAAATGAGGCTTTGTGTCGTGGTTCAGAATCAGGAGACGGTCATGGGGGCATGTTATATAAACTCTTTTATTCTTTCTTTATGGTAAAAATACAACATCTTTCCCTAAGCCTAAGACTCTAAGAAGAATTAAGTAAAAGGGTGCTGGTCAGGATGTCATACATAAATGAAGTCCTCGGTCCAGAATCCTATCCTAACCTAGTTTCTCTCCCTCCCTAAAATCACAAATACAACTAACATATGCGTTGGGCTCTTTACTGTAGGCCTCTTGCCTATGGGCACAGTCCCAAACATGTAGTGTGTATCTTGTCAGTCTCTTCCTCTCCAGCCCACTCCCCACCCTGGGATTTCTTCCTTCTTTCTACACTCTGGGGCTCTGTTCTTTCTCTCTGCCAACTCTGAGGTTTCTTGGCTTTCTCCCACACTAGGGTTGGCTTCAGTCATTCTCTTCATTTCTTTCCCCACACCAGGGTTTGTCTATTTTCCTCTGTGTGCACTCTGAGGTTCCTATATACTTTTTCTACTCTGGGGCTTTTCTCTTTATTGTCACCCACTCTGGGGATTTGTCACAGTCTCCCCAGTCTGGGTCTTGTCTCACTCTCGTTCCCCCACTCTGTGGCTTCTTGGGTCTCTCCCCGCTCAAGGGCTTGTCTTTGTCTCACTCTCTCTCTCTCCACTCTGGAGCTTCTTGGGTCTGTCTCCACTTAAGGGGTTGTATTTGTCTCACTCTCTCTCCCCACATTGGGGCTTCTTGGGTCTCTCCCTGTTCCCTGGGTTTGTCTTTGTCTCACTCTCTCTGCCCACTCTGGGGCTTCTTGGGTCTCTACCCACTCCGGGGCTTGTCTTTGTCTCCCCCTCTCTCCCCAGTCTGGGGCTTCATGGCTCTCTCCCTGCTCCGTGGCTTCTCTTCGTCTTACTCTCTGTCCCCACTCTGGAGCTTCTTGGGTCTCTACCCATTCCAAGGCTTGTCTTTGTCTCACTCTCTTTCCCTACTCTGGGGCTTCTTGGGCCTCTCCGTTCTCTATGTTTTTCCAACTTTGGGGCTTATCTGCATTCTCCCCTCTCTGGGGCTTCTCTGTGTTCTCCCCACTCTGGGGTTTCTCTGTGCTATCCCCACCTTGGGGTTCTACTTCCTCTTCCTTGCTTCACTGCCCACCTCCAGGTTCTTTGGAGCGACTGTGTACCTACTTCTGCCGTGTGGTGCTACACATAAAGGGCATCGACGGAGCCGCTTACTCGACCTGTCGAATGGGTTCTGTTGTCTCGTTACTCCTGCTTGCTTTGTGTCTGGCGGAGTCTCTCTCCGCCCGGCCACACCTCCAGTGGACATTTCAGCTCCCTTGAGTTCTACGAGCTTGCATCTACTTCTTCTGTTTGGCTCTTTAAGTAAAGCTCCTCCAGGGGGGGGCTGGGCCATCTGCTTGTCCACTGTTTCAGAGGACGGCTGAATATAGTAGGGGTCAGACACCAAACCAGCCATTACAAGAGGGGGTTTAGGATCATTATACAACTCAGCTCTCACATAGCCAATATACATTTCAGGGGTTGGGGTGAAAGGGGTGGCGACTTGTGTGGGGTCTTCCTGTCCCTTAAGGGGGGACTCAGCTCCAGATGGGATATCGCTTTTCATGTTCCCTAGGGAGTGTTAAGCGTAGCAGACCTCACTTCCCTAGTCACAAAGGGGGGGAGGGATAGCTCAGGGGCAACACTTTTGTCTTGGAAGCAAGACAACACAGTGCAATGCAGGTTCAAAGCCTGATCCCATGCTTAGAAAACACTTGTTAGTATTAAGCATGTTTTAAAAAACAATTACAATTAGGGAGAAGTGACAAACTTCTTGGATTCGACACAATGGCCAGTATGTTTATGCCCTCTTTTTATCATATGGCTCAGGTGCTTAGTTAAGCAGCTAATGCCAGTATGAAGGCACACCACAACTCTTCTTGGATGGGCCCGTGCACATGGCAGAAGTGGCCATTCCCTCTGATTTTCATACCGGATGTCCTGTCAGGGAAGATGGATTTTGGCTGCGTTCTGCTCATGTTTAAACTGAAAAGAACTGGTGACAACATTCAACACTCACATCGTTTTTGTGTTCCCCAATTATTTATATGGTGACCAATAGATCATTATGGCCAACACATCAACAGGCAATCGAGGAATCATCCGCTAGAAAATGCACATTTTATTAGATAGTCCAAAAAACAGATAACCTATGTTATCACTAGTAACAGTGCACCCTCAAGAGGGTGGCGGGGACAATGTGGTAGACATGTACGTTAGAAGAATGTGTTCATTCTCTCAAGGAAATTTCCTGGGAGCTTTTTCAGTGTTTGCAGGAAATGTGATCCATAGCTGGGCATTATTGGCTTCCAGAAAAAATACTTGTTACATCAGTATAATGCCAGAATCAATTATCTAGAATATTCTGGTAATGGCCCAAGACAATCTTGTACCCTCTAATATAAAAAGCTGGTGGAGGCACATTAATGGATATTGATGGTCCTTTCATGGTTCCCTCTGCTCCCAAACATTCTCGTTCCTGTTGCTATGCCTGTTTCTGCCACTTGGAAGGTTGAGAAGGTGGGTTTGCATCAGGAGAGTTTGCAAAGGTGGTTCTTATCCATGCACTAACAACTTTGCAGGTCTTACCTGCACCGCATTTGACTTCATTTGCATTCCCTCGCTCTTCCCTCTTTCATGCTGCAAGATCATGTGTAAGGGCGAAGAACGTTCTCACCGGCACCCGCACCTCTGCTACGGGCTGTTGTTTGGAAGGAGTGGGGTTCCCCTTCACCCCATATCTTTCCCCTTCAACCTCATCCTGTTGCTTACTTGCTTCCTCGTTCTCGTTCCTGCTGTCTCCCATTCTGTCCTGTGTGCCACCTCCCCAAGATCCCCCCTATTCCCCACCCCCCACTCTCCCACCCTCACCACCAATCCTCTTTCCTGCCCCCCGACACACACAAATCTCAGCTGCTGTGGTTATTTCACACAAAGCCTTCCCTGTACTTGCTTTACAGTAAAGCATTGGCACGTCCTACAGATTTATTCCAGCAGTGACCATTGAGTAATCCGTCCATCTTACCATACTGCAGTTGTATTGTTGTGTAGCTGTAGGTGAATTAGCTGTGTGCATGCAATTGTCATCTTTATAAAGCTAGTTTGCAGTTTAGAGTCTCTGACCCTGGATATCGGAAGAAGCTCATGTATTACTATTTTGATGGTGTCACTTTAGTTGGTTTATAGGGGAGTCTCTTGGCATGCAGAAGGTGTTAATAATTGACTTCTGTGAACTTTGAAGTGTGTTGTCTTAGTTACAGCTTCTTGTAAGCGTACATAGGTTAGTGGTGGCTCATACTCGTACTACATCTCATGTGCCTCTCTGTGACCTTTCCTTGGTTTTAAGAGCATTTGAGCTTCTTTTTTGTAACATTGTGATCAAAGCATTTGAGTTTCTATGTGTCAAGATCATTGCTCCAGTGGCCCTTACCTAGGCAACCTGGCTGAAGCAGATGAGAAACCCTCCAACTTTGGTTTCTTCCTGGTATATTCCTCTGTTATAACAGTCCTTTCTTCATGCTTCAGGATGTGTCTTCTTTTCATATAAACTACTAAATTGTTCTTCTGAATGTTTTACCAAAGACAACTTCTTCAGAGGAAAATCTAATGAACACTTTGGATGTGTGCAGTGATGTCTTTTTTTAAAAAAAAACTTTATTTTATTGGCAATTTGATTGAGTACAACAGATTACTTATGGAATCAGACACATAGAATTTATAGACAGATAATCACAGACCATTGTGATAATAAATCACAGGCCACATAACCAGCCCAAGCGATAATGCATTGTCCACTGTTTGTTGGGGCCGACTTCCCGACTATTCTTTGGTCGTAACTGTGGCCAAGTAAACACGGAACTCAGTCCAAATGTCCCTGGGTCTGAATGTTAGGGGCAATGTGCTCACATACAGTTCCTCATTCTCTTGAGCCCAGGTCAGAGCCACCACCCACTCTCGCTCCACAGGCGGTTTTCTATCTTTCCGCTTCATCAGAATGCATCTTTTGGCCATCATGCAACCCATATTTACCAATGCTCGATGCCTCTTGCTTGGCAGATCTGCCCATAGGCCAAACAGAGCTCCAAGCGGGGCACGCTCCAACAAGGCACTCACCGCCATGGACAAATTATCTAAGACTTTGTCCCAAAAATCGTTTAAGTAGCAACACTCCCAGAACATATGTAGGTGATCAGCCTGGGCAGACCCGCATCTAAGGCATGTCCCTTAGGTTGGAACATTTTGCTTAGTCTAGCCGGGGTGTGTTATAGCCTGTTCAAAACTGCATGAACTTGAACCTGCAACTCATGGAGACCCTCCTGGTGTGGGCACACATTTGTGTCCACTAGGCGTCCATAAGTTCCATACCCATATTCCCCGACCAGTGAAAACTTGTATGTGGGGCTACGGGGACCATTTTGTTTAACACCATTTTATAAAGGGTGGAGAGGATGTGTCTGCAAGTGCCGGAGTTGGCTATATAAAACAGCCCTGCCATTTCAGGGGGTTCATTGGGGTATCCCGGCCATCTGGTTATCACTGCTGATTGGATCATGTAGTATTGGAGCAATTCCTCGCCCAGTACCCACATGACCCGGCCGCCATGTTGTGGGCTTGATGAATTTCACTTCTGGGTATAGATCTGCCATTGCTCTATAGCCCAAACCCTCCCACTTTGACTGTACCGCTCCATCCCACATGGGTCCTAGTTCGGGGAACTTCCACATTGGAGGCCACCGATAGTAAGGTTGGTCGATCCCTGTAAAGGCAAAGATTGCCCAACAAGCCCTAACCGTGGAGGCAACTGGGTCGTATGGGTAGCTGTCATTATAGTGTTGGTCCAGCAGCAGTGTCCTAAGATCTGAACTACCCACTGCCAGTCTCTCTAACTTGACATGGGGTGCAGGGTATTCCCAGGCATACCAGTATGTGGCGAACTGGGCCTGGGTGGCCACCCAATATAGTTCCAGATGAGGGAGCTAGAAAGCCCCCTTTCTCATATGGAAAGGTCATCTCCGCCCATTTGTCCCGGAGTGCCACAAGAATTGTACAAATAGTCCCTGCATCCAGGCAAAATAAGACTTCTGCGGCCAGAGTGGGATATTGATGAATATGTACAGTATTTTAGGTGATAATATCATTTTGATCAGTGAGAGTTTGGCGACAGCAGTGAGTGGGAGAGGTTTTCATCTATTGAGCCAATTTTCCACGTATGTTATAGCTGCCTCTTGATTGTCACGCAGCAGGGAGGTGCATGTTCTGGATATCACCACCCCCAGATATTTAATATGGTCTGGGGACCACCAAAGGGGGAAAGCACCCCGGGTTTCGTACTTATTGTCTGTGAGATGGAAGATCTCTGATTTGGAAAAATTAATGGTGAAGCCGGAGAATTTGCCAATTGGCTTAATATCGTGAAGGATTGTGCCCAAGTTAATATTAGGGTCTCTAACGTACAACATTACAACGTTGGCATACAGAGAGATTATCTCAGGAGCGGACACCACGCACCCGTATTGCTCTCTGATGAAATCTGCCATGGGTTCGATGGTGAGGTCAAAAGGATCAGGGAGATAGGGCAACCCTGGCAGTAGCCTCTTTCCAGCTGGAACTGCTCAGATAGACATGAGTGGACTAGTACCCTGGCGAGTGGCTGTGTGTATAATCATTTAATATAGTGTGTGATGGCCAGACCTATCGCCATCTTGCCCAGCACCACCAGTAGAAATTCCCCCAATACCATATCGAAGGCCTTTTGGGCATCGATAGCCACCGCAACTGCGTTAGCCTTGGGATCCATTCTGGCAATGATGTCGAACAGTCATCTAATATTGAGAGGCGTAGATCTTCCAGGAACAAACCCGGCTTGGTTGCAGTGGACAAGATGTGGCATCAGTGGGAGAAGGCGGTTGGCTAGGACCTTAGCATAGATCTTAGTGTTGCAATTCATAAGCGAAAGGGGCCTATAAGACCCACATTCATTGTTTGGCTTATTTGGTTTCAAAGGTATTTTGATCATGGCCTCCCAGAGACACTCCAGGAGTAGAGAGTTACGAAGCAAATCCTCCTAGACCCTGAGGAGGTTGGGGGCTACCATGGCCATGTATTCCTGATAGAACTCTGCAGTGAGGCCATCGGCGCCTGGACCCTTTCCCTTAGGCAAGTCGGCAATTGCTGCCATCATTTCTTCTAGTGATATGGGGTCCTCAAGTCCTTACCTAGTCTGGTCGTTAAGGCGTGATAATGGAATATCGTCCAATGAGTGAATGGTATGTCCCCCCCGTAGCGGCTCCGCAGTGTATAGGGATTTATAGAATTCACGGTACGTCCCGACCACTTCTAAATCAGCCCATCTGGATATGCCTTGCTCATCCAGAATACAATCTACCCCTCTCTGTCTGAACCAACCTCGCCAGTGTTCAACCCGGTCTGTCCCCTTCCCCACATTTCATGGCTGCCTGTGGGCGGGAGCAGCAGCAAATTTCCCTCTGAGCATGCACCCCAACTTTTTCCAGTTCCTTCTGTATTTGTGCCAGTACCAGCAGATCGAGAATATTCAATCTCCAGCACCTTCAGTGCAGTTTCACATTGCTCCAGGACCCCCCCTAATACTTTTAAGAGCTCCAGCCTCCCTAGATATCACCATACGCCTGATGTAGACTTTAAATGCTTGCCATCTGATACCCAGGGAAGTGGAGTCCACAGTATTACAAGTGAAGAAGGTCTCAATGTTAGTCTTAATCTCAGCTCGAAACACTATAGGCCTCATTACGAGTGCGGCAGTAAGGGGTTAACGGTAAGGATGCCGGTGCCGTTAACCCCTTACCACCGCATTCTGAGGTCCCTTAGCGGGTCCCACTAAGGCCGGCTGGTTTTACCAGCCGCCCTTAACGGGATCCGCTAAGGGACCAAGGAGCTATTAACGGGCCTGCTATTTGCGGGCCCGTTATTAGATCCTTGCCCATTCCCATTGAGCCCTATGGGGGCTCGAATGGGAATGGGGAATGGTTTTCAGAATGGGGACTTACCGGGTCCTCCAAGGTTGGAATGACCCGGTAAGTCCCCATACTGAGAACCCGGACCCGCTTCAGATTTAAATCGCCAGGCGTAATGTAACGCTCACCAGACTCCCACGGAGGCGCTGGACTGGTTCGCGCTGCTGTGACCTCTTCTAAGGTGATGCGCACGGTTCGGAAGACGGACTGGACGGGGCCCCCAAATCTGGCTTGTCTGGCTCGCAGAAGTATCCTTCTGTATGCGAAAATAGGGGATTAACTGTCTGCGGGGTAATGCAATCAGCCTCCCACTTTCCCCTCTCACCCTCCTCGAAACCCTTCTGTGATTCCTCGTAGCGTCACACCTTAGGGTCTGGAAGGACGAGCTCTCCATCCTGCTTCTGATGCAGGGGCGTGTTGGTATCCAGTTACTTCACTGGATTTTCGGATTGGTGAGAACCAAACTTGCTTGGCTTCCAGGTAAGTTTTTTCGATAAGAGGTTACCCTTGTGTCCATGCATTAATGTACTAATGCTAGTGTCTTTTTCCCCATAGGGGCCGTGGTACGGAATGCCGGGGAACAGGCACCGACCCGAGATGAGAGGTGAAATCCTTGTAGAAATCAGGTAAGTCTTTAATGAGCGTTTTTTGGTAATGTCTTTTCATTCGCTCATTAATGCTGATGTCTCTTTTTCCCCTTAGGGGCCGGGGTCCGGAAATGCCAGGATGCGGCGAGGACCCGAAATGAAGAGGGAATTAATCAACAGGTAAGTCGTAACATGGAGATTTAGCTTTCCTTATTCCCTTCTCTCTCTCACCTTTTGTTCTGGTCTTTTTCTCCCTAGGCGCTGGGGCGTGACTGCGAATCCGGATGATCGCTGCTGAACATGGAGGCGCCCTGTAAAGGTGAGTGGAATGCGGCGCTGCAGCGATCGACGCGATGAGCTTTTAAATAAAAGTCTTCCTTTTCAGGATTGTCGGCGAGATGTCTCCGGGATGCGGATTCAGCAGGTAAGGACTTTAACTTCTTCTGTTCTCTTCTTCTCTTCCTTTGCAGGTGATCCAGGATGCTGGCAGGCGTGGCACGGTGAGCGTCCAGCTGCTAGATGCAGAACAACGCGAAGCACGTGTGGCTGTTCGGGTGGGGTTTAAATAGCCTTGGATGAAGTTCCAGGTATGTATCCTTCCTCCAATCAGGTATGTATCCTTCCCCGTCCACGTCCGGATGGTAAATTAGTCCCACAGGTAAAGTAGTTCCTTTCAGGCCGCAAGGAGGCCGGGATCCTGCAGCATGGTCTGCATCAGGTAAGTGCACCCAAGCACTTCCATGATGAGCCTGGCGCCTATGGCGCCAGGACTGATGTCTTTTATGAGCCTGGCGCCATAGGCGCCAGGACAATGTCCAAAGGGCCCCTATATGGGGTTGCTGGGTCCTTCCTTGGGGACTGGATGTCCGCTTTCGGGGACGCAGGGCTTGAACCGGCTCCCGGGAGCGGGCATCATGACAGCACTCCCCCCCAAGGCCCCTCCCAAGGTTGTTCCCTCGGGGGTTTTGGTTTGTCTGGGAAGAGTCGGTGGAATTTCCTGACTAATCGAGGTGCATGCACATGGTCGCTGGGTTCTCCGTACCCCTTCCAATCAATTAGGTAGAACAGTTTTGACCTAAACATTTTTGAATCTAAAATGTTCTTCACTTCGAATTCGGGCTCCCCATCTATTAGAATAGGTTCTGGAGGTTTGAGTAGTCGGGTTCCGGGTACCACTGGTTTCAGAAGTGATACATGAAAAACAGGGTGAATTTGCATACTAGCTGGTAAATCAAGTTTAACAGACACTGGGTTAATTATTGCCGTAATAGAATAAGGTCCCAGATATTTTGGGTTAAAAGTTCGAGGCCCTTTGAGTGGTAAATGTCTGGTAGCTAACCACACTTGATCCCCAATCTGATACGGAGGTGCTTCACTCCGATGTAGATCAGCATTCTCCTTGTATTTTCTCTTGGCTTGTTGTAAATGCGTAGTTGCCTCTTTGAAGGCTTGGGTAATTGTAGAATGCAGATGTTCTACTGCAGGCATTCTGAGGTTCTGAGGTGAGTCAAGGTTTGAGGTTCGAGGGTGATGCGCAAACAAAGTATAAAAAGGACTGTGGCCAGTTCCAGAGTGTACCAAATTATTATATGCGTATTCGGCTATCCAAAGAATGTCTTTCCAGTTGCTTTCAGATTGCTGTAACATACACCGTAAGTATTGCTCAAGGGTCTGATTTGTCCTCTCGGTCTGACCATCGGTCTGAGGGTGGTGACTGGTCGATAATCTTACATCGATCTGCGCCATTTGACAACATTTGCGCCAGAAGTGGGAAATGAATTGGCTTCCCCGGTCAGAGATTAGTATAGATGGGAATCCATGTAGCCAAACAATATTTTCGAGGAATTCTTTGGCTAGGACAGAAGCTGAAGGTAAACCTTTCAAAGGAATTAAGTGGGCCATTTTGGAAAACAAATCCACAATTACCAGAATAGTATTGTACCCCAAACAAGGAGGCAGGTCCGTAATAAAATCCATTAATAGGGTGTGCCAGGGTGCTGGCGGTATGTCTAGAGGTTGAAGGAGACTGGCTGGTCTTTTCTTTTGACTCTTATTTTGGGCGCAAACACCACAGGACATCACAAAAGATTTAACATCTTTTCGCCAAGAGGGCCACCAAAATTGTCGTTTCACCTTTTCCTCTGTCTTGGCAATACCGGGGTGTCCCTCTATTAATGCATCATGATAACAGGAAATAACCAGTTCGTGTAATTCCTTATGTGGCAGGAATAAGCGTCCTTGGAAATAAGGTAAACCATTATCTATGGTAAAGTCTGATCCCTTTTCTATCCAATCCTGTAAGGTTGTAGGGTCCAGGAGTTGTTTCACTCTGGCTTGAATGTCTTCAAGCGTCTGTAACGAAGTCATGCCTAGAATCCTCTGTTCGGGAATTATTGGTACTGGTTCTGAGTTTGTATCAGATTCTCCCATTCCAATTCGGGATAAGGCGTCTGCTTTGCCATTCTTGCAGCCAGGTCGATAGGTAATCAAGAAATCAAATTCAGCGAAAAACAAAGCCCATCGGAGCAGCCGTGATGACTGAGCCTTGGCGGTTTTCAAATACTGTAAATTCCGGTGATCAGTGATCACTGTGATGGTATGTCGAGCGCCAAGCAGATAATGCCGCCAGGCTTTAAAAGAGGACTTAATGGCTAACAGTTCTTTGTCCGTGATTGCATAATTAACCACGGGTGCCGAGAATTTTCTGGACCAAAATGCTACGGGATGCAGTTGGTTGGTTGCAGGATCTCTTTGGGACAGGACAGCTCCCATGGCTAGGTTGGATGCGTCAGTCTCGACGACATAAGGGAGATCTGGACGTGGGTGTTTCAATATAGGTGCGGAGGTAAACTTAGCTTTTAAATCCTGAAAGTTCTGCTCGGCTTCTTCAGACCATTCAAAACGTTTATTTTTCCTCAAGAGTGCAGTAATGGGTTGTACCACGCGTGAAAATTCCGGGATAAACCTGCGATAGAAATTGGCAAAGCCGAGCATGCTTTGAACCCCTTTTACAGAGCTAGGTGATGGCCATTTGAGGATGGCATCCACTTTTCTTGAGTCCATTCGGACTCCTTTGGGCGTCAGGATGAAACCTAGAAACTCGACTTCTGTGGTATGGAAAACACATTTCTCCAATTTAGCAAATAGTTTGTGTTGGCGCAGTTTTTCAAGTACTGCCCTGACGTGTTTTCTGTGATCAGATTCCGAAGAGGAGTATACCAGAATGTCATCAATATATACGACAACACAAACATCGATGAGTTCCCGAAGGACATCATTCATGAAGTATTGGAAGGCAGCCGGCGCGTTACACAATCCGAAAGGCATCACCTGGTACTCGAATAATCCGTATTTAGTACGGAAGGCAGTTTTCCATTCGTCACCTTCTTTAACTCGTACCAGATGATAAGCCCCCCGGAGATCTAACTTGGTGTATATGCAAGCGTCCTTCACCTGGTCAAGGAGTTCAGGGATCAGAGGCACAGGATAACGGTTTTTAACCGTTATCTGGTTCAATGCGCGGTAATCGATACAAGTTCTAAGGTCGCCTTCTTTTTTGGGCACGAAGAACAAAGCCGAGGATGCCGGGGACTTTGATGGGCGAATAAAACCATTAGCTAGATATTGATCCAAATATTGTCTCAAATGCAGATTCTCAGGTTCGGTAAGGGCATAAATCCTGCTACAACGGGGTTGTGCACCGGGCACCAGATCGATTTGGCAATCGTACGATCTGTAAGGAGGTAACGTGTTGGCCTGTTCCTTTTGGAAGAAATCCTGAAAGTCTTGGTATTCCTGAGGTAGTTGCATGGAGGCAGAGGTTACAGATGCTAGATTAATCTTCAGGTTTTCTGGGTAGCAGGTTTGTGTACAATCCGGGAAGGTTATTCTCTTAGCTCGCCAATCAATTCGAGGATTATGTGTCTCTAACCAAGGGATTCCAAGAATAACCTGAAACTGTGGAGCCTTGATTACATCAAACCCAACACCCTCCCGATGGCCGTCGGGACCAATAAGAGTCACCTCAGTAGTGGAATGTGTTACCGGTCCAGAGGCAATTTCAGTTCCATCGACTGTGGTGATGACATCTTTGCTGGTTTTAGGACAGAGAGGGAGGTTAATCCTAGAGACCAATTCACGATCCACATAGTTTCCAATAGCCCCACTATCAATGTATGCCTTTATTGCATGCAACCGCTTAGGCTGTTCTGGATCTACGAGAACCATTGGCACAATGAAATGCGAGGTCTGAGAGTTAGTTTTCAAGCTCGGCAAGCGGACCCCTACACTTGTCGGTCGGAGTCGTTTCCCGAAACAGAGTCTTCATGGTTTTTATCAGCGGCTCCTACCGCCTTTCGGGGCGGTTTTGCAGGGCAATCTCGTAGAAAGTGTCCAGAATTCCCACAATAAAGACATAATTTTAACTGCTGCCTCCTTTCACGTTCCTTTTGAGTTAAGGGTCCTTTAACCCCTCCAATTTGCATAGGCTCAGAGACATCAACTCCCTTGGGATTAGCATGGGTCTTGACCAATACCCGGGTCTCAAACCTGGACCGATATGCTTTTCTGTTTTGAAGTCTGTGATCCAATTGGACCACTAAGTCTATATACTCTGTGCATTCTTGGGGCGGATTTACAACTTGGGCCAAGACATCTTTAAGTTCTCCGCGTAGGCCTCGATAAAACAACGTGACTCTTTTATCCTCTGGCCATCCCGTTTCCACAATTAGTCTATTAAAGGTTGCAATATAGGATAGGAGGTCCTGATTGCCCTGTCGCAGGGATAGAAGTTCGTCATCCAGAGCCTGCCCCTGAGAGTGTCGAGCAAATAACCTTTCCATGCTTGCTTGAAACCTTTGAAAATCACAGCGAATCGGGTCATCTTGAGTAACCAGTGGAACTGACCAATCGGCAGCGCAGCCGCTGAGATATGACAATACAAAGGCTACCTTGGTCTGATCATTAGGGAAGGCCCCAGGTCTGCATAGGAAGTGCAAACGACACTGATTCATGAATACGGCGAATCATTTGGGGTCCCCAGCAAAGCGTTCGGGTGGGGCCAGCGGCATGTTTCCAGGTAGATTAATCTACACAGGGTTACTGGAAACCACAGGAGCGGGGTTCCCTCTGGAACCGGGTAGAGGAGTTTGCCCAGCTTCACCTTGCAAAAGCTGTCTGGCCAGGTCATCAGTTCTTTCCTTTGATATTATTAATTCCCTCCTGAGGGCATTAGTCTCTTGACGAGCGGCATGTACTTCGGCCCGTAATTCCCCCAGTAATTGGGCCAACTGATCAGTCTCAGAACTTTCCATAGCGCCTGGGTGGGAATTTGTAGGAAGGCTTCGCATTCTGTAACGCTCACCTGACTCCCACGGAGGCGCTGGACTGGTTCGCGCTGCTGTGACCTCTTCTAAGGTGATGCGCAGGGTTCGGAAGACGGACTGGACCGGGCCCCCAAATCTGGCTTGTCTGGCTCGCAGAAGTATCCTTCTGTAGGCGAAAATAGGGGATTAATTGTCTGCGGGGTAATGCAATCAGCCTCCCACTTTCCCCTCTCACCCTCCTCAAAACCCTTCTGTGATTCCTCGTAGCGTCTTACCTTAGGGTCTGGAAGGACGAGCTCTCCATCCTGCTTCTGATGCAGGGGCGCGTTTGTATCCAGGTACTTCACTGGATTTTCAGATTGGTGAGAACCAAACTTGCTTGGCTTCCAGGTAAGTTTTTTCGATAAGAGGTTCCCCTTGTGTCCATGCATTAATGTACTAATGCTAGTGTCTTTTTCCCCATAGGGACCGGGGTACGGAATGCCGGGGAACAGGCACCGACCCGAGATGAGAGGTGAAATCCTTGTAGAAATCAGGTAAATCTTTAATGAGCGTTTTTTGGTAATGTCTTTTCATTCGCTCATTAACGCTGATGTCTCTTTTTCCCCTTAGGGGCCGGGGTCCAGAAATGCCAGGATGCGGCGTGGACCCGAAATGAAGAGGGAATGAATCAACAGGTAAGTCACTGTCCAAAGGGCCCCTATATGGGGTTGCTGGGTCCTTCCTTGGGGACTGGATGTCTGCTTTCGGGGACGCAGGGCTTGAACCGGCTCCCCGGGAGCGGGCATCATGACACGTAACCTGTGGTGATTCTGCCCATTTTCAGAGATAGTGTCACCAAGGAGTGGTCAGACAATGTGCATGGTTTTATGTCGACGTCCAGCACTCTTTCCATAAGTGAGCTGGAGATCAGGAACATGTCAATTTGGGAGGCCATATCATGCACTGAGGAGTAAAAAGTATATTCTCTTGCCTGTAGGTGTTTTATGCGCCATGCATCGCACATGGCTAGTGATTGTATATGAGTCAGTAATCTGCAGCCGGCTCTAGGTTGAGGTCTGGGTGCTGCACTCATTCTATGCAGTGTACGACTTAGAATCAGGTTCATAGGCCCTCCCCATATTATAGGTATCCCACAGTATCCAGACAGAATCCCGCCGACAAGGTCAAAGAACTCGGGGTGTCAACATTGGGACCATATGTGTTTGCAAGTAACAGCTCAATCCTCTCGAGGATGCAGTTTGTTTTGTTTTGTTTGTTTGTTGTTATTTAAATAGAGCTACGAACCCTCAGGTATCGGAGCGCTGCTTATTTCCCACGGTGTGTGGTGCTCATTTATCGACCTCTGAAGGATGAAAGGCTGAAAGGCTGAGTTTGGCCGTGCCGGGATTCGAACCTGTGGCAGCAGGCTCTGCACTGATGTCAAAGCGAGCACTCTGCTCACTTTGCTATCTGACCAGTGAACCACATACCTCCCTCTGGGTCAACGTGCTCCTTTTTCCCACAAATTTTAGGATCTTATGTATAAGTATCATTACTCCTCTGGACTGCGAGGAGTAGGAAGTAAAGTGTCTGTTCCTCCCCCATGAAGGGGCAACACCCAGGCATATTCCCTGTCTAACATGGGTTTCCTGAAGGAAAAGAACAGTTGCCTTATGTCTATTTATGTAGGCTATCATTTTCCATGTTTTGGTGAAGTTCCCCAGACCATGAATATTCCAACACATTATTCTCAATTGTTGTGTCATATCCTTTGTGTTATCATATGATTTACCTTGTGTTTACTTAGAGTTAAGACTTCTGTGCAGTGCAAAATTGTGCGATCTGAGCATTCAATTGCCAATACTTTTACTGTTTTCTCCCTCCAACCCCCCTGAACCACGCAACAAGCGTACAACCACAACTCAAGATCTGTTTTAACCCGGAACCTAATTTCGCCTTCATCCACCCCCATTGACCCCGAACCAGCAGTGTATAAAGCCATCCCTCCCCTGCCCCCAGCCACCCCCAAGGTCCAACAGGGCCCAAGGGGGTGTTCTTCCCCCAATTCACACAAAGAAACTGCTATGGGCCTCACTGTACCTTACACTTAATGAGGGATGTCACATCCCTTATGAATAGAGTATTGAGGCGGTGGGCGGTGGGTACACATAATCTTGCTGCTAACAACTCATATGATGACCTGAGATTTCCAAAAGCGACACAGGGCCAAGGGACCATTCAGTCGGGTATATTACCCTCAGCTGGGTCAGCAACAGGGTTTTTTATCGGGATCTGAGCTTCAATAAACTTCACGGCTTCACTTGGGACTGTGAAGAAGTAGAGGTTACCACAGAATTGTAGCCTTACGCGCACTGGGAATAGCATAGCATATTGTATGTTGCACTCCTGGAGTATTTTCTTGACACCAAACAGTCGGCGCTCTTGTTGCACCGGGAGTGAAAAGTCCGGGAACACACAAATAATTTGTGTCCTAATCTCATTTCCTTCTTCTACCTGGCCAGGCATAGTAGATGATCCCTGTCGTTGAAACTCATGCTCATTGCTATGATGCGCCAGGGGAAGTCACCCGGTTTAGGTCTGGGGGCCAAAGTGCAGTGGGCACGTTCCACAGCAAAGAAGGGGAAAAGTTCAGGTTCTCCACTGCTGATTCCATACTTCCAGTCAGGGACTTTTTCCGGGACTCCAACTATGCGGATATTGTTCTTGCATGAACCTTGATTCTAGGTCATTGCATTTGTTTTTGTCAATGTCATGTCTCTGGTGAGGATAGCAACAGTTCTGGAGAGCGTGCACACTGTCTTCGGTGGCACCTATCCTCACCTCTGCCTCAGTTATCTGGACCCCTTCCTGTGCCAATTATGAGGGCATGGACACCACATTTGCTGTTATGTTGTTGAGTTTTTCATGCACGGTGGCAAACCCTTTCGCCATGGCTTCCATCATATTTGTCAGATCTGGTGAAGGTGTAAGTATGGGGGCTGGGCAGCTGAGGTCAGGTTGGGCCTGCCTCCACTATCCCTGCTCGCCTCGAGGTGTCGACCTTGCAAATTTGTCCATTGCTTCAGATGTTTCCCCCCAACGGCTCCTTTTGTCATGGTGAACTGAGTGAACCCAACTGAAGAATCCTGTAGAACAGTCTTTGTCTGAGCCTGGGTCTGTTATCCAGCTATGAGGCCTCCAGTTATTTCTTCCCAATATGGGGGGAGCTTCACTTATGCAGGGGATACCCTACAGCCTTCCTCGGGCCTCCCGCTGTACAAGGGGGACCCCTCCCCGGTCTCTATGGTTGTGGTGATCCCAAACTTCTCCTTTGGTGCAGATGTGTGCTCGGGGGGCACGGGGGCCGCTCAGTGTAGCTTGTGCACTGACCGCTGGGCCAGAGAGGGCCGTGCAAAGTGCAGCATGCAGATCTCTCTTGGAGTCTGGTGTGTGTTTGCAGTGGGGCCTAGTGCCCTCATCTCATGAGGCTGTTGCATTCAATGAGGATCCTCTCCGGCACCTCCTGCTATGGTCGGACTGTCGTTCTTCCAACCCACTCCATCGCCGCAGCAAGTCTCTCTCCTGGTTCCAGAACATGCACTGTCTGCACACTGTGAGGGGGGTGGGAGGTCTTACCCTTCCAGCTGCTGCCGCAGGGCCAGCGCTGGGAGGAACTGGGCAGTGTGCAGGGACCCCAGGGCATTGGGTCATCCTGTCTCTCCGGATGGTAGGCGGGCACTTCGGGCTTCCTCCTCACACGGGCCATGCACCGCAGCCCGTCACCAGCACAATGTCTCTCGCATTGCATCCGGGGTAGCCAAGTGGCTGCAAACTTGTCCATGGGTGCTCCAGACTCGCAAAGGCACAATCCGCCCGCCAGCAGAGAGGATAGTGCTGGATAATGCCAACTCCTTACAGGATATTTGTGCCGTGAGCTCACAAGCTAGGCAGCCATCTACCATGGCTGCTCAACAGCACCCCCCGTGTGCAGTGATGTCTGAAGATATCTTGCTAGGTCTGCAGTTTTTGTGGGTGTGATCATTTGTTTGGGGCTTCGATGTTGGGCTTTAAGCTTTACTCTGAAACGAAGAACCACTGGATTCATGTTAGCACATACACTGCTTGCTCTGGGACCAAGATTGCAGTAGATCATGTGACCCAGTGCAAGACAGCCTGGGAGAAGTCCCTCCATGATCAGATTCAGAATGTTCCAATGATGGACTCATTTGTGTTAAGATATTTTCTGATTATTTTCATATTACACTGTAAACTACAGGTAGGAGAGACTGCTTCAGATTTTTGGCAAAACACTTTGTATTTTCCCTTTTAATGTATCCTGATCTTTGGGTGAATTAAACCGCTGGGTGTCAAAAGTGCATATGTTCATACAGGCAGCTAAATCCATCTGGTCCTATTTTAGAGTACATAAGACCTAAGTTAAAGACATGGGATAGTGACTTGATTAGTCAGCAATAACCGTCACTACTTTAAGTATGTCTCACCCTCATCACAGCCAAGATGAACCCCCCCCCCCCATCTGTGTGATCAGGGTTATTGTCAGTCAAACCAAAAAGGAGGGATGTAGGTGGGCAGTCAATTTTATGGCACACCCTATGCAAAAGGTTTATTAAAAATAGTACATTATGTCTATAGAGTTCCTATCTGCAGGATGGAGAGGTGCTTCCTTTGTTAAGAACCTTGACAGAAAACAGGAAGTCTCTGCGTACTGGAGATTACCGGCTGGTGGGCACATTATTCACCTGCATGCTTTGGCTTGACCTCGGACCCTGTGAAACTGCAAGCTTTAAGAACAGGGTTGGGATCTGGGTGATATGGAAGCGTCACGCTTGTGAAGTGTTAAAGACCATTCTGCGTGTGGATCTTTTCATGTGTTGCTCCCAAAGATCGGGCCTCCTCCGGTCAGAGATCCGGTAAAGTCTTAAGCCGCTTCATAGTCAACTCTACAGGATGAACAGTTACATTCCTTTTTGAATTTTCTGCATATATTTTGGGGTGCCCATTTATTTGGCTTTTGAGCAACATGTACGTCATTGTGTGATATTATGAGGCCGGCTTGTGTACAAAGCTCACCCCGATAGGGTCGAGTTGGCAATAAGTGCAAACCCCGTAAATATGAATCAAATACATGGGGTGGGGTTCTACCCCCATTGCCCCATAAGAAACAAAATACAGGTGGGGCCCCCTAATTGCATGCCCATTGCCATCACTAGAAGTAATACCACCAAAAGTGATATCAATCTTTTATGCTCGGACATCATGCAAATATTCATTAGAAGAAGTTTCCAGGAATAAGCCAGCGGCAAATTAATTTGGGATTTGCATTATATGAATAGTCTCTATCATTGTCGTACATTGATCCAGATGACTATATAAAAAATTATTGACATTTTTAAAATATTGCACTCTATGAAAATTGGCCCTGCCCTGTAACGCACTTCAGTATTGCTTTCCTTGTTTTCCATAAGGCGCGTAAATGAAGCTCCCGTGTCTCACTGTGGAATGATGGGGAATCGATAGGGCTTTACAGGGGTCGGGGAAGGAGGAAAGACACCCCAGAGGGAAGCAGTCCCTCCTGGCACAGCTCCTGAGGCTTTTAAAAGTAGTAATGCAGAGGCAGGTTCTGCCTGCAGGGATGCCTTTACTGGCACTGGACCCAGGCTCTGTCGGCGAAGCTGGGGGGCAGAGGCAGGTGCTGCCTGCAGGGATGCCTTTACTGGCACTGGACCCAGGCTCTGTCGGCGAAGCTGGGAGGCAGAGGCAGGTTCTGCCTGCAGAGATGCCTTTACTGGCACTGGACTACAAAGACACAGGAAGCCATCTGACCCTGAAGACACAAAAGGACCCTGGCTGAAGCCCAAGACCTGCGACTTAGAACCCTCAGGAGCGACTGGAGCTGGGAGGCCCGGTCCAGTGGGAGCCAAACCAACCCCGCCCTGGTATAGAATTGGGCCCTGATGAAATGAAGAGTCTGCGAGGGAGACAAGGGACACTTTGGAATATTGATTAGAAACACCCCCGGACCAGAGCAAGACAGGTACCCTGGTACCCTGGCCAACAGTTTCATGAAGACACGAGGTGCCAACTTGAGACCGAAGGGCAGAACACGGAATTGGAAGTGATCCTGCCTCACGGCAAACATTAGGAACCGCTGATGAATTCAGTAGATCAGGACATGATAATAGGCCTCCAGGTCGAGGGAAACCAGCCAATCCCCCCTCCACACCACCAGAATGACAGACTGGAGGGTCTCCATCTTGAAGCACTGAGATCGAACCAAGGCATTCAGTTTCCGTAGGTTGATGGTGAGATGATAGGAGAGATCCCCAGTCTTGGGGACCAGAAACACACAGGAATAATAGCCGGCCCCCTCTGGCCTGCTTGTGAAGAAGGTCCAGGACAGCTGATTGCAAGGATACCTGCCGATGGAAGTCCCTGGGCGGGAGTCATCTGGTTGCCGGACTCCGGATTGGGGGGATACAAATTGTAGCTAGTCCCAGACCTGAGAAAAGCAAGACAAACGCCCCAGGCCAGGGGGGGACCTGGGAGGACAGAAAGGACCCCTGAAACCCTGCTTCCTCAGATCCGTCCGGGAATAAGGGACATAAGACTTGCAAGGAGGACTGAAACCACCAGCACACGCAGGAGCCACCTTCTTTCTCAACTTGTCGGCATGTTTATCTGCCTTAAACACCCAGTGAACCTTCGACTTGACTCCAAAGCGTCACCAAACAACTTCTGACCCTCAAAGGCGAGCTTCAAAGCAGCAGGCTTCTGGGAACCCTCTGACTTCCAATCCCATAGACACAGATGGCGGCTACCAGTCGTGCCCATGGCCATAGCGGTCCCCCAAACACCATCGTAAAACAGGTCTGACATAAATTCTGTCTGTAGATGCATATCAAACAGGAGCTGGGAACAGTCAGTGCCATCTGCCAAGGTCTGTCGCAGTCCACGAAAGCCAGCCAACACCATATCCGCGGCATAGAACCCATAAGTGCAGGCCTGCATAGACAGATGGGACCCAACATAGGATTCTTTGAGGGCAGAATCTACTTTCCGGTCCACATGTTCCCTGACCACAGCTTCTTGTGCGGACATGGATGAACGCCCATCAGGCTGGCCAGAATGTCAACAACCTCCACCACCGGAGGCAGACGAGCCTCCTCACCCCAGAGTGGGGCCATGAACCAGGGCATGGAGATTTGTTCCAATCTGGCCCACTCACAAAGGATCTTGTCCGGAAGGCCAGAGATCAAAGGAAGACCTAACTTGCTAAAATGTTTATATTGATGAATGGAGGGCTCTGCCACCTGATCCACAACAGCAGGCTCCTGAAACCCCATAGGCACGTAAATCTGGTCCATCACCAGCGGGACCTCATCCTGGTCCAAGTATTTCCCAGCAGCATCTTCATCACCAAAGAAAGGGAGGACCCAGTTGTGTCCGAGATGGAGGAAGAAGAACTAGTAGAGGTGGGACCAGGGGCGTGTGCAGAAGCCCCAGGAGCAGCATGCCACGCCAGAAAATCATTAAACTTGGGCCTTAAAGGCCTTTGCAAGAAGCCCCAGGAACAAGGGCAGACACCTTCCACCTTTTAGGAAGCTGTGAGGAAGAAGATGAAGGTACGGTATGCTTCCTCTTTTCAGAGTGTTTCCCGTAGCTGCACACACACACACAATACAGCAGTACACTCCAGCAAACTGCGTGTCTTAAATCAGCAGGAAAGCCATGGAAAGCACAGTGGTGTCCCCGTCATCATAGTAACTGAGGCAGAAGGCCAAGACCCACAAGCCCCACTCCGCAAGGGGCGGAGCAGACCAGGCTCTGAGGTACAACATGAAAGCGGGAGAGGCAGGAACCCACGGCCCCAACACAATAGAGGGCCGTGGCAGCAACCCCCCATAAACAGAATAGAGGGAGCCTGAGACCCACCCCTGCAGGCCAGCGGGCTACACACCGGAGGAAAAGAAGGCACGGTCCCCGCACAGTGGTCCGCCACCCCAAGCCCGCCTCCAAGCGAGAACACCGGAAGGGGGGGATGTAGGCCCAGCAACCGCCCCCGCCCCCATAGCACTCACCGCAGATACCAGGAGGGGCACGGGATGCCCCGCCCGGCCTACTACAGATGAAAATACCACCACCAGGAAACCAGCGGGCACACCCCAGTTTTATTTATTTATTGTTTGCTTGTTAGGCGTTTATACAGGAAGTAAATACTGTTTCAAAGCGAGGATACCGGCACACACTGCCAACGGGGCCCAGCAGCCCTGCAGGAGGTCCTTCAGGAACACCAGCACCCTGCAGCCACCAAGCCCCACATTTGAGCCGCCAGGTGTGGGACATTAGCCGTTGCCCCTCAACAGCCCCGCACCGAGAGGATCAGACAGTTCCGGCAGGACTAAAAGAACTGCCTTGGATTGGGTAAGTGGGAGGTTATACCCAGGGCTTTAAGTGGGCCGGGGCCTGCCGGGGCTGGGCCCCGGCAGGCTCCGAAATTTCGTTTTGAGGCGGGGCCCTGCCGGGGCCCACTAATCTCCCCGGGCAGCCCCGGCCACTACACGAAAAGGCATTTTTTTCTACAGCCTGAAGCTCTCGCTCGTGTGCGAGAGCTTCAGGCTTCAGAAAAAAATGCCTTTCAGCTATAATGGTGGCGCCGCACCTGCGAGGCATCCCTTTAATCAAGGGATGCACGTGGGCCGGCGCCACCATTATGGAGAAAACGTGAGGCCACTGGAAGCAGAGGCCTTGCTTTCTAAATACTGAAGCTCTCGCGGATTCGCGGGAGTTTCAGTATTTAGGAAAAAGGCCTCTGCTTCCAGCGGCCTCACCCTTTCAGCCTTAATGGTGACGCTGCCCCTCCCCAGCTGGCGAGGGGCAGCACCACCATTAAGGCTGAATAGGCGAGGCGCTGTCCCCTGCCAGGCAAGCCTATACAAAATAAATGCAGAGATCAGCACCCTCTCCCCTATAGGGGAGAGGGTGCTAATCTCTACAAAAGGCTGCCTGGCAGGGGTGCCAGTAGCCCATTGAGCCGGGGCTCGTCAAGGGGGTGTGGCCTAACGGCCCATCAAGACCCCGTTGTTAGGCCACGCCCCCTCGATGGGCCCCGGCTCGATTTGTAGTGCCACTTAAGGCACTGGTTATACCTCCTGTGGTGGAAGGGGTCAGAAGAGAGCAGCTTCTAAAAAAAGAGTTCCTGGGAGTAGAACATACTCAAAGGTAAGCACTGGGACAAGGAAGAGGGACGTGGAGGTAATACCCTTGTATTTAGGTGGGGGTGGATCTAGCTAGCGCTTTGGACTTTTAACTTAATTGGTGGCCTAACTGATCCAATGGGTTGAATGAACGAATTGAAAGTAACCCATGTGGATAAAATGCTGAATTCCAATAAACCTACTAATGTTGGCAAACTATTGCCCACTTTTCTCACCTAACATCACTGGTGTGCAGTGTTATTTTCCCATTTATAAACGTAGGCCTGAAAGTATCACAATGCAAAGTGATGTGAGTGCTGCAGCCACGACAATGTACACCTGACAAGGGACAACTTGCAATCTTCGTAAAGTCTCCCGCTACTTTAACGTCTTAAAGACACAACCTAGTTGAGCCTGTGTCATATAGCCCCTGCATGCGTTCACAATGCAAGACACTTGCTGTTATCCATTATGATGTTAAATCTGAGTTCAACAGAACATACGTTGTAACATGTCAGATAAGCAGTCATCAAGGAAATTGAACAGCCGGCCTTTGACAGCATATTGATTCTAATTTAGTTTTAGTTTCTTGAATGAAGGTAAATGTTGAGCAGTCAATTGTGATTCTTGGTGGTTTTCCTTTGAGAGACAGATAAAAAAAACTTGACTCCTAACAACCAGAGACCAAATAGTAAGTCATTGCAGCCCAGCTGCAACCCAGAGTCGCTGATTTCCGCATCCTAAACCTAGGACCCTAAGACTACATGTCCCAGAATGCACATGTAAAATCAGGACTGGTCGAGCAGCTCTCATTTGGAATGGGGCATGCTAGCATGTATGGACATTTTGCCGCCCACTCCCCTTCCAGAGGGCAGGACTTCCGTCTCCCATGCCATGTGTACGGGCATGTTTAAGTTCGGAGTTGTGCATTTTGCCCGGGTGCATAGGCGAGTCAAGCGTGGAGGGATTCACGGAATGTTTTATAGAAAATAGGCACTGCAAACCAGCCTGCAATGTGGGGCAGAGAGAGTATCTCGCCATTGCTCAATGCCCAATGTTTCCACACATTTAATATAACATAATACCCACTGTAAAGAGAAACTATCGAACACATTGGCTTCAACTACAACATATGCACTCACTGACCTTCGGATATCATTTTTGTTATGTAGAGGTAGCAGGTGAGGAGGCTTTTAATTTCGTACTGGTCCAGTCTGTTGTAGTGGGACACGCTGCTCTTAGTGGAACTGCGCCGCATCTACAGGAGGAGAAGGAGTCTTTAAACCTTCAGCTGCATTTCCAAACACAACGTTCACAACCTCTGAGTGCTACTGCTTGCTTTATGGAAGAAACACAGAACGCATTGTCACCGCTAAACCACTGGAGCTCAAAGAGTTAAACGAATGATTCATTACAGATGCAATATTGGCTTTCATCTCTCATTGCCGTGCCATTCATCCCATCACAATGGCACAACATCATGTCTTTGAATTTGGAAGTAGCATCATGAGTTCACAGGAATTGAAGCTGTGTTGGCACAATAGCGGTGACAGCAAAGCCTACAACATTGGAACAGACTTCCAGCTGCACTGATGTGCAAAATCATCCCAGCCCTAGTCAACATGACTCGCATTTCTCAAGCATGGACTAAGCAAGCAAACTGCTTGCACAGTGCACTATTAAAACACTACTAACCCAGGCATGCGAACGAAAAATGTAAAATAGCTCAGTAAGTAGTCGGTGAACGCTTCCCTGGCCAGTGACTGTAGAAAAGAAATACTTATCAGTGCTTAGGAACTGTTATTTAAACATTCCAACTGCTTGATACACATTTGAGTAAAGTTAAGCAAGCATTCCTCTCTTTTTAGTGTCTTTAACTAAAAGACTTTATGGGATCCAAGATGAAAGGGCAGCATGCTTGCACCACCTCTGCAAACAGGTGTTGCTGAAACTCCCCCAAGCACTGATTATAAACAAGCCAGAAATGTCAACTTGTTTTTCTTATTCAAGGACTCCACCCTGCCTCCCCCTAGGGCAACGCATAGCTGAATAAATGTTCCATGCGATTCTTAATTGGTTACTCGTAAAGAAGAGCTACCAAACGTTAAATAGGCAAAGTGTGTTCACGGGAAAACATCCACCCACCTAGAAGCAAAGGGAGCTTTGTGGGGGTGCAAAGGACACTATGTGCAGACGCTGCAGGAAAAAAATAGACAGCGCGTTCGTGTAGGTATTTCAAATTATGTGTACGTCTTTCACAGGATCTGGTTGACCACGAGGACCCACAAACGTTCTCAATGCACAGAATATATTGACAGGCCGATTCATGGAATAATTAGCGCGGCGCAAGTGGGCAAAAACGTGCGATTCGCAGTGGAATAGCGATAATCACAGTGCAAGTGCGAAAATCGCACGAAAAGCAGCGCACATCGATTCATGGAAGGCCGTGCGCGAGAAAACCATCGGATGTGTGAAAAAAAAGTGCGCGGCGCACGTTGCCGCACAGGCCATATAACAGCGTGCGCCAGGTCACAGCGAAAATCGCACAGGCCACAGCGAAAATCGCACATAGCGCGGCGCACGCAACAAAAGTAGGCGGAACACGGGCGTAACACTCGGAATGGGGAACAACTTGCCAAAACGTGGGCGTCACAGGGGAAGTACAGGGTACAAGTGCGCGGAACAACACGAATTCATGGAATAGAATAGGGCAAAAAAGCGCACGCTCAAACCAGCGCACAGGCACAAACACGACCGCCACAAGAAAGCAGGCGGTAGCGTCTCTGCGCCTGGAACAAATGTGCGCCAAAAGGTGCGCCAACAAATAGCACCTATATACAGCCATGAAGAATGTCCTATACTGTGGCCCTCCAGGACAAATGACGTGCAAAGGGGTACCCACAAACACGGACAGCCGCTGACAAAAAATTACGTGTGCGTGTATACCGGGGTGCGTGGGAAGTCTCACACGCGATTTCGGCAGGGTACGTGTATTACATGGGTGCGCGGGAAGTTCCACACGCGATTTCAGCAATGTACGTGTATTTCAGGGGTGCGCGGGAAGTACCACACACGATTTCAGCAGGGTAAGTGTATTTCAGGGGTGCGCGGGAAGTACCACACGCGATTCGAGCAGGGTACGTGCATTTCAGGGGTGTGCGGGAAGTCCCACACGCAATTTCAGCAGGGTACGTGCATTTCAGGGGTGCGCGGGAAGTACCACACGCAATTTCAGCAGGGTACGTGGATTTCAGGGGTGCGCGGGAAGTTCCACACGCGATTGGCCCAGTGCGAGCAGGGTACGTGTATTTCAGGGGTGCGCGGGAAGTTGCACACGCGATTGGCCCAGTGCGAGCAGGGTATGTGTATTTCAGGGGTGCGCGGGAAGTTCCACACGCGATTCGAGCAGGGTACGTGCATTTCAGGGGTGCGCGGGAAGTCCCACACGCGATTTCAGCAGGGTACGTGCATTTCAGGGGTGTGCGGGAAGTACCACACGCAATTTCAGCAGGGTACGTGGATTTCAGGGGTGCGCGGGAAGTTCCACACGCGATTGGCCCAGTGCGAGCAGGGTACGTGTATTTCAGGGGTGCGCGGGAAGTTCCACACGCGATTGGCCCAGTGCGAGCAGGGTACGTGTATTCCATGGGTGCGCGGGAAGTTCCACACGCGATTGGCCCCGTGCAAGCAGGGTACGTGTATTTCAGGGGTGCGCGGGAAGTTCCACACGCAATTGGCCCAGTGCGAGCAGGGTACGTGTATTCGTTGGGTGCGCGGGAAGTTCCACACGCGATTTCAGCAGGGTACGTGTATTCCAGGGGTGCGCGGGAAGTTCCACACGCGATTTCAGCAGGGTACGTGTATTTCAGGGGTGCGCGGGAAGTTCCACACGCGATTTCAGCAGGGTATGTGTATTTCAGGGGTTCTGGGGAGTACTACACGTGAATTGGCCGTGTGGGTCCTCCCAGGTGTACGCTCCACAACCTCCACGGCCCCTGCAGGCAGCCCACACCACGGGGGACTACCCTGCACCCCTGCTCATGTCCCGCAGGCAGCCCATCCACCATGGGCATGCCCCCCAGCCAACCCACATGTCACCTTGCACTACTGATCAACAATGCATGTCTCCCACCACCCCCACCCCCCAGCAGTGCAGGGGCAGCCTCCACCAGGCCCCCACTCATGTCTCCCACCACCCCCACCCCCCAGCCACCAGGGGCACCCTCCACCAGGCCCACACTCATGTCTCCCACCACCCCCACCCCCCAGCCACCAGGGGCACCCTCCACCAGGCCCCACTCATGTCTCCCACCACCCCCACCCCCCAGCAGTGCAGGGGCACCCTCCACCAGGCCCCCACTCATGTCTCCCACCACCCCACCCCCCAGCAGTGCAGGGGCACCCTCCACCAGGCCCCCACTCATGTCTCCCACCACCCCCACCCCCCAGCCACCAGGGACACCCTCCACCAGGCCCCCACCCATGTCCCCTATCACCCCCACCCCCCAGCAGTGCAGGGGCACCCTCAACCAGGCCCCCACTCATGTCTCCCACCACCCCCACCCCCCAGCATCCAGGGGCACCCTCCACCAGGCCCACACTCGTGTCTCCCACCACCCCCACCCCCCAGCCACCAGGGGCACCCTCCACCAGGCCCCCACTCATGTCTCCCACCACCCCCACCCCCCAGCAGTGCAGGGGCACCCTCCACCAGGCCCCCACTCATGTCTCCCACCACCCCCACCCCCCAGCCACCAGGGGCACCCTCCACCAGGCCCCCACCCATGTCCCCTATCACCCCCACCCCCCAGCAGTGCAGGGGCACCCTCCACCAGGCCCCCACTCATGTCTCCCACCACCCCCACCCCCCAGCATCCAGGGGCACCCTCCACCAGGCCCACACTCGTGTCTCCCACCACCCCCACCCCCCAGCAGTGCAGGGGCAGCCTCCACCAGGCCCACACTCATCCACCCCACCCCCCAGCCACCAGGGGCACCCTCCACCAGGCCCCCACTCATGTCTCCCACCACCCCCACCCCCCAGCCACCAGGGGCACCCTCCACCAGGCCCCCACTCATGTCTCCCACCACCCCACCCCCAGCCACCAGGGGCACCCTCCACCAGGCCCCCACTCATGTCTCCCACCACCCCCACCCCCCAGCAACCAGGGGCACCCTCCACCAGGCCCCCACTCATGTCTCCCACCACCCCCACCCCCCAGCAGTGCAGGGGCACCCTCCACCAGGCCCCCACTCATGTCTCCTACCACCCCTACCCCCCAGCCACCAGGGGCACCCTCCACCAGGCCCCCACTCATTTCTCCCACCACCCCCACCGCCCAGCAGTGCAGGGGCACCCTCCACCAGGCCCCCACTCATGTCTCCCACCACCCCCACCCCCAGCAGTGCAGGGGCAGCCTCCACCAGGCCCACACTCATGTCTCCCACCACCCCCACCACCCAGCCACCAGGGGCACCCTCCACCAGACCCCCACTCATGTCTCCCACCACCCCCACCCCCCAGCCACCAGGGGCACCCTCCACCAGGCCCCCACTCATGTCTCCCACCACCCCCACCCCCCAGCCACCAGGGGCACCCTCCACCAGGCCCCCACTCATGTCTCCCACCACCCCCACCCCCTAGCAGTGCAGGGGCATCCTCCACCAGGCCCCCACTCATGTCTCCCACCACCCCACACCCCAGCCACCAGGGGCACCCTCCACCAGGCCCCCACTCATGTCTCCCACCACCCCCACCACCCAGCAGTGCAGGGGCACCCTCCACCAGGCCCCCACTCATGTCCCCCTGCACCCCCACCCCCCAGCCACCATGGGCAGCCTCCACCAGGTCCTCACAATCCCCAATCATGTGCGTTATGGTCAGCCTCCACAGCCAAAAAGCCCTACCAAGTAACCCATTCACCCACATGGAAATGGAAATTACATGTTACACCCCCAATGTTCATAAAGCTAATGAACCCATGTCCGTCACACACAATGGTTGCAATTGAATGGGAAAACACCCAACATGACATGCATGAAACCAATGAGATGATACCACACAGTGAAGTATGAAAACAAAATTGTATTAAAAAAAATATAAGAATGCAAAAGAAATGAAACAAACTACAATGGCAATGAAAAAAAGATAAGCTGCATGTCCGTTTAAAAAAATAAAAACACCAAATCCTAATCCAAAAAAATGTTGTCCAAAGTCAAATGAAAAATAAAATCAATCCAATGAAGAACTATGTACAAAACTTCCAAGGGTCCATGAGCCCAACTGAACAAAGGAAACCTACAAAAAACCCTAACTAAAATGCAACTATATACAAAAAGTGGAGCAGTGTCCTTCGACTCCAAATCATAAGAACAAACAAAGGAAACCTAAAACTAAAGAACTATATACAAAGGTGGCGGGCAAGTCCAGCGGCTCACTCCGTGGTGTTCCGGGACAGGGCATCATCGAACTCCTGTTCGATGTCCCGGAGGCGGTCCTGTTCCATGGCCCCGAGGGTCCGCAGGGACGACGCCGTGTCCTCCTCCAACCCCCTGCGGATTGCCTCGAGGCACTCGGCCCGCATGAGGGCCCTCCGCATGGAGTTCTCCGCCCTGACCATTGTGAGCCGCGCCTCTTCAGCCCGCCGCCGCTCCGCATCTATGGCGTGGCCCAACCGCTGCCACATGGAAGACACTCTCTGTCCTGGGTCCTCCTGCCCTCCGGCCGATGCCTGCCCCTCCGATGCCGAAGGCGCCGAGCCTTCATTGCTCCCACCATGTTGCTGCTGCTGCTCTGCCTCTGCCCGTGCACTGCCTCCTGCTGCCTGCACATCCTCCGCCGGCTGGGGTGCAGTTGTAGATGTGGCCACCACTGCTGGACGTCCGACTCCCGACTGTGGCAGGGATGCCTCCTCCACCAGCCTGGCCGCACCGTCAGAGGCAGCTCCACAGGGCACCCAGGTGACTGATGGGTGGGAAGATGGCACAGAGGACGACTGGCGCGTAGGGGGTCCAGTTGAGGAGGGGGTCGGAGCAAGCCCCATCAGACGGAGGAATCCGGCCTGGGTGACCTGTCCCAGCAGGCTGACGTGGTCAACGAGCCATTCGAGATGACGTGCAGTCTCTCCATGAAAAGACTGCAGGTCACCTCGCATGGCCCGTTGACGCAACGCCACACCAGCCAGGACAGGCTCAACCCGGACCTGGATAGCCACGTCCGCAGGCAGAGGAAGGCCAGTTGACGTCAGCTCATCCCCTGCCTGAAAACGGGTCTGGACGTAGGCATCCCTGCTGGTGCAAGATGATGCAGGGACAGGATCGGGGACAGGATTGCACACAGGCACCTCCGCGGCGGCCTGTGCTGCCTCCTGTCCCTGGTCCTGCACTGCACCACTAGCACCAGTGGGATCCCCACCTCCAGACCCCGTCTCTGGTGCTTGCACGGCCTCCTCCTCCACCAAACCCCCCACCAACCTGGATACTCCGTGCCATCTTCCCCTGTTGGGCCCTGTGGGGTCCCAGCTGCCCCTTCTGCTGCCGAGGAGTCCAACTCCAACCTCTGCCTCTTGGACCTCCCCCCGGCAGCTGCGGCCTGGGACGCAGCACCGGACTCCCCAGTCCCCGACGAGATGACAACACGGGAGGGGAGCCGGGCCTTGCGTCTCCGGCTGGCGGTGGGATCCCCGCCGCTGTGCTCCACAGCACCTTCTCCGCCCTCTTCATCAGTTGACGCTGCAGACAGGGAGAAACAAAACACAGGCATCAGGGCACTGTACAATGGACACATACACACACGACAGTTGCACATGAGTGGCATTGGCAAACCTCAGACATGTCATCACAATCCCCAACACACATGTCATTACAACTCGCACACATGAGCCATACCACAGCCACATCGCAACTGCCACCACCATCCCTACACATACAACAGCATGAGCAGCCAAAGGTGAGCCCGACATCACATGCAACACAGGAAGTGCACCACACATGTACACACACCACCACACTTGCATGCATGTGTACACCTCTGCCAAGTGTCGCACTGTTCAGACGGGCATCCATGTCACATCTGCCAATCAGGCTTCCACATACCGCTGTCACATGCATCCATGTTGCATCACTGTTGCACCCTTGTCAAATACACACACATGCACATGTACACAGTGCTGATACATGCAGCCGAAAACAACATACATGCGTGACATCACGGGCATGTCTACTTACATACACATTCATCCAAACATGTGTGCCCACACAACTGCATTTGGCATGCAAGCCTACACACACAAGCACCATCCATGTCTCACACATTACAGCCCTCGCATGTCTCAGCCCCACGGCCCTGTACACCCCCACCCATACTCGACCCCATACAAACAGATGTGCAACCTGCACACTACCGAATAATCACCACACGCACTGCTCACAATCAGGATGCATGTAAACTCACCGCTCGACTCCAGACGGGTCTGCTTCTCTAGGACCTGGACGTGGAGCGCTGGGGATATGCGTTCCAGGACCCTCATCTGTTCTTCCGACAAGTGGCCCCGGCGCCCCTTGGCATCCGCTGCCTTCAAGAGGCGCCGGGCCTTGTTCAGGGTCCTGGACCTGAAGTCCTCCCAGAGCTTCCGGACATGTTGTAAGTCGCGGACTGCCACCCCCTCCGCGTTGATGGCAGTCACGATGTCAGTCCAGATCCGAGTCCGTCCTTCCTTGTCGGCGCGGGAACTTCCGAAGAGGGCATCATACTGCCCCAGGACTTGCTCCACCAGGACACCAACTTCGGTGGCACTGAAGCTGGTGCCCCTCTGCCTCTCTGGCCGGGGGTTGTCAGTGGTCACAGATGGTGTTTGCCCCGACATGACAACCCCAGAGGCAGGAGTGGGTGGGCAAATGGGTCCTGGGGCTGGGCTGTGGAGCGATGGAATCCCAGTCGGGAGTCTTCGGTTCCAGCAGGGGTGGTCACAGCAACAGCACCCCTGGCTGATGTGCAGGCAGCAAATGGCAGTGCACGTGGGCAGCAGGCAGTCAGGCAGCAGCAGATGGCAGGTGGGAGCGTTCTCGGGGCTCTGGGGGGCAGTAGTTCGGCCTTCTGGGCAGGAGCGTGGTCTTCCGTGTGCATACGCGTGGCCAGCTTGATACGGAGTGATTTGGCACGTGAAAAATCTGCACGTCAACGTGTAATTCGAGGAAAGGCCCTTAGCGCGTAAGCGCGTCTGCACGCATATGCATTTTCATTGGACAGAAGGCCCCTCAAGCGCAAGCGCCCCTGTGACGTGACGCGTACAGACGTGCATGCGCATTTCAGCACGCGTGAAAAACTGCACGTCCGCGTGTAATACGAGGAAAGGGCCATGCGCGTATGCACGGCAGTACGCATATGCAATGTCATTGGACCAAAGGCCCTTAGCGCGTAAACGCGTCGCCAGCGTATGCGCGTCTATGAAGTCACGTGCACGTTGAATTGGGCACACATTTGAAAATGTTGCGTGTGAAAAAAATGAAAGACACGTCTGAGTGTCAAAGCGTGTAATTGGTGGGAATGGGCGTAGCGTGTACACGTGGCAGTGACAAAGCGTGTAATTGGTGGAAATGGCCCTACACGCAGAAGTGACAAAGCGTGTAATTGGTGGAAATGGCCCTACACGCAGAAGTGACAAAGCGTGTAATTGGTGGAAATGGCCCTAGCGCGTACACGCCGCGTAAGTGACGCTGGACATGTGGGCCTGTATAAAAGGTACGTGTAGAACACCATTTCCTTGTACGTGCTTTTCGTGGAGAGCGAGTGGGTGAATTCTGTACTTCTTGTCCTTTCACACGCGATTTACTTCACAGCGTTTCAAGTTCGTATTCCCTGTTACCTCTGACAGCTTTTTCTCTTTTTTCTCTTTTACTGGTTTACCTGGGCCTGTTCCCTTAAACAGTGTTCCCTTCTACTGTTGTCCTGTCTCCTCAGACAGCGTACAAATCTTCTTTTGGCGGGGGTGTTGCCAACCAAACGCGCTCCTTTTTCACGCTCTTTTACCTGGCAGACGGTGAGTCACGCATGTATCTAACATCTGTGCTTGCCCCGTGTGTAGCCTACCCCTTCAGAGGTCATTCTAGGCTGCGTGTGACACGCATACGTTCATTCTTGTGTTACTGGGTGCCACAGCGTAGTGCAGGTTTTTCTTTCTGCACACGTGGTCTAGGAGGGGTTGCGTGCACGTCATCTCCCTTTTTTGGGGCTCCTGTGCGTAGCGTGACCCGTCATCTTTCCCCAGGGGTTACAATCAGCCTTGCAAGAGCACTAGGGTACAATTACCATCTGGTACCCAACCCCTTTGACCCCCAATTGCCCAGGACAATAGTTTACAGCCACTCCCATACGCACATTTACATCAGTGCCATGGCTGGGAGGCGAGGATTCCGTAAGGGTGGCAAAGGTGGAAGAGCCACAAGTGGTGGCCGTGGTGGATCCGGTAGGGGACGTGGTCGTTACTTGCAGGGTGAGCCTGTCCCCCCATGTGTGGAGGACCAGTCAAGGGCACCCATAATCCCCCCCCTCCCTCCCGTTGAGGCTGATGTGGCTGACACCATCCATGCTCAGCCCTTGTTGGACCAGCCCATTGTGGCACCAGACCTGGCTGACTCCATGGCTGACTTCCAGGTCAGCAGGCCTATGACACGTGCGCTGGTGCACGTTGATGTCACCATGCCACGTGCATCTGGGGCAGCAAGGTCATCTGCTGCACCAAGTAGGCAGGGCGGAGAGGCTGCAGGGGCAGCTGCGGCTCCATCCACCCCAGCCCTCACACACCCAGCCAGGACAGTGTCGGTCCTAGTCCATGCTGCTGACATTCCCCCTGACACCATCACACTAGAGCCAATGCCTGCACCAACTCCCATGCTGAGTGTGCAATCGCACACTCCTGATACAGAGTCCACCAGGGCTCCTGCCCCTAGTGTCCAGAGCGGCGCAGGACACTCAGGATCACCACCACCTTCCAAGCGGAAGAGGAAGAGTGCTCGTCCGGCACAGGCTGATGCCCCAGACACGGCTACACAGTCCGGGCCGTCCAGGAAGCCCAGCTTCACGGATGACGAACTGAATGCACTTGTCGAGTATGTGTCCGCACATGACAACGAGATGGTCATTGTTGCAGGATCCAAGACCACACCTGCACAACGCCAGGCACACTGGCAGACCGTTGCGGACATCGTAAGTGCCCTTGGAATCGTGAGGCGCACAGCCAATGATTGCTATAAGCGCTGGAATGACCTAAAGCGCAGGGCAAAGAGTAAGCTGGCCTCAAGTCATGCCGCAACTCTAGTGACTGGAGGTGGGTCTCCAGTAGTAGACATGGAACTCACTCCACATGAGTCAGTCGCTGGGACCTACGTCACGGAGGAACAGATCCAAGGCGTGGGAGATCTGGCTGATTACGAGGCATTGTCCGGTGAGTGCACATGCATGTGTGTGTCATCCATGTGCATGGTATGTGTGTGAGGGCTTCTGTTTGTGTGCCAGGTGAGAGTGTTTGCGCCTGAGTCGTATGGGTCAGCCATGTGCTTCATGCAATACATCCTGCGCAGCAGCATTTGGCCATAGCAGTATCCCTTCTGCCAACAGTAGACATCTAGCCCAACTGCACGCCAGTTGCCCTTGAAGTGTCACCTTGCCACAACATAGTTGCTTATTTTTCACTGTTCATTCAGTCAGATTGTTTGCATTCCACCACTTTTACTAGGCATGTCGCTGTCCACTAGTCACATGTCTGACATGGCTATGGTAAAGTGGAGTGACTTTGTTACCTGGATATCATTTGTTCACACATGTCCCTGTGCAATTGGACCATTTCAGACTGGCAGCTCCAGGTGAAAAATCTGACCTGTTAGAATTAGAAAAGCTATTACATGCGGGAACTGGACTGAATGAATAGGTGCTGCCCTCCTCTCCATCTTCACTCAATAGCAATGGTTCATGCCATCTGTGTGATGGCATGTGTGTTTCACCTGGCAATCACAGGCCAATGTGTGATGCCACTGCCAGGCAGCATGCAGAAAAAGTGTTCATCTTCCATCTTGGTGTCATCAGTGTGTGCCATTTGCCTGCCCTTCATACGCAGTGAGGGTGCATGCATGGGAGGGTTTTAGTCATGTGGGACATGTGTCAATCAAGTACTGGTTCTCTTGCTTCTCAGCCCTCATTGTGTGCCATGGTGCTAATGCCTGTTTCCATTTCTTTGTTTTTATGTCTTTGCAGGGGAAGACGCACCTGATACTGCTGGGGTTGTGGAGATGGTGCAGACCCAGGAGGGGTCCGAGGGCCGACCAACCACCAGTGAGGGACGTGGTGTGGTGGTGGGGGAGAACCCACAAGTGCTGCAGGTCATGCTCTCAAGGGGTGTCTCTGGCTGCACCTCCCCCGAGCTGTACTCAGGTGTTGATTCGGATGAGACCTACGTGCCGTCGCAGGTGAGTGTTCGAGGGAGGGATTCTGTTCTGTCTCACCCACCTGCACCAGGGTCAGAACCCTCAATGGGGATGTCAGTGTTGGCAGCTACGCCTTTGGTGGTTACGGATGCAGGGTCACACTCCGCGACATCTGATCCTGTTCCTGAGCCAGCAGATCAGAGGGGGAATGCAGTCCTGCAGCCTCAGGCAGTGCCGGCACAGCAAGGCGCAGTTCGCCTTGCCCCAGACAGGTGTGGTGCCCGCCGACGTGGTGGCCGTACGCCACCTGGCAATACCGCATGGGAGCAATCCATTTACGGTATGGCAACCCAACAGGCTGCATCATCCGAGATGATGGCTCAGGCCATGGATAGGGTGGCCACTTCCATTGTCCCCCCTAAAAGGCTGATGTAGCGACTAGAGCAGGCAACCGACTCCATCTGCCAGTCACACAGGGGGGACATGTTGGGGTCCAACAGGGACAGGCGGGCGGCACTGGCAACTCTGCAGGAGGCCATCTCCATTGAGTCCCAGGACCACAGGGAAGCCCTGAGGCAG
The DNA here is from genome assembly GCF_040938575.1 of Ambystoma mexicanum. Taxonomy (NCBI): domain Eukaryota; kingdom Metazoa; phylum Chordata; class Amphibia; order Caudata; family Ambystomatidae; genus Ambystoma; species Ambystoma mexicanum. The sequence goes on from NC_090930.1 coordinate 444,663,257, forward strand.
GAGCTCCTTCACCTCAGGACGCCTCTTGTTGAGTTTGAGGTTTCAACACACCAAAGGACAGAACAGCAGCTGGAGCGTCTCACCCGTACGCTCTCAGCTGAGATGCAGGCAACGAGGGCGGAGGTCCGGGCATCCCGTGAGTTGTTGCATGGGGACCTCCGCACACTCATCCTCCAGAACCAGACCTACCACACCTGCATGCTTGCAGCCATGGAGGAGCAGACTAGGGCCTTGCGTGGGCTGCCTCCCATAGTGCAACCACCTCCGGATGCAGCTGCACAGGGTGATAATAGCGACAGCAGTGATACTCCCACAATAGGGTAGCCGTGTGGGCCATGAGCCCATGGAGGTGTTTTATTTTCCCAGGATCCACGCAGGTGGGTTCTGGTGTGCATCCTGTCCTCGGACCTCCTGGGTGGCCTCCCCAACCCCCCCGGGCCCATCAATGGCCATTTTTGATTTTTTCTTATTTTTATTTTTATTTTTATTTATTTTATTCCCTATTTTTTTGGGACGATTTGTTGGCTTCCGTGGTTCCTGTGGGCATACGCTGCATTGTGGCTGGGCACATGCAGGCTTGTAATGTATTTGGTTCAGATGCTTGGGTTTGAGTCACACACACCCCTCCTGCTTCCCGTTTCCATGGGCTTGCAAAGGGTGTGCCCAAGTGACAGTGAATTACACAGTGACGTTGGACTCCCATGAGCTGTGTGGGCAGTCTGTAGTCAATACTGTGTATACATTCCTAGTGCATATTGCTGTTGTGTTGTACACTGCATGTTGCATTGATGTGTAACTCATCTTCTGCGTCTACCTCCCAATTTGCAGGTCCCTTCCTCATGTCTACACAAGGACCTCTAGTCTGGAGATGGGGTCCATGTTGGCAGCAGTGCACCTACAACTCTACATGGCGCCAACACTGCACAGTTGGTAGTGGTGGGAGTGCAGGCATTTCCAGGTGGTGAGACTACTAATATTTAACATTTGTGATGTCATGTTAATGGTAGTACGTGCTCAAGTTTGTTGTTGGTCCGGCATTGCTGTGAGCATTTCAGGTGTTGCAAGTTTCTAATAGGGACACTGTACATGGTGACACTAGTGTCATGTTGTGGGGATTACTTTGTTTACCTGCAAATAGCATGACATGGCACGGTGTGTCGTGTGGCGGTGCTGGGGTTGGGTTGGCTGACATGGCACTGTCCTCTTGTTGCATTTTGCAAGTGGGTATTCATTTTAGCTGCTTGAATGTGTAACTTCACAAAACTGCATTGGTGGTGTCTGTGTGGGTAGGGATGCACACATTGTGACACTTCCAGGTGAACAATCTCAGGCTGATATGGTATTCACGGTTCATTCTTCAGACATTCAGGATCAGTGTCAGGTTGAGTCATCATTGATTGTCAGATGGAATGTGCCAGGGCAGTGTGCACTCCACAGGGGTGTGATTTCTATGTGAAGTAATTAGCCACTAGCTGTGTACGGGCTGCCTCCCCCCGTGCCCTTTCCCCTCCTATGCGCAGCGGCTGTGCATGTGGTTGGGGATGTGGGGCCACCACCATGTCCACGGCCAGGCCCCGGCGTGTTGCAACGTTGTGCAGGACACATGCTGCCACTATGATCCTGCACACTACTGGGGGAGCATACAACAGCTGGCCGCCAGAACGGTCAAGGGAGCGAAAGCGTGACTTTAGCACTCCAAATGTGCGCTCCACTATGCCCCGGGTTGTAATGTGGGCTGTGTTATATCTTACCTGGGGTGGCGTGGTGGGGTTCCGAATTGGCGTCATCATGTGGGGGCTGAGAGGGTAGGAACTGTCCCCTGTGGAGGTGGTGATTGGTATCATTGGTGGGGTTGTGACCTTGCTCAGTATCTGACATGCATGCATGTGCAGTGGCATTCATACTCACCAAGCAGCCATGTATCGCCATGCCGCCGAGCTTCTAGGTCCCGGCTTAGGGTGGACATTCGGTAAATGAAGCTGTCGTGGGTTGACCCGGGATAGTTGGCATATACTGAGGTGATGATTCCCTTGGCATTACATACAACCTGCACGTTGATGGAATGCCAGTGCTTGCGGTTCCTATAGATGTGCTCTGATGCCCTGGGGGGACGTAGAGCCACATGGGTGCAGTCGATGGCACCTAGCACTTTGGGGAATCGTGCCACACCGTAAAAATCCAGGGCAGCAGCATGCCTTTCTGCAGGTGTTCTGGGCAGGTATATGTGCCTGCGGACTGATGGCCGTGCAGTGATGATGTTCAAGACCTGATGTAGGCAGCGTGACTGGGTGGCCTGTGATACACCACCCACAATGGCACTTGTCCGCTGAAATGATCCAGTGGCTAAGAAGTGCAGTACATTGAGGACCTTCTCCAGGGGGCTGAGTGCTTGGGAGCACAGGGTGGGTGATGTGAGGTCATCCTCCCACTCACTCACCAGGTCCAGTATAATGTGTGGTGGAAACCTGTACCTCCCATGCACCTGGTCATCAGGCATCCCGAAAAGGCTGGTTCTGGGTGTGAATATTCTGGCCCTGACTATCCTCCTCCTCCTCCTTTGGTAGCCCACGCCCACTGCTGCTAGGAACGGTATGTTCATCCTGGGTCTGAGCTTCTTCTTTTGTTAGCGCGCAAATGTATGCGTTGCGCGTGTTGTAGGCGAGCGTGTGACCCGCGCACCCCTGAAATCCAGTACCCAGTCCAATAGCGTGTGGAAATTCCCGCGCACCCCGGGATACAGGTGCGCTGACGTACTTGCGTGTGTAAGTGTCCGCGCACCCCTGATATACACGTACATAGGCCAATCGCGTGTACGCGCACTTTTGTCCAATTACACGCGATGACACTCTGACGTGCAGTCTTTCCACGTGTGCTCTGTCATCACGTGCTGTGTGGGAAACACCCGTGCGGGTCACGTCACAGACGCGTTTACGCGCTGAGGGCCTTTGGTCCAATAGAATCGCGTATGCGTGCTGACGCATTTACGCGCTGAGGGCCTTTGGTCCAATAGTTTCGCGTATGCGTGCTGACGCGTTTACGCGCTGAGGGCCTTTGGTCCAATAGTTTCGCGTATGCGTGCTGACGCGCTTACGTGCTAAGGGCCTTTCCTCGATTTTCACGCTGACGTGCAGGATTTTCACGTGCCAAATCACTCCGTACCAAGCTGGCCACGCGTAAGCACATGGAAGACCACGCTCCTGCCCAGAAGGCCGAACTACTGCCCCCCAGAGCCCCGAGCACGCTCCCACCTGCCATCTGCTGCTGCCTGACTGCCTGCTGCCCACGTGCACTGCCATTTGCTGCCTGCACATCAGCCAGGGGTGCTGTTGCTGTGACCACCCCTGCTGGAACCGAAGACTCCCGACTGGAATTCCATCGCTCCACAGCCCAGCCCCAGGACCCAGTTGCCCACCCACTCCTGCCTCTGGGGTTGTCATGTCGGGGCAAACACCATCTGTGACCACTGACAACCCCCGGGCAGAGAGGCAGAGGGGCACCAGCTTCAGTGCCACCGAAGTTGGTGTCCTGGTGGAGCAAGTCCTGGGGCAGTATGATGCCCTCTTAGGAAGTTCCCGCGCCGACAAGGAAGGACGGACTCGGATCTGGACTGACATCGTGACTGCCATCAACGCGGAGGGGGTGGCAGTCCGGGACTTACAACATGTCAGGAAGCGCTGGGAGGACTTCAGGTCCAGGACCCTGAACAAGGCCCGGCGCCTCTTGAAGGCAGCGGATGCCAAGGGGCGCCGGGGCCACTTGTCGGAAGAACAGATGGGGGTCCTGGAACGCATATCCCCAGAGCTCCACGTCCAGGTCCTGGAGAAGCAGACCCGTCTGGAGTCGAGCGATGAGTGTACATGCATCCTGATTGTGAGCAGTGCGTGTGGTGATAATTCGGTATTGTGCAGGTTGCACATCTGTTTGTATGGGGTCGAGTATGGGTGGGGGTGTACAGGGCCGTGGGGCTGACACATGCGAGGGCTGTGATGTGTGAGACATGGATGGTGCTTGTGTGTGTAGGCTTGCATAGCAAATGCAGTTGTGCGTGCACACATGTTTGGATGAATGTGTATGTAAGTAGACATGTCCGTCATGTCAGGCATGTATGTTGTTTTCGGCTGCATGTACGAGCACTGTGTACATGTGCATGTGTGTGTATTTGACAAGGGTGCAACAGTGATGCAACATGGATGCATGTGACAGCGGTATGTGGAAGCCTGATTGGCAGATGTGACATGGATGCCCGTCTGAACAGTGCAACACTTGGCAGAGGTGTAGACATGCATGCAAGTGTGGTGGTGTGTGTACATGTGTGGTGCACTTCCTGTGTTGCATGTGATGTCTGGCTCCCCTTTGGCTGCTCATGCTGTTGTATGTGTAGGGATGGTGCTGGCAGTTGCGATATGGCTGTGGTATGGCTCATGTGTGCGAGTTGCAATGACATGTGTGTTGGGGATTGTGATGACATGTCTGAGGTTTGCCAATGCCACTCATGTGCAACTGTCATGTGTGTATGTGTCCATTGTACAGTGCCCTGATGCCTGTGTTTTGTTTCTCCCTGTCTGCAGCGTCAACTGATGAAGAGGGCGGAGAAGGTGCTGTGGAGCACAGCGGCGGGGATCCGACCGCCAGCCGGAGACGCAAGGCCCGGCTCCCCTCCCGTGTTGTCATCTCGTCGGGGAGTGAGGAGTCCGGTGCCGCGTCCCAGGCCGCTGCTGCCGGGGGGAGGTCCAAGAGGCGGAGGTTGCAGTTGGACTCCTCGGCAGCAGAAGGGGCAGCTGGGACCCCACAGGGCCCAACAGGGGAAGATGGCACGGAGTCATCCAGGTTGGTGGGGGGTTTGGTGGAGGAGGAGGCCGTGCAAGCACCAGAGACGGGGTCTGGAGGTGGGGATCCCACTGGTGCTAGTGGTGCAGTGCAGGACCAGGGACAGGAGGCAGCACAGGCCGCCGCGGAGGTGCCTGTGTGCAATCCTGTCCCCGATCCTGTCCCTGCATCATCTTGCACCAGCAGGGATGCCTACGTCCAGACCCGTTTTCAGGCAGGGGATGAGCTGACATCAACTGGCCTTCCTCTGCCTGCGGACGTGGCCATCCAGGTCCGGGTTGAGCCTGTCCTGGCTGGTGTGGCGTTGCGTCAACGGGCCATGCGAGGTGACCTGCAGTCTTTTCATGGAGAGACTGCACGTCATCTCGAATGGCTCGTTGACCACGTCAGCCTGCTGGGACAGGTCACCCAGGCCGGATTCCTCTGTCTGATGGGGCTTGCTCCGACCCCCTCCTCAACTGGACCCCCTACGTGCCAGTCGTCCTCTGTGCCATCTTCCCACCCATCAGTCACCTGGGTGCCCTGTGGAGCTGCCTCTGACGGTGCGGCCAGGCTGGTGGAGGAGGCATCCCTGCCACAGTCGGGAGTCGGAGGTCCAGCAGGGGTGGCCACATCAACAACTGCAACCCAGCCGGCGGAGGATGTGCAGGCAGCAGGAGGCAGTGCACGGGCAGAGGCAGAGCAGCAGCAGCAACATGGTGGGAGACATGAAGGCTCGGGGCCTTCGACATCGGAGGGGCAGGCATCGGCCGGAGGGCAGGAGGACCCAGGACAGAGACTGTCTTCCGTGTGGCAGCGGTTGGGCCACGCCATAGGTGCGGAGCGGCGGCGGGTGGAAGAGGCACGGCTCACAATGGTCAGGGCGGAGAACTCCATGCGGAGGGCCCTGAGGCGGGCCGAGTACCTCGAGGCAATCCGCAGGGGGTTGGAGGAGGACAGGGCGTCGTCCCTGCGGACCCTCGGGGCCATGGAACTGGACCGCCTCCGGGACATCGAACAGGAGTTCGATGATGCCCTGGCCCGGGACACCACGGAGTGAGCCGCTGGACTTGCCCGCCGCCTTTGTATATAGTTATTTAGTTTTAGGTTTCCTTTGTTTCTTATTATGATTTGGAGTCGACGGACACTGCTCCACTTTTTGTATATAGTTGATTTTTAGTTAGGTTTTTTAGTAGGTTTCCTTTGTTCAGTTGGGCTCATGGACCCTTGGTAGTTTTTTCCATAGTTCTTTCTTGCATAGAGATTTTTTTACAATAGACTTTGGACGACATTTTTTGGGATTCTGATTTGCAGTTTTTTATTTTTATACGGACATGCAGCTTATTTTTTCTCATTCCCATTGTAGTTTGTTTCCTTTCTTTAGCATTCTTTATTTATTTCAATACATTTTTGTTTTCATACTTCACTGTGTGGTATCATCTCATTGGTTTCATGCATGTCATGTTGGGTGTTTTCCCATTCAATTGCAACCATTGTGTGTGACGGACATGGGTTCATTAGCTTCATGAACATTGGGGGTGTAACATGTAATTTCCATTTCCATGTGGGTGAATGGGTTACTTGGTAGGGCTTTTTGGCTGTGGAGGCTGACCATAACGCACATGATTGGGGATTGTGAGGACCTGGTGGAGGGTGCCCCTGGTGGCTGGGGGGTGGGGGTGGTGGGAGACATGGGTGGGGGCCTGGTGGAGGGTGACCCTGCACTGCTGGGGGTGGGGGTGGTGGGGAACATGAGTTGGACATGGGTGGGGGCCTGCTGGCAGGTGCCCCACAGTGCTGGGGGGTGGGGGTGGTGGGAGACATGAGTGGGGGCCTGGTGGAGGGTGCCCCTGGATGCTGGGGGGTGGGGGTGCTGGGGGACATGAGTGGGGGCCTGGTGGAGGGTGCCCCTGCACTGCTGGGGGGTGGGGGTGGTGGGAGACATGAGTGGGGGCCTGGTGGAGGGTGCCCATGGTGGCAGGGGGGTGGGGGTGGTGGGAGACATGAGTGGGGGTCTGGTGGAGGGTGCCCATGGTGGCAGGGGGGTGGGGGTGGTGGGAGACATGAGTGGGGGCCTGGTGGAGGGTGCCCATGCACTGCTGGGGGGTGGGGGTGGTGGGAGACATGAGTGGGGGCCTGGTGGAGGGTGCCCATGCACTGCTGGGGGGTGGGGGTGGTGGGAGACATGAGTGGGGGCCTGGTGGAGGGTGACCCTTCACTGCTGGGGGGTGGGGGTGGTGGGGAACATGAGTTGGACATGGGTGGGGGCCTGCTGGCAGGTGCCCCAAAGTGCTGGGGGGTGGGGGTGGTGGGGAACATGAGTTGGACATGGGTGGGGGCCTGCTGGCAGGTGCCCCACAGTGCTGGGGGGTGGGGGTAGTGGGAGACATGAGTGGGGGCCTGGTGGAGGGTGCCCCTGCACTGCTGGGGGGTGGGGGTGGTGGGAGACATGGGTGGGGGCCTGGTGGAGGGTGACCCTTCACTGCTGGGGGGTGGGGGTGGACATGGGTGGGGGCCTGCTGGCAGGTGCCTCACAGTGCTGGGGGGTGGGGGTGGTGGGAGACATGGGTGGGGGCCTGGTGGAGGGTGACCCTGCACTGCTGGGGGTGGTGGGGAACATGAGTTGGACATGGGTGGGGGCCTGCTGGCAGGTGCCCCACAGTGCTGGGGGGTGGGGGTGGTGGGAGACATGAGTGGGGGCCTGGTGGAGGGTGCCCCTGGATGCTGGGGGGTGGGGGTGCAGGACATGAGTGGGGGCCTGGTGGAGGGTGCCCATGCACTGCTGGGGGGTGGGGGTGGTGGGAGACATGAGTGGGGGCCTGGTGGAGGGTGCCCATGGTGGCAGGGTGGTGGGGGTGGTGGGAGACATGAGTGGGGGCCTGGTGGAGGGTGCCCATGCACTGTTGGGGGGTGGGGGTGCAGGGGGACATGAGTGGGGGCCTGGTGGAGGGTGCCCCTGCACTGCTGGGGGGTGGGCGTGGTGGGAGACATGAGTGGGGGCCTGGTGGAGGCTGCCCCTGCACTGCTGGGGGGTGGGGGTGGTGGGAAACATGAGTGGGGGCCTGGTGGAGGCTGCCCCTGCACTGCTGGGGGGTGGGGGTGGTGGGAGACATGAGTGGGGGCCTGGTGGAGGCTTCCCATGGTGGCAGGGGGGTGGGGGTGGTGGGAGACATGAGTGGGGGCCTGGTGGAGGCTGCCCCTGCACTGCTGGGGGGTGGGGGTGGTGGGAGACATGAGTGGGGGCCTGGTGGAGGCTGCCCCTGCACTGCTGGGGGGTGAGGGTGGTGGGAGACATGAGTGGGGGCCTGGTGGAGGGTGCCCCTGGTGGCTGGGGGGTGGGGGTGGTGGGAGACATGCATTGTTGATCAGTAGTGCAAGGTGACATGTGGGTTGGCTGGGGGGCATGCCCATGGTGGATGGGCTGCCTGCGGGACATGAGCAGGGGTGCAGGGTAGTCCCCCGTGGTGTGGGCTGCCTGCAGGGGCCGTGGAGGTTGTGGAGCGTACACCTGGGAGGACCCACACGGCCAATTCACGTGTAGTACTCCCCAGAACCCCTGAAATACACATTCCCTGCTGAAATCGCGTGTGCAACTTCCCGCGCACCCCTGAAATACACGTACCCTGCTCGCACTGGGACAATCGCGTGTGGAACTTCCCGCGCACCCCTGAAATACACGTACCCTGCTCGCACTGGGACAATCGCGTGTGAAACTTCCCGCACACCCCTGAAATACACGTACCCTGATGAAATCGCGTGTGGAACTTCCCGCGCACCCATGGAATACACGTACCCTGCTCTCACTGGCCCATTCGCGTGTGGAACTTCCCGCGCACCCCTGAAATACACGTACCCTGATGGAATCGCGCGTGGAACTTCCCGCGCACCCATGGAATACACGTAGCCTGCTCGCACTGGCCCATTCGCGTGTGGAACTTCCCGCGCACCCCTGAAATGCAAGTACCCTTCTGAAATCGCGTGTGGGACTTCCCGCGCACCCCTGAAATACACGTACCCTGATGGAATCGCGTGTGGAACTTCCCGCGCACCCATGGAATACACGTACCCTGCTTGCACTGGCCCATTCGCGTGTGGAACTTCCCGCGCACCCCTGAAATACACGTACCCTGATGGAATCGTGTGTGGAACTTCCCGCGCACCCATGGAATACACGTACCCTGCTCGCACTCGCCCATTCGCGTGTGGAACTTCCCGCGCACCCCTGAAATACACGTACCCTGATGGAATCGTGTGTGGAACTTCCCGCACACCCATGGAATACACGTACCCTGCTCGCACTGGCCCATTCGCGTGTGGAACTTCCCGCGCACCCCTGAAATGCACGTACCCTGCTGAAATCGCGTGTGGAACTTCCCGGGCACCCCTGAAATACACGTACCCTGCTGAAATCGCGTGTGGAACTTCCCGCGCACCCCTGAAATACACGTACCGTGCTGAAATCGCGTGTGGAACTTCCCGTGCACCCCTGAAATACACGTACCCTGCTTGCACGGGGCCCGTCGCGTGTGGAACTTCCCGCGCACCCCTGCAATACACGTTCCCCGCTTGGCGTTTGCTGTTTGCCAGCCCGGTGAACTGGTCCAGGGTTAGCACAGCCCTTTGCGATGATTTAGCGATTTTGATGGCTTTTCCTTGCGCGAGGGCGTTCTTGGGGGCGTTACTGGCGCTGCTGCAGGGTCGCTGCGATTCTCTGCGCCACGGCTGGTTTGGAAGCCTAAAATCCATGAATACGCTGTGCGCGGAAATCGGTTTTAGCGCAAGTGCCTGGCGCAGTAAATCGCACGCGGACACTCTGCGCCAGCCGCGTGCGACACTTTTCTGCGAAATTCTATGAATTACCCTGTTAGTTCGTGTTCTCGGTTTCACAGAGTTTCACACCTGCTTGTGTGCACCCTGGACACTCTGATTCCCTTGAGTCGGCACATCTATAGAGTCTGATATATTGTGCGCCCTGTGCCCAATGCACCATTCCGCCCCGGGGCTAGCCCTGCATTTAACTGTTTTCTCTCAGCTGCTGCATCTGGATTCCCCTTTGGCTGCCTCCTCTTGTGCAATTCATCTCTAAAGCCTAAAATAAAACATTACTCACAGTAGTGACTGAAGTACTCTTAGCCCATAGTCTCCTTTTCCCCATATTGTACGGGAGTCCCGGTAAAGGAACGGGACTGGTACAATTTTGTCTGGCAAAACATCAATTTCACCTTTAAATTTGGAGCACGCTGGGGCATGGCCACGGGCGTATCCATGCCCTCTAGACCCGCCCACTGGCACCTCACCTCAGTCCCCTTTGTAGCATCAGGCCCGAGATGGCCTAGTCTGCTAGATCTTTTATTTAGGGGGTTGGTTTGTTGGTCATATGGAGGAAAGGGGACTATGGAGTAGGAGTACTTCAGTCACTACTGTAAGTAACTTTGTATTACTCCTACGTTCTGTCCCCTTTCCTCCATACTGTATGGGCAATTTCAATGCAGCCCTTCTCAGGGAGGAGGACCAATTTGTTGTGACTTCACACTAGTGTCAAGGCAGTAATGTTTACAGAAGGCCAGAGGTGATTCCCATGTGGCAGCCTTACTTATGACAACCAACGCCACTGTATTTATTTATTTATTTCACTTATAGAGCGCACAAAGCCCAAAGGCAGGTAGGCGCTGTTACAGTCTTAAGAATATGGTTACAGTTGTAAAGCAGGGTTGCTCTAGGACATTTTTACATAGTATACAATCCACATACATTTTAAAATAGTATACAATCCACATTTATGTAGTTATTTACGCAGTTTGTACAGCAGTAAACCAGGGACTAGTCGGCTAATGTGGGAGGTCAGTCCTGAGGAATAGGGTTTTTAGATGTTTTCTGAATGAACAGAAGGAGGTGTCGTTTCTGAGATGAGTAGGAAGGGCATTCCACATTTTGGGGGCTATAGTAGGGAAGCTAGCTCCTCCAGCTTTCTGTCTTTTGTATTTGGGAGTAGTTAGGAGGTTGGTGTACATGGACCGGGTGGGTCTGTTGGATTGGGTTTTGTGGATGAGGTTGCTGAGGTCTTTGGAAAGCAACCGCTGTCATCTTAGCCCTGACAACATGTGCATGCATTCCTGTTGGTGGTTGTTTACCCTGTAAATTGTAAGATTCTGAAATAGCAGCAACCATCCATCTGGCTATGGAAGCTTTGGATGCTTGTGGACCTGGAGAGGAACCTTCAAAAGTGACAAACAAGGCTTTTGACTTTCTGAAATGTCTGGTCCTGTCCCAGTGGAATTGTAATGGTCTATGCACGTCTAGGCAATACAAAACGTTGTCAGTCTCAGGTGTAGGATTTGGAAAAAAGGTAGAAAGTATTATCTCCTGGTTGAGGTGGAAGGCTGATACACCTCAGGCAAGATACCCAGGTGGGTTCTAAGAACCACTGTGTCCTTATGGAAAACTGTGTATGGTTCCTTTGCTGCTAATGCCTGATTTTCACTAACTCTGTGTCAGTGGATGCCATTGGCTCAAACGTTTTATGCGCTAGTGCTGCCAGAATTATATTCAAGTCCGAGACTGGATGAGAGCAAGAGATAGGTGGATACATCCTTGTAAGTCCTTGTAAATGTCTCTTGACCATCAGGTTAGTTTGTCCATATTTCTATATGCGCCAAAGACAACTAAATAGGTTCGACATGTACTTCTGACTTGGAAAGATGTGTGGAAAAAGATAATGCATCGTCCAGAGAACACTGCAATGGGTTGACGTTGTTGTCCTTAGCAAAGAAGCAGAACCTCAACAATTTACTTCTATATTGGGACCTGGTTGTTTCTTTTCAAGCTTTTTGAATTATCTGTACATTCTGCTGCAAAAGGGCTAGGTGTCCCATGGTTAACTCTCCAGGAACCAGGCCTCAGTCTTGGTTCGGGTGAATCACTGCTCCTCTCTCTTGGGTTAACAGGTGAAGTTGTGTTGTCTGCAACTGAATTGGATTATTCTGAGCCAAATGAAAGAGATCTGAGTACCACACGCTGGTGGCCATTGTGGGGCTATTAATATCATTGTGCATTTTAATGAGACCTTGATCTTGTGAATGACCCTCTGAATTAAGGGGGCTAGGGGAAATGCATAACAGCAAAACCCATCCCAGGGGATCTAGAAAGCATCCGCCCGGCAATCTTTTGCTTTGACCTGTACAAGAGGTATATAGAGGACATTTGGTGTTCTCCTTTGTTGCAAAAAGGTCCACATTTGGATGTCAGCAAGAACTGGACCCTGTGCTGAGAGCTATCTGGTTCAGTTATCATTCGTATGAGGTGGATCCAAGCCTGCTGATCCTGTATGCTTCCATATTCTCTTCCACAGGTAAATGAACAGCTTTGAGATGAATGCCCTAATTTATAGCCAATTCCCTATCTCCAGCATTATACTGCATAGAGCTGGAGACCTTGTTGCCCCTCTACTTGTTGACATAGTACATTTCAGTGGAACTGTCTGTTCTGATGAGGACAGTTTTATTCTTTATGGTAAGCTGGAATGATTTCAATGCTAGAGCAATAGCCAGTAGATCCAGATAGTTTATGTGGAAATACTTTTCCGATGGACCCCCTTTTATGTGAATGGTCAGCTCACCCATGGTGGGACCCCAACCTTCCATAGAAGAATCTGTGGTAATCATCACTGTATGGGGGGTTTGCTGAAATGGAGCCCCTCATCACATTGGACTCTTGTTACTCTCTTATGAGGTCTTCTACCAAAGAGGAAGGGGTTGAAATTATGTCTGATTGAGTCCATATTTCTTCATCCCAAGAACTCGATGAGTGCAACGGGATTGCCCTCATCTGGCCAGGGGTACTCTAAGGACACAAGAAGCTAGGATATGTGCTGGTACAACCACGCTGACGTCGAGTCTCTCACGAGAAAGTGAGTGACCACTGAGACAATATCCCTGAATCTTTTCTAGGTAGTGAACATTTTCTCTGATATTGTGTCCCACATTATCCCCAGAAGTTCTGTCAAGGTATTAACTCCGACTTCTTGAGGTTGAATGGTAATCCCAGGTCGAGGAGTATTCGTATTAGCCTGTGATAGGAGACCAGGGTATTCTCTGGTGAACTGGCTCGGATAAGCCAGTCATGTAATTACGAATATATGTGGTGTCCCTGCATTCTGAAAACTGCAGCAATGTCGTTCATTATTCTTGTGTGAAAACCTGTGGGGCTGAGTTCAGTTCAAATGAACTGAAAGGATTGACCCATCACTGTAAAGAGTAGCATTTGCCTGTGTGGTTGCCAAATGTGGACATGCAGGAATGGCGTCCTTCAGGTGCAGGGAGCACATCCACTCTCCCCTGCAGAGAGCCTCGGCTATGTGCGCTGGCATCACCATCTTGAACTTTTCTAAGGGAATGGGAAAAGTTGAGGTATGATAGATCCAGGATTACTCGCAGCCCTGTCTGGTTCTTTTTATGAATCGTGAATATTCTTCAATAGAAGCCTAGACCCTCCTCTACATGTGGGACTTTTTCCACTGCCTGATCTTGAGCCAGCTTTATTACCTCTCTGAGAAGTGCTGGCGAACCCTATTTGTAGAAGGGGAGGCGATGACGGGGGCAGTTGGAATTGGAGTCGAAAACCTGTGAAAGTGACTGTGAAAGTGACTGGTATGAGCCACAGTTCCTGAAAGAGGTGACACCATACTGGCAAATGTCGGACTAATTTGACTCCAACCAAAATATCATGGACCCAGCCTCTTTGTTTTTAGGATCTGAGGCCTATGAGAAGGAGGGGGATTAGAAAAACCCCTTGGTTACTGTACGCTGCTGTTTCTTGCGATGCATACTGGGTGAACGGTCAGGTTGCATGGCCCGCCTATCCTGAACTCCTCTAAAGCCACTGAATGATCGAGCTCTTTGATCAGATCTTCTTTGCGCACTTAAAGTTCTTTGGTGCAGGTTTATACAAGATCACAAGGGATTTAGCCATCTGGGTGCTTGTCTTTTTCTTTGTTAATTCCTCGTCTGCCGGATAATGAAAAAGGTCTGCTCCCTCAAAAGGAAGGTCCAATATTCTGTCCTGGATGTCTGCTATACATTAAGTGGTGCGCATCCATGCCGCCCGTCTCATGTATGTTCCAACGCACGTGGCCCTGCTGGCTGTATCAATGTGAAATACTGAAGCTGCCAGCATGTCTTGAGCAATTAACTTTGCTTCTGTTAAGGCCTCTCTTCATAGCTTTTGGGGAGCTTCAGCCAGTAATGCATCAGCATTTGCTTGTCTGAGGTGCAAACCCGCATATAAGCACACCAAAGGATTCCAGAAGTTTGTCCTCTCTGGATAAACAGGAAGATGAATACGCTGCTGACGAAGCCCACCCTGCAGAGGGCTTTGAATATAAGGAGGCAGCAGCTATTACAGATGAATGCAGTTGGGGATGAGAAGCCAACAGCAACGATTCACCCTCGAGTTGCCTGAACCTGGTGTCAAGGCATACGACTTCCCTTTGTCGAGTGAATTCCCTGAGGTGCTCCCACAGGGACTGCGAGAAGATCTCCCTCCACCTTGACAGATGGTTCTTGAGTGACCTTGGGCTAAGTGCATCACACGGCACGTAAGAATCCCATCGATGCTCTTCCCCTAGACACTTTAAGCAGAGTGAATGGGGGTCTGAAGTCAGAAAGGATCTCTTGAAGGATGCGCGCCTGGAAAACCGACTCAGAGCCGACATACGCTTACAAAAGGCAGTTCCGATCCCGTCCAAGCGGAAAAGAGTAATGGGGTAAGGTGCAGGTGTGTGGGTCTAGTGGGTCGCGTAAATTGCAAATTTGCATGGCAAAATGGTACCCATCCTGTCTCTGTACCGGGACGCCGATACAGTATGGAGGAAAGGGAATGGGATGAAGGATTATTAGTCCTTATTTTCTTTCTTGGATGAGACTGCTGGCAGGTTCAGCCAGATTCATTTGAGGTCTTTCCAACTATTCTACATGCATTAGTTAATAGGTTAATACTTAGTAAGTACTTCTGACTTGGAAAGATGTGTGGAAAAAGATAATGCATCGTCCAGAGAACACTGCAATGGGTTGACGTTGTTGTCCTTAGCAAAGAATCAGAACCTCAACAATTTACTTCTATATTGGGACCTGGTTGTTTCCTTTCAAGCTTTTTGAATTATCTGTAAATTCTGCTGCAAAAGGGCTAGGTGTCCCATGGTTAACTCTCCAGGAACCAGGCCTCAGTCTTGGTTCGGGTGAATCATTGCTCCTCTCTCTTGGGTTAACAGGTGAAGTTGTGTTGTCTGCAACTGAATTGGATTATTCTGAGCCAAATGAAAGAGATCTGAGTACCACACGCTGGTGGCCATTGTGGGGCTATTAATATCATTGTGCATTTTAATGAGACCTTGATCTTGTGAATGACCCTCTGAATTAAGGGGGCTAGGGGAAATGCATAACAGCAAAACCCATCCCAGGGGATCTAGAAAGCATCCGCCCGGCAATCTTTTGCTTTGACCTGTACAAGAGGTATATAGAGGACATTTGGTGTTCTCCTTTGTTGCAAAAAGGTCCATATTTGGATGTCAGCAAGAACTGGACCCTGTGCTGAGAGCTATCTGGTTCAGTTATCATTTGTATGAGGTGGATCCAAGCCTGCTGATCCTGTATGCTTCCATATTCTATTCCACAGGTAAATGAACAGCGTTGAGATGAATGCCCTAATTTATAGCCAATTCCCTATCTCCAGCGTTATACTGCATAGAGCTGGAGACCTTGTTGCCCCTCAACTTGTTGACATAGTACATTTCAGTGGAACTGTCTGTTCTGATGAGGACAGTTTTATTCTTTATGGTAAACTGGAACGATTTCAATGCTAGAGCAATAGCCAGTAGATCCAGATAGTTTATGTGGAAATACTTTTCCGATGGACCCCCTTTTATGTGAATGGTCAGCTCACCCATGGTGAGACCCCAACTTTCCATAGAAGAATCTGTGGTAATCATCACTGTATGGGGGGTTTGCTGAAAAGGAGCCCCTCATCACATTGGACTCTTGTTACTCTCTTATGAGGTCTTGTACCAAAGAGGAAGGGGTTGAAATTATGTCTGATTGAGTCCATATTTCTTCATCCCAAGAACTCGATGAGTGCATCGGGATTGCCCTCATCTGGCCAGGGGTACTGTAAGGACACAAGAAGCTAGGATATGTGCTTGTACAACCATGCTGACGTCGAGTCTCTCACGAGAAAGTGAGTGACCACTGAGACAATATCCCTGAATCTTTTCTAGGTAGTGAACATTTTCTCTGATATTGTGTCCCACATTATCCCCAGAAGTTCTTTCAAGGTATTAATTCCGACTTCTTGAGGTTGAATGGTAATCCCAGGTCGAGGAGTATTCGTATTAGCCTGTGATAGGAGACCAGGGAATTCTCTGGTGAACTGGCTCGGATAAGCCAGTCATGTAATTACGAATATATGTGGTGTCCCTGCATTCTGAAAACTGCAGCAATGTCGTTCATTATTCTTGTGTGAAAACCTGTGGAGCTGAGTTCAGTTCAAATGAACTGAAAGGATTGACCCATCACTGTAAAGAGTAGCATTTGCCTGTGTGGTTGCCAAATGTGGACATGCAGGAATGGCGTCCTTCAGGTGCAGGGAGCACATCCACTCTCCCCTGCAGATAGCCTCGGCTATGTGCGCTGGCATCACCATCTTGAACTTTTCTACGGGAATGGGAAAAGTTGAGGTATGATAGATCCAGGATTACTCGCAGCCCTGTCTGGTTCTTTTTATGAATCGTGAATATTCTTCAATAGAAGCCTAGACCCTCCTCTACATGTGGGACTTTTTCCACTGCCTGATCTTGAGCCAGCTTTATTACCTCTCTGAGAAGTGCTGGCGAACCCTATTTGTAGAAGGGGAGGCGATGACGGGGGCGGTTGGAATTGGGAGTCAAAAACCTGTGAAAGTGACTGTGAAAGTGACTGGTATGAGCCACAGTTCCTGAAAGAGGTGACACCATACTGGCAAATGTCAGACTAATTTGACTCCAACCAGTGTATCATGGACCCAGCCTCTTTGTTTTTAGGATCTGAGGCCTATGAGAAGGAGGGGGATTAGAAAAACCCCTTGGTTACTGTACGCTGCTGTTTCTTGCGATGCATACTGGGTGAACGGTCAGGTTGCATGGCCCGCCTATCCTGAACTCCTCTAAAGCCACTGAATGATCGAGCTCTTTGATCAGATCTTCTTTGCGCACTTAAAGTTCTTTGGTGCAGGTTTATACAAGATCACAAGGGATTTAGCCATCTGGGTGCTTGTCTTTTTCTTTGTTAATTCCTCGTCTGCTGGATAATGAAAAAGGTCTGCTCCCTCAAAAGGAAGGTCCAATATTCTGTCCTGGATGTCTGCTATACATTAAGTGGTGCGTATCCATGCCGCCCGTCTCATGTATGTTCCAACGCACATGGCCCTGCTGGCTGTATCAATGTGAAATACTGAAGCTGCCAGCATGTCTTGAGCAATTAACTTTGCTTCTGTTAAGGCCTCTCTTCATAGCTTTTGGGGAGCTTCAGCCAGTAATGCATCAGCATTTGCTTGTCTGAGGTGCAAACCCGCATATAAGCACACCAAAGGATTCCAGAAGTTTGTCCTCTCTGGATAAACAGGAAGATGAATACGCTGCTGACGAAGCCCACCCTGCAGAGGGCTTTGAATATAAGGAGGCAGCAGCTGTTACAGATGAATGCAGTTGGGGATGAGAAGCCAACAGCAACGATTCACCCTCCAGTTGCCTGAACCTGGTGTCAAGGCATACGACTTCCCTTTGTCGAGTGAATTCCCTGAGGTGCTCCCACAGGGACTGCGAGAAGATCTCCCTCCACCTTGACAGATGGTTCTTGAGTGACCTTGGGCTAAGTGCATCACACGGCACGTAAGAATCCCATCGATGCTCTTCCCCTAGACACTTTAAGCAGAGTGAATGGGGGTCTGAAGTCAGAAAGGATCTCTTGAAGGATGCGCGCCTGGAAAACCGACTCAGAGCCGACATACGCTTACAAAAGGCAGTTCCGATCCCGTCCAAGCGGAAAAGAGTAATGGGGTAAGGTGCAGGTGTGTGGGTCTAGTGAGTCGCGTAAATTGCAAATTTGCATGGCAAAATGGTACCCATCCTGTCTCTGTACCGGGACGCCGATACAGTATGGAGGAAAGGGAATGGGATGAAGGATTATTAGTCCTTATTTTCTTTCTTGGATGAGACTGCTGGCAGGTTCAGCCAGATTCATTTGAGGTCTTTCCAACTATTCTACATGCATTAGTTAATAGGGTTTTCTTAATGTGTAGATGATGTGGGCTCTCATAAACAGAAATTGAAAAATGCACATGTGAGCTCGGTGGAATCTACTATCAACCTGAGGAATATTCCCACATGCAATGCTTCACTCCTGGCACAAAGTAACAATGAAATGTCATTTGATACAGCAGTTTCATTCGGCGCGAGCAAGTGCCCTTTATTGAATATGACATAATCTCGTCTACTCAAATGCTTTTGCAACTGTGCCGCAGGCAGGTGTATCTGAAACAGACCTTTGAATGGGCTTCATTTTAAGAGTGTAAAAAGGCTGCCTCCTGGACCTTTTACAAACATTGTCCGAAACCGATGGTGTTACCCAGGATAGCCTCGGAAATGAATAATTCAGGCCAGGCAGATTTTAATGAGGTAGAATAGACTGTCTTGTTCCTGACCCTTTTTTTATGAATAGGGGTGTATTTTTGCATCCCCTTTTTAAACCTCCCTTCTACTCTTCATGGAAGGTTAATACTGGGCTATATCATTTGACAGCAATCGTTTTTTCACTTCTTCATTTCGAATCATATAGTAGATTCATAAAACATACTAAATAAAAGAAAGAAATCACCAGTATTAAATGACCATACTCCACATGAAAACCATACATCTCTCTATATATAAAAGGGACATTTGTGGATATGTGTGTGTGTTTGTTCGAAATGTTCATCATAATTCCCAACATTCGACACACCTGAAATTTGGCATGTGGGTAGGTTCCATGGTGTAGACAATGTAAAAAGACTGAAGTATGAATACACCTTTGTCCAATCCTTTATTTTAGTCTAAATTACCATGTGCTAGTCTCAAATAAATCCACTCGTAGCAATCATTAAAACTTCTCATCTGTGCCAGAGGTACACTTTTAAAGAACGCGTGGTCCAGTCATTGTGGATCCTTCCCTCATATTGAAGAAATGATGTGTCTGATGTTTACTGAATCAAAATGTGCTTTAAACAATGTGAGTTGAATTGGCTTTACCCTGAAATAATATATTATTTATGTAAAACATAATAAAACCAAATGTTTTATTGAAAAACGAAAATAGCTAATGAATAATATACGTTCTTTTATTGGTAACCAGTGGGCTTCTTTTCTGTCTTGGGAGATGTGCTCCCTTTTAGGGATGCTTAGGGCTGCTCTTAGAGCATTGTTTTGTGTGACTTGCATTTTTTTTAGGTTTTGTGCAGATGTGCCCAAGAAGAGGGATTGCAGTAGTCCAATTTGGTACCAACTGTGGCTCTGGCTATGGCCAGGCAGTTTTTAGAGGATACGAAGGGTTTAACGGCATTAATTACCTTAGTGGTAAGTGCAGCAGAGGAGGCTAAGGCATTGACTTGCCGTGTCATGGAGAGAGTGGAGTCAAGGTATACTCCTAGCATTTACTGCAGTGGAGACTGTGATGGTGGAGTTATCTATGTTAAAGGATTTGTACTGCGGCAGGAGTTTGTTTAGTGTTTCTTTGGTTCCATCCAGTAGGATCTCTGTTTTGTCCCCGTTTAAGCAGAGGCTGTTGGCTGCCATCCAGGCTGTTGGCTGCCATCCAGGTTTGGAATGCTGTATATATCTTGGTTAATGCTGCAGCGTCTTGTTCATAGACATCTGTGAGAGGGAGCAGGACTTGTGTGTCGTCAGCATAGTTGGTGTATGCTATGTGACGACGGTCCAAGTCATTGAACAGTGGGAGGGTGAAGATGTTGTATAAGGTGGGGGCAGTGCAGGACACTTGTGGTACGCCACAGTGGATAGTGGTGGGGGTAGCGTTCGCAGAGTCAGAAAAGACTTTCATAAGTCGACCCTCGATGAAAGATTTAACCCATGAGATGGCTTTGGGCGAGAAGTGGGCTTCATTTTTGAGTTGCGTGCCTAGAATGTCATGGTTGACCAGGTCAAAGGCGGTAGATAGGTCTAGCAGTAGCAGGAGTGCTGGTTTGCCTTTGTCCATGATGTCATTGAGTTGGATTTTGAGATCTAGTAGGGCCGATTCGGTCCCATGTGCCGGGCGGAAGCCCGATCGACTTTTTCCTAAAATGAGATTTTCTTCCAGGTATTGCTGTATTTGTGTGTAGGCATCTTTGTTGAGGATCTTGAGCAGGAAGGGAACGGTTGTGATGGGTCTATAGTTGTTGGCGTTTTCAGGATCTAGAGTAGGTTTTTTGAGAAGAGGGCACACCCAGACTTCATTTAAGCTGGATGGGACTGAGTTTGTGTTGAAGGATGCATTGATGAAGGTTTTGAGAAATGGTGCTAATGTTTCTACACAGTTATTAACTAGTTTAGCGGGGCAGGCGCTGCCTTTACAATTGGAGGGTTTGATTCTGTTAACAATATCGACTACCTCTTTTTCTGAGACTTCTCTAAATTTGAATGGTGTAATGTGATTTGTCTTTTTGTTCTCAGTCACTGTTTCAGTATGGGATACTGATAGGATTTGCTGAGTGAGATTTTTGTGATGGTCTAGGATTTTTGCTTGGAGGAGTTACATTTTTTTTTAAAAGGGCGGACTTTATGGTGTTACACCAGGCTTGGTATAGACAACCTCTTGAGACTTTGTGGCCGGTGTGGATAGTTCCTTGAAGATGGCAAATAGCTCTTTGGATTCTGAGGTGGTGTTGGAGATTCTTTCATCATAGGACGCAGATTTGGCTGCTATGATGCTTTTTTTGTATTGGGTAGCCAGTGATTTGTGGGAAGATAGTGAGGAGGCGTTGGGCGCACTTTGCCATATGTTTAGGGCTTTGCGTTTTTTAGTTCGTAGTTCTTTTAGTTCTGCTGAGAACCAGGTATTCGAGTGTTTGGTATTTTTTGATTTTCTCTTTTGTAGAGGGGCGATGATGTCTATGGCAGTGCTAATGGTGGATTTGTAGATATCCGCCAGTGCAGCTGGGTCAGATTTGGCAGAGAGGCTGGTAGTTAGGGTGTCTAGGTAGGGGGAAATACTTTCTTTGGTGAGGCTCTTGGTGCTTCTGGCCAAGGATGGTGGTGCAGGCTTGAGTTTTTTTTACCGAGTTATTCAGTATAGGGATGAGGAAGTGAATGAGAAAGTGGTCGGACCATGGGGTAGGTGTGATGGAGCTGATGTCGATGCCACAGTTGTGGTCAGCTACCCGGTCAAGAGTTCGTCCTTTGCTGTGGGTAGGATGAAGTACTTTCTGTTCAAAGCCCATTTCTTGGAGAGCTTGTGATAGTGTAGTGGAAAGTCTATCTTTCTGGTCGTGGAGTCCCAGGTTAAGGTCTCCTAGGAGAATAGTTTTAGTAGTTGTTTTAAGATTTTCACCTAGTAGGTGTGAGAGGTTGTCCTGAAAGTCCAGTATCGGGCCTGGTGGGCGATATACTAGATTAAAGGTGATGGTGGTGTTGGGAGAAAGTGCGATCTTGACCGATAGAGAGTCTACGTTCACCCCTAATTTGGAGGAAAGTTGTCTTATTTCTAGGTGATCTTTGACTATGAGGGCCACTCCCCCACCTGTGGAGAGTGTTCTGTCCTGTCTGAGGATGGAGTATCCTGATGGGATAGCTAGGGAGATGGCAGGGCCGGCGGCATTGTGTAGCCAGGTTTCGGTGATGGCGAGAATGTCAAGGTCGAGGTTGGTAAGAAGGTCATGGATTTCTGTAGCATGAGCAGGGAGGGATCTGGCATTAATTAATGCACACTGTAGGTCTGGGCGTGGGGTTGGAATGGTATTATGCCCTTTAGCTTCCTTCTTGGTAGTGGTCAGTTTGTGGTGTTCCGAGGTTAGTTTGTTTTCAATTTTGGCTAGTGGGGTTTGCAGCGGATGCCTAATATTTGATTTCTGGAGTTAGTAGCTCTAGGGCGCGTCGAGAGTGTGCTAGGTTTGTGTTCTGTGGGTATGGCGAAGAAGGATGGAAGGAAGGGCGTAGGGGGGATGAATGCGGATGGTGGGGATGTGATGTTGGCCATGATGGATGCGCACAGGGTAGCAGTCAGCTATAGGCACAGTCAATTTTGGGCACAGAGCAGCAATCAGCTGTCAATTATGGGCACAGCGCAAAAATCAGGTAGCAAAGTTTGGGCAAAGAGCAGCAGTCAGCTATCAATTTTGGGCACAGTCCAACAATCAGGTAGCAAAGTTTGGGCACAGAGCAGCAATCAGCTATCAATTATGGGCACAGTGCAACAATCAGGTAGCAAAGTTTGGGCACAGAGCAGCAGTCCACTATCAATTGTGGGCACAGAGCAGCAATCAGCTATCAATTATGGGCACAGTACAACAATCAGGTAGCAAGGTTTGGGCACAGAGCAGCAGTCAGCTATCAAATTTGTGCATAGGGCAACCGTCAACTGTTGGATTTGAGCACAGGGCAGCGCACAGGTAAAGGCACAGTCAAATCTAGGCATAACGCATTTGCTATATGGTCTAGCTGCATTACTGGGGGCATGATACTGGGGAGAAGCATGGGAGGCACATATGGGTAGAGAGTATGTTGGTATGCAGTGCGAGTGCTAGGGGGCTTCAGAGGGCTTAGCCTACTGTAAAGGAGTTATTGCATGCATCAGAGAGTATATTAGGCAAGTGGTGTTTAGAGAGTTACATGCAATGCGATAGAACGAGGGGGGAGACATGTACTAGGACAGGTAGTAGCAGAGGGCAGGTAGCGCCTTACATAAGTACAATGGAGATATGTACCTGAGCAGCACAAGCCTTGGCAGGGATGAGAGGAGTGCCTGGGCTGAGTCAGTCGGTTAGGCAGGTATGAGGGTCATGATAAATAGCAGCGTACATTTGGCTGGGCTGATATACGCTTGGAAGAGCAGCTGGTGCAGAGCACCGTTGAGGGAAGGATAGAGTTACTCACAGCGGTTTCCGTTCTCCGTACATCATAGTCCACTATAGTCCACTATGGGGACTCGCTGCGCGCCTGCCAGCGGATGTTGGGTGCTATTCTAAGCACGGTTGCTTAGAAACCAAGACGCCAAGCCTCGTTTTGGCGCCACTTCGCGCCCGACATTTTGTTTTTGAATAATGTCGGCGCGAATCAGGCGCGCGACCCAGGCCGCTTCTGGGTGCAATATTGCACATGAAAACAGGCAGCTCGTCTATTGAAAGAAAATGCACTCTGCCTGCTACTATCGCGTTAAAATTTCCATTCACAACACAAATACATCCATATGCATACAAGAAAATCTCAATTACCATTCAAAGCAAAATAATAAAATCCTCTCTAATATGAGCATACAAATTGAGATTGATTGTCATGTTCAAAAAGACAAAATCATTACATATTAAACAACTGAATTATCTTCTTTTGTTTCTGAAACTGTCAACAAGTGTTGGCATCAGAGGAAATATTGGTTTAACATAGAACCGTTTCACTTTAAAATGTTGGACACTATTATTTTCTAGCTTGGGCAGGAATACAATAATGTTTAGTAAGGTTAGCTTGGTTATACATATTAAAAAGTCTCGGGTTCAGGGTAGAAACTTTTATTTTCGAGAGCAAAATATCTTGATGTATTAAGGCGTACAAGAAAAGCATGAGATTCTACAAGTGAAACAGAAAAGGAATCAGCAAGTTAACTTTAATTGGCATTTGAAGTCCACTTAAGAAAGATTCCTCCTGTTTCTGTGAAATTCTATTTCGCAAAATGATGTTTAATTTGATATTACTTTTTTGCGAATGAAGTGGAAAAATTAACCTCCTTCTAGAAGTAGAAAACTCTTCTGAGTATTTTCCCTTTATGTGTACTATGATTTTCACAGGCCAAGAAGTTTATACATCGCTGAAAATCTTTCAGACACATTGCACATCATGCTTGCAAAGCCAGATACAACTTGCTCCTGTGCAAACCAAGGAAATTAATCAAGAATGTGTTACCCTCTGAGTCAAATGTGTCCTGCACATTTAAACATTCTAGGGTAATCTATTTTAAATTCACTTCCACAAATGTACAGAGTTTGGCACTTGGTTCCACTAACATATTCACCCGAATCTAACTCTGAGCAGAGATGACGGCATATATTTATTAATTTGAATTTTCTCAGAGGCAAGCTGCTTCATAAAGAGGATTGGTAAAAAGGGCTTTGGCAACATCATGAACAACACAGCCTCAAACTCTGGCATATTGTTTGCCTGCAGCAAACCCTCTTCAATTAGCAATCCAGGTGTTAAAGCAAGTTTGATACAGTTAGACAACAGATGTTTATCCACTTATTGGCTTAGCTCTTTTCCTATAGTGTATATGGTCTCCGATAGTTTAGGTATGTTATGCCGTGCTATTGGGTTTTATATTGTGCATTTTCAGGGTCTCTTTGTACTTTGGGTCATGGTTGGTTGGCAGGAGCTGAGGAAGTAGCGCAAGATGGCTTTGCGGTTGTGTTGTTTCATGCAGATTGGAAGGAAATGGGACATGTGTGCTGGGTAATATTTAATTTGCATTGTCTTTTTTGTACTACTTTGCCCTCAGTCTAAAAACAAGCTAGGTTTTCCCCCTCATCTGTGAGTGATTTATGTCAAGCCTCTTTATTCATGAAACTAAATACATATTGAACAGAAAAGGAACCTAACAAATATACAAAACCACAATTATCAGACTGAACAAAGGTGTGTTGTCGCATATTAACATGGGGCCACATAGCAAGAATAGATCACAGACATTTTGTCCACTAGAAAATGATACCACAATTTACAACACAATTTCATTCACGAGAAGTAAGTATATAGCCTAATTTAAATAATTGAGTATCTTTGTGTTATCCGTTCTCGCTTTGTGGCAACCAATTTCAATAAATGAGAAGATGCATTCTTTCATAAAGGCTGGTTTCTGAACGGCCAGGAACAATAGAGTGTATTCTATTCCAGGGAGTAAATAGTGTAGGTATTCCATTGGTTTTGGGTAAAAATTGGCAGGATTTAAATACCACTTTAAGAGGAAGGCTGATGGATTGCCTCCAAAAAGATTTTCGGGAAATGTGGTGCTGAAAGATTCACACTTAGCAAATGTCGATAATGCTGCAATAAGCCTGTTATAAAAGAATGAATATCCGCATCCCTGGTGGCCAACAAGACCAGTAAATCTTTCCCTCAGTACTTGTGTTTTGTGCCTTACGTTTTCATTCGTGCTGGTGGGCTCAGGAGACGATGCTGTTATATCTGCAAGTAGGGACCCTCGAGAGTCCTCCCTTTTCATTCCAAATCCATTCTGAAATGCTGTACCATAAATGAAAGAAACAGAAGGGACAACAAATGTCATTTCAAGCTATGAGGGAATGAGAAAACAGAGGCAGTACAATTTCTAAGAAAAGAAACATAGGCAGCGAGAAAGCAAACAATGGCAGTAGACAATTTGAATCCATTTCCATTAAAAAGAACATTCAAACAGTCAATACTAGCTGGTCCCGGCAATTAGGGATATACGAGAGGACTCCTACCACTGTAAATATGTTTTATATTCGTTATTTTTGTGTAAACCTTTTATACTTTTGAGCACTACCCTTTGGTACAAAAAATTAAGGAAAACTCGGTAACCAGACTGACATTCAGGAGATATGTGTTTTACTTTATATCAACTCCATGCAAAGTTGCGTTAATTTAGGGCAACCTGGAAAGGATTTAAAGACCGGTATACAAGTGGGGACTGCTGTTTTTTAGGAGGGGCCATTAGGGGCATAATTCAGAATTTCCACACATTGTACTGTTACAAAAACAATCTATGATATACTAAAAATGATCTGTTATATATTAAAGCATATACCCACAATGGCATGTGACATACTGAAGCACATACATCGTATAATAAGGTTATATATCATAGATTGAAATGTGCATAGTACATGAGCAAACAATGATATTGCATGTTGAAATATTTATATGACAGCGTGGCAATGCATTTATAGAACATAATGAAAAATATATTTATTTGTAAATGTGACATAGTTTCATATTCCGAGATATCTATGTTCAATACTGAAACAGTAGAAGAAACCTCATGCAGATGCAAAGAATTGGCGGAAAGCCTCCCAGGGCCAGAAGTGCAGGGCGTGCAGTTCAGGGGGAGGCGAGACAGGTGGCAGCACGATTCCAAAGAAGAAAGAGCGGGAAGACGCTGTGAGAAACCTGAAGGTGTCTCACCCACTAGTCCCCAGGCATAAGTCATCCAGGTGGCCAGGACACGGCCATCACTTTTGGATCCAGTTGCTAGGGGTGGACCAGTGCGGGAGGATGACCTGGGTGAGGGTCTATGGGGAGTGGGACACCAGATGGTGAGATGCGTATCACCTTCCCTGTAACACCTTTACCACATCCTACCAGGTAGGATACTTAGGAACTCAACCCACCCCCTTTCACAACCCAAACACTTTCTCACGGACAGCTTGCTATGAGAGAAAATGGACTAACACCCGAGCCGTATACCTGACATGTCCCAATACAATGGTCAGGCAGGGTCAGGCAATTACTGACCATCACAAACACTTTACTGCCATTACACTTCCCCACACAGATTAAAAGGCAGAGCACGAGAGCACACTCTGAGCGAGGCAAAGCACACGAGGAAACAGCAGTTCCAAGATGGCAGTTTAGCACAAGGAGAAAGACGGCGAAACAGAAGGGGCTGCGAGGAGGGACGTGCCCTTGACCTTTTCGACAAGGAACCGTTACTTTCATGAAACCTCAAGAATAAAAAGTGTAAGACCAAGAAACCCAGGTGAAGAATCATGCATTGTGTGTCGGATGTACCCGGGGCCCTCCCGCGTCGATAGTCAAGGCGGGGAGAATCGCCTGCTGCCGTGGTACTGCCCTGGGCTCCCACAAAAAAGCAGCGCCTGTGAAAACAACACAGCCGGTGAGTTGGCACTGCTGATACTAGACCGTTATGTGTTGAAGCCAAGGTTTCAAGTGGCAACATTGTATGGTGAGCACTGAAGCGAATAGTGTATGAAACGCATGTGAGAACCAATGCGAGTAAAATTGAATAACAGATGAGTGATTGAACTTTGTAACCAAAATACAATACCTTTGACAGAGTGGTCCGGTACCACGTGCGTGTCAATTCAAAGGTCTCTGTAAGGTATCCAACTGAGAGGTGGCAAAAGCAAAAGAGTGGAAAAGCATTGTGAATCGAAGTGGTCCTACAACGGGTCAAGCAAAATCCTGTGCACAATTGAAAGTCTTTGATGTTGATACAGTAAAGAAAGTTGATGACGAAGAGGCAAAGAGACTTGGGCACCGAAGGCCCTGATGCTAATGTTTGAACTGCACCCTCCTGCTGAAGAAGCAAGAGACTGTGCCGCCTTATCCCGTGCTGAAAACATGGGGAAGGGAGGTCAACAGCCTGAATATCCTGACATATCATTTCCTGAACACTACTTTCTTTTATATAGCATTGTTTCCCACACTATTTGTGCTGTCGTAGCACTGTCCTTGGCTCCCACATCAAACCAGCGCCCATCAAAATAACACAGCCGGTGAGTTGGGTGACCGATACTAGACTTGCCTGTGTTGAAGTCAAGGTTTCAAGCGGCAAATATTGTATGTTGACCGCTGAAGCGAACAGTGTATGAAACGCATGTGATAACCAACACGAGTAAAATTGAACAACATATGAGTGATTGAACTTTGAAACCAAAACACAATACCTTTGACAGAGTGGTCCGGCAGCACGTGCGTGTTCTTTCAAAGGACTCTGTAAGGTATCCAATTGAAAGGTGACAAAAGCGAAAGAGTGGAAAAGGATTGTGAATTGAAGTGGTCCTACAACAGCTCAAGCTAAATCCTGTGCACAATCAAAAGTCTTTGATGTTGATACAGTAAAGAAAGTTGATGACGAAGTAGAGAAAATTGGTCCGAGCCTGAGCGAAGGAGATCAAGTGAAAACTTTGGGTTAAAGCAAGTTTGTGTTAAAGTGAATTCAAATTGGTCTGAGCCCGGTGGAGGGAGAATGATTGAACATTGTGTTGAACCGGATCCAAGCCCGGCTAAGGGGAATCAACTGAGAAATTGGATACACAGAAATTCCACTAGTATTGTGTTAAAAGGGATCTGAGCGCAGCTGAGGGGGATCGGATGTGAATAGTGAATCACCTGAGAAATTGAGTATGTGTGAAATCCTAAAAGGGAAGGAACTTATTTGTTGTTGCATCAGGCCATCTGAGAGAAGAGACTTTGAAAGGCAAAGAGACTTGGGCAGCAAAGGCCCTGATGCTAATGTTTGAAAAGCACCCTCATGCTGAAGAAGCCAGAGACTGTGCTGCCTTATCCCGTGCTGAAAACGTTGGGGAAGGGAGTCCAACGGACTGAATATCTTGACATATCATTTCTTGAACACTTCTTTCTCTTACATAACATTGTTTCCCACACTATTTGTATTTAAAGGTAAGAATTGGCAATAGGTTATTAGTATAGGCTCTTTCATTTTGTCAAGACACCACTAGGACTGTGTTATTATTATTTGATGGTCGTAGCTTGCTCCCATGTTTGGATTTAGGATTAGATTTGCGTTTTTCAAACCGTTTTTGAAGTTCAATAAACACCCTTGAACTGTGGTCACTTGTGTCTGTCTTATTGTTGATACCATGCCTTCCTTACAACATGAACCACTCAAGTGTGACAGGTGCGGCAGCACCAGTCACCTGGCGAATAGTAAAGAATGTCCAGCAACTAGGAGTGTTCAAAGTGCAGGAGGTTCTGACATATTGGCATATGTTGCACATGGAGAAGAAAGAATTTGGCAGCTTCAGTGCAGAGTGGCAAAGTTTGAAATGAGGCATCGTCAGAAAAAGAGGTGTGTCCCATCGTCAACATGGTTAACAGCAACACGGCTCATAGAGAAAAGCTGTAATGTGTCATCAAGATTGACAGGAATGAAACACGAATGATGGCGGACTCCGGCTCAGACCTTACCATTTTACCCCTTGACACGTACAAAGACATGGTCGGAAAGAACCAGGCGGAAGTACGCACGACGAAACACAAGCCCAAAGTTTTCAGAGGCGCACTGTGAACCTGTTGGGCTACATTCTGGGCACAGTCGAATTCAAAGAAAGAGTAGCGAAGACCAAAGTCTACTTCTCACAAAAGGGCCCAGCTGTGCTAGGCTGGGATGACCAAGCCAAGTTGCAGATCAGATTGGATCCCAGCGTAGAGGGGCAGGTGTTATCCATCACCACAGGAGGAGTGTCGGAGTCCAGAGAACATCCAGACTTATTCTCCGACAAGCAAGGGAAAATTAAGAACTATGTGCACAAAATAAAGCTGAAGCAAGGAGCAGTCGCAGTGAAACACAAAGTGAGTCCCGTGACGGCAATGGCAAGGGCTGCGTTGCAAGCGCAACTGGAAAACATGCTAAAGGATGGGATGATAGAAACTGTTGAGTCATTCCAATGGCTGAGCCCAGTAGTCCTAATAAAAAAACAACACTCAGATGATCTACGAATCTGCATTGCCTTGCGCAGCTTGAATCTCAAAGTAGTGGTGGATAGCTACCCTCTACCCAGCATAAATGAGCTGATCCTACTAATGAAAGAGGCCTGAGTGTTCTCAAAGCTCGATTTGAGAGACACCTATCATCAAATCAGCCTGCATAAAGAGTTAAGACCTTTGACTGCGTTCATAACCCTTTTTTGCACCTACTAGTTCACTTGCATGCTGCTCGACCTGTCTTCAGCCACGTCAGCATTTCAGAGCATGATGGACTCTCTTTTGCAAAACATAGGCAGCGTATCATACTTTTAGAACAATATCTTGATGTACGCACAGGACCTGGAGACTCATGACAGGGTGCTTCATAAAGTGTTGGAAAAACTACAGGAAGCAGGCATCAAGTTGCGCTTCAACAAGTGTGTGATAAAAGATGAGGAAGTCGAATACCTGGGATATAAGATCTCCAGGGCAGAAATTATCCCAAAAAAGGAACCTATTGCAGGCCATCGTTAAGGCACTAGCACCGACCAGCAAAGAAGATCTGAAGTCGTTCCTAGGCCTGGCTGAATATTATGCACCATTTCTACCGAATTTCTCAGAGGCCACCACCCCCATGAGGAAGTTACTAAAAAAAGGTGCACAGTACCAATGGGGAGAAGAGCAGCTTAAAGCATTTGAGAAAGTTAAAGAGAGTATCAAACATGCTCCCTGTTTACAGCCATTTAATCCCCAGTGGAAAGCTGTAATAACCCCCGATGCCAGCTCGTACGGACTAGGGACAACTCTGACCCAGAAGAAAGGCGATGTTTAGCACATAGTGGCCTTTGCATCCAAAGCGCTGTCCCAGGCAGAAAAGAACTACTCTACAGTGGAGAAGGAAATGCTGGTGTGTGCATGGGTGCCAGACTACTTCTAGACATATGTATGGGGCACAACATTTCAATTTTTGACAGACCATAATGCGGTGGTATACTATGAGAAACCTGAAGGCGTTTCACCGGTTAGTCCCAGCGGATCTCTCTCTCAGATGGCCAGGGCAGACCTTGGGGGGTGGGCCATTGTGGGAGGATTACCTGGGCGAGGGGTCTTCGGGGAGTGGGAGTGGGACGCTGGATGGTGAGATGCGGTATGCCTCCCCCTGCAACACCTTTACCCCATCCTACCAGGTAGGATATGTGGGAACCTTACCCCATCCCCTCTCCATTCTCCAGCAATTTCACACAGACAGCCTGCTCTCGGAGAAAACAGACTCATACCCGAGTAGTGTACCTGACATGTCCCGCTACTATGGTCAGGTGTAGTCAGGCAATTACTGACAATCACTCACATCTGACTTCCATTAAACTTCCCCAGACGGAGCGAGAGAAAGCACACAAAGGAACAGCAGTTTCAAGTCGACAGCTGAACGAGGGGAGAAAGATGGCAAACCCAGAAGGGCTCGTAAGAAGTGAAATACTCATGACCTTTTCATCAAGTCGCTGTTACTTTCAAGAAACCCCAAAGGCAGAAAGCATAAGGTTAGAAAACCAGACTGAAGAATCCTGCATTGTGTGTCGAAGATACCAAGGGCGCTCCCGTGTAACTGACCAAAGCAGGGAGGAGCAGCAGCAGCCACCGTGGTATCGTCCTTGGCTCCAAGAACAAAGAAGCACCAGAGAGATCAAAACAGCCGGTGAGTTTGGGAGACAGGTGCAAGACCGGTCTGTGTTAAAGTCAAGGTTGCAAGCGGCAACAGTGTATAACGAGCGCTGGAACAAACATTATTCAACGTGTGTGGTGAAAGACACGAGTAAAGGTAAACTGCTGAAGAATGTTTGAACTTAAGAAGGCAAGATACGATACCATTGACAAGTGGTCCGGCACTGTGAATGGGCTCAATCGCAGGTCTCTGTAAGGTATCCCACCAAGAGAAATGAAAGTAGAAGATTGATGAAAACAATTGTGTGAAGTGAATTGAAGTGAACCTGCGACAGGACACGAGCGGCAAGCAGAGTCAACTGAGGAGGCAGAGAACCTGCAGCGCAGTGGGGAGTCTGGAGGGATCCGCCCCCAAAGAGAAAGGAAAAGACCTGTACGATATACAGATTTGATGTTGGAGCAGCACCACGCTACTCAACAAAAGGAGGTATGTAGAGACTGAGCATCGTGAAAAGTTGTAAGCCTGACTCCTCGCATGACTATTAGGAGCAGAGCAAAACCGGTGCAGGAGGATGGCATTTTGAGCGTGGGTTGAGCGTGGAAGACACTGCGGCCATGGTGCTCCTCCTGAGAACTTTCCTCCTGAGAACTTACCATCATGCTCCTGAATGTTCCTTTCCAACCGGGACCACCATTACCCACCATATGTATACACTGAGTCTTATCATTAACACAGCGAGGTAACTGTGGGGTGTATGTATTTGGTTGGCACTATAAAGCCTTAATCCCAAACCCAGGACTCTGTTTAATCATTGTGGGCCACAACACATGGTATCCCCCTTTTCCTACAACTGATGAACCCAACCATTCCCTCACCTTTATGCATAATTTTGACTTACCTCCTCATGTATGACTGTTAGAAGTACTGGGAAGAAGAAGAGGCAACTAGGAGCAATGATGACTATGTGCTTTTACCACTCTGGTACTGGGATAAGGCAGAGGCCTACTGAGAATAGTGGAGGTCAGGCATGTCCCCTTAATGATGGTCACACAGGGCTAATTGTACAACAGCACCTGCAGTCAGTTAGGGGGCTGCAGGTGTATGAAAGGTCTGATCTAGTTGCAGGAGGATGTGGAGCAGGAGAGAGTGAACCAGGAGAAGCTGTGGTGTTGAGGGAGCAGCAGTGGAGAGGCCAGCGAAAGCAGCGGTAAGCTACATGCATGCAGCACGTTAACAGTTCATGGGAGTACAGCCGGGATGCTGGGGCTCTGTGGGACCGAGTGAACAATCAAAGGGGAGCTGTGCCTGAAGGCTGTCCCTTTTCGAGGCTTTCGCAGTGCTCGTTCTCCTGGAATCAGACAGTGACCCAGGAGTGCCTGAGGGGGAGTAGAAGGAGTCCTGAAGCTGAGGACCAAAAGCTGAGAAGTCTGCGCCCTGCAGAAATGCTGAACGAAACAACCAGTGAGTTTCTATGCAAAAGCAAACCTGGTGTGCGATTGTTTGAAGTTACATGGAGGGTCACTATGCATTGTTTGAAGTTACCCCATGGACCCTCCCTGGGCGTCTGTTGGCAACAGGTGGGCACTGTGGACTGGCTGCACATGGGTGTATGGCCGTGGCACTGGAAGGGATGTTGTTCTGTGAGGCCATTTGTCAGTATTGCTTTTGGTAGATGCATGTTGCATTGTGGTACCTGTTGTCATGTTGCTGTGTTTGTTTGATACTGTATGTGCACTCCATGGTCTGTACTGTTACACTTGCCTGGGAGGTGGTCATGTGCAGATTTCGCATTCGCTTGTCATGCCAACCTTTTTGTGGTCATTCGCAGCCCCCCACCCCCTAAATGGGCATGTGCCCCGCAGCGCATGTGTGCTGGCTTTTCTACTCACTCACTATCCAGGTCTGTTGTCCTCTGTGCCTCTCCATGTATCCTGGCAGTGTGCTGTTCGGTAGGACCTTGGCATCGTGGATGGGACCAGGATAGCAGGCACAGTAGTGGGTGATGATGAGGTGGTGGTTGCAGGTCACCTGCCCATTCACAGAGTGGCAGTGTGTGGGGTTTCGGTACACTGTTTTGTGGGCCTGGGGGGCCACCAGCGCAACATGGGTACAGTCCAGGGCAGCAATCACATATGGTATTTGGGCAATGGCATAGGACTGTGCCTTCATGGCATTGACCTGGGCTGATTTGGTAGGCAGTGAGATGTGGCGTTTCACTTGTCGCAGTGGGGGCACAACTGTCCGGATGTTGATTTTACTCCCTATGTCGTCCTGTATTGTGGTGAGCAGCTCTGTTGTGGTCCCCCTGTTGGGGCGGTACAGGGTGACCAACTGGCTGTCAGTGAGGGTCCCAGATGAGGGAAAGGGGCACATCTTATTTGGGATCTCCTCCTCATCCTCTGCCTGCCCACCCGCCACCTGTACTCCCTGTGCCCTGGTCTGGTTGTCCTGCCTCTCTGCTTTCAGGTGCAGCATGAGCAGCTGCCTGTCCCAGCTCACAGTGGCCAGCTGCAGCATGGTGTTGGAAACAGTGTTCGGGGTATGGGTGTGCCTTATGTAGCCCTCTGGGCTGGATTGGGTTCACCTGCGGCTTCATTTCAGGCACCAGTGTTCATTTACCTCCAGCTGGATACTGAAGGTAACTGCACTGTGTTTTCAGCGGTATTTGTGCCAGTTTTCAGCGCTAATCCCGCCAAACATGTACTTGTGATGTGGCTGTGTTTGGTTGCGTGTGGCCGGCTGTAATTGCACCAGCTGTAATAACTCTGCCATTAATAGCGCTGACTGCTTTTATGGTCAGCGATATTTGCGGTTGAGCGGTATTGGCGATGCAAAATATGTTACTGCCACTTTTAAGGGTTACCGCCAGACTTTCCCTTATTCTCAGAGTTTCCCTTTTTGGTTCTTATGTCTAGAATAGCTGTTTTCTCCTGGTCAATTAAGATTTGTATTCCTAGTCATTTTTTCATCTTCTGGTATATTCTGATTTAGCTCCCTCCCTGTTTCCTTGTTTCCCAGGGTATGGGCGGCCACAAATGGCTTATCGGGGTGTTATTTTTTTCTCTTATATTATTATTTCCTCTTTCTTCCCCATAGTTTAAAATCATTTCCTTAAATTGGACTTTTATGCTGAGATGTGTAATTTGCATAACATACAGTTTATTTCTTGGCAACCCGTTACATTTGTTACCCTTGTTACCTTCTGTTCTGTGTGGGAACATTTTCGGGAGCCTTGTTGCATTGCTTGGTCTCTGTTAGTTGTAGCGTGTACTTCGGTGCTTGGCTTCTCCTTTGGTTTTCTCTCCTCTTGGTGATTTAGTTGTCCATTGACAAGGCGTCAGACACTTCGTGTCCATTGCTGGTCAACGGTTTCAGCGACAGTGCAAGGACCGACTGTCCACCACAGGTTTCCCGTTGTCTCGCCACCACCTAATGTTGGGATTGTGTCACACTACTTTCTCATGCTCGGCTGGCACCTGGGATATGGCCGTCTAGTGTCTCTCTCCTGGTTTCCCCTCTCTGGTTTTCTTGTGTTCAGCTGGCACCCTGTGTCTGGCGTTCCAGGTTCTCTCTCTTCGGTCCGTCTCTCTCTCGGTCTCTCGCGTTCCCACTTCAAGTGAAATTCAAATGAAATTCAAACATGCAGGCTTGTCGGCTTGTCTTCACTCTACCTTCTTCCTCTCTGTACTCCGGACGTCTATTATTAAACCTACTCGTCCCAGTGTATCGGCACCCTAACATTTAAAGGGACATGCTTTTTGTCTTTAAGATTTTGCCATCTATTCCTGTGTTTCTTCGTCCCAGCTGTTACAAACCTTTCTGGTGGTGGAACACCTCTGTAGGCAATAAGGTGGCTATCTCTAGGGAGTTCCTCATGGGAACGGGAGTCCTTGTCCTGAAAGGGGAAGTCTCTTCCGGTGAGGTGCCACTTGCCTCTACCCCTAAGAAGGGTATTGTGGAGCGCGTTCACCTCGCTAGCCTCACATAAAGGGATTCCCCCTTCGGGAGAAGAGACAAATTCCCTCGATTCGTCACGCAAATCAGATGGCCCAAAGGGTGGTTTTCATGGTGACTCTTTTAGAATATCCCACTGGTTTAGTTGTTTTATACCATGTCCCCACAACTGCTTTGGTAAATGTGGCAATGCTGCCGACATGAACCCCCCATTTAACAGTGCTTCGCCCCATCAAACACAGTGGTGCAAGTCCCAATATGATTGATGGGTACAATCCTCATTAAAAGAAAACAGTGATTTGCTACTGCTAATAGTCAGGCCTAACAAAACCCCCCGAGATCGGTAATTGCACTCCTTTGTCCGACAATGCAATATACAACTTTCTCAGAGCTTTTTCTGGTACATCTCCTTGGCAGATTAAAGTATTCAGCCATCTTCAATTCTATCAAAAATCTCTTTCAGGGCCTCAAAGGGAGTGTTCAAACTTGCATAAGAGCAAACATCTAGTCAGCGAGGGCATTGCAAGTTCAGAATAATACTTAATGACAAAATCTAACCCATCTAGGATTAGAAGGATATTTTTGATATAAATCTGTCTTTCAAAGTTGTGTATTGAATCCCTATGTATCGAAAGGATTAATTTTCTAGATTTGCAAGAAAACTCATCCTCTCCCTTGACTGGGAAAAGAATAGATTTTTGCCAATTGATTTTTAATCCGCCATGTCTATGTTTTTCCAGACCATATCAACAAAATGCATTACTGTGAAAACTGGATTTACCAAATTGATTTAGAGATTATCTGCATATAATGAAATCTGTTCCACAATATCTCACGGCCATATGAACCACATCATCAGTGGGCCATCCCGGGCCTAACCCACAAGAGGCTTAATGATCAGAGTGAAGAAAAGGGGACATGCAGGGGTCTCTCTCGTCACGTGCCGCTCTCGACGTGTTATCATCAAGAGGTGTTTACAGTGACCATTACTCTAGCACTAGGTTACTACAGAAGGCTCGATCAATTCATAAACTCCAGTCCAAAGCCCACTTGGCCACGACTGCTGTCAAAGCTCCACTTGAATGGAGTCCAAAGCCTTATGGGAATCCAAAGAGGCAACAGCAAGAGGGTCTGGTATCTGCCCACTTCCTTCTAATGCAACTTGCATTCTTTGTAAACTGGAGTAGGCAAAGCTATAAGGGAAAAAGCTTCATTTGTTTGGATGTATTAGATCTTGAATAATCCCTATTAGATGTTAAACAAGACCCTTACCCTCAGTATTTTTTAAAGAAATGCGTCTGTAAGAGACACACTCATCATGTGGGTTATGCTTTTTATTAACAACAATTGACGCTTTTCTTAACAAATTAGATACAAGCATTTAAATTATGGAGCATGTTCATTTTTAGATTTTTGCATAATCCTACTTGTGACCCTCTTGGACTGGATTTGATCCAGTACTCCTTTCAACTCTATAAGAGTAATCTCCATCACCAAAGACCACTTTGTGACCATCAAACAAGTATTTATAAAAGCCTGTGCAATCCGCTACTGCGATGTCCGTCTGGCACCTATAGAATTTTTCATAACAGACTGCAAATGCCCCAGCGACTTCTGTAGAACCTTCCCATCTCCACCCTCCTTCATCAGTTATCTTCTGCCACGTGTCTTGCAGCCTCCTCTGACTGGCTGAGCTAAGCCAGAATCGTACCTGCCTAATCCACATACAAACAATGTATATCTTTTCCTACTTCAACCATCCCACAAGTATTGCTTCATCCGTATCTTAATCCAAGGTGACTCCCCGGTTTCCAACAGCTACCTCAGTATGCCTAATGCCCCACAAGCTAAATATCCATTTTTGAGGGACTCTGTTCATTCTGCATGCCTCAGGTGTCTTATTGTATATGATGTAACTAAACGCTTTGCCTGTGATGACAGTAGGATATGATTCAAAGAGTTTGGTTCTACTCTACTCTGCTCTGAGTTGGCATTTAAATCAAAGTAATCGTTCATGTGTGTCTCAAGATGATGAAGACAATGTTCTTCTTGTAGGTAGTATTTCCTTTTACCATCCCATGCTCTGAGGGTGAATCAAGCTAGAGGGATTGGCCGAAAATTCCCCTTGCATGGTTTTTGGTCTGCCATGTCCTGAAAAAAAAAAGACAATGCTTGTTTCATTGTTTTGTCTTTGCGGGTTTTGTTTGGAGTCTTGAAATGATCTAACTAGTGAAGGTGTGCATGGCACCTTAAGCAGTGAGTTCTGCTTTGAAGAATATCCTGGCTGGGATAGGAAAACAGTGCAGTCCTCTTAGGTC
Organism: Ambystoma mexicanum; assembly: GCF_040938575.1. NCBI lineage: Eukaryota > Metazoa > Chordata > Amphibia > Caudata > Ambystomatidae > Ambystoma > Ambystoma mexicanum. Next base: position 444,700,680 of record NC_090930.1, read on the forward strand.
AGAGAGGATGTTGTAAAATGTCGTTGAGCCTGTGAACCTTCATGGGGCATCATGTTGAACGGCTCTGGGGAGGTCTAGGTGTGCGGCTGAGATGTCAGCAAGGAGGGTGTTCCATACATGGCTGTTATCCTGTGCATTAGTCATGTCCAGCATTCATGACATGAGGGCAGTCCCATTCTATAATGACTACCACTCTCTCTCGTTTCCTCCGCCCCTCCCTTTGTGTGTGACATGGCCCAGTGGCCATTTCCTTAATCATATGTGGTGGCAGTGGCTGTCAGCCAAATGAACAGGAGCCACGATGCTTCAATTACTTAACTCCTTCCAGTCGGTCACTTACCATCATGTGGAATACCTTCCATGTCCTCAAACATGTACACTCAGTCTCCTGTGGAATGTGCTGCTATGCCACCTGTACCCCTTCTGAGCCCTATTTAACTGTTTCAGTGTGGTAGTACACAGGCACAGAAAGCTTGAAGTGGGGAGGGAGCACAGTCTCTCCTCAAACACACAGGAGTTCTGCCCTAGTATGCACTTAAGGGGCAGCCTATTCACCAGCATTGAGAATCTGAGGTCTCTGGAGGCATCTCCACTCCTCCTCTTTTCAAAAGCCCAGTGGCGCACACAAATGTTATCAGTATCCAAGACTACCCATGGAAATGAACGTGCATGCCCGTATAGGATAGAAGATGGGGCTCTGGGAAACAGCTTTGGAATACACATATTGAGGGCAGAGATGAACCAGACTTATTGTGCGGCCATCTTGAATGGCAGTCAGCCATTTCTGTCCCTGTTTTATTTGTTTCTACATTTTTTGCATCTTCAGTTGTAGTTTGAGTTAAATCTAGTCTTGCAGGATATGGTTCCTCTTCGTATTTTGTGTACTCTTAGGCGTAAAACCTGCTGTGGTAATCGCAAAATATAATGTGAATCAGTGGTGAAAGTGGGCAGGAGCGTTACTCCTCTACTTCTTTTAATTACGTTTTACCGTTCCTATACTTTTATTTTAAAACGTTTTAAAATAAAAGTGTAGGAAGAAGTTGAAATTTGCACTTTCAGTGCACTGCACTGGACGTTCCCCTAAACAGCAGGCACGTGTGTTTTGTGGTTTGTATTGTGCATGGGAGGGGGTGTGGCGATGGGGTTTGTGGGGAGCGGTGCAGACCAGTAGGGAACATAGTTCCACTACTTCTAATCGTTCACTTCGACCACTGATGTGAATCATCAAATACATGCCTTCACCAAAAATCATATTTCACCCTTTGCATGTTGTAGTTAGATAAATAAGCGTCCCAAGTCTTGATTGGTCATCTTATGTCGGTGTGTCGTGATCCTCAGGTAACATTAATTCTTCTTGTTGGAAAGGGTATAAAATGCAAAGTGGTGCTTCCCAAAAAGTTTGATTAAAAAACAGTCAAAGAAGTGAAATAGCAGAGCGTAACTATGGAGACAGAATATGATTGGCAGTCATTAAGGAAGCAGGAAAAGAAGCAACTACGATCAGCTTTGAATTCCTAACCAGACGTCAAATTGCCTGCTTCTGTTTGTGATCAGAAAACAACAGCACGTGACAGCATGTCAAATAAGCATGAAAACAAGCATACATTTGCACTTCCAGGAGTTCTTTTGCTTCACCATAAAATGAACGACATAATGCAGCACAGATGCTAGAGGACAGTTCATGTTACATATGGTGCATACTGACCAGTGTCTTTGTCCATGACCAGGCTTGATCTGTGCGAAGGACTAGACAAGCTGCACATGAAATCATCTCTGGAAGCCTGCAAAGAAGGATGTGTACAGGGTTATCACATATTCATACGTAGGTTTGTAGTGTAAGGATTATTTTACAAAACTGTTGTGGTTACCAGCACCTCTTGATTTTTGTAACCTGAGAAATGACTACAACCAAGTGTAGTATTGCATCCTCCGGGATCTTCTCTGTGGGTGATTAAGCGTGATTGGAAAAGAAGATGCAAGCACTTCAACTTTGGAGCTCAATGGACAGGAATTTGAAATATACAATCACATAAGGTACCGATTTGTGTATAATACTCTATACCGGTTTTTGTGCATAGAATTCCCGTGACGTTTAGGCATGGCATAGGATGAAGCCTCTAGGAGATGATAGCACGCATAAGTAAAAAATAAGTAAACATGTTAAGATTTTAATCCCACCTCTAAAGGCCTTCTGCAGTCTCCAAGCATCGGCCGAGTGGAGACTGTAGAGGAGTTTAGAGGAATTATAACCGTTATTTGCTCTGATTGAAAAAGGCATAGCATTTGTCGAAACACGTGTCTCACAAAGGCCTACTAAGATATATCAAATAAACATCGAGACTCCCTGATAACAATTGCCTCAGTTTTTGGTATCATTTACTGTGGCGCTGCTAAACAAGTGAAGAAGTTGTTTTCCTTTCATTTATCACTAGTTATTTGGCCCTCTGGTGCCCAATGCAATTAGTACCCCATTGTCTGCTTTGCAATTTGATACCCAATGTTATATGTGCAACTTGTTCCGAGATAGTGCAGCTTTACCTTTAGAAAGCTGTGTCCTGAGGACCTTACTGGGACTCTGCCCTCTTTGTAATAACTAGTCTGAAATTCACTCGCAAATTATGTTCCCAACTGTACTGCAGGTTTCCTAACTCTTCCACTCCTCCCAGTATTCCTCCACATTTATCCCAGAACAACTGCTGCCCATTGCCCACTGCCAGAGATACTAGGCCTCTGAAGTGTTCCTCAGAACGTATCCTCTCAATTACCTTGTTTGAAGGGCACAAAAACTGAAACATAACCCAAAGGGCACCCTCTTCCGTAATATCACCTTTTCGGCCAATGCCTTCTTATACCACAGGCATGCAAGGCTCTGCATTGAACACAAATGCTCAAGGTCACATGACACCTAAAAAACAGATCGGCATGCAGAGCACACTGTACTTCCGATCTGCACGCATCAACACAACTGCAAAGATACTTTGCATTTTCCCACTCTCCTCATCAATCCAACCCCTTCTCTTTCAGATCTGCTAGAGCACCTAGAGACCGTGCGAATGCCAGCGGTGTGTGGTTTAAAGCCTAATAACATAAATATAAGCAATACCTGAGTTATGGTATGGTGGATGGGCTTTCTCATAATTATTACAGCAGTTTGACGTCAAACAAATATCAGCCCTGTGAACCCAGTTCAGCTGTGAAAGGGCTATGTATTGCCCCCAGAAAAGGCTGTCTCTGCCACTGCTGGCAAGACTATAGACCTGAAGAATGCCACTCTGTGTTCCTTTGTGAGGGCAGGTAACAACCCCACAGAGAGACAGCTGCTCCACAGAAAGCTGTCATGGGAACAAGAATGAAAGGAGCACACACATTCACAACAGGAGTAGCCGCACACCAGGGTGTTGCATATCAGAAGAATCTTATGAGAAGGAAAGTGTTTTCCCCTACCTCTATCTTTCGTTCCTGTCCTCACCACCTCCTGTAGGACAACACACTTTGTGTACAATGTCAGGAGGCAAATTATACTTTTTTTAAAAACAGGGATTAGAGCCTTTGGAGAATCCTGTGGATCCCCCACGAAAACCCTGCTAAAGTCTCCTCCCAGGGAGCCAGGAAAGGGCAGACAGTTCATGATTCCAATCCTGGGGATGGTGCACTGCAGGAGGATCACCTGGGTGGAGACAATTCCCAAGGTGGTGGGGAGATTTTGCAGGGTGAGACGCCGTGTTTTTCCTTGAAGAGGAATACACTTACCACAGACTTAGAGGAGGAATTGGCTTATTGCCATGTTGATATATCTCTGCCCCCCACTAAAGATGAAAAGGTACATTCTAAGAAAGTGACTCAATCTAGTGTTGAACCCAAAGAACAAATCATTTATACTCCTAAATCCCCATATCCTCCACAATGACAAAGGTATGCCAAAAGGAACGACGAAAATGTGACTTTTGCAGTCCCATCTGTTTCTCAAAAGGTAAAACCCTGTAGCTAATTTTTCTATAACATCCATGGAGGAAAACTCATTCTTAAAGCTTTTAAATAATTAATAAAACTGAATCTTTCAAAGGTGGACTGCATGTTCCAGAAACCCTCAGAGACTGTGATGAAGAAGAGGGCTGCAGAGGCATGCAGGAGCCAAGGACAGGCAGGCAGGCCTAGTAGCTTTTGGCCAGGACAGGCAATTAGCCCCAAGGGCCTTTACCTGAAGCCAATTAACCCACCTGAGAGGCATGAAAGGCTGCAGCAGGAAGGAGCAGTACAAATAAGCTGAAAGGTCATCAGAAGCAGAAGAAGTAGAGCATGAGGCTGGCAGTTTACTAGGAAGTGTGACCACAAAAGGGACGCCGAAGCAGAGGAAGAGCAGATTTCACCTGCAGGCTCTGAGTTGGTCCTGTTCTCACCAACCCTGTTTGGCTGTGGGAGCAATGGAGAAGGCTGGAAGAAACAGGCAGTCTTTCCTAATTGGTTTGAATGAAGAGCTGAAGTTGTGCATCCACCCAAAATCTCTGTGCAGAAGCAAGCCGAGGGAAGCTGGAGAGTGGAAGAGCCTCCCTTAATGAGGCCGGATAGGAGACACCCGTGCAGCAGACGAGTGTGTGTCGCAAGAGTGTCTGTAGCAGTAGAAGAAATCAAGCTACGAAGCAGAAGCAGCCTACAGCTGCTGCAATTGTGGAGTCAGTAAAGGGAAGCTTGGTACTCCAAATAATCAAGAATACCTTGCTGATAACAGTAAGCAGCTTATTTTAAACTTGCACGCACATAAAAGCGAGTAAAAGTTGTTTGCAGAAGTGGGAAGTCATTCTAACAAGGGAACTTTATCGTATGCGTATATCAACAGAGCTGTAGCATCCACCTGTAGAGAAAGCATCTCTTTTCCCCATTGTTAGATGTAACTTGTTGCCGATCGGTTGCGTGTCTCTTGTTAAGAGGAAAATGTTGCCGCTAAACCTAATGAAGCAGAATTTGACTTTCCTGCAATATTAGGCTTGCATCTCTCTCAGTATCTATTCTCCTCAAACTTGTGCTCCTCATCTCTAAACAACCCATCCATACCACACTGACTTTGCATCCTCCTGTTTCTGTTCCTTCACAAATGGAATGCTCTCCCCCTGTCTAATAGACCATGGCCACCAAGCGTAATTGTTTTTTCAAAGTTAAGGCTCTCGGCTTCACTTCTAACTTTGGGGCAGACAATTATTGAACAATAATGACCCCTTCCTCAGTAGAAAAGGCTTAAATAGCTTTAACAAACCAAAATGTACACTAAAACAGACAAAACCAATGATATATTTGTGTGCTACTCACAGAAGTAGACATTGCTGAGCAATGATAAAGAACATCCTTTCCGGCTAACCGTGAAACATTTTCTAACAACAGTGCAAGCGTCGGGAGGTACAGTTGCCCTATTTTTGCCTGTTGGTTCTGAAAGACAAATAACATCCACATGTTGACAAGAGAGTAGTTTCCTCAAATGTACATTGCTTTACTCATTGATTAATTTCAATTAAATTGCACATTACAATTACTTTGCATACACAGATAAGAGAAAATAACTAAGATCATAAGCCTATTAAGAAAAGGTTAACGCAGTACAGTTGTACAGTTCCATTTAACAAATCTGCAGACCCCATGTCAATGCATGATCCTTCAATATAAAAATAATTTTAAAACACACTGCACCTGGACATCTATAATATTTGAGGCAATTCAACAAATTACTTACTTCAGTAATGATCTTTCTGATGGAAATTCCCCCCATGGATTCTTCACCTATGATATTCTATCTCCAGCTCCAGCTGACTTCAGAATTTATTTTGACACTAGAGGGCTCTGTGTCTGCTCTGCTTGACACTGATGTGTCCCCACATCGGACATTACATCGGTCTAGCATAAAGGGAGCTGCTGTGCCCCTTGACCTTAGTTCCACCCTTTTTCCATAGCACTCAGTCAAAGAGGGACCACAAAACAATAAGGGGTACGAGATGTCTGCCAAGATGGCTAGATTGGAAGGGTGATAAGGAATCAATGGTAGGAATGATCATTGCACACGGGGTGGGGACAGCAACCAATCAGGTTGCTCAGAACGGAGGCTGGAACTACCGATCTAAGCCCACGTTCCGAGTAACTTGATGGCAGCTTCCCCAGCCCCGCCATTTCCCGCCTTTCCCTTCTTCTTTTAACCCACCCCCGCCCCACTAACCTGATTTCTGTGGTGGCTACTGCTGCTGCCTCTTCCTGTTGTCTGCTCTGGCCACCATGGAAATGGAAAAGGGGCTCTGTATGGAGTCCTGTCTTCCAGCTCTGTGGCGGCCATCTTGCTAAAGTATTTTGTTTGAATCAGTGGGACGCTGCGAAACGTCCCCTTCATTCAAACAAAATACAATGCTCCCAGCACCCCTGGTAACCGGATTGGCCACCCAGGACACTCATAGCATTCATACCCTCTCCGGCGTATTAATTTTTAATTATATAAAACGTTAGAAAGAGGTAAGTCATTTGATCTTCTAGGAGATGTCTTCCTTCCACAGATTCCTTATCTATGATAGACTTGTAAAGCAGTAGTTAAATCTGGAGGAGGGATGAAAGCTAGAGGATATCACCTTGGAGGATAGCTTGACTGAAGCAAGCGTCATGCCCTGGCAGGGAATCCAATCTGCAATATTTCTCAAACGTGTGAGGCGAGGGCCACATGGCCGCTTTGCAAATGTCTAAGCAAATCCTCTGACTGAATGAGCTCTGACAACCTCAGGCATAACTTTCACAGGCAGACCATAGCATTCTGAGTGCCACCATAACCCACAATAAAATGGTCATCTTTCCTGGCCCTTGTCTGAGAGATGTCGTAGCTAAGGGCCTGCACCGGGTCTAGCCAATTGAAATGTTTGTGAAAAACACCAGAAGAATCAGTTAGGTGAGGTGGAATTCTAAAACAACCTTTTAGAAGAAGAATGGCCTCACTCTCAAAGTCATATTCTCCTTGGTAAACAGCAAGCAGGGTTAAACAGACAACAGCTGGCCCGCACTCACCCATCTTGCGGCAGGAAAATTACCTTAACAGGAACAAATTTAGTGAACATGAATGCAGGTGCTCAAATCGAGCTCCCATGATGAAAATCAATATTAAACTCAAGTCGCAAGACGGAACAACAAAACGAGGTGTGGGAAATGAGTAGCATAAGCCACACAAAAACTGCATAATAGTGTTGAATTGTAAGGAAAGAGTCTTGCTCAGATGTCCCTTTAAAGACAGGGATGGCCTTTAGGTATCCTTTCACAGTGCCAATCTGAAGTCCTGTCAGGACCAAAAAATGTGAACATCGAGAAGCAAAGAGGTAGGACAGGTGAAAGGGTCCAGACTCGTCCCCAACACTGAGCCATGCATTTTCAACATCTGCAAATGGACTAAATGGCAGGTCTCTGAGCTGACAGGAGCAGATCTAGAATGTCATCTAACAAATCCCACTCCTTGTATCTCAGCCTCTTAGCAGCCAAGTATGATGGTTCAGACTGCTGAGGTTCGGATGGAGGACCTGGTTTCTCTTGGCAAAAGTGGACTTACCCCTCCAACTGGGAGAGTAGGTACACCCTTGGCTGAAGGCACCAGGGAGGGGAGGTGGATGTGGTCAGAAGCTACAGGTACCATGTTCTCCAGGTCCAATCTGGCACAATCAAAATCAATGTGGACCCTAGCCTTCACAGTGTTCATAGAACTAGCCTAATGACAGCGATCAGAAGGAACACTATAGAGGAGGTTGAAATTTCACTGCCATCAATGTGCCCCAGAGCTTTCTGCTGGAGCAGAACAACTCAAATTTCATGTTCACTTGAAGAGTCCTCCAAAAGGAGAAGATCTCCTCCAGAACTTCCTGGCAAAACTACCACTTCTGGGAGGTGGGAGTCTGTTTGCTCAAAGTATCCACTACAATATTCTCTGTCCCAGTGAGATGGGCCACTGTCAGAGACACATCATTATCCAGAGCCAGAACCACTGTTGCATTGCTTCTCTGTACAGTGGCAACACACTCATAGGTCCACATTTGTTATAGTAGTGTATGGCCACTGTTTGGGCTGGTAGGACAAGTACAAACTTGCCTTGCACCGAGGGGAGGTAGGCAATCAGGGCTAGCCTATAATCCACAGTTCCAGCAAATAGATGTGTTCTCATTCTTCTGTTGGAGACAACATTCAACTCACTGTAAGGTCTGACAGGTGGGGGCCCAGCCCTTCAAGGACACTTCTGTAAAAAGTGTCAGTTAGGGTCAAGGTTGCCAGAGTAACAACCCACTCAGAAGGTTTTCTCGGATGGACCACCATTCGAGGTTTCTCAACACATTGCCCAGGTCTCACAAAAGCTCTGACATTGTGCCCTAGGAATTAAATCACCAACAACGAAGTAGACACTGTAGCAACCTCACACAAGGCTGCTGCTCCGGCACCACCAGAATGCAGGTGGATATGAGACCCAGCAGTTGCAGGAAGGCAAAGACTGGAACCATATTCTGGAATTAGAGGACCTGAAATACCCGGAAGATGTCCGCCACTCGATCCTGAGGGTGGGGGTGTCCTCTCCAGGCACGTGTCCAGGACGAACTGATAAATCAGAGGGATCAAGATATTGAAACATCGGATTTGAAGTTCAGGGAGAATCCCAAACTTTGCAACAGGCGGAACATGTGGTAGAGATGTGCCAAAGCCTGGTCTGGTGAGAGAGAGCTTGGATGCGCCAGTTGTCAAGCTAGGGAACAACATGTGTGCTTTCTCTCCTGAGATGGGTTTCAGCCTCTGCCAGCCATTTTATGAAGACCCTAGGTTCCGAAGATATGCTAAAATGCAGAACTTTGAATTGATCATGGGTAGATCTCACCATGAACCTCGGATAACCTCCTTGCTTGAGGTGGATCAGCATATGGAAGTAGGGTTCTATGTGAAATTTCTAAATATTGATGTCACATACAAAAAAGTCCTTTATTTAATCAGCCGATTTTGGTACGGCCGTCAATATTCTGAAATGTTCACTTTTTTTAACCCCCTCAACCCCCACCTCTTTGCCCACATACCCCTTCCTTTACACTTTAATTGGGGGGTTAAGCCCCCAGGACCCCTTTGCTCCCCACCGTTCACTTCACTACCCACCCCCCACTCATCCCACACACACACTCAAACACACACAAGCACCAACAGAAACACACACACACCACTAACCTGCTGTGTCCGTGGCTCCCATGAGGCCTGGACGTGCTTGTCATCCCCTGCACGCAGTCGTGAGCAGTCTCAGAGCGGTCTTTCTAAAGCAATATTTGTATAGGCGGAATAACAAAAAAGACATTTTCACTTCAGGCTGGAAGTAGGCATACTGGAGATCCTGGCATATTAGCCAGTTCTGCCGATCAGGGGCCTGAAGGATCTGGACCAGGGTGACAGAAAGATTCAGGTTGTGACGCAATCCCCTATCCTTCTTTGGAACCAGAAATAAAGTACCAGCCCTTCCCTTGTTCCAAGCGGGGTATGAATTATATGGCACCTTTTGTTCAAAGCTGAAGAACCTCTTCCAACAAGAGATGGTTAGGAGATGAACAAGGGCTGTAGAAGGGTGGCATGGAGGGTTTAGGCAAAAAAGGAAAGACAGTAAACCTGTGTCATAACCTGTAAGGCCCACGCATTGGCACACCTTGGAGAACAGGGAAATGCCCCCTCTCACTTCAGAGAGGTGCTTGAAGTATTCTACACAGATGCTTTGCACCTGGTGCAGAAGCGGGCACCTCTGAGGTGGTGATGCCCCCTCATTGAGCTCTCAGGCCTCTACCTTGGTGTGGGGGGTCCGACAAAGCTGCTGCTTGTCTGCCAGCACTTAAATTGTCCCCCACCACAGTGGGCATAAAAGGTTATGTGTCGAAAAAACCTCTCCATCTAGTAGCCGGGGGGGAGGGCTGTTGGACATATCAGCCCAAAGATTTTCACATGGTTTTAGAAAACAGAACATTTTAAAGCCTTCAGCTTTTTGTGGGATTTTGTCCAACAGATAGCATGTCCAGGTGTTTTGCCCCATCATCCAGAGTGAACACACAGGTCCTCAACCAAAAGTGCCTCCTGATGGCTATTCCCATGGCTATGGTGCGTGCCACACAGTGACTGTGTGAAGGCCTGATTGATCTGGTTCGCCACCCCTCTGCCATCCTCCATTCAGCATTGATGGCATCCCTCATGTCACCCTCCTGAAGGTTCTTTTCTTCATCATAGACCACTGTCAAAAGGCCACATGATAATTTAGCCAGGGTGCAAGATGCATTCACCACCCTCAGAGCCAGGCTCCCCAAGGCGAACACCTTGAGTCCCCAAACATCCAGTCTCCTGCGCTCTCTGTCAGGAGAGAACGAGAGGAAAGAGGATGTCTTGGGATTGTACCACCAAACTCTCCAGGAAGGATGGGTGGAGGTGAAGGCAGAATCCGAGGGTACCGGGCGGTGCTTTTTCAACAAGTTTGGTCCACTGCAGGCACAAAAGCTGGTGTATCTCAACACTGGGGCCACCACTTTTATGTTGGAATAGCATACCATACATTTAGTTTTGAAAATGTCGATTTCAACACCTTTAGCTAAACATCTCGCCTGAAACACTGACAACTGATTTTGGAGGTCATGGGTGGTTTTGATGTAAGAATCCCATCATCTGCAAAAAGAGAATTCCTGGTTGTTCCCCGGCAATCAGAGGGATGTCTGCTGAGGAAAGATATTAAGGAGGCAAAGAGCACGTTCCCAATAGTTGCCCCTACTTTATCCCTGGGTACACTGTCATACGCTGTTCCAAGGACAACAAACATGAAATAAAGAGCTTGATTTCATAAAAGAATACACTTTTGAATAAGCAGAAAAAAACGAAACACCTGACCTGCTGTGCTAAACCCCGACTGAAAACCGGTTTGGGTATGTGACAACCTTTTGTGTTTCTTGCACCACTCCTTAAGGTGAATCACTAATATGTTAGCGTGCATTTTAGCCGTACAATAGATTAGAGAAATTGGTTGATAATTCATAACATCTAAACAGTGTGCACATGAAGTGCAATTTAGCTGCTTACATGAATGTGCAACTACGGATAGTTACTAAAAGTTGCTAAATTGGGGCAGTTAGGAATCAAAATGGCTGCCTCCTAATTATTCTAAATATTGATCATATCTATCTAAGCATATCTAATTGATAAGTCCTTCCTCCTACAGATTCCTCATCTTAGATATATATCTTCCAGACGTGCTGTCTTTAACAATGTTTTCACCCACTGGGGACACCACAAGGCTCTGCGGCACTCCAATGTATACCCATGATGCCAGATGTGACATCAAGAGCAGTATGTATGGAATCTATGGCATCCCATGACCTCAGTGTCACCCTGTTCCCTCAGACTCAGCAGCTCAGAGACTGAAGGACAGCAAGAGGTGAACAAGCTATCCATCGGGAAGTGAAGGATGAAAGGGTGATGGGGATCATACAGGAGTAAGGACTAATCCATCAGAAAGAACATTACCAAGAGGTAAATAAATTCTTCTTCAAATGGATCCCTCCCTCCACAGATCCCTCATCTTCGATAGACTGCCAAAGTAGTACAGAACTCTGGAAGATGAGGGATAGAGAAGACAACCACCTAGAACAGAAAACTCTGGAGCACTGTTCACGGAAAACAAGTGTCTAGGCCACACATTATTAATTATGATTCTAATTGGTTATTTATAATGCGCTTAATACCCAGAGGTTTCTATGCGCAGACCCAGGGCTCGAATCTGTGTTGCTCCGCATCGTCCTGCTTCCAACATTAGATGCACGATTTAATCTGATTCAGCCCATATGCAAAGCTCCCCACTGGGGCGACCCGACTTGCCCTTAGGGCGAATTGCTGGCACAAAGTAATTAGTGTACCCCTCAAGCATCAAGTTCTTAAATGCTCATGTTTCTTGAAAGCAAATTATATCACAAGTACTAACAAATTTAACCCTATCGTGGTCACTGAAATGTTTAGCCAAACCCGCAATGTTCTATGCTAGCAACTTCAGATTTCTGGTTGAATTTCCATAGGGTAAAGATTTTAAGACACTTCTAGTGTGCTTAGTTAAAGGGGCCTTGGGAGTACAGGTTGAAACAAGCATGAACACTATCCGTAGCATGGTTGGACAGGCTGTATAAAACTGCTTTTCCTGCATGTCTGAGGGACTGTTCAAGTGCGGCTCTACTTAAGTCTATTAGAGGTCGATAACAATCAATCTCACCTGAAAATCGCCCACATCTTCCCTTGAAGGTCTTGCTCAAAACCATGCACCCCATCCATGGGCTCGTACCACGTATCATGCAAATAACATATATTAAAACTTACATCATAATTAAGCCTCAATGCCTTTTTGAAACCAATTCGTCCCTACAATTTATAATACACTAACGAAAATGCTGGTTTGATAAACAGAACCGTACATTACATTATTTTCTAAACATACAATCTGATAGGATGTGGACAATCGGAAACAGTTTAAAAGAAATGTCCTTCACTACCAAGACCTTGGAGAGGGCGTTAACTAGGGATCTTTTATACATATTTATATACGCAAGGTTTAAGCCTTTGAAAAAAATGATTAGGTTTTGGTTCCTCCACCCCTCAAGAGGGTCCGGGCAAGACTTTATCTCTGCATTCTTCTCCTCAGCATTTAGTTGTAACATTGCCCATCTGAATGTCAGCTGGTCGATGTGAGGACCTTTGCTTCTATTACCTAGCTTTCACTACCTGCTAGAAAGTGGGTAGGGGGGTGCCACAGCTCTCCCCTTTGTCTCGTGACTCTCTCGAACATGCCATGTTATTGGGCCTCATTACAAGTTTGCCGTTCCGGGAACTACGGTACCAGTAAGCTTGCCGGTACCGTAGTTCCTGGACTGGCAAACTACGAGTTGTACTCACGGGTGTCTTTCTGCCTGCCAGGTCAGGCCAGGTCGGAAAGGCACCGCGAGCACAGCATGTCGGATGCACCGGCACCGTTATAAATGGTGCCGGTGCATCCGACCCCCCCCATTCCCATTGAGCCCTATGGGGCTACAATGGGAATGGGCAGTAATGGATTCTGGCCCCTGGCAATGGGGATATACAGGGTCCGCCAAGTTCGGAATGGCCCTGTACGTCCCCATTGCCAGGGGCCGGAAGAAATGCAACTCTGTGGCAGCCGTGCTTATCACACAGGCACGGCTACCGCCAGGGTTGTAATGAGGCCCACGGTCTTTTTACGCAAATCCTATCTGTCCCTCAGCATCCCCAGCATGCTCTTGTTACCATGGTCCTCTGGATAGTTTGTAGTAATTTCTACCTGATTCCAACAAAGGGCCACTTCCTAGTCTGCCACTGAGCACTGGGAGTTTGCCTTAGGGATAACGCTTGTTCTTCTCCCTTTTTCACAAACTCTGCTCTGAGCTCCAAGCCCCAACAGCGGGTCCCCGAGCTCTGATTTCTCTGCTATACAACTGTGCTCCTCTGACCGCTGTGTCTGCTGCCAACTCGTTAGAGGTAAGGACCAGGAGCCGCCAAACTGCAGCGCTTAACTCAGCAACAGCTTCCGACAGCAATTGTTAATCACCATGTCTTTGGGCAAGTGGATAAGGGGGAAAAGCTCTAACAAAATCGGTATCCCGAATCACCCCCAATAAAACAGTGTGACTGGATGGGGGTAACCTGAACACCTCAAAATGTGTAACAAACAGCAGGTATGGTGCAAGTGGGCCGAGAACAGATCTGGATGCAGGCTTGAATGAGGAGGTAAATGAACTAGGCTGTTGTTGGATAGTTAAACCAAGGAATTCTGTGGTTGCTTTAGTTGTTCTAACGTCCTCCAGACACTCATTCCCTCATTGACTAAATAGGCTGTGACTATCAAAGGGCATATCCAAGAGTTCAGCCTGGATGTCAGAGGCATATTCAAAGGGCCTGGGAGTGACAAAGTCTACACCCATAGCTCTCGCCACACAGTTTAGTGATGATATGAGGTGGACTGAGGAGACATGGTGCAAGTGGGACAAGGTATGGGCCTCTCTCGGCTTGCTGCACCAGTTGCCAATATGCTTGGGCAGTAGACTCATTATTTGCAAGGACAGGATCTGAGCCTTAATCTGTCTAATATGGATGATGTATGCAAGCTCGAAAGGTTCAATACACTGGGGTCAATGGATCAACTATCATATTGCTAGGGGAGATCTGCGGGATGCTGACTGTCTATACTCTAACTCCCCTGCATAAAGATCTTTTGCATGAAATCCAGGGAATGTTTGTTGAATACCACGCGGATAGATGGTTGGCAGGAGGAGACCTTAACGATGTAATGGACAGTAGTACAGATAGGTTCCCGGTCCCAAAAACGAAATGATCGCTGTAATCACCATTGAGTGAGTTTGCAAGCGCTAACCGCTTGGTCAACATATGGAGCTATAAACACCCCTACGAATCAGGCCATTCCATTCACCATGGGTTACACCTTTCTCTTTCCAGGATCTACTATTTGTTTGTGCCTCACTCAGCTATACATAAAGTAACTGACACACAGTTCCTGGCTAGAGACATTTCTGACCACTCCCCACTGCTGATCTTGACGGGATCGGACATTAGAAGGGACCGCTTGTCCTGGCGCCTTAATGCATATTATATGGGGTCCCCGGAAACAGTTGACAAACTTCGGTATAAGACGGTGGAGTATTTTGAAATGAATAACCCATCTGTTCGGAGTCCCGGAACGCTCCGGGGGGTTACAAGGCGGTTATACGGAGTAAAGCAATTTCGGTTTTTGGATCTAGAGGGAAAGAGAAACTGTCGAAGGTACTTGAGTCTGAACTGTCGGTACTGAATCTAGAGTGGTTGTTCTCGACAGGTTGCAATGCGTACTGTTACAGGCAAGAGACTCTTACCACACTATAACAACGTAGACAGCCAAACAGGCTTACTTGGCATCCCGGGCTAGGATATATGAAGTAGGCAACAAGGCTGGGAAACTGTTGGCATGGCTAAAGGGGTGAGATTCGCCCTCCAGATGCATACAGGGGGTCATCACCTAATCGGGTGAGATGGTCAAGGACAACAACTAGATCTGCAAGGTAAATGCGGACTACTGAAAGATACTTTATGCATTTCCGGTGGGCTGGGTCCAGCCTTCATCCACAGATCTCTTGGAAAAGATTCCTCTCCCACAGATTGCACCTCTGCAGGCAGTGTCAGCATTCTGATCCGGGAAGATGGTGGGACGCCAACGTGGGAGTTGTGGAAATGCCTCAGTAATGAGGTTACAGGAAATATGTTGGAGATGATTCAAAACAGCCTGGACTTGGGCATTTTGCCACCGGACCTGTGCCTTGCAACAATCAAAGTAATTCCCAAAAAGGACAAACCACAAGAGGACTGTCCCTCGTATAGGCCCATATCCCTTCACAATATAGAATCCAAATATTGGGGAAAGTTTTGGCAACGAGATTACTCACGATGTTTCCAAATATGATCCACCCTGAACAGTTTCTTGCCTAACAGGACAACCCATATGTACATCTGACGGCTCCCCACTGCCTTGGACATGGGCGACAATATCGCTGACCCACTATAA
This sequence comes from Ambystoma mexicanum, assembly GCF_040938575.1. Taxonomy (NCBI): domain Eukaryota; kingdom Metazoa; phylum Chordata; class Amphibia; order Caudata; family Ambystomatidae; genus Ambystoma; species Ambystoma mexicanum. Next base: position 444,716,278 of record NC_090930.1, read on the forward strand.
CCGGTGGACATAGATTTTGAGAATGCATTTGACTCAATCTTTTGGGGCTTTTTTTGGGAAACATTGTTATGTCCTTCTTAGCATCAGTACAATTGTTGTACATGAGCTCCCGGCGGCAGTCAGGGTCAATGGAGTATTGTCCAGACAGTTCCCCTTGAAAAGGGGCACATATCAGGGCTTTCCCTTTCCCCAGTCTTCTTCATTCTGGATCTGCTTGCAATCTGGCTCAGCCGGGACCCTCTCATGAAATATTGTATGTGCCATCAGGATGGAAGGAACCAGTACCTATGTATGTATGGGGGTGACCGGTTGTTGTATATTGGGGAACCACAATAGTCAATCCGGCGGATAACTAAAATCCCAGAGATTTATCGGCGACATAGTGGTCTCTGGGTCAGTTGGTCCAAATCTGTTTTACTTCTGGTGAAGGGTGATCTAGCAGTGACCCCAGAAGGTACGGCCTTTAGAGTAGCGAGAGATTCATTTAAATATGTAGGCATCCAGTTGGGTCTGGACCCTACCGCCTTTCTTGATTGTAATCTGAAGCCGAGCACCTTGAGATTTGCAGCAGATGCAGGATTCTGGTCGCCCCTACCCCTGTCTATAACAGGGAGAGCTGCAATGTTCAAAATGATGACACTTCCCAGATATATATATATATTTTACACCCTGGTTAGGATTAAAGATCGTGAATTTCAGCTTATCGAAACAGTGTTGCAGAAACCGCTGTGGGGGCCGTCTCAGCTGCGAATAGCTCTATGATTTCTGTTTGCTTCGGTGTGGGAGGGTGGGATCGGCCTCACGGATTAAAAAGAATACTACTGGTCCTCACAGTTGGCAGTGGCAAATGGGTGGCTCTATGGAGATAGGAACAGTCCAAACATTGGGTTGGAATGTGCATGTATGGTTCACAAAGACCCATTATAGACGCTCAATGGATGTGTGACTAGGGACGGATTGCCCCCTATCTCGCAATAAGTGGAGAGAGTATGGGACAGGGCTAGGAAAAGAATGTGGTGGGGGAATAATAACATTGCAGGCCTCACTATGGCACAACCATGATATGCCGGAATTGATGAAGCTGACATTTGCATGTCAATGGTATGGGAAAGCTATTAAGGTGGTGCCAGATGAAATAGTAGACAACTGTTTAAGGTCTTTTCAAGAATGAATGCAGAACTCGCAATTAACAAGGCAGGATTTTTACCAGTACATCTGGTTTCGGTACGCCATGCGGGTGCAATTCCACTGAAGCTATTCCTGGCCCGCACAGTCACCACTAGAAGCTAATGTAGCCGCTGAACTTCTGGTGGGGAAGGCAATCAAAACCCTGTACCAGGTGCTGCGTAGTTCTACCAGGCACACCTTGAAGAGTCTCCAAAATAGATGAGAAGTGGATACAGGTCACTTGGAGGCAGAAGAATGGCTAGAAGCCCTTATGGCACACAGTGAAATAATGATATCAGCTAGATTCCGATTGATCCAATTGAAAATACTGTACAGAATATATAGGGAGGCACTGTTCAGCTGGGGCCAGACAGGGGTACCTAACTGTTTACGTTGTTGCAGGGCACTGGGGTGTTCTACCATACGTGAGAAACCTAGGGGTATTCTCCCATGTAGACCCCGAGAATCCTCTATTCAAGTTGCCAGCGTGAGTCCATCGCTTTCGGATCCTGACCCTGTGGGTGGACGAGCGAGGGAGGATCACTTCGGTAGGGGAGTGCAGGGTTGTCCTAGTGGGAATACCCCAGGTGAGGCGCGGTATTCTGACATGACGATAGAGGAAGTTCTGGACACCTTCCTGGGATATGTTGATTCCCACAACTCTTAGGAACCCACCAGATTAGAATACAACAACCATTAAAACCAAGCCCATTAACAAACTTAGGCCATATGAAAAAGAAATTAACCAACCCTGTAGAGACTCTACCTACAGAATGGGGGTTACCTTTCATCCTTTGACAATGAAGGCACGCCCACAAACGCTCACGCCAGAAAAAATACAACCCATTAGGGAAAAAAGGCCAAGAGATTCTTGCAAGGATAACAAGTTTCAATCACAAAAAATCGGTAGGCCAGCAAAGAGCTCTGCTCCTCAAGAACGTTCTGCCGAAAAATAGTACAAGCAGAAAGTTATAAGAAAGCACATTGTCACTAATGACGTCACATATACAGTAAAAATCTGCGTGGCTGGTTGGTGAGATGCTATGCATGGGCGGTCTGCTCCATAGGGTATACCAGGCTGCTATTGGTCCCAGCCGGTCCGTCCATCTTCCATCACGTGAGGTAAGCTGTGCTCATCATCTCCAGGGAACCAAGGTCGAGTTCACAATAAGATATTATGTAAAACAATGCTACTCTATCAATATGGCATGTACCTGGGAAACTCAGGGACTGGCATGGGGGAGGCTTAAGATCATGTTGACCCACACATTCTACACTCCTTCCATATTGCACCTAAGGTTTCCACCCTCGCGTTGGACTATAATTTATTCCACCCTGTACCTCGTATTAGAAAGTGTGTCTTTATGAAAAAGATGGAATGCCCTGTTCTTTTATATCTTTTATGACCACTGGGTTTATGGTCGGTGATCTGGGGTCATCTACTATCGCAGAATTTAGGGGTCTTGGTCTGGGGAAGTTTGGGTGTCATAAGTCCTGGTGGGCTTGGTGGGGGTTGGAGGTCTGCTTTTGGCTTTGCTGTGATAAACGTGCATTGCAATGTGCCTGGTGCTGTCTCGCTACCTTGCCAGGTGCATTCCTTCTTGGGATAACAGGCATTCGCAACAGTTATGGAACAAATGGGAGCTAGCCGCGGTGGTCACTGTATCATCAGCGATTGGGCCTGTTCAGGTTTCTTCATTGGGTCTGTGTTTACCGTGCAGCCTTGCAGGGTCAAATGTTTCTACCATAACTACATGGTGCTCAGTTATATGTAAGCACTAAGTCTACGCATGTGTAATAAATGTGTTTGTACAGGGTTTAATAGCACGACCCCTCCCCCTATTTTGCAAGATTAGTTATGGGGTTCGCCTTACTCTAAAGCACCTGGGGGGTGGGAGAGGTTCATTTCCATCCCAACATTTTCCCCTTTACAAACTTCTACAGTAATGATTTCCCCTGCATATTTGAGCTCATTTTCTCTTCTCACTGCAGCCTCATAAAATGGAGTTCCGTTTATTGACATCCAAACACTGCATACTGGCAATGAGATGGTTAGCTCAGTGGAAACGTGTTCGCCTTGGAAGCAAGATGACATGAAGCAACACAGGTTCGATCCCAAGGTCCGCGCTTAGAAGCCTCTGCGTATTTAAGCGCCTTATAAATATGCAACTAAGGCAACAACAAATTAACAGCGCCTCGTTGCCCTCGGGCTGTGTGAGCACTTTAAAAAGGCAAATAAATAAAATAAAATACTTATCTCAGACTTTCTCTTGCCTGTGCATACTCTTCGGGTGTGCTTGTCATATAAATGCATCCCGCATCCCCAGCTAGATCTACCCTAACTTCATGGCACAAGAACCGACACATGCGCTTGCCTTGAATTCCCATCAAGTAAATGGATCTAGCTGTCCTGATAGAAATAGTTATTGGAACTAGGAGGGAAAATTACTAGACTCTTTGGAAAAGCACACTTTTGGAAGACAATGATGTATCTATCTCGCCTAGTAGACTATGGTTGTTTTCTATTGTTGATGATGCTTGTTTCACATCAATGAGGACATCTACATTTAAGGTTTTTTCCTCAGGATTTTCAAATATTGGGGGTCTTCATGCGTTAGTTTTGCACCGAATATATTCCATCATGTAAGGGAGAATTTTCATAAATGTGCTAATTCCCTCTACCTTAGAGCCCTCCAGCTCTTTTGCTAAACTTTGGGACTTAGAACTTTTCATTTTCAATGTATTTTCTGTGTTTCTTTCTTTGATTATGGGGTTCTAGATAACTCCATAGGCAGTGACACAGGGATTCTTTTTAGACTTCCCAAAGGTTTAAATGCCTTCTCTGGGATAAACTACTGTTTCCCAGAGAATGTAATGTGAAATTGACTTTACTAGTCTTTTGAAATTCCTAGACCCAGTACACCCTATATTCATAGTGCTGGAGGGGTTACCTAGTAACCCCTGTGTCTAAAAACTCATGTAGCAGTCAAATGCTACCCTTTCCTATTGAAATGGCTGGTGGCAGCGGTTTTACAACAAACTTCCATGATTTTTCCCGACCACGAACACCGGTAGCTAAAAATCACGGGAGCCATGTTTTTGAAGATGGCGCCTTATGCCCCTTTCTTTAAACGGGTCCCAGTCTTCTTTTTTTTTTGCAGTTTATTTTTGGAAAGGTCCTTCTAGGGTTTGTCTCTGCGTGCCAAACCAGGTTTGGTCTCTTTATTCGAATGCCTTCGGCGGGCTTCAGGACTGAAGACCGCCTCTGGCGCCTGAGTGTCTGGGGTGGGCAGGAAGTGAGAGAGATGCCCGAAACTCCCTGTGCTTAGTCTCCTAGGAGACCTGAATGCACTCTGGTGTGATTGGCTGGCTGACTTTCCAGCAAGGACAGCCACCCTGCTGGGTGAGTGACAGCTAGGCTGGAATAAAAGGGAGAGAACTGTTTAAAAGGCGAGTCTCTTGGCTTTAAAGGCAGAGTCAGCCTCTGGAACGAAAGAACCGAAGACGAGCTGGAAGAGGATGGCTGCTGCAACTCCTGCACTGTTGGTTTGCCCGGTGAAGCTCTGCTGCATGTCTGAATTGCCAAGTTCATCTCAACAAGGACAGCTTCTTCCTTTGAGTTGGTGGGACCAATCAACTCGTAAGCCACCTGGATACCATTCTCGCAGCTGGTTAGGTTTAGTCTCCCGACGTCCTCCCTCTTTTCCCCACGATTGTGGCTCAGGAACAGATAGGTCTACAGGAACTTCCAGGAACCAATGTCTTCAGAAGCATCTTTTCTTCCTATTAAGGTACTGTGCCAACCCGATTGAGAGAACTTACCTCTCGCAGTGAAAGTTCGTGAAACATTCCCAACTTGCAGGCCTAATCAGCTTTTGACCCAACATATGATTCTTTTTCGTACAAACTACTTCTGAGAACTTTGGCAAAGACTTTACTGTTTACTACCAGAACTGCTCTTTCCTACCCAAGACACTAGCCCATTGACTGTGGCTTAGGCCTATTGAATTGAATTGACTCTTCTATTGAACTGAACTATTTGCACTGCCTAAGAAAGTATTTGTGATCTATTTTATTAATGTGTGCCTTTTTACTCCTATTTAAAGTGACTGAAATGCCATTTTGCTCCTATTTCAGGGGAGCCTAATTTGTTCAGAAACTTATTGGTTTAGTACTGAAGTGTATTTGTGTATAATATTGAGCTGCCTACTTCTAGTGAACGTTTTCTAAATGGTTGTGTAATAAATTAATAAGTGTTTTTTACCAAGAAACCTTGAGTGTAAGTGTCTACTTGAACCATTGTGATTGAAAGACCTCTTTGTTACATCTTTGAAGTAGGGGGCTGACACGGGATAAGGTGTTAAAAGGGTTTAATAGAATATATTTATTAATGTAACTTCTGACTTAATATAAATAAATATGGGGTTGTTGCTAAGGAGAAAAGGGGACATGAATCTCTTCAGTGCTGCTCCGTCCTTCACTCTGCCAACCGTCACTCTCCACGTTCCAAACACGAGAGCATTCTTCTCTCTCGCGCCCGCTGGCTGCCTTTACCTCACAAGCTCTTCTTTCTCCCTGTGCAGCATCTTGTGAAGCATATCGTCTCATGCAAACACGAGACACTACACATCCCCTTTCCTTAATGAAAACATTGTTGAAATTATGAATTCACATAGTCCATCAAATGCGTTGGCTGCCTGTAGTTCCTTCCTACTCTGGACTTCCTCCTGGGCGTTTCCGAACAAGTATCTGTACTGTTTGCCAAGGAATATGATCTCACTGAATGATTACTAAAACTAACTCTGGATCTGTCATCATCATTGCCACATTCTCTCAAACCATCACCACTATCAGTACCTCTCCTCACATCTTTTCTAGTCACATTCAGTTCTCCATCATCAACATGACACTCTTCTAATACCATCACTCTCTCATTATTCCACACTCTACCATCCATGGTTTTCACTGCATGGCTAAACACTTCTACTACACTCACCGGTCTAGACCAATGACAGCCATTCTCTTTTAACGGAATAGGAACCTTAACTCGAACCAAGCATCCCACATACGGTTCATTCCCTTTTCTGAAACACTTGTTATCATGCAGTCTTTTATTGGACCTCTGCATTTGTTTGATACTCATCGCCACACCATCCAAATTCACTGCTTTACCAACCACTGGATTCATCTACCCTGGGAATAATTTTGTATTCGCCTTTCTTCCTCTGCTTAATTCAAACGGAGAAACCCCCGTGGTGCTGTGTGGAGTGAATCTATGGGCCAAAACAGTTTCTCTTACTACCGTTTTCCATTCTTCCCATTAGCCCAGGCCCATTTAATTATATCTTTTATTACATGATTATATCTCTCAACCATGCCATTAGATTGTGGATGATATATCGCACATACTTTGTGAACTATAGATCTGTCACTCAAATACTTCTCCATTGTCTTAGACTTGAACTGTGAACCGTTATCTTTCAGCACTTCTTCAGGATACTCTTCACGCCCACACAACTCACGAAATTCAATAATCTTCTGTGTGGTGACTTGAGACAAAAAAAGTAACTTCTACCCACCTAGTTAACATATCCATGACTAGTAGGCAGAAAGTGGAACAACCCTCGCTACAAATGGGACCCAACACATCCACTGCAATTCTCTTACAAGGTGCCTCTGGTATGTCCCTCAACACCATTGGATAACTCGCTCCACACACACTTTGTCACTCTTTGAACAAAGGATACAGCTTCTAATCTTCTCTTCCACTTGTCGATCACATCCTGGCCACCAGTAGGTGTTTCTGATCCTTGGTTTCGTTTTCACAATGCCTTGGTGGCCTTCATGTCCAAATTGAATTATTTTATCTCTGAGACCATCTGGAGGAATTAGCTTGTCTCCTATCATCAAACATCCGCTTTGTATATACAGTTCATCTCTGATGTTCCAGAATTTACTTACTCCAGCTTCTCTTATTTTGCTTTTGTTCCATTTTGCTTCTTCCACATTCTGCATTACTTCTTTCAGCACTACATCTTTGCTCATTTCCTCATCCCATTCTTGTCTAGACAATGTTTGATCTGACATTTCACAAATCAATTCTTGTTCTTCTTGTTTGTCATCCACCTCACTGCAATTGGTTAACAGTCTGCTGTATGATTCTTAGAACCAGGGATGTATACGATACTGAAATTGAACTCTTGAAGTCTGGACACCCATCTTCTAATCCTGCTGGATATCTTATCCAAACCTTTTGTGCTGAAAACTTCCACAAGTGGTTTGTGGTCCGTGTGGATTTCAAACCTTACACCCCACACAAAACTCCTAAATGTCTCGGTTGCCCATTTTATTGCTAATGCTTCTTTCTCTATATTTGCATAATTCTTCAATGCATCCTTAAGTAGCCTTGAAGCAAAAGATATTACAAATTCTTTCCCATCATGATATTGAATCAGCGATGCTCCTAGTCCTACCTCACTAGCATCTGTTGTGACAATAGTATTTCTTCCTCTTACATAACTCTGAAGAGCTGGAGTCTCAGCAAGTGCCTCTTTGATGGACTGAAATTCATTTTCGCACTCCTCATCCCATGCAAATTTGTTGTTTACTTTCAACAGAGATCTTAAATTGACTGTGTGATCTGAAAAGTTCTTAATGAATTTAGCATAGTATTCGGCCATGCCTAAGAAGGTCCTGCGTTTTTCCTTATTTGCTGGTGTAATCATGAGTCTGATAGAGTCTGCCAATTCCTTTTTTGGTGTAATTCCTTCACCAGAAATTACATGACCTAGATATTCGATCTCTCTCCGTTTGATTTTAGATTTTTCTCTGCTGAGCACCATTCCAGCTCGATGTAATTTCCTCAACACCATGTTTAACCTTTTGTTATGTTCCTCTTCATCTTTGGCATATATTAAAACATGATCCTGGAAAAATACAACTCCTTCTCCTTCCAGGATCTTGTACATGACTTTCTGGAAAACAGATGCCACTGAAATCAACCCAAATGGCATCCTTTTGTACTAATAAAGACCCTCGGGAGTTATAAAGGCTGTTAAATGCTTGGAACCTTCATGCAATTTCACCTGATGGTAGGCAGCAGTAAAATCCAAGGTGGAGAATATTCTCGCTGTACCCAGTGTTGATATCAATTCCTGAATATTGGGTAAAGGATGCCTCTCTGGGATTATGCATTTATTTAATTCTCTCATATCTATGCATAACCTCACCTTCACTGAGCTTTTCCTGACCACAACCATGGGTGATACCCATTCAGAAGCATTGATCCTCTCAATTATCCCTCGATCCTCCAACTTCTTTAGTTCTTGTTTGACTTCACTCCTGAGTGCTAAAGGAACATTATGCAACTTTTGAGCAACAGGCCTGGAGCCCGATTTAAGCAAAATTTGATGGGAAAATCCTTTTAAACATCCTATAGTGTTCTCTTTAACGATCTCATCCTTAATCTTCTGCATGTAATCTATTCCTGTACCTTCCACCAGAAATACAGAATCACTTGCATTGGGATCTAAATGAACTTTCAATAACTTCTGATGAGTCCAACTTAATAGTGAGGTTTGCCCATTCGTTGATACATAAATACGACCAACAGTTCTCTATCTTTGAATTTGATAGTAGCAACGAACCAGCCAATGAGGTCAATCTTTCCTCCTCCATAAGACTTTGGCCTCACATCAACCTCACGTAGGTACTCTGGTCCACAGCTCTTCCACACATCTTCTGGAATTAACGTGTATCTATCACCTGAGTCTACCATCATGACAATTGAATGTCCATTCACTGATATTGTTCTTGGACTGTCAATTTGCATATCCTCATCTGATACCATGAATACACATTCTTCTCCTTCATTACTATCACCAATACAATTCAAATTTGTATCATCTCGTCGGTTGCTAGTACAGCATTTAGCTAGGTGTCCTCTTCCACTGGATCTCCTGCAGATTATATTTAGTACAGGGCATGTGTTACTATTCAGCCAATGCGATGGACTTCCACATCTGTAACAAGTCCTCAGCCTTGTCCGACCTCTTCCTCTCTGGGCACTGCATCTTCTGTATTGATGATCAAATTCAGGTGTCGCCATTCTGTATGACTCAGACCGATTTATTTTCTTATCGGATTCTTGCCTCTCATCCACTCTTATTTTTGTGTCTCTTTGAGCTGTGCTTGCTTTCATTAACACTTTCTTATTGAAGCCTCTAACTGCTCCTATAATCTCCTCCTGATCAGGTTGTACAGCACTAACTGATGGCTTGATCGATGCTTCTTTCATTCTATTCTCCAACGTTTGCACGCACGTTTCGGTGTGTTCTACTTCCTTGGCTAACCTTAGCACTACATCCAGCGAAGGGTCGTCTTCTGACCACAACTTCTCTCTAACTTTCCCACTTCTACATTCCAACATGAACTGGTCTGATTCTTTCTTCCAGTTGTTGATCAAATTTGCAGGTGCGTGCTAACTTTCTTAAAGCTGTAACATACTGCTCCACAGTCTCCTCTTGTTCTTGAATTCTCTTACCAAACTTGTATCTTTCTAATATGGTACTGACTTTCTTATCGTAATGTTTGTTGAGTTTTGTGATGGCTTTCTCGTATTCATTCATGTCCCCACTTTCTTCCTCTGAAAGATCTGGTAGGACTTCATATTTCTCTTATCCTGCCAGTCCTAGGCAATGTAACAATAATGATCTCTTCCTCTCAACACTGTAATTGGTCCCACAAACTAAATTTGCATAATGCTCAAATGACTTGAGCCACCTTTTCCAAGAAAGCGACGGTTCACCTACTTCTGGTAAGAAAATTTGAGGGGCAGGAACCCCATGCATAGCCATGTTATTAGCTTCACTGGTCGTTACTGTAGTGTTGTGGTTTGTTGAAGATCACCTTGTAAACCTAGGTCAGAGTTGTATTATTGTATTATTACCACCAATACACTTAACTGGACTAAGCTGTGTACTTGATATGGATTGTCACTTCTTTTCGTTTGTTTTCCTTTTATTTATACTGGGAAGAGGATGAAGAGGAGTGATGAGGATTACCAACACGTCACAAGCAGGTTGGACTTTTTTTATTTTTATACTGGGAAGAGGATGACGAGGAGTGATGAGGATTACCAACACGTCACAAGCAGGTTGGACTCAAAGTGGACGTGCCTGCACACGAACGAGTGGAGCAAATGGTAAGTATTGACTCTGGGAAACGCCTCCTTGGGCGATTCACTTCAAAGGCTTTTGCAGGGTTACCAGAGCTGGACACAAAGCGCATGTGCAGCTCTGCTTTAATGTTACCTTCAAAGGCTTCAACAGAGCTACCGGCGCTGCGCACAAAGCTTTCCGTTTCACTTTCCTTTTACATCGGGCACATGCGCAGCCTTAGAGCGGGAATAGTTAGTGACGTACGCTGTAAACGCAAGGGTGTTCGAGGAAAGCAGCTTGCGTTATCTGGTTACACAGTGGATTTATGACGGCACATTTATGGCGGCACACTGGAAACTTTATTTATTACGCCGCATGTAACGCCAAAGCTGGACACGTGTAGGCAAAGCTGAGGACAGCCGCTCCTACCTGATCACGGGCCAGAGATCCCTCTCAACGGCCGAATATTGAGTACGATCCTCATCGCCTTTGAAGTAGGGGGCTGACATGGGATAAGGTGTTAAAAGGGTTTAATAGAATATATTTATTAATGTAACTTCTGACTTGATATAAATAAATATGGGTTTGTTGCTAAGGAGAAAAGGGGACATGAATCTCTTCAGTGCTGCTCCGTCCTCCACTCTGCCAACTGTCACTCTACACGTTCCAAACACGAGAGCATTCTTCTCTCTCGTGCCCGCTGGCTCCCTTCACCTCATGAGCTCTTCTTTCTCCGTTTGCAGCATCTCGTGAAGCATATCGTCTCATGCAAACACGAGACACTACAATCTTGTACTGCTCACATTACCTCTTGAGATAAGCCTGACTGTTCATCCCTGCTACCAAAAAACTGTGTAGTAGAGACTTATACCAAAGGTTGGTTTTGCTTACACCTGAAGTCCTAATTGTATGTGGTGGTCCCAGAGGGTACTGCATGCAATTCTGCCTAACAATCACACATATGCAGGGTCGGATTGTGGTGTGATACATGAGTAGGATTTTGCATTTTTCACATTGCACTTTATGATATTGTATGTGTATGAACATTGTGATGTATTTTAAATGATGAAATTGTTTGTATTTGTTATTTTGTAATATGTATGTCCAACCAATGAATTAGCAATCTATGGCGGCTTTTAAGATACAACGCCTAAGTGAATAAAGAATTGTTGTGTGAAAAAATAATACATACCCACATTTCATCTTTTTTGTGTAGCACTATGTATATTAGTCACTGGAATGAGGTATTAGGGGCTGCCCTACCTTTTGAATTATAACACCAATAAATCCCTAACATAAACATGAATATCGTGAACAGGAGAACAGAAAAGTGTAGGCCACAGGTATAATCATCTTGAATTAACAGTATATCTACTTTCGTAATATACAATGAATCATTTGATGTTGAGGGTTCCATTTCGTGCACTCCTGTATTGGAAACAAAAATGTGGGCGTGAGAGACAGAGCGAGAGAGAGAAAGAAAGGGAGTTTTTCTTTTACTTGAAAGTGCCTATGCTGTTAGCAGCAATGCATGTTTATTATCTGAGACATGTAGCCATGTTATTACTTCGGACGTAGTAACTTTGAGGTAAACTGGTATTTTACTTTTTAGGGAAATGGTGAGGTATTTGGGGGTGCCCTACAAACATCAGAAAGGTGAATTCAATATTGAATCCTCTTAGCTTTTACTGCGAGAGGGGTGCACAAAACCACTTCCAAGGGGCCATGGAATCTGGGGTTGTTCCATTTGCGCACAAAGCTCTTAGCATATATTAGTTCACCTGTCAGCAGCGGTTGGGTGGGCATGGCATCTGTGGTCAGTTGCTGTACAGTGCTCTGTGTGTCCTGTAGGTGATGTGCTAAAATCTGTCAGGAGACATATTTGATGGCACCTGTTAGGTACTGCTTGAATTCTTCACCCAGAATCGCTGCAGCTCCATGGGCATCTGATGCCCTCCTCACTGGGAGGATGGATGTGTGCATGCACCTGCTAGTTACTATTTCGTGGGGTGAAAGGGGATGGTCTTTACTTGGTTGAGTGTGTAAACTGTGGGCAGGCAATTCACCCAGTTTTTCTTCAAGGTGGTGCGCAGTTTGGAGAGTTTGCTTTCAAGAAGGCTGTCGATTCTCTCAAAAACGCTATTTGCTTGGGGTTGGGAAATTGAGCGCATCCAGTGTTTAATGGCAAGCAGTGCTGTAATTTTTTGGAAGAGTTCATTGAAGAAGTGAGTGCCGTTATCAGATTTGAGTGCACTGCACATGCCCCATCGAGGGAAAACCTCAAGCACCAAATATTTAGCAGCGTGTTTGACATCCGGATGTGCACAGGTCCAGCTTGAACGGATTGTGAAAAAGGGCACACTACAACTATTAGGTATCGGCAACCATTACATCCTTCTCCCATGTCTGCATAGTCTATGTGTAACTCACGGAACTGCCCAATGGGGCGAGGTATAGTTCCTCGTATTGTCCGGAGCATCATGCCAGTGCTGAATGTTTGTCGGGTGGTGCAATGTATAATCATGTTTGTGAGATGCTCCTGAATGTTTGATATAAACCAATCTTCTTTACTGTCTGCTGCAATGTGCTGTTTGAAGCTGTGGGATGGGTGGCGTAGTTGATCGAATGCTATTGAGAAGAGCTCCATAGGCATTATTGTCTTGCCAATGCATACTTGTCTCCAAAGTAAGTCCGTTGGGGACTGTTTACACCCTCTTTTGGCCCATATTTCGTTTTCCTCATGTGGTGCATTCCCTGTAGTTCAATCAGTTGTATGATGGCCAGCACTGTACATGATGTTGATAGTTAATCATGTGATGGTGTGGTTATGATATACTCTGAAATTATGGAGAAAATGAACAGGTGCAAGTGTGCATGTTTAAAGAAAGTAAAGTGTGAAACAGGCACAATACAGATAGAACAAAGCAGAGGAAGGTGCAAGTGTGCACGAGAAAACAAAGGAAACACAGGGGTGCAAGAAAGAAAGAGCAAGGAATAAAGAGAGGGGATACAGATCAGAGTGGTCATGCCTAGGAGAAGCAAAGTACCCGGTGGTTTCAAAAGCTTCTGATTGCACCCCACACATGAAATGTCTAAGGAAGAACTGTATATAAAAGGAAAGGTACATCCTGATAAGCCGAACATCTGTTTGAATCCAAGAGGGGCCTAAGCAACTTGGGGAAAGGGAACCCTGAGAGGCCCAACAAAGGTGAATACGCATTGGTTTTTCATGCAAAAGGAGTTAAAGCTTGGGGAAGGGAACCCCGAGAAATTCAGAGTGGAACTGTGTATATTTATTTCGATTGTGTTTTCCAAGAGGGGCCTAAGCTTGGTGAAGGGGAACCCTGAGGGGCCCAACAAAGTGGAATACATATCATTTTGTGATATTGAAGAAATTGAAGTTTGGGGAAGAAGGACCTAAACTTGGGGAAGGGCCCCCTGAGAGGTTTAACGAAGGTCAATACTTATTGGTTTTGAAGCTAAAGACATTAAAGCTTGGAGAATGGAACCCAAAGAGGAACTGTGTTATAATTTCTTTTGTTCTGTTGAACTTGGACAAGTTGAATCTTAGGGAAAGGAATCCCAAAGAACTAAAGACATTGAAAGTATTTGAGAATACTGCAAGGGCCCTGTGGGGAAGGTCTTACGAACAGCCCTTTTTGGGTGAACCCATTTTTTTTACATTGACTAAACAACACCTGGTGAGAAGACCACCTGAAGCTAACTTTGGTTTCCTATTTTCTGTTGAACTACTATTTTTCCCTTTTAAAGATTTCCTAACACATTTTTGTAAAGAGTGACGGCAAGCATAGGTTTATTGTTTGACCTTTCAGACATTGATGGCCCTTAGAAATATCAGTTAAGTGTACTATCTCTTTAGAGTTAGGCATTACACAAATCCACAAACCTTAGTAAATAAAGGTTTTGAAACTAACATCTTTGAGTCTGTGCCTCTCTTGATACCATGCCTGTCTTACACATACTACAGGGACATGCGTGAAAATCCAGAAATACTGGCAGAAGATGGTAAGGAGGATGTCAGAGGTAATTCCACTGCCGGTCCTGATAGAACCTTAACTACTCCTTTTGGGAATTTGGAGGGACACAGCCGTCTCTGGAAATGACAAACTGTTCATTGCAAACACCTTAATAATAGCGAAAAGGAATATTGCTATGTTATGGGGAACAATAGAAAGCCCCACAATTATCCAAATAAGTGTTGGACAAGAACAGTTGTATGGCAATGGAGGAACAGGTATACAAAGCTAGGGGATGTCCGATACATTTTGGAAGATCTGCAATTAATGGGCAGATGACATCTTAACTGTACTTACAACTGTAGCGATGGGCCACTTCTATGTCATTGCAAGTAGAGATGTACGTCACCTGTGACTCCTTATTTGTTGTAATTGGGAAGTGTGTATTATTGCCTTGATTACGTTGAATATGCTGAGATCTGTTTGTCCTGATTTGTATGTTTGTTTTAAAAAGGTAACAGACACGGTTTTATTAAAGAAAAACTACCATATTGCCATTTAGGACTTGAGCTGAATTAGTATTTTTTTGCAAGTCATTGAGCAAACTACTGAAATTGGGGCATCTGGTAACTCTTGAATATGGTTCTGCCAACCTGGTAAGTACGAAAGTCTTGAGAAAGGTCCTGTTCTGAAATAAGGGGATTAGGTTTAATCGAATGTTCTCAGGAAGGGTGTTCAATTTGCTATGGCCTTGATAGATAACGATTGATTGCCTGGGTGTGATTGCCTTGCTAGAAGTTAAAAGTTAAAAGACATATTTTGAGGTCTTGGAAAAGTAGATTGAAGCCTAAGGTTGAGGTAATTGTTGGACATGAGTACTTGTACTGCCTTTAGGAAGTGCACATGTGAGCAAGAGCCTTTGTAATGCGTTTGTGAAAAGCTACCTCTGGTTCATAAGTATGGCTATTCTTCATGGGTGAGAAAATCACCCCCCCTTATCCCCTTCCTTATGTTTGTGCCTATTTCTTTTAAACAAACCACTAATTTAATGTCCTTGCTGCCTTTTCCTGTACTTCTCTTCACCTCTTCTACTAGGTTGAAGCTAATTTCATTAGATCAAATAGGATTGTGATAAGGTCACTGTTGATGCAAAGCTTCATTAATATTAATTTGTATACGCAACAGAGCTTTCATTCATTCAAGTGACCTTACTTTGGAGATAGTTTTGTTCGTTGAAAAGGGCAATAAACAGAAAGTTTTTTTTTTTTAAAGTGTATTCACACTTCAAAATCATGGATAGTAACTCCCAGGACCCTGCCTTCAATATTTGCAAGTTCAGATGCAGAATTGATGCAGAAGCAAACTGTTTCATGGTCAGGGAAGCTTATCAGGTCTAGAAAAAAGGACCTTTTAGCAAGAGATGCATCGATATAGCAGGGCTGTAAACATAAAATCACCTAAAAGGCTACATTTCAAGGACAAGAATATTTAGAGAGCGTTGAAGAACGAAGCTCAGCAATGACTGAGTGTGAAGGCCGCATCTGATCTACAGCATCATGTCCAGAGGAATAATACCATGCTCTCTTAGACGAAGGAACATTGGGGAGGTTAAGGTTAGGTCTCGGGAGGATAGCTCAGGAGCAACGTGCTCGTCTTGGAAGTAAGACGACATGGCGCCACACAGGTTCGATCCACGGTCCGTGCTTAGAAACCTCTGGGTATTAAGTGTATTATAAATAACCTATCATATCAATACATCTCTAACAACCAACCTCTCCTTGTTGGAGAAAAGACTGCCATTTTCTCCACTGAAACCATTTGACTTTACTGAAGTAAGCATAGATAATTTGAAATTAATTCATTTTGAAATAGTACTACATTTTAAAGCATTACAAAGAAACTGGCATCTGTTTGAGCTAGACCTCAAACAATATTTAGACCTTGCGGGTGTAAAACAGAATTCAAAGTTCATTGTCTCGGCAAGTACTTCGGACGTGTTGTAAAAGCACATGGCCCACTATACTCCACCTTGAACTGATGTACGTTAAAGCGAAGAGAAAAACAATAGGGTCCAGTGCATGTTTTAATATTCTGCCACAGGTGTACAACGAGAAACGCCCTAAACGTAGGGAGGATACATATGGGTAACATCTCCCCGATTTGCTGGTTTGAAAGGAAGCACTTGAAGGGCATTGCTTTACTTCCCTTACCCAGCTGTAAGCCATACCTATATACTAATTGGCCATCCACCTTGGGTACCTAGGTGTGAATGGAGCACACAACACTTCAATTGAGAGGGTGGTTTCTGCTTTGATCACATCATGGACATTTCCATTGTCTGTGTATACAAAGATATACAACCACCACGGATATAAAGAGCTTGCTGAATCCTTAGTGAAGGTGTTAGTCTTTGCTGCTACATGGGTCTCTCTGTGTTCAGTTTGTCTACTCCTCAAACTGTGGTATACTAGATTTCTTCTTAAGCTTCTCTGACCCAAACTGATCTCTACATCTAATGTAGGCTTCAACCCAAAGCTATCAATTATTACACATAAGCAACACTAACAACATTTGCAAGCCAATTCATTTCACTCCAATAAATAGCAAACAGGAACCATGGATAACATTAGCACTAACCACCATGAGCTGCTTCACGATCAATATGGTTTACGGAATGATAGGGATCTGTAATAAAATATATATCCGCAGTACTATTAGACAACTAAAAGAATGTATATTGGAGAGTATAGATTTGATAAAAATGTGTGACAATAAAATCCCAGTGGCAATCCATATAATGAAAACCACAAACTTGATTTTGACATGAACGCCACGCTAACATTAATTTAGGATATTTATTGTTATTTTTTGACTTTTTTAAAGAAATGACGATGTGTTAGTCAAGTATTAAACATACTGGAGTTCCTACCTGTTTCTGTGAGGATGCCGGGCATTGACAATGGCAATCTTGGGTGTCAAAGATCAAATGTTTGGTACCCATTACTCATTACGAGGCGCCGAGAGTTAACAGCAGACACTACGTCATTCAAAAATGGGCAACATATTTTTAATTTGCCACATTCTATACAAGCCAATCAGGCAATTTTCAAGTTTGGGGCATGCTGAGGTAACATTGAACACTGCACCATATGTTGTAGTTGTCACATTGTATGCAAGACATTCTCTAAGGAGAATTGTTGAAATCGCTTCACTGTACAGGCTGCAAAACACACATTTAGGATCTGCGTGAGTTAAATGCAAAATTAGACTGGCTGCTTCGCAAATGTGTGTTTTTAAATCTTTCAATACAATATATTTCTAAAATAATGACTAATGTTCAAATTTAGGCCGCTTTAAGACTGCTTCTGCCCCTTTTTGTTTAGAGCATATTATATTAAAAATGTATGTTGTACTAAGATGTGCATTCATAAAATGCACTTCTCAGCACTGCCTGATATGTGAATTGTTTTCAGTAAATACGATTATCATCTTCCCCGGCAGCCAGATGTATGATCCTTTAGATAAGGGGACCACCCCAGGCCTGTATTTAATGCATACTAATCCTTAATACAATGAAGATTAAACCGAACATTCTAATAAGGTTCTCGCTGCCCAGTATGTGTTTCCATGTTACTCATTTGACTACGTGACTACCATCTGATGAAGAAGTCTAAGGGACTTTGAAAACGAATGCTCTGGAACATTTATTTATTTGCATTTTTAAAGCGCTCAAACAGCCCGCAGGCATCGAGGCACTGTTGCAGGAATTGTTTGTTTTTTAGTTGCGTAATTGTTTTTTTGTCTTAGTTGCATATTTATAACGCGCTTAAATACCGAGAGGTTGGTAAGCGCGGACACGGGGATCGAACCTGTGTTGCATTGTGTTGTCTTGCTTCCATATCTGAATCATGGCTAGATGATGCGGCAGGACCACTACTCTCGCTAGCTGTCCCAGATGGCTACACTATACTCAGACAGGATAGAGATACCACACGAGGAGGAGGGATTGCCATTATATCCAAAAACAGCCTTGCTCTGAGACCAGCCCCCCCAGCAAACCATGCAATCTTGCGAAGTCCTCACCGTTAAACTCCCCCTAATCAACTCACAGACCCTCATCATCCACCTAATGCATAGGCCTCTGGGCCCACTTGCAACGTTCGAGGAGGACATCTACAGTATACTGTCCAATAACCTCAAAACCACCAACCAACTATTACTACTTGACGACCTTAATCTAGGATTTAATGAGCCCTCAGATAAGCACGCCTTAAGTATAGTCAACATCCTATCTGATCTTGGCTTATCCCAAAAAATTAACAAGCCTACCCAGAATAAAGGAAGAACCCTAGATTGTGTAGCTGACTACAACTGTACCGCCAATATCACCTCCATTACACCTCAACTGTGGACTGACCACTACCTTGTGTCCTTCACATTGTCTACTGCCAGACCACTCCCGCTAGCCACACCCATTGCCCCACCTTGGTTAACAGGCAACAAAAAAAATATTACAGTGGACAAAGTGATCCCTGCCATTCGCCCGACCCTTAACTCATTGGCTGACAACCTAGATCCAAGTACTCTGTTCAATGAATATAACAAAACCATACTAATCGCACATGACAAAATTTCCCCACTCAAACATAGACCTAGTAAACCCAAATCCCACTTAAACAAGTTGTTTACCCCCCAACTAAGGGATCTAAGACTCCTAAAAAGGAAATGCAAAACCACCTGGAGACTACTCCCTTCAGAGGATAACAAATCCAAACTAACCAAAATTTCCTCCCAATACAAAAAGGAAATTTGCCTAGCTAAGCGTAATTTATATAACAAACGCATCTCTAACTCTAATTCCAGCATGAAGGAATTATTTACCATAGTGAAAGAATTAGAATCTCCCATCCCCACACCTGATATCTGCAACAAAAATAAAACCGCTCAGCTATCCTCCCGGGACGTTCATCTCTCCATAATATTTTCAGTTAGTCCAATAAAAGGTATCAAAATTGCATTTATGTGTAAAATATGTTTTTCAGAATTTACTGAAGATATTTTCTTTTTTAAATGTTGCTGTGTTATCCTAGCAATTGCTTTGAAGAAGCAGCAGAGTATTGCCCAACACCTATCTGTTTGCTTATGTGTTAAGGTCTGAAACAAATATATGAAATGAACAATCATTGCTGTTAGAGTGATACTTAATAAAATAGCTGTAGGAGAGAATTACAAGAAACATTAATTGCATAAGAGTTTATTGTCGAGTGTGCCACGAAGCTTTATGCTCAAACTAAGCATTATTCATGGTTAGGCAGATCTGCTTTCCTACAGGTATCACACCTCTTCCAAGCGTATAATAGACATTCTAAATATGTTACATCATTTTACCACCAAACCACCACATCTGCAAGGACATGGGCCCTCATTACGAGACCGGCGCTAAACCATGGCGCTATTAGCACCATGGTTGGTGCCGGTATCGTAACGTGTCCGCCATGGTGAAATGGGGTAATACCTCCCCATTCCAAGGTTGGCGGGGTGGTATTTCCCCATTTCCCCATGGCCCTTCCCCATTCCCATTTTTGCCCCATAGGGCATAATGGGAATGGCGAAGGCGCTAAGTACGGTACCGCAAATTGCGGTACCGTACTTACCGCGAAGGTCCCTTTGCGGGTCCCTACTTTAACTGCTGGTCTAGACCAGCCGTTAAGGTCGGGTCCCGCAAAGGGACCTCGTAATTAGGCGCTAATGGGTTAACGGCGCTGCAGCCTTTTACGGCGCTGTTAACCCATTAGCACCAGGGTCGTAATGAGGCCCATGGGCTCTTATCCTTGTGCTTTTCAATTTGTCTAAACAAATAGCCATCCCCACAAGCATTGTAGAATGGTGTGGATGTCTGAAAACCCACGCCTTTTGCGTTTGGATTCTCTGCATAAACCAGGAACCGCGCTGAGAATCTTCTCTGTGCGTTTTGCCGGCTCTATTCAGAGAATCCAAATGTGCCTCTGCCCACATCAGTACTTTGATGTGAGTGGAACGGCAGAGATCCCTATGGGCTCCGCCTGCTTTTTAGCGGGTACAAAGTTCCTTCCCTCCAAGTCCATTAGGTTATTCTGCAAGGGCGACTGCCATGCTTCTTGTGGCAGCCACCATAGGCGGTCACCACAGCCTGCACACACCCACGCAGCAGAGATTATATTGGATTAACTGCATGAGGCAGTGTTGGATACAGGAATCCGAGGTACGCCCAGGTTGGCGTGCCTAACACTGTATACTGCAGCGGCTCATTGGTAATCCCCCAGAAAGAGCACACACTGTGCAAGCAGTGGCGGTTGGGCTCTTGCGTTGGATTCCATCAACAATTGACAAAAACAGATATGCATCACAAACAAGTTTGATGTTTGATCCCTAAATGTCCACAACCGCAGGCAAAAAGCTGCATTTTGGGATTCTCTGTGGTGCAGAGATGTGTTAATGGTTCATAAACGTGCCTTACCTTATGTTGGTAGCGGTTATCAAAGGCATGTTTTATTAAAAGATTCTTTAAAGTTGAGATGGCAGTGTATCGCACATCGTAGTTGTCCTGAAGAGCCAGTGCTGCTTCCCTCAGCAACAGACCCACCAAAAAGTGATTCTTGCAGTAGTCATCGGATAAACTGTATTCAAGAATTACATCTGTGTTGAAAATACATTCAGAATTTAATGAAGTTCGTTTTTGCATTTCCTCAACAAACTGAATGTCCTTCATGGACATGGAACTTGCAGACCATGCCAAGCTTTCTTCTACTAGCTGCCAAAAGGGCAACCCATGCATGCAAACTATGCACACAGTGCAATGCAAAGCTCTTATGTTGGAGACATGGCAAATGTTCATTTCAATCACAGAAAACATTTACATTGTTTGCAAAATGAGAACAGATTGGATCAGCGAAGCTAATCATAGTGCGACAATGACCTCAAACTAAAACAATATCTGCAGTCTATTTGCAAAAGAGTGGCATTTAAAAGCAGCAAAAAAGCTTTGATCTGGTGGTTTCAGAAAAGAGCAAAAAGCAACACCTAAGAGAGAGAGGACAGCCCTTGACATCACATAAACATTGCTCACATTACATTGTCAATATAAAACACAACTAAAGTGTTCAAAATAACAGCTGGTGTGATCAACCTATGCCTACATTTACTGTATGGGAAAAGTAGGATTGTCCGTAAACTTACTGGTCGAGGAGGACCTGCACACACGTCTACTGTTACTGCAATGCATCTACGTACACACCTTACATTCTAAGGGAATGCACATTTTGGTCTACGTTTACTGCATTGCGAACTTTACAAATATGCTCACCTTGTATGTGTGAGAATGGTTGCATGGATGCCTGCCTTTACCGTTTCAGGAAGTTCACATACTTGTTCATGTTTACTGTGCGAAGTGTGTTCTATGTATTTATGTATTTGTTTATGTACTGGCTATTTGTTGTGAGCATAATACAGCAGCATTGTGATTCTAGGCGCATCAAGACCAGGGGGAGAAGGGAAAGCTGAGGAGGGGATACAGCACAAACCAAAACGTTCATAAAAGGTTTGAAACATTCGCAGCATCCAAGTGCTACAGTAAGAGAGAAGGGAGGGAGCCACAAAAAACACTCTGAATAGGTTGTGAGACGATTTAGAACGTGCAAGTGCTAAGACATAAAAGGGGGAGGAGGAAGGGGAGGGGAGGAGGGGAGAAGGTAAGTGTACAGAATGCAAACAATTATTAAGTTCAGGAATAAGTAGGTAAACTGCATATGGAGAACCAGACATGCAATTGAGACAAGCAGGAAAAAAAGACTAGTCTGGGAAAGCCTCATTTTAGGGATTGAGGGGCGGCATCAGGCATGCCGACAATTAAGACTAAGGGCCTCATTCCGAGATTGGAGGTAGCCATGGCGCTATTTGCGCCATGGCTGCCTCCAATACCGGGTCCGGCACCGGTCTGGTTCAAGGGGGACTTACCAGTGCATTCCGACCCTTGAGGGACCGGTAAGTCCCCATTGAACCAACCATTCCCCATTCCCATTGAGCCCCCATAGGGCTCAATTGGAATGGGGAGGGCGTTAATAACAGGCGCACGAATAGCAGGCCTGTTATTAGCGCCCTGGTCCCTTAGCAGGACCCATAAAGGACGTGTGGTCAGACAAGGGACCTCGCAATTGGGCAGTAAGGGATTACCGGCACCGGTCTCCTTACCGGAGCCCGGTATCCCTTACTGCCCAACATGTAATGACCCCCTAAGGTAAGTAAGAAATAACGGACTGGATAAAGCAACGCCTCAGGGATTGAGGGGCTGCATCAGGCATTCAGGCAGCAGAGCAACACGGTTTCAAAGTCATTCTGTGGTTAAAGGTAAGTCAATGCAGAACACAGCAAAGATCCAGAGTCAAAAACGATGGTAGCAGGTAAGTCAAGTGCAAAGCACAGCAGGAATCCAGAGTCAAAAACGATGGTTGCCGGTAAGTCAATGCAACAAGCAAGGATCCAGAGCAAGTTGATGGTTGCAGGTAGGTAATGCATACAAGCAAGACACAAGCGTGAAACCAAGGGTAAGGGCAGGTGAGGAAGTGAAAGCAAAACATGGAAGTGTGCCAAGGTCAGTGGGGAGGAGGGGGGGTAGAAACACGAAGAGGCTGCAAAATAAGCCCAGCGGGTGCAGTAAAGAAAGGAAGAATGAACTTAGTGCAGAAATAACAGCTAAGAAAGGAAAAGGGGTGAATAGCAGGGAGAAAGACAGCATGTGCTAGTGGAAGGGAGATGAAAGAAGAGGAGAAAGAGCAACAGAAAGCAAGACGAGCAGAGCTCCAGACCCAAAGAGGAGAGAAAACCACTGAGAAAGGCAGGGCAGGGTGATGGGGCACCACTGCAGAGGAGTTAAGGAGGAAGAAAACAAAGATAATCCAAGGAGACACAAGTCGGGAAGGGGAAGGAGCAACTGGAGAAGAGGCAAAGGGAGAAAACCAAGAGACATGAGTCAGGATGGAGGGGGTGAGGGAAGGAGCAACCAGAGAATTGGCAGAGAGAAAACCAAGGAGAAACAAATCAGGATGATGGGGGAGGAGGAAAGGAGCCCCCGGAAAAGTGCCAATGATGAAAACCAAAGAGAAACAAGTTGGGATGGGTGAGGGGGAAAGGAACCACCGGTGGAGTGGCAAAGAGAGAAAACCAAGGAGAAACGAGTCAGGATGGCGGGGGAGAGGGAGGGAGCCACCGGGGAAGTGGCAAAGAGAGAAAACCAAGGAGAAACGTGCCAGGATGGCAGGGGAGGGAGTAGGTATGTAGGAGACCCACGAAAGGAAGAAGGAAGGGATAAAAAAGGAGGTAAAAGGCAGGAGGAAAAGGCAAGAAGAGGGCAAGGCAGGAAGGCAAGGGCACAGTAAAGTAAGGCATTATCCAGGTCTGACGAACGAACGTGAGAAAATGTAAGGGCCCAAATCGGCTCAGACTGGTCCAGTCAGGTTTGGATCCTTATTGGGGTTCTTATCAGGGGCCGGCCTCGCCTGCTGGCTCCCTCCCAATGAGGATCCTAGGCAGGCAACAGCCTACCAGAGGCATCAGGAGGCAGGACAAGGGCAGGAATAACAGCCCGTTCCTCATAGCAGCGAGTAATCCGCCATCTTGGAGGGGAGCAGAAGCTCAGACAAAGCATGATTTGCCAAATGCAGTCCCTCGATTCCCATCGGCTCCACCACCCAGGCCCAGGATGAGATCAGGCCTTGTGGTGGTGGAGCAGGGGAGAGGGGCACACACAAGTTCTTCAATGTGCAGATTGTGAGAAGGAGGCCCATACAGGCTTGGATCCTTATCTAGGGCCATTAACGGGGGCCGGCTTCACCTGCTGGCTCCCTCCCAATCAGGATTTTAGGCAGGCAACAGCCTACCAAAGGCACCAGGAGGCGGGACAAGGGTACGAACAACAGCCAAATCCTTGCTGCGCAAAAAATCTGCCATCTTAGAGAGGAGCAAAGGTTCCAACAAAGCATGATTTGTCAAATGCAGTCCATCGATCCCTGCCGGCTCCACCACCCAGGCCTAGAATGGGATCAGGCCTTGTGGTGGTGGAACAAGGGAGAGGGGCACACCCATGTTCTTCCATATGTATTTCTGCATGTAATGTGGCAGGAATTTACATATTTGGCATCATTTGCGAAACAGTTTACAAATATGTCTGCAATTGTAGCTTCTTGAATGTCTTCATTTTTCGAAAAAAGACTTTCAGCTTCAATCAAGTTGGACTGCACAAAGGAAGAGCTCTTTCTGAGATTCTTATGACGTTGGTACCCTTCTATGAATCTTCATGCCACTTTCACAAACTCTAAAATTGGTGTGGTAAGTTTTGTGAGAGTTTATCCAGTGGGTACATAACTATAAGGATGGTACCAAAATAAACATTTTCCCTAAATGTTCTGATCCCGAAAGCATGCTTTTGCAAATTTGAAGTAAATCCGTCCAGTTGTTTCTTTTAAATCCGGCCAAAAATTGGCAAACCCGTAGTCATATATAAGTTTGTTCTGAACAATCCTCCGACCCAAATGTAAACTTTACGGCATCACATTAGCTTTTCATCAGTTTGCAGACCAGGTATGGATTTCCAAATGCAGAAAGGGGAAACTGAATTGACTAGACAAAAGAAGAAAAGAAAAAAAATCTAGTTGGCTGTTAGGGGGTTGGTGGTAACATTTTCTACAGGGCTCCCATCGTCACTCTCTCGCCTTAGCGGTACGACTGGATCCCGATTTGCAAAGACTTAAAAAAGGCACACATTTCAGACCTCTGGTCGTATCCCACATCCTATGGAAAAGTACAGTATACCCCACCAGAAATAGAAAAAAACAGCTGTTTTGGTCACAGGCTCTGTGGGCCACCAGTGGGCTCTGCATGCCACTGCTAGTCCACGGGCTATCAACTGGATCATACTGCAGCCGTATCGGGATCTTGCAAGTCAAAGGGAGTGTGAGGGAGTGTTCTGAGGGTGTAATAGCAGAACATCCTATGTGGTTCTGGGAGCTTCATCAGGTCTACAACTTTCTTCAATTCAGAATACACCTATCAATGTAAGTCCTGGAGGCCTTATCTGAAGTTATGTATCTAGCTCTGAAGGACTCATCTGGTCTGCAGTATAGTGGTCCATTTCCAGGCTCCACATTTGGAGTATAGCATCCAGTCCAGGAGGCAAGAGCTGATGTTTCTCTACCTAGCTCTGAAGGCCTCATCTGATTTGCAGCATTATATCCAGTTCTAGAATCCACATGCAGGATACAGTCCTGGAGGCCTCATCTGTAATTCTGTTTTTAGTTCTGAAGGCCTGATCTCCTCTTAATCATTGTGTTCAGTTCCGTAATTCTACATATGGGGTGTGTTAAGATGGATTTCTGAACTCTGTCCTGGAGGGGCAGAGGTTCAGAAGGCCAGCCTAGTTTCTTGGAACAGGGTAACCGCTGGACAAGCCAGACCAATCAGGGTAGCGATGGCGGCGGTCAAGACTAGGTCTCAAGAGGGGTGAGGGTGACTGAAAGCCCGCAATGAGCACACAGAGCAAGGACGCTTACAAATTACTCCAGGCAGGTGTTATATTAAAAATATGGACACAAGGCCTTTGTAACATCGACCATAGTAAAGAATCACAGTAAAACTATAGTAAACCAACACATCACAATCAATACAATATACATACAAGACCGAGGGGTCTAACGAGTTAGAAGCACGAAATATGCAGACCACCTAGATGGGGAGGAAAACAGGCAGTGCAAGTAATCGTTAGGCCCAGTTCAACATCAGAGACCACCTAACTAGAAGGAAGTCCGAGCCCTACGAAGAGTGGAGCCTTGTGCTCAAAAGTACCTGCACATGCGGTTGCCAACGTGCCAAGGAGTGTCTCTTCGGGGAAATCAGGCAGTTCAGAGAGGTGAACAAACGATGGCGAACAGACCTTCGCTACTCAAGCACGGCCTCCACTTGTGGGCAGAAGCAGGGCGCGAGTACGGAGAAAGGGGTGCTGTTTTTCAACAGCGGGGGAAAGCCACAGGCTCCTGCAGGAGGGCGACCGGTTCAGGGTATTGACTATTCACCGGTCCCCGATGCAAGCAGACCTAGGCTCCTCTGGGTTAGTTTCTTCGCTGGCAGGTTCAGATGCGATCAGAGGGACGTCTCGGCGCTGTGTATATTCCGCGGCAGCAGAAGTCACGGTCGAAGGTGTCCCAAATGCAGCGAACACGCACAGATTGTTACCTCAGCAGGGCAACTCGGCAGCCGCGGGTATTCCAGTCCCAATGTACACGTCTCACTTCAGACCTGGGAACGCCAGGTGTACGAATCGTGTGAGAGTGTCGAGGGCTCGGAATTTAGCAGCAGCCTGATGGCGGTGACAGAGCAAGGTTCCTGTGTAGGCTGGTTAGTCCGCTGGATGGTCCAGGGATGCTTCCGAAGTCTTACGTACAGGATTTGGTGAAGATGCAGAGAATAGTTGTTCCCACTATTCTAAAGGGTCAAAGCGCCAATACAGGCCTTCTCGTACAATCAGAGGCAGAGGAGTCTCATAGGACGACAGCAGTGCAGGGTGCCAAACCTTCAGCGGGTCACCAGCGATTCCTCGACTCAGCTTCTTAGTTGCAGGATACTTGGCTCCTTATCCTTTGTTCGTGAGAACTCAGGAGATCGACATACTAGTGGGGTTTCCAGCCTCCTCTTATCCAGAGTTCCCTTTGCGCCAAAACGGAGAGGGCCCAATGGGAGATCTGCTCGTAAAACACTCACACCATACTTGGACCTATCACGGACCACGGTGGTCCCAGGCATTCAAGACATACTAGACTCTCTGGCACCCAAGATGTGTATTGGGACCAGACATCCCAGCCCACATCCTGGAGGCTAACACCAGGCCTGTAGAAGCCCGCGAAAGCATCTGTGTTTCGCGGGAAAGTACATGCCCAAATAAGGATGGTCCCGGGTCGGCTCGACCTGGGGAAGGGAAAGACGGTCAGCGGACAGGACAAAGAACCTCGTGGTCTGGCCATTTTGGAAGCCAGGCCACCCCTTTTGGCCAAACATGAGAAGCGCGGTTAACAGGGCAAAAAGGAGTTCAAAACACAAAGAAATGTTCGCTGCCACCAGTCCCGTTCGTGACACACTTGCACAGTTCGTTATAAATCCATTGAGAGTTTCTAGGGCCTGTAGAATGACTAGAGGCCCAAGAGTGCAGTAACTTAGCTTACAGTGCCCTCTTGTGTCATGTTGCGTGAAAGCTGCAACATGAGAAAAGAACTATGGAAAACGACGTTTCCCGGTACTGACTGTTTTAAGAGCATGTCAGTTTCCCCATGCGAAATGAGCGAAAAGCCCAGAGGAGTGCGGCGTAAGGCTGCGCTTCTCTGGCAAAGTCTAGATCAGGGTGTAAAACAACAGCAAAAAGTTTGGGGATTGCCACATGGAAGGAAAATTACCTACAATATGAAATCTTTCCTAACAGGGTGTAACAGACAGTTCTGTAGGCCTCATCTGAAGCTTTATGTCCAGTTTGAAGGCCTCATGATCTTCAACATTATATCCAAAGGACATAGCATCCAGTACCGGAAAAGTCCTCTGAGCTCCTGTGTTGAGTTCTGGGGGCATCAACTGGTCTGCAACTGTTCCCAGTTCTGGAATCCACATATAGAGTATAACAGCCAGACCTGAGAAGATTTGCACTAATGATCCCTCCCCCACTCATTTTCTTAAAGAGCCACAAGTAGCGAGGCCAACAACAATAGGAGAAAGGCAGTATATGTTACATCACATAGTGCACTGTACCTGGTCAGACCTCAGACAACAGAACTATCTCCTAAAATTTCAAATGCTACACCTTACTTGACCAGGCTTTGAAAAACAACAGCTACCCCCTCCAAATCTCACCTACATCGCACACTGCACCCTACAGAGTCAGGCTTTAGATAGCAGAGCTATCCAACCAAATCGCATATACTGGAGACCCTGAAGGGCCTCTGTGTAACACAAAGGCAGAAAGTGAACAGGTAACCAACAGGAGTGCTCATGGCCAAAACACATCTTTTTTTAGCTTTAAGGGAACCTGCTTAAAAACTATGAAACTTAATTTACAGACACTGATCACGCAAATCATACCAATTGTGTAAAAGTGTAGATTTTAGGGCACAAAACAGTCAACCCACACTTCACTTCAGAAGGGCAGTCCCTCTCCCCTTTTTCTCTCTTTTTCGTAATGGAAATAGCTGCAAACGGGTGGGGCGGTATCTTCTTGGTTCAAGGAGAGCCAGTGTGAGGATATCTCACATGGGCATATGATAATTCCTACCAAGCCCTCCCGACCTCTGGAAGAACAGCCCTAAAAGTGAGGTGAATTTTACATACCTGTCTATGCCCAAGTTCCATTGTTTATGATGTAAATGGCATGGCTTATACACTATTTATTGATTCTCTAACACACTCATAGAGCGAAAACTCTACTACATACACTTATACAAAATACACTCATATGCTATACACCATACTTCCCGCACAAACCACTGACATTAAATATAGGGTTACGGTTAATCTCACAAAAGTCAATAAAGAGGTAAAATAACAGAGTTAAAGTATAAACACTCACTGTACACCACTACAAATTCACCCATTAGAAGCAATATTACTGCAAGGTATTTAGTTTGCCATTCTAACGGATTCCTTCCTCCCACAAATTCCTTGTTTTAGAAGGATTTGCAAAGCACTACAGAAACCTGGGAGATGGAGGATAGCAAGAAACTACCGTCAAGATAAAAAAAAGAAAAGCACTGGTGCACCACACAAGCAATGCAGGTGTCCCTACCAAGCACACGTGCACACTGAAGCCTGCATAGCCATCTAACAAAATGTCCAAGACAGAGACACTCTCGGTAACGTAGAAGTGGCCACCAACGATCTGTTTGAATGTGCCCCGAGAGGCTCATGCACCTCTTTCCCAGCCAGATCCTCATACTGGGAAATGCAGAGGATGATCTACCTGGACACGGTCTCCTTGGAAACAGCTCAAACTGCATGAACCCGGCATAACCAACAAAAAGCTGGTCATCCTTCATGATTTCCCTCATCTGAGAGACATAGTAACTGACAGCCCTCTTAGCATCTAGATGGTGAAACCTATTTTCTACCCTGGATGGATGAGGCTGAACACAGAACACAGAACGATGAGTCATCTCTGAGGTTGGCCTCACCCTCAAAGTCACTTTCTCCATGGAGAAGACCTGGTGCAGAGGCTTCACATAAAGAGTCTGGAGCTCACGCACTGGCCTGGACAATGTGATGGCAACTAAGAAAGTGACCTTAATAGCTAGCCAGCTGAAAGAACAACAAAGAACGGGTTCAAACAAGTCCCCATCAGACAGATGAACATAACCTTTAAATGTCATGCGTGAATAACAAACTGGCATCAAACATGCTACTGAAGCCCCATAAAAACTGCATACCACTGGGGATGGCAAAAATTGTTAGGCAGAATCCTGTGCAGTGCCCTTAGGGACCACTACACACAATTAAGACTACAAGTGGTAATACAAGTTATGTTAAAGTGGCAGCAGTAGCGGAGCAGCCAGGCTTATCTCAAGAGTATATGAGCAGTAGCAGAGATTACATAAAGGGACCACGATTACTGTGACTCAAGCAAACACTTACTCAAGGTTTCAGGTAAAAAATATAAGTACATTTATTTTTAAACCACAACCAAAACACAACACTTCTAGAACTTTAAAACCACACGTAAAATACACTACACACAACCAATTCCACTTGTGCCAGTAAATTCAAG
Source organism: Ambystoma mexicanum (assembly GCF_040938575.1). NCBI lineage: Eukaryota > Metazoa > Chordata > Amphibia > Caudata > Ambystomatidae > Ambystoma > Ambystoma mexicanum. Next base: position 444,746,400 of record NC_090930.1, read on the forward strand.
GTAAGTACATTAGGATTTGAGAGACCAGTGTTGCGATACTAACGCATACCCACGGAAGCAATGCTCACAAAGTTAAAACACACTTTGCACTTAAGAATTTAGAACAAGGGAAAAGTGAATAAAAATCAAAGGCAATACTTTTTCAAGGCAAGGAGACTCGAGGACCAGTTCAAAGATAAAGATTAAAGTCAATAGGCCTGTGCCAGTGTTAATGGAGGAAGGAAGAAATAATAAATCTTCGTGGAGGAAATGGGTTCACCCTGATTCCGGCTGGTCAGACGGAGAGAAAGACCAAGTATGCACAGTACCTTATTCCGTTGGAGAAAATCTGGTGCCACTGCAGTTGTTCCTGGTAGTTCTTGCAGACTCACGGTTCCTGCGGCTTCAGTCGTGGGGACAAGAAGGAGGACATCTGGAGCGATCTGCACTACCCAGGGATGAGGCCAGCAGCAGCAAAAAAGTCAACGATTAATAAAAGGTGCACTCCTTTAAAACAGGAGAGAGCTCTTCTGATGGCTATCGGGACCACTACAGCACAGCAGTGATTTCGACCCACGAGAGGATTCTCAGACTGAAGAAAAGACGTGCTGGTTGATCCCACCAGGCTCAAGGGAAGAAGACTCTGGACTGGATCTTCTCTTAGTCGTTGATGGGGTAGATAGCTCAAAGCTGCAAAAGGACTTCAGCAGGACTCGGGGTTGCAGCAGCCATCTTCTTCTCTGCGTCTCTTCGGTTCCTTGTAGTTCCAGAGGCGACTCTGCCTTCTGGCTCAAGAGTCCTGCCTTTTATGCCAGAATTCCCCATTCATACAGCCTGGCTGTCAATCACTCAGCAGGGGGGTTGTCCAGCCCGGACAACCACTTCAGCCAATCAATACAAAGTGCGACTTGGGTCTCCAAGGAGACCCTGTGCAGGGGGTGACTACACCCCTCCCACACATTTAGCCCACCTAGACATCCAGATGCCAAAGGAGGGCTTCTGGTCAGAAGCCAGCCAAAGGTCGGCGAACAAAGGAGGCAAACCTGGTTTGCCGCGCAAAGAAAGACCCAAGAAGGATGTCAACAAAAAGAAATGGCAATTGAACCCAACCGGAGCCGAAATAAAAAGTATTTGGGCTAGCGGGTTTAAAGGTCGAGGCTACTAAAATAGCTAAAACAATACCACGTTATGTAATATAATCGCGGTAGGAAAATTAGGATAGATACCACTGCTACCAGCCAAGACTTAATGTTAAGGGAGCGAAACAATGTTCCAAGATTTACAGATAAAAAGGGATAAGAATTAACCCTTTCCAATACTCCATGTAAGATGGGGTGTACTGGATCTGTGGTTAAATGACTATGTAAAGATAATGGCAACTTTACCCTTTTCTGGGGGACAGTAGTCAGCCCCAGAAATGTAGTCGGTGGGAAGTTGAAACGACAACCCTGTGTTACTGCACTGAAGGTGCTATGTAACACACAAAAGTGTGGGGCTACTGAAGTGGTGTACTCCAGAGTCCACAAACACAAAAACAGATGAAATACACAAGGCAAAACACAGGTAAGAGTGGGGGAAAAGCTCACACTCTTACCAAGTGGAAAAAATAAACTCCAGAAATCCAGCAAATCTGCTGAGGGACTCACTAGGTGAGGGAAATTAGACATAGAAGGAGAATTCTCCCTAACAAAAATGATCCCTGCTTGGGGGTTATCTTAAGGACCAAAATAGCAGCCAAGTATGCTTTAACAGTGCCATTGTTGGGCCAAAGATAGCAGACAATCCAGAACATCAGAGATTGGACACTCAGGGTCCAGACCTCAGACCCTGCACCAAAACAAAAGTATAATCCACCTGCAAGCATAAAAGGACTTGGTGGAAGGTCTCCTGGAAGAAATAAGAAGGTCCAGCCAAGCATGAGGGGTAAGGCTGCAGAGGTTCAGCTGGAGGACCTGACACTCCACCTTGGAGAGTAGGTCCACTCTCTTAGAAAGGTGTCAAGAAGAACAGAAGTGCAAGTCCAGAAGTTCCTAATGGCATGTTCTTGTAGAGGAGAAGGTGGATGCACTTTCCCTAGCTCTTGCCCCCTCACCGCCATCATACTGGAATATCAGGAGAAGGGCTCTATGTGAGACCCCATGTGTTATGCGTATACCTCATCAAGTGTATGAGAGATGATATGCACTCAGACAACCATATCGAATACACCCTTGCACTGAAAGTGTGAAAGGATGTCGTATGGAAGGATGTCAGCACGCACCAGTGTACATCATGGAGCGCTGAGTGAAATCCGACGAGGGCAGAGGGATGTCAGGGAGAAGATGCATAAAGCCATGCTTATAAAAATACTGAGGAGTGATATAACTGAAGCGATAAGAGAAACATGTACGAAACTATAAAGTAATCATACATGTTAAAGAAGATAAAGTAACTTGCTGACCAATAAGTGTAAATACGCAGTAACGTAAAGTAGAAGAGATACATAGAAGATTGTTATAAAGGAATCAATAACATGACAAGGATGGCTTTTATTGGAAAATGGATGCCGGCACATGTAAATATTCAGTTCAACTACCTCAGAAACCAATCAGGGTTGCAGAGTCAGGAGACACTGGAAGAACAGCTTTCGGTGCAAAGCAAAGATGAGTCAATGTTGACTTCGGCTCAAGGATGCTATTTTTAAAGAATAGCTGCAAAGCACAAAGGGAGGCAGACAGATTCGCCATGGATGAGACATATTTCTCTTAGATTAAAAGAGAAGAGAACATTTGCAAGAGCCAAGTATTAGATAATTAAAAGTGCAAAATGTCTATACAAGGTAGAGTGGGCAAGTCTCTAGAGGCCAAGAGGAGCAACGACACCCAGCATAATTAAATCAAATAGCAGTAGATAAGAGGCTGAAATGGACACATAGAGTGGGCAAGTCTCTAGAGGCCAAGAGGAGCAACGACACCCAGCATAATTAAATCAAATAGTAGTAAATAAGAGGCTGAAATTGACACATTTGTGGTCTCTTCACGTGGGGCTTAGAAATCGAAAACAAGGGCTATTCATTAAACCTCGAATGAAGATAGTGATGTGCTTTCACTCCCATGAATGTACTAGAACAGAGAACAGGCTACAAGGTCAACCACAGATGGGAAACTTTGGCTCAGGGCTGGTCTGATGAGAGATGATGGACTAATTGGGTAAGTGGCGTGTAATCTGGTGAGATCCAAGCACCTGGGTTTCGGTTTCCTTATGTGCTGCTAGCCAAGTCGAGAGTCCATGGTTTGGTGAGAATGCCAACCAATCAGTTAGTCTATGGTGCAACCTGCTATACAATATTGCGCAGACCCATCCGCTGCCATTTTGCTTGCTATAATCAGTATTATACATATTTAGAGGTAACTTGAGGGTTGTCTTACAGTTAAGAGGCAGCCAATGAAGGGTTAACCTGTATATATTCTATAAATGGATATGTTCCCCTAATCCAATCCCTCCCACTAATATGTTTTATGGTTTGCCAGGTTGGATAACATCATAGATGATGCAGATTGATGTATAAGACCTCTGAGTAATCAAGTTTATATGTGAGTGTGCAAGCATTCGTCTGATGTTTATCAGTTGACCCTGCTTTATTTTACCTGAGAATACAGTAGTACTTTGCCACATTCCTTGAGTCTGTCCGGTTATTTGGTCTGAGATCTTTATTGGTAATTCCATCTAGCACAAAGGATGCTTTAAGTTTCTAGAGCACATTCTCCTGTCCCAGTTCTGTGCACTCAGGATCGTGGTGGAGCAAAACTTGTTTATTCTCCTGAAAACCGGTGGAATGATAGGAATACCATGGGATGCATAGATGAGAGTGTAGATGCTCTCGACAATCAATGCATCCCCAAAGACACCAGCAGATCGAACTACCTGAGAAGAACAACTAACATTTCCTGTTGCCACTGGATTCAGAGATATCTGCATGAAGGATACCTCAATGGCTGAATATCTCATCCAGAACATTTTTGAAGAGCTCCCACTCATGAAAGGCTAATATCTGCCTGCTTAAAAAAGGATCTGCGACCACATGCTCTGTTCCAGCAAGATGAGTATTTGACAAAGAGACATTGTCAATCAGAGCCCAGACCCACAGACACATTACTTCCATGCACAGAGACAGCAACCCAACTCCACCCGTATGTTAAGGTATTGCATAGTTACCATGTTGTCTGTCAAGATCAGGACACACCTGCTCAAACAAAAGGAAGAAATGCCATCGAGCAAGCCTGATGGCCTGCAGCTCCATCAGATTGATGCGTTCCTGTGCCTTGACAGGCAACTCCACTCCTCTCACCGGAAGATCATTCAGGTGAGTGCCCCACCCTAAAGGAATATTTCCCCGTAAATTTGACCTAAACACACAAATATTCCTTAGGTTGAATACTGTAGATCCCTTTGGCTCCGGGACTGGGCTAGCCAATGGTGCAAATCACTGTGTGTACATCTTTCTTATTAAACCATGTACCATTCTACTTTTATTTTACAAAAATGTTTTATTCAAAGTTATACAAGATTTACTTAAAAAAACAGATGACAATCAAACTTCAACCTTAATTGTACAATAAATTGTGGATTCTACAAACATTCATGTGCTTCAGATGTTCGCCTTGTTTGCTAATATCTTTCTAGTTTCTCATTAAAATGTAATATTCCCAACTCTAAATGTCCTAATTCTCTCTCAATCTTCATTCATCACCCAACATGTTTCGCTCCTCATTCACACACTTTAAGATCAGTTATCCTGGAGTTTCTTCAGGGGTACACTAATATTTGTTTCCACTCTTCACTGACAAGTTTGCAATGTAAACTGTTGCATATCCAATGTCAAAATGCCTTTTCTTCTTAATAGGGCTGCAGGATTCTCGTTATTCTCGTAGCTCAATTTCTAGCTCCTATAACCAAATTTCCAAATTAAGATCCGGCTAACAAGTTTCAGCTGTGAGGTACACATGGCTTTCTTTTCTCAGGTCTCTCTTCTCACTGATTATTTATATTTGTCGCTGTTGCTTGTTAAAGTTTGTCTCTATTGCCTGCACCCTTTGCTTCAAAGCGTACAGTATCTTGCCTCCTCATGTTTGATAATAACGCTGCTTCTGTGGTCAGGCGTACTGCTCGTGTTATTTCCTTCTCCTCATTTGGCTTTCACCCTTATATCAGGCTAGCTCTCTTTCTTTTCACAATGGGTATGGTGGCTGTCTCCGCTATGCGTCGTCCACTCGCGCATTCGTTTATCTAAGAAAAATACCTGCAAGAGTCAGCACGAGTAAACATAGCGTTGTGCTACAACGGTTGCTTATATACACACATGCACTCTGAAAGTGAGAACATTGACACCAAAGCAGCCACTGGATAAATTCACAATTTATCCTCGGGCACCATAAACATGCATGATTCAGAAGATTAAAAAAATCTGAGCGCTTGACCGAAATCTGAGATCTAAAGAGACCATTTTCAGGGTATTTAACACCCTGTCCTCAGGAGGGAAAGGCCTTACCCAGCCAGGTGTCCAGACCAACGGCTATGAACTGGAGTGACTGGAAAAGCTTGACAGATAGCTTGGTGGTGAAGACCTTTTGGGAAGCAGTAAGATCGATGGGCAGGATTTTTAAATAATACTGGAGAAGCCCAACCAGAATCCTGTGGAACGTCCTGTGCTTTAGATGTATCAGCACATAGAAACAGGATCCTGGAAGCCCTGTGACACCAGCCAGCCCTGCATTTTATGGACTTGAATAATCTGAACTAAAGTAACCATCTGAAAGATTTCCTTGAACAGGTACAAGTTCAGCAGCATTAGATCCATGATGGGATGTGTGACAGATTTGTATCTGCTAGGAGGAATCTCCCAGATTCTTTTTAATTTTAGGATCTCGGTAAAATGATTCTGCTATGGGAGTCAGATCTGCTAAACAGTCTCACTTTCAGATGGAGCCCTGTGTTTTAAAAACTGGAGTTGGTGGGTTTTTACCTAGATAGGCCTGATGAATACTGGATATACAAATGACCTTACAAACAACCATAAACAAGAATAGTTACGGTGATTCAGATATCCATAGGAAATTGAAGAAATTAATTGTTAATGACTTTGGACTATTATGAATTTGGCTGATATTTTGCAGACAAAATTGTACTTGTTCCCCCTTCGCCCCCCACCGGCCCCCCAGGTTGGGAAGTTCAGGAACGATTTGTTAAACAAAAAAGGATTTTCTTGCCTACTCCCCATTCATTGTCCCATGGACAAAAAAAGGTCAATTATTAGATAAGTGCACAGCGAAAACCGCTGGACAGATTTGGACCAGGTCAAAAACAACTTGGGCACGAAGCGTTGATTTGTGATACTTTTGTGATTTGGGGTTATTCCGTCCAGTATTTCTTTTATTTTTTGAGAGACAAAGGGTGCCCCCTATTCGAAAATAAATAGCTGTATCTAAGGGAAATTGAGAATACGGGTGTTAATAAATGAAATAGATGTCATCTTTTATTTCTCTGATGCAAGAGATTGCTTCGTTTATACCCCGGTTATAACCAAGTGTATCAGAAAATAAAACGCTGAAAAAAATATTTGCAGGTCAAAAACATGGAAATGGTATCAGGGTAGAGGTGGGGGGGAGAGGGCACCAAGTGAAATGTGAGAGCTAGTGGGGGGCTAGGAGCCAGGTTTGCAATACAAGGCGCAAACAGTTTTCCCATACCCTTGGGAATAGCCTGGGGTATACCCGCAAATAGACGACATCTCAAAGCAAACAGCATCACAGAAACACTGAGTGTTGTTGGGGGAATGGGAGAGGGCAGGGGAGGTGAGGAGGCCTTCAGGGGAGTGGTGAGTGCTGACACAGATGAGGGTGGCCACTTGCTGAGGCACTGGGAAGGGCAAACATAATTTTTTTCCAGATGTTTCTTCCGATATTCGCAGCTATAAAGCTACACATACACGGTCGATCAATAGTCTATACTACTGATACTCATGGATATACGTGGTTCATTATCAAACTAGAAATAGGCATCCTGTACTTCCATACGTGGAGTAATTGGGGTTGACCCTGCTTAGCTTTAAAGCGAGGAAGGGGGCGGCCCCCTCAGGCCTGTTGCCTAATAAATTAGCACACGTTACCAGACCACTTAGAGCAACATGGCCTGAGTCCAATGCTATTTTGTCTTGCACAATTTGTTCTAAGGAAATGTGAATTGTACTACATTTATATATGTTGACTTACTGCGCGTACGTTAATGGGTGACAGCTTTTGATTTTTGTCATCGGGGCAAAAGTACCTGGGCATATGTTATTCTTGCCACCGTTCATTTTCTTCCCTTTTTGGTGCCGCTTAAGTGTGGTTAGTTGGGGTTGTGCGATGTATCACAACAAATAATTAGCAAATCATTTAATCTCACTGTGCATCACCTCACCTCAAAAGCCTGCCATCTTTTGTACATAACAATACCACTGTCAAAACAGGTCAAAATCAGTCTGTGATTGAGGAATGTCTTTGAGCGATAGTTGCATTAGGTTGGATGGCTAACATTTCAAACCTGGAAATATGTTATTCTTGCAGCCGGGCATGAGAGATATTAATGTACTTATGCACGCAATGAAGCAATAAAATAATATTTCTGTATTTATACTGGAAAAACAAGATATCTGTGATTGTTTGAAGGGGGGCACACGTCGAAATACTGATAAACATAGATTTTGATCACTGGAAAAACACCCTAAGAATTAAAAAGAAAACACTGATAACAGGAAACCCTAATTATAATTATACCTGTAGCTGTAGCAAAAAGTAATTTAAAAAAGTGTTTAGTAATTTTAACAGATAAAGTGATGTCGCAACACTGGTTGCAAGTGCTTTAAAATATGCAATGGGCACAGCCGAAGGCCATGGCTAGTGGCCTGTTTGTGTATTAAAATATATAGTGGGCACGGCTGAAGGCCGTGGGCAATGTGGCCAGTTTGTGTTTTAAAATATACAGTGGCCTGTGTTAATAAAAACCGATGGGCTTGGCCACTGGCCTGTGTTAATACAATTAATTCAAAAAATATATACAGTGGGTACGTCCGACAGCCATTGCCACTGGCCATGGCCAGTGGCCTGTTTGGGTTTTATAATATACAGTGGGCATGGCTGAAGCCCATAGGCACTGGCCATGGCGTGGTGAAAGGCCATGTCTAGTGTCTCCTTAATGAGTTAAAATATGCAGTCATGGCAAGTGGTGTGGATCAAAGCACAGTATAACAAAATCATTGGCGTTATAATAAACAATGGTATTACAAAACCCTTGAAATTCAGGGAACAAACAATAGTCGCACTGACATTAACGTGAGCAATACCTTGTAAGAAAACCTTTGAAATTCAGGGAACAAACTCTAGTTGCAGGGACGTTAAGGTGAAAATGTAATGCAACAAAACCCTTGAAATTCAGCTAAAGCCACCTACTTTCACGCCCCCTGTTGCACTATCCCATGACCACAATGATGACATCACAGATGACATCCCTGATGACATCACTGGTGACATGACTAATCACATCAGCTACAGTTTTTCCCTGAATTTCGAAGGTTTTGTTACAATGTATTGCTCACTTTAACGTCCTTGCAACTAATGTTTTTTCCCTGAATGTATACATGTAGATATTCATATTTGGTGCTGAGCATCAGTAATTGGCATGCCAGCTGCCTATTGGCAGCAATGAGGATACACTTTTAGAAAGTGCGCAAGCTGATTTGTTCACTAAATGTGTGAACCTGTTTTTGGTTTGCAGTTCTGCTTCAACTGTGCTAGCATCCTACAAACTTGAAGGCAAATTCCAAAGAATGTCTTACTGGTGTAGGTAGAACCAAAGTAATTCTAAATTTCATTATTTGCTTTTTTGGGAATACAAATGGGATGGTAAACGAACAGGTATCAATCTAACTGTCCATCCCCAAGGCCAGACTGCAGTTATAAATATTACCAAATTAAAGCTTAATCTGGTTTGATATAGTGGCCTATGGGAATTTACAGTTATAAATCCCATTTGATGTCATTTTAATTTCAAACTGGTTTGTAGAGACTTATACAACTGTCAAGAGTATTTGTTCACCCCTGTCTGGGGCTGTGTTTCAACCATGAGAGTCTATTGGTTCTAGAAGTAGAAGCTCTCTTTGTTCCCTGCTGGAAATGTTTGCACCTTTCCAAAAGGACAGGATATACCTATAAGGGCTGATGGAGGGCCCACTGTTTCAAAGGAAACTAATAGGGAAATCACACCAGGGACGTTATTTTACCAAAATGCCTGGGGTAGCGGCAGTGATATCACAGTGATGACATCACAGGAAGTCATGACTCCACCCCGAAGTCACATCATGGGAAGTGATAGAAAACGACCTCTCATCCCTTGACAAAACAGGAAGTGGCATCACATAGCATTGTTTCTGAGTACACTGCGAAAAATATGGTTACGATATCACTGTAAAGTGATATACATTTCATACAGGAATGGACCACCATATGTATCGTTAATATCAGCGCATATAGGCCCATTTACCAAATTACTGTGAAGGCAAGCAGACGCCAAGGCCAAATGATAATGGTAATGCTAGTATGGTAATGGTCATTTATATAGCGCCTATACACAAGGCAAGTGTTTCAAAGCACTCATAATGATGCGTTATTATATAGCACTTACGCGTAAACGCGTCATACAGAACAAATATACATACAATATCACCCAACCTGTGTGTGTACTCATTTATCAACCTCAGCAGGATGAAAGGCTGAGTTGACTTTCCCAGGAGCCGAACCTGCAACCTGCAGAGCACACGCACACTGCAGCAGCGAGCGCTCAACCCACTGAGCTATCTTAGCCACCAAAGAAACACACAATCACATGCTGCTGGCCACAGCCCAGGAACCTCAATAAAAATAAAAAAAGATTTTTTTTTTTACTTTCTTTTTTAGGGGTAGCAAGGGAGACCATAGGAGTAGCAAGGGAGACCTCAGGGGTCGCAGGTGCGACCCATGGCAAGCCCTAAATGACTGGAGTCTCTTTGGTATAAGGCAGACAGGTAGAGTGGGAGGTTTAGAGTAGCACAAATGAGAATGTACAACCAAGAGTAGGGTTTCACCATCTTGGAAAATCCTAGGACACACACACACAAATCCTTTGCCCTCTTCGAGTGTCCTGCAGACAAAGCACTCTGGGAGCTATTAGATAGCAAGACTATTGTCAGAACAGCTGAGATTGACCCCTTACAGAAGGCTTAAAATGGACCAGCCTGCTGTGGCAAAATGACTATATAGGGCAGTGAGACTCTTCCCCTTAGTTAAATCATTCTTGAACTTAAGAGGAAAAAGGATTTCACTGGAACTTTATTGGGGTTAAGTCCGTCCTAAATCTTCAGCCATTGGGGTGAAGTTAAATCATTCCAAGGAGAAACCCTCTCACCCACTTCAGATGTACATTTGAATTGAGCTGAAGTTGGGAAAGGCCTGCCTCCTGCTTGGACACTGGTACCCAGGACTCTGCCTTCTAAAACGGGAAATCCTGCAAGTGTCCCTTGTAGCCTTTCTTGTTGGGAGGGGCAGAGTAAGGACTCACCTTTCCTCAGAAACTCTGGAAAGGACTTCACAGTACCCCAAGGCCTAAAAAGGTTTCCTTCGGCTCTTTGTGTGATTTCAAACTGTTTCGATTGCTTGCAATGTATGCCGCCCCCGAGCATCACTTGCCTGTCTCTGGATCTGTTGCCGCCTGTTGAATTGGGCCACATTGCTGAATACTACTGTACCAGATCAACCTCCTCCAACCTGATGACATGCACTGGAAAATTCCTAGAAGCCCGACTTGATGCTGCTGAGCCCCAGAAGGAAGACATTACAGTATCTACAGTGGTTTTGACTAATGAACGCCCCCCCCTTAACCTTTTAAGAGCCAATTGCTTAAACTTGAACATTACTACAAATACAATAACCTGCATACCTTTATCTTGATACCCAGAGTTCCCCTCTCAGCCAAAGGTTTGCATATTGTGTGTGTTTAATTTTAGGGGTGGGTTGCTACTGCTTTCATTAGTCAGTCTGCCCTTTTAGTTTGATTTAAGTGTTCTATTTTTTTCAGTACTATTGAAAAGTGCTATTGTTGTTTGGATGCTATCTCACACCCCTCTTGAAGAGTAAAGCCTATTTTTGGCCTATGCTACTCTAAAGGTGAAGGAGGTATACCATTCATGTTGTTCCTGTTCCACCTGTAATATTGAGACCACTGCTAGTTTATGCCATGGTGTGGGGGCTTAGAAGGAGTTTAGAGCCCACTACTCATCCCTGTACTCATGCAGAACAGAAATAATTTCATCTAAGGTAAAAAAGGCCTCATCTTTCGGTACTAGAACATAGAGTACCAGCTCCATCACACCTCAACAAAAGGCACCAGGTCTCAAGCACTTTTTACAACGAGATTCCACACTTCCTCCAGCAGGAGTGAATGTGGATGGGGGAAGGAGGACAGTCAGGAAGGAGTTTGGTGCAGGGAAAGCAGTAATCCTGAGAGGTCTGTGTATCGGAGTTGGTGCACTGCCATTCCCTAACGCACATAGAATACCTCTCATTCACTAGGGCTCAGGAGGTAAAAGCTATATTTAGAGTTTATTTTGGACCTGGTGTCCCAGAGGAGATGGTGGCGAAGGCAACTCATATATCTGTGCATGTAACTCTCTAACCTGCACCTTTCAATTTCCAACACTCTGGGTGTCCTTGGCCCTGTAATGAGAATCCATATGAAGCCTACCTCCAAGTGCAACTTTTGGTATGACTCCAAATTCACCACCCTGAAACGCAAATGTAGGGTGGCTGAGAGGAAGTGCGAGCATTAGGCACATCCTTTGACAAATTGGCCTGCCACCTGCTCCAAAGGCAATGCAGACTCTTTGTCCTGTCTAAAAAGAGAGCCCACATCCAAGCCTGCATCACTGTGGCCTCTAACAACACGGCTGAACTCTTTCAATCTGCAAGTAACTAGCCAATCCTTCGGCAGTCTCCACCTCTCTGGTTCCGTCTCAGGCCCTCTGTGTGGCTCTGGCTCCTCACTTCACCACTAAAACTCAGGACATCCTGTCCTCTCCCTCTTCCTCCTCTCCCTCTACACCTCCTGGCTCCCCACTGGCCACCTCTCCACTCCTCCTCCTTTCTGCTATTTCTCTCCAACTACACCTGATGAGGTTTCTAGACAAGTCCAATCTATGAAAGTGTCATCCAAACAGGTGCATCCTGCTCCCCCAGAACCATCAAGGACCACATTGACACCCTCGCTCCAGCCTTGGCAGATTTCTGCAATCACTCTTTTGCCACTGGAATGTTCCTCTCTCTCCTCAAGCACTCCCTTGTGCACCCTTTCCTTAAAAAGCCTTCTGCCAATCCTACATGTCTGGCTAACTACTCCTTTTGTGGGAAAACCCCTGGAAAAGCTGGCCATCTCCCAGCTTACTCTCCACACTAAATCTGTTGGTTGTCTCCATGACCATCAGTCTGGCTTCAGAGCAGCCAGAGACACAGAAACTGCTCTCCTGAACACCCGTGAAGATCTGCTCACTATTCTCTATTAAAGCCTTCCTTCTGTCCTCATCCTCCTTGACCTTTCCTCTGCTTTCGACATGGTCAATAACGCCCTCCTGATCATTTGACTCTGTGAGAACCTGACCATCATGGATCAGGCCCTGGAGTGGTTGACCTCATTCCTCCTGGACTGACCCTCCCAGGTACAGCATGGGTCCTTTCTCTCCACCACCTCTCTCTCTCCACATCTGGTGTTCCCCAGGACTCTACCCTCTCACCCTGGCTTCAATGTCTACTTGGCCCCCATTGGCCAACCTGATCTCTACCTTCTCTAACTTTCAGTGTTATGCGGATGACACTCAGCTCTCTTTCATGTTCGACTCAGCCTTCTCTCCTCTGTCGCTCATTCCTGACTGTCTATCTGCGATTCAGGATTGGTGTGCCTCCAATAATCTCTTCCTTAATGCCACTAAGACTGAGATCCTTTTCATTGGGACCCCTGCTCCTGCTTTCCCTCTCTCACTCTGGCTGCCCTCCTTGGGCCCTCTTCCTTTGCTTCCTGTGAGGCAAAAAACCTTGATGTCATCTTCGACTCCACTATATCCTCTTGTCAAATCACAAACATGTCCAAGAAGGCCCACTACCAGCTGCACCGCACGAGTGGTATTCTTCCTTTTCTCACTTTCCCGAAGAAGTTCACTGGGCCTCATTATGAGTCTAGCGGTAGCCGTGCTGGTAAAAAAGGCACGGCTGCTGCCAGAGTCATTTTGTTTTCGGCACCTGGCAATGGGGATTTTGCGGGGCATTACACCCCTGGCAGGCCTGGTAAATCCTCATTGTTGGGCGCCGGAAAATATTGCTCCCCATTCCCATTCGAGTCCCATTGGACTCAATGGTAATGGGGAGGTCAGATGCACCGGAACCACCGGAACCACTCATTAATGGTGCCGGTGCATCCGTCAAGGTCTGCGAGCGTGTGCCTTTCCACCCGGCAGGTCAGACCTGTCGGGCGAAAAGGCACCCACTTGCAGAACTCGTTGTTTGCCGTTCCGGAAACAAGGGTACCAGCAAGTTTACCGGTACCGTTGTTTCCGGACCAGCAACCTTGTAATGACCCCCACTATCTCCAGATCCCTGGTTCTCTCGAGAATGGACTAATGCAACAGCCTCTTTCTCAATCTACCTTCCTCTACTCTGTGCCCTCTGCAACTAATCCAGAATAGGACTGCAAGACTTGTCCTTGGTCTCAAGACCATATCTTTCCAGCCCTGAAATCTTTCTGGGTCCAGGGACTGCATTACATCCAACTCTCTCTTCCAAAACACCTTCCTCCTCTCTGACGGTCAGACGCTTCTCCAGGCCGACAGTCAAGGGTAGATCTCTCTCCTCTGCAGGAGCCTCCCTCAGGAATGGCCTCCCTGTCCCTCTCAAACTTGAGATGGACCACCTGAAGTTCCAGAAGCAGCTCAAGACCTTCCTTTTCGCCTCTGCTTTCTCTCTCACTCTCCCCTGCTGACCATCCTGTCTGCTGTACTGACTGTTTGCCTGGCTACCCTCAGAGTCTCACTGGGTACTAGGCAACTCCATAACAAGCCTCCCCTGCGCTACCTCTGGGTTTACCCCGCACTTACGGGCTGTAACTGTAACCCTACAGTCCCCTGCCTCCTTGCACTTACCCAGAGCTGCACTTCCCTGGTTGCTCATCCTCAGAGCAATGCTGCCGTTATTGCACTTCCCCCTTCCCTCTTCCTAGCACTTCCCCATTCTGCCTTGCGCTGCACTTTGCATTGTTGCACTTGCACGATCTGAAAGACACAAGGTATAGTAAGATTGTTTCTTTTGTCCTCTCTCTGTCTTCCTTCCCTCGTCTTGTCGTGCATAGAAACACTTATGTACAGGCACATTATAAATTACTGATAAATCATACCATATCATACCATATCATATCATATAATATCATATCTTGCATGTCTCTACCTTGATGGGGGAAACAACACTGTGCGTGCTTGCCGGAAGGAACCTGGCCCCTGCCACAGTGGGCAAATGAGGAAAAACTCCCAAAGGAATTACTCTTATGGGCTGTGCTGGCAACATGTAGCTGACTGGCTGACCCAAAGTACTTGGCTCTGGTTGTCTACATTCTACATTTCTTCTGCTTTTTGCTAACAAAGTTGGTTGTCAACACCAAACAGCATATCCGGGAGTTTGTCCTGAATGTTATGTACAAAACCAGATATCCACATCCAGGGATGCCTGTGAAAGATTTAGCCCATAGCCACAGCACTCCCTCAGAGTCTGCCATGTCCAATACAGATGGGGGGATCTGACATTCTGCCTTCTTCCCATCATTGACCAGGGAAGTAAAACTCTTTCTCAACTTGGGCATAGAGAAATTCTCAGCTGCCTCTGAGTTTACTTTCCACAACCAATGCATGCCAGGTCACGAGTGGCATTCCCAGCCCTAAAGGCAGGCTGCCCAAGGTAAACACATTGGAACCAAAGGCTTCCAACATTTAATCGCCTCCCAGGCATTGACAATGTTGTCCATCATCTGCCAGTGGAAGTGCTTCCACTCCATCGGATTTGAAGAACTTCCTGGAAAGGGCACGTTAGAAGGTGGAGTCTCCTCAGATATGCTGGCATTATCCCTGGAATGGGTGTGATGAGGAGGAAGAAGAATGCTCGAGGAGAGAGACCTCTTACAGTGCTTCGTCTTCAATGTATTCTCCCTAATGTCTCCATCCATAGAACAAAGGGCCTCCTCGCCCATTTTAGCAGCACAGCTTCTCTTCAAAGACGACAAAGGGGCTGGAGTCAGAGATTTCGTAGTAGTGCACATCTCAGTTTATTGATAATGATGAAAAGCAGAAGGCCTTTGGGTGCATTGACTGACACACACAAACCACAGACCTCTGCAACATGCTTCTCCCAAAGCCAGTAGAGACAAACCTTGTGGGGCCAGAAATTGACATCTGCTCCACCCAATTCTTGCAGGGTTTGAAGCCTACCTTCATATTTGGGTTGATGTAGCAAAAAAAAGTGGCATTCCTGAGCAGCATAACAGATGAAAAGGCCTAGTGTGCCAATGGCTCCATACATGCTGCCCGGGCCCTGATGTCACATTGGACTTCATGGGCAGAGCTGCATGGAGCCTCCTGGTTGCAGAAAACGTTTTCAAGGGCATTTGGCACTGGACGATATGTAAGGACGTCTATCTAGCTATAGAATATATGTACATTTTCAGTGAATGACTAGTTTACAAAGAAACATCCGTGATCTAATAGCACCCACAACAGCAATCTGGGACAAGAAACAGGTCATTTTTAATCTGAATATTTTGCTATATTAAGAATAATAAATCAATAAATTAAAGGTGGTCTACTAATTTTCAATGCTGGAGAATTGAGTACAGGCAGCTCGAGAAGAAAATGCGACCTGCCTGCTATTATCTAGCTAATGCTTTCATTCCAATTTGCGCTGACTTCCATAGGTAGAATTATAAATATAAATAACTATTGTAGACAAATAATAACACATCTCACAATCTAGACATAAAGTGGCATTTATGGTTTGAGTGAAATGATAACACAGTTCTCTGGATAAAGTTGGGAACAAACCAATTCACTTAGTTTTCGTTGAAACCATTTACAAGTGTTATCACAGGAGAAAAGAATTTGCCTCAATACATGGTTCTGTTGTTCTAGGGCCGATTCAAATCTAAAATTTTGGAGACTATCTGTGAAGCGCTATTGTTTTGTTGAATCCTAGTTTGGGCATAGGTACAGTTGGCTATCTTGGAGGTGTAGAATTTATTGAAAAAGTGTGTTTTTGTTAATGGCTTGGGTTCAAACATTCTGTTTCTGTTTGGAATGCAGGAGCAGCCATGCTAACTAGCTTACTATTCTCAAGGAATCAGGATCACCCTCATAACAGCCCAGTTCAATATGTTCATTAGGGAATGGGTTTAAATTAAATTATTGACTATGGCAGACACCAATCACAAAGGCTTTTCATTCCACATTTCAAATTGGGATTTCGAAAGATCCCAAATTGCTAGTTTCAATTTAAATACCAAGCAAACACCACCCATTTAGCATCATATGATGCAGCATATTTGTGTTATACATAGCCTGTGATAAGTTCAGTTTGCTTACTCGTACCCTCCAGGGTCCTCCTCTTTGCTTCTGTTTTTCCAATGTATTCTCTGTCAGAGCGGGTGTGTTAGCTATGAGGTACTCCTGCCTTAGAAATATGGAATTCAAATTTGACTGGAATATGTATTTTTCTTATAACTCCAGTTATGGACATGTGATGTGATGTTAATACAAATTATACATTCAGATTGGCAAGAATTTTCAGAATACGGCGACACCCTTAATTTTTGTGTGACTGCAAGCCTGAATGAGCTATTAAAATATGCAAATGTATTAATGCAAATGTATTCATATATTGTAATATATCATTTTTAAATGTGTGTGCTCCTTGTTTTTCTGCCGAATTCAGAAATACCTTTATGTTTAAATTGAACAATAGCACCATATCATTTAGTCAGATGTATTTATTAGCTTGCATTACATGTGACCTACCACTATCATTAGATACAGCTGCTGTTATGAACAAAGAATGGTTTCAATAAGCTGTTTAGCGAAACAGGCATACATTCTTCAGGCAGCCTTGTTGCTCTGCCAGGTCAGAGGTCAGGTCTGTGTATGCATCTGCTTATAGGAAGTCGTCATTACTGACTGACAATGCATTCATCAATCTCTGAACAGGTGGGCTAGCAGATAAGCTTACAAAAATAAGACGATGAAAATCCTGATTTTGGAATTAATTTAGGCTTGTTTTTTATTTATTTTCACTGACCCACACCCCTGACTCTACATACCCTTGCTCTTGGAAACCTTGTATCCTGCGGGTCTCAGCAGGAGGTCATGGTCCATCTCATATTTATAACTGAGTGTGCAGTGTTCCTGTCACATTTGCCCATGAGTGACAGGTCCTACAGCAGCAGTCACTCCTGAACATTGGCAGCCAGTGCATAATGGGTACTGGGTCACAATCCTTCCCATTATGCACAGGCTGTTACATGTTCCCTGTTATGCAGAGCGCTATGAATGAGGAATTGCTGCATGGCAGAAAATGCAACTAGTGCCTTGAGGGATAGGTGTCCTTCAAGCCTTCTTCTACGGCGCTCTCCTACATAGCTGCCTGTAGGATCTCTGTCCCTGCAGGCACTAGGTGACATCAGAGTTGGGGATGTGTAAGGGGCAATAAGCAGGGCAGTTAACAGGGTAGTTTAATGGTACAGCCTCTGTGCCTTTTGGTTTAAACCACATCATACCACATATGTAGTCATTACATAGAGCTACCGGATGTGTCAAATTCCAGTAATGTCACTTGCGGTAGTGCACTGCTGATAATTACGTTTGTTTGGAATTTGGCTCATGAGTTTATATGGACAGTGCCTGAAGACAGAAGGCACATTTAACTTGCACAGGACAGTGCCAGTTTAGAGGTTTATTTATACTGGCAAACGTAAGCGTTTATATTACTCTGCAGAATGTTGGAAGCGAAGCATTCTCGGAAATGGAATTAACTTGAAGTAGCACCATTTGCAGTACAAACAGTGGTTACATGTAACAGAACGGAGTGATTTAGCGAGGTGTTAATGTTTGCTGACATGTTTTTTTTATAGGTGGACAATTTTTCTTTATACATGTGGCAGGGTAACCAATATTATGAAGATAATGTAATTGTTTTACGACATTTTGAAGTAAATTTCATACAAGTAGTAGCAAAAGCAGTGTGTGAGCAACGTGTATATCGAAATGTTGGGGATATGCTTTAAGAAGCTTTTGTTTTAAGTAAGGACTGCACACAAATAATGGCGAGACAATGAAGAAAAGATGTTTTGCATTATGAAAATTCTACTGCTAAAGACTTTGGATGCAGCATAAATGTATAATAAAGTTGCATAGTAATGCATACTTAAATAGTGAAGTTGCACTAAAATACAGTTTTAATGAAGTTGAAGCACAATCCATGGGTTTTAAGGGATTACAGAAATGCCTTTTCTTAAAAGATGTGGGTTACTCAAATGCACTGTACAAAATGTTTTGGATGATTAAGTGAAATGGCTGAATTTTTGGATTTAGATTTTAGAATGGTGACTGATCACCACCATGTCTATAATGTCAATCATCCCTCGGGAAAATGTATAGATTGTAGTTTGTACAGATGTGGAGTGTTGTGGATGAGTGCATGAATGCATGAGTTGAAGTGAGTGTTTTATTTGTGGAGTGTAAATATATATATATATATATATAAAATATATATATATATATATATATATATATATATATATATATATATATATGTATATGAATTGAATTAAGTATGTAGGGACATACTGAGTGTAAGACGTGAATGTGAGAGGTAGCGTGAGCACTTGTTTGGAATTGCATTAGTGAATGCATAGTATAGTATACAGAGACATGCTAGATTAATGAGGTGTTGCATGTAGTATTTTGAGAAGGGGTGGTATATGCACGCTGGCTAGGTTTGATACTGTGATTTAGGAAACCTTCAAGAAGCCCCGTTTAGTTATGTAGAATAACAGTGTCATGTTCTGAGGTGATCCTTAATGACAAGGGTAAGTGTCGTAGGACACCATAGAGGTAAGCCATAGTTGGTTTAGGAGACCGGTGATACACAGTTGAGTGCATATTAAGTGTGGAAGTGTTAGACTCACACGATGGGTTATGCGTTGTAGGTGAGTGCATGTGTCAGTCTGGGAGTTATTTTAGCTCCAGATTGAGTTCTGTGTGCCAGGTAGTGCTATTGTTGCATTAGGAGTTTTGTAGCACGCCAGTGTAAAATGGAGTGTATTTTTGAATTGTAGCACATAGTTTTGTGGTCAAGTTTCAATATTCAAAATGTTATACTCTTTTGGTAATAACTAGCACAACAGTTTACATCCTAATTGTGCTTATGTTACACTACATTTTCTCGGTTTGTGGTGTTTTGAACAGTGTAGTTGTGTTTGTATTACAGTATATTTTTCATCTTGTGGTGTTTTGATGGCATAGTTGGGACTATGCGTGACATACGCATCACACCTCTTCTTTTTGTGCATGCGTATTTTATTTTTGTGCTCTTTGTCTTGTCGGTCATTTTTCTATATTTTCCTTCCTTTTTGATGTTTTCTTGAGGGAGAAGGGAGGAGGTATTGGTTTGTGTTGGTATTCGCTTGTGTGTGAATAATGGTTTGTATTTTATTGTTGTTAGGTGGCATGCTGAAGACTTAGTTTGGGCCAAGGTAGTAGTCCCATGTTTTTGGGGTTACGTTATTTGGCAAGTTAGTCGCCCTGGGTTGGGACAAAGGTTTGCGCTCAGGTGTGGCAGACCTGAGGCCAGGGGTAGCAGTCCTGGCGGAAGGAGGTAGAAGACAGAAGGTTTTGATAGTAGGTTTGTTTTATTGTCCTTTTGTGGCAGGGTATGTGCTTGGTGGTGGCAGCACTGAGACCCTGGTGTGCTAGGCCAGGGTAGAAGGAGGTTGGTTTAGTTATGAGTGTTTAGTCTTGGCATGAAGTGAGTATCACCTATTTGTTGTTGTTTGAAGGAGGGGGATGGTGTGGTATCTTGTATGCTATGGTGTGTCTGTGTGAGTAGCTAGGCCCTGTGGAATGGTTGGTAGACTGTGGAGTGTTTGGGGCTTGGGAGTTCCAGGGTTGACGGTTGGGGACTGGGAGCTGTGCAAGGGACCAGGACAGATGCATGTAGCCTTCTCTCTCATTCTTCTAAACTGTGTCTATGAAACTAAGGAGTAAATAAAGCATCTTCCTTTTTGGTACTTACCTGAGTTAGTCTGGTTCCTGCTCCCTTTCATCAATGGCACAGGTACTACAATTTACAAACACAGAATAACCTCTGTGAAATTAAATAGTTTAACAAGGCAGTTTGGTATACAAAATAAACCTTCTACAGTGAATCAATGGTAATATTGATGTGAATGTGTGAATGCACATCATAATATTGTTCCAGAATTATCAGCTAGAACAGATGTAATCTCAACATATATGCATAATTAGTAACGGCAGTTGACAAAAATATAAACATTTATTTTGTGTGGACTAGAGCTTGTGTTAGTAAGCTGGTAAATTATTATGCAGCGTTGTTATTGTGTTAATTGCCTGCAAACTATGCTTGAGTGCTTCCCATAGCTCTGCTTCGTGATTTGCTTACACAAGCTTGCACATCCAATCAACCTACCTACTGTAGTGAATCGTTCCACAGCAAATGAAAATAAATCTATTTAATACGTAAAAAGAAAAGACAAAGATACAATAAAAATACTGCTTGCAAAAAATGTGGTTATTCAGTAACATTAATCATTATGGCGCAGTGGTACACCTATGTTTCCAATTACCGAGTTGTTACTGGAAATATACAAAGAGTGCACAAAAGCACCACTTGCTTGCACTCTATATAATTTACAGTTTGCTGTGCACCTTGACATTTTCATTTAGGCACAGTGGTACTGATTTAGCACACATCTGTAACTATCAGTGTTATGTAGATCTGGAAACCTTGTACGGGTAAGTATGACACAGTTTAGTTTGTCAGTAGATTGGCAAGTATGTCAGTATTAAAGGTGTACAGTAGTATGGTGTTATGACTCAGCATTATATTAATTTCATGAACATTCAAAACAATATTGCACATCAATGCCCGAAGTACAAACAAGAATTAAGCAATAAGCCCTGAGCCGCAGGGGCATTACCTGACTCAGTAATGTCCCTGCGGCGAGGGGCTTATTGCTATTAGTTCTCCGGCCCGCAAGACTGGGGTACTAAAAGCATTGTTTTTGTGACCCGAAAGGCTGCTGCATTTGGGAACAGAAAAAAAAAAAAGAAAAAAATTGACCCCGGAGTCCGTTTTCCCTTTCCATGGTGGCCATCGGGAGCGGGCGTGCTGGGGACAGAAGTGTTCCCAGTGCGTTTGCTCTCGAAAAAGGACAAAAATGAGGTAAGTGGGGTTGGGAGGGCAGGGAGGAGATTGTTTGGGGGTTGGGCGGAACACTTACCTGAATCCCGCAGGGGAGGATGGCAGCCTCCAGCCGTGTGGTGGCTCGGAGTAGGGATTACCCTGTTCTGAACCTGCTCATTGGCTGAGGGGCTGCTACCCCCACCCCCGCCAGAGATATGAAGGAACTTCAAAATTTGAGGGATTCTGTGTCGGGTAAAGCCCCCATGAGGGCCAATTAGATTGCATGTAACAATCTGATTGTCTCTCGGCGGGTACTCATTGCAATTATAGACGCAGACGGTCGGGTCACATCCGTAATTGTTATGAAGGTGAGTCTGATATTCTTGACATTAGTGGCCACTAGAAGAATGTATTTCCTAACAGCACGTGGTACAAGTTGGAGCATCCAGCTGTGCTCTGTCATAAACATAGAAAAACAATGAAGTTACTCTGCATCGTTTTCTCTATGCCCTGCTTCCTTTACTTAGTTATGAATGAATATTAATGCAATATGTTCATTTGTGTTATCAATGTGCCATTTAATTTGTGGGGAAATTATGTTAAAAAAAATAATTCTTGTGCTTATGATGCAGCCAGCACAATAAGAAGGATGGTGTTCAGACACTGAGAGTAACCTTCGAGACATGCAAATGATACTGGCAGGATCAACCAGGTAGCTGGTTCATATGGATAAGCATTTAAGCTGGAAAGTCTGGAGGGATGGGGTCAATTAAAGTTGTTACTTCACATTAATCAATAGTGCTATCAATAAACTTGATTCCATTTGCAAAAAAGCAAATTATGCTTCATGACAACAATGACAAATAATGCATCACTGTTTTCAGGTAAAATAAAATATTGGCCCTCAGCGCAAAATATGTGGCAAGCAAAGTTTCTGTGTTTTTGTGAAAAAATATCATTTCCCAAACAATTAAATGGTACTTTCCAAACACCAATGAAAATGCAGCATTGCGAGTCATTTATAACATAGTAAGGTGGAACAGGTAGGAAAAAAAAGGTACACAGGGACATTATTTTTGTTCAAGATACAAGAAGCGGATAAGTATTGTTGACGATTGACATCCTTGAATATAGTCACACATTCACCCCCAAAGTAATCAATTTGTCTTATTCCCTAACTAACTCGGTATAAGCATATTTTAACACACACTAGGAAAAGATAAAAAAGGAGGTATACAATAGAGCAAGAACCCATATTGAAAGAAATAGGTAACATGTGATGCACATTACTAAAAGGAATGTGTAATTTGTATTGCATTAACTTTATTCTGCCCTGCGCCGTAAAAATATTACTTTAAAAGCGCTCAGTAACTGTTCTGCAAAGTAAGAAAATGTTGAAGGGGAACAGCATGGAACGAAAAACAAGGTGGAAGAGCAACTCAATAGTACTCTGTATGCAGGAAATAAAACCTTTTGCTGGGACCTTGCATATTTCATGAGAGGAAATTGGGGGTTTTCCACAATTTTCCAAGCAACGGGTTTGCAAAGAAATTGCTATCAAGCAATTCCTAGTTCGAAAAAGCAGATTTAGACCAAATCCTATCTATGTGAATTCTATTACTCTGTTCTCAGTCGCACAGATGAGCAGCTATGAATAGAAAATGTCTCACATTTATATTGCAAAGGTAGCCATGTCCAGGTTTGGACCATAGCCTACAGGTCAATAGGGCAGGTACCGAAGGGCTGATCCAACCTGCTTGTGTGGGCATGTTTTCTGGAACAAAATGGGTCAATTTCATGAGTTACAACACTATTCACGAGGTAGTTTTGAATTCACTATTTGGAACAAATGTTACCAAAAACATTGCTTTCGGTAGTACAGCTTGCGATGGAAAGTAATAACTTGACATTTGCGATAGTAATCCACTTTAGTATAGCTAACTCTGGCTATTTATGTCCCAGTCCAACACTGGCCAAGGACGGTTGCCCGGGCATAGCTTAGTCAGTAATATTGGGTGGATGTTGGTTCTGAGATTTTCCCAACAAACTATGTGGGGCACCCAAATAAAAGGGAGTGAGCAGTGTTTTGGGAAACAGCACTTTATGGTCTACTTTTAAGTGAAACAATAGCTACTATTTATGTACCTTCATATCTTTTGTTGCAATGCCTTACGTTTGCAGGATACAACTCATATACATAATCATATTTGGTCATGCTCCCTTGCGTAGAATTGTGCATGGTATTGTCCAAGCCCCACTCACGCATCCTACAACCACCTACCAAAGGTTGTGAAATCATTTACTTTGGATAATCTAATGACGAGCAAACCATAGCCCACAGCTGACGAGAGAGGAAACAGTGCGGCCTGTGGTATGCATTGTATAAATAAACAATAGTACTATCTTACATGACACAACACTGTAGACAGTTAAACCATGGATGAGTGAGTGTGCTTGTGTAGTGCACACCTAAAATATTCACTTCTGGGTGATATCAATGTTGTCAGCTAAGGGCAATAAGGCACAGTGATGTAAAGTCATGTGCCCAGGATTATATTGTTTTTAGTGGAGGAACTGGAATTTTAAACATAGAGTTCCTGGTTCTTCAGTTTGTAATTTAAGCATAAGAGTACATTACCTCTTAGCCCAGATTTAGTTGCACACCAACATATAATGATTTCTGTGTAATTATCTTTCAAAAGCTATACCTGACAATACACAGGAAATCTTTATAGAAACATATCAGGCAACGTAAGAATGATTCACTCTGAAAGGGCAAAGGGGACACTAGTGAATGTGTACCTTCAAAATGAGCACGAGGCAATCCAGCCAAGTGCATTGATTAAACATGGCTCTTGGTTATAATCCACTGTACAATGCCGAATGCAAGGAAAGGAAACAAATCTATGTATGTTAAAATCAGCAAACTCCGCTGATTTAACAGGAGTAACTATTTGAGAAGTTGGCAAACATGGTGACAGAATATATTTGGACATCTCATTTAACGATTGATTGGTGTGGTGTGTTCAGACAAATGTAATAGAGTATAACTTGACATGCTAGACAATGTTGATAACCTTGCAATGTGGGTATAAAACTAGCTGGAGAAATGTGTGTCTGGCAAAAGCACACCTCTGGAAACCAAAGATGCACAAAAAGACTGGCCACTCAATGATACAACTTACAAAGGTACTGCAATGAATCTTAGGGCCATGAAAACTATAGATACAAAAGAGTACATTTCTGTCCAAAAGAGTTTGATCATAAAATGAATTGAAGCCTCTTTTGAGGATCAGTGTAAACTTCATGCCTTTGCTAAAGCCATTCTTCTGTTGTGCTCACTGGCCAAATAAAGATCATTCCTGAGGCAGAATATAACATGACACAAAATGAGGACCCCCGAGAGCAACCCAGCAATATTGGCACATTATCACTCTGACCATTTATAGACATGGAATGGGACAGCAATGAGAGCAATGCACTGGCCACTTCATGGGGATTATACAACGAGGCTTGTACACTGTTAGTAATATGGACAAAGTGATATACAGAGTGTTCCAGATTGTGACTTCACAGACCTGAAGATCTAAACTGACAGTAATCACGGATAGGTGCTCAACGGTGCAAGTCATACAATACATTAGCATATGTGATATGGCTTCAAGGGAAGGATACAGTATTCAATGCCCTAATGTAAACTTGCCTTTTGTGATGAGGTATTGCTCCACTGTTTCAAAGGTATTTTGCAAAATGTTTTGAAATAGTGGTGAGGCAGTATAACCCACCATGGACACAGCGTAAGACTGATCACATCTTCAAACCATGAATGTGAAAAACTGAGAAAAAACAACATCTAGGGTGTTTTTCATCTTGGAATGCAGAGTGTTTAGTACAATGTGTACAGTGTTTCTAGTCCAATCTATGACATTGTTAGACTCATATGCCATCTTATGGTTTAAGAAGCTGCTCAGACAAGCAGACTGGGTCAGCAAACAATCATTTTACAGAGAAGTTACAAATTCTTGTGCACACAATGAGTCTCTGCAACTCTGTATGGCCCAGTGCATGTGATATTTCCCATGAGCTTCATTTTACATCGTAGGTACGTTTCCCAAATTCATTATTTACTATTCTGTACTTCAAGAATTCTGAAATTGGAGTACTCTGGTATGCGTGATAAATAAAGGAGCACAAATACAAGACAACTCTATATACCCAAACGGTTGGTCATGCATATGCTGCACACTTTGTTTTTGAATGTGACAACATTAGAGTGATAGCCAGAAAAACACAATACGTTGATGAGAAGTCAAGCAAGGAAAGTCAAAACAACAGGGGTTTTGTAGCTAAAGAGAAAATTAAATACCTTGAACACGTTGAACTTTTGGTTTTGCAAACGGCATCGGCAAATTTAAAGGTATGTAGTGCTCATGATTGCAAATAGTTTGCAAGAATTCAAACTTGTATTCTGTCAGGATCTGTATTAAAAAAAACAGAGTCATATTTGTAAATGATTTTAGTAATACAGCTTATACAAACATATTCGAAATTGAAAGTGTCAAGAAACAAATCAAATGCTCTTTCCGATGGATATGTTCTTCTCAGTGCAGATATTCCAACTTTTGAAATGTCTCTAGGTTTAGAGAGGATGTGGAAGTCTAGAGGGAGGCATCAAAGTGACTTCAGCATGGCTCTGCAATATCGATAATGGTGCCATAACCATCGGAGGTGGTGTCTCATGGAGACTTGTGTGCCCTCTCATCTCAGGTCTAACCCATTTTATGCACTACACATGAGTTAAAGGAGAAGCTGAACTGCTGTGATTTCTGTTGCGGCAAATAAACAACTGTGGCAGGTGGTCACACTTTTCAAGCTCAAAGGGTTAAGAGGGAGAAAAGATGATTAATTTATGGAAGGAAGATAGTATGCGTCAGAAAATAAATTACACAAGTTGCTCTTTTTTTGCTCTTTTAATGGCTACTTCTCTGCCCAGATTCCTCCTCTGTTGAAGAACTCACAAAGAAGCGCGACGTAAAGGATGTTCAGCATGCTAGGTAAAAGAGTATGGGGTAATGATTCCCTTAAATATGACCTTGGATCAAGATGAACCCACCCTGGAGAGTGTCTTCCCTGCCATAAAGTTCTAAAGGATTTGGCAATAGTATTTGGGGAACAGCCCAACCGGGAGCCTGGAAGGCTACCAGCAAATGAACACCCCTTTGCAAAGTGAAAGTAACTATGTGACCTCTAGTTGGAGGAACTCTCACTACCTTAAGGACCGTCTTCGGAGGCAGTCCATAAAACAAGTCTTAATCCTATCAAAACATGTATTTATGTATTTCAATACTCAGACAGATGACGATAACACCAATTTAATAAGCCCACAATAATAATCCAACTGCAGAATCTGGAACAGAAACAGGCTGTTTTAGTAACATTTCTTTTGTTATTATTTCAAAAGAATGTATGTGACAAAATGCAGGTGGTCTCCTAACTCACAATGTTGGGGAAGGCTCCCAAAACACTACCTAGGAATTCTGATTACAATGAACAATGAATTGAAGCTTTAGCTTGCCTATGTATGTCCCATTAAATGGTTTTATCATAACATAGACTGATTCACACCGATAACCATACATACAAAATGGGACATGAATTGCTATTATATATGATAAGCTCGGATAATTCATCTATATTTTACTAACACATGTAAATAGTTGTCAGAAATTAAATGCACAGTCAAATTGAGATGAGAAAATAGTCACAATCAAAATGTTAAATGATGTCTGCTTAAACAACACTATCTATCAATGCCAACTTCACTTCCTGTGGAATTTCAGGCTTTGAAAAATAAGCTTAAAGTCAAGGGTGAAATACAATTCAGTAAAACCAATTGGAACGTGTGAATGCAATATTCAAATACACTGGACAACAAGCAATTATCAGCGAATAAATGTATTGGTGGGAGTGAAAATGGTTTCTATTGAGAGCCCATGAAAAGAGAATATTGAACATGTTTTTAAACTAAGGTCAAATGGAAAGAGGACTTTGAAACGGTTGTGGTATTTAAAGTTGTGAATAAACGAAAGGTGAAATTCAAAGTGACTTTGGTTTTCTTTTTTCTAATGAGGGCTAGCGAAAAACAAATCTATTTGAATAACACGTTTGTTTTTTATATTGCATTTCCCTAGGAAATCCTCCCTGACCCCTCAATATCATGAACACTTGGGGTAAATATTCTACTAAACCTGCTAGAGCACATCAGATGTTTTTATCAGTTTGTGAAATCAGTTAAATTGAACAAAGACAACCGAGGTTGCAAAAGACCCTTTACTTCTGGAACAAATCCAGGAATTTCAATTGTATTTTAGCTGGAGTAAAATAGCCCTCTTTCCACCGGACTGTTCCTGGGGGATTCATATTTGAATAAACAATAGGGCATGGATTCACTTATTTTCTAGTTGATACATAACATTTTGTTGGACAACCTTTGAGAAGGATTTCTCAGAAACCTCCTGAAACAATGTCATATTTTGGATTGCAAGGCACTCGACTGCAAGTCATCCAGTTCTCCTCCTCAACCTTTGGAACCTGGTAACAAGGTTTCCCAAGCTCTGTTCCCTCCATGGCTCAATTTGGGAAATTCTCCTCTGTCTAGTGGTTTAGCCTTTTGTCTGTAAACTTAGTATACACTTCCTCGACAAAATGATCTGTCTAGCAGGCATCAAAAATATTTAGAAGAGCACTCTTCCACATAGTGTAATAAGATTAAGTACTGGGCTCACTCTGCCTGCCTCTGACTGCAGTTTGGTTGATTTTTTTAAAAAACAATTTGAGTTTAATTGTATTTACAATTTTTACAAAATCTGTCCATATCTTCAGGCATATTTCCTTTTTCCCTTTGTAGTCGTTGTGCAGTTTTCTATTTGTTTTTTCTCAAGAATTGATTTCCTCCAACTTCAGACTTTCCAGTAGTTTCGCTGTGGCTACCGTCAGGGTTGATGAATCGCAACACATTAGCTTATTCCACCAAGTTTCTTCATTTGCGGTCAAGTGCAAGAGTCTGTGTGAATTGAGGTATGTATTTCGAAGGTTTTCCGTTCCTGAACAGTGAAGGAGTAGATGAGATAATGTTTCAGTTTCCAAATTCTTATAGTAACGACAATTTTTGTTGGTCGACTGCTTTCTACGGAAGAGGATTTCATTGGTTTTCAGTATGTTTAACCGTGCTCTTAGAAAGGTTGTTCTCAGTCGTTTATCAGGAAACTTTTAAAATAATTTCTTCATCTATTTTTTGGGTGTTCGTTGTGTGATGTGTGGAGACTGTGAGGTCTTCCGCTTTGTCTAAGGTCTCGATCCAATCTTGTATTTTAAGTTTTTTCTTTATTTTTCCCGTGATCCATTCTATGTCCCATTCTGAGCATCCAATTTTATCAGCTTGTTCCAGTAGTCTGATGTACCAAGTTGTTATCATTGGATTTTTTTCACTCTTCATCTCTTGGAGAATGATGTCCAAAGTTTTTTTGGTCGAGGTTGCCTTATGATTTTACCTAAAAATAATAGGCTATTTCTCGTAACCACAGATTCCAGTGATTGCAGACTCAATTTGCGCCGAATGATTGCTATGGGCGTGGAGTTCGGCAGTCGTAGCACTCTGCGCCAAAATGTGCCTTCCAATTTAGCCCACAATGTCTTCGGCAAATATGGCATAGCCTCCGCTCCATAGGTCAGAGTTGGAGTGACATTTGCTCTATAGAAGTTTATTAGCGGTAGGATTGAAAATTTCCCAAATTTCCTATCCAAAGACAATGCCTGAGCTGCTAATGTTTTAGTCTTGGAAAAAAGATGCTCTTGCATCGTCTTGTCGATTTTACTGGACGAGAGTTTCACCCCTAAGTATGTGCAGCTTTTGACTATATCCAGTTTTTCAGAGTTTGCGAACCACTGCGATCTTTTTCTTGGTCTCGATGGTTTTTCAAGATCGTGATTTTCGTTTTTAAGGTGTTAAGCTACAAATAATTTTTTTTAGATAGTTGTGAGGCTGTATATTTGTCTCTGAAGTCCGATTGCGAATAGAATATCATCTGCGTACAGCAGTCTTGTCACTTTTGATTCGCCTATTTGTGGAGGAAATGAGCGAGTGTCGTTTTCCGGGTCTGCTATTGCCTTGTACAGCGCCGGCGCCAGGGGGCAGCCTTGTTTTACCCCTCTGGCCGTTTTTATGGTTTTGGACATCAAGCCTGCTTCGTTAAGCCGGATTCTGATAGACGTTTCGCTATACAGGGCTTTCACTGGTTCAGGAATGGATGGTGGGCATTTTTGTTTCTCCAATTTTCTCGACAATTTTTCTCTATTCACGCGGTCAAAAGCTTGGACCAGATCAATCGAGGCGATGAATATTGATGGATGCCCCTCAAAGACTTTTGATTTTAGAATACTGATCATCATGATGTTAACCGACGTCCCCAAGTTCTTTTCGAACCTTGATTGAAATGGGTCCGTTGTTTTTGCCTCTTTCTGCATGTCTGAAATTCGTCCAACAGCAAAGATCCGAAAAGTTTGCCAATCACATCAAGGAGTGCGATCGGCCTATAGTTTCTCGGATCGTCCCTCGGGCCCTTCTTATTGATTGGGACGATGTTTGCTGTTTTCCACGTGTCAGGAATAGTTCTTGAAATCCTGGATCGTCTAAAGATTTCTGTTATTAGCGGAGCCCAGGTTTCTGCGTCCTGTTTTAGGTGGACGTTGGAGATTCCATCTGGGCCTGGGGCGCGAGAGTTGTTTAGTTAATTGATCTTTTCCAAAATGTTTTTTTGATTGCCAAGTCAAGATTTATTTGTGTTGGATTTGTTCGTGCAAGCCGTGTAACCTTTCTTAGGTCTGATTTCTTTGTCTTCAGTTCTTCATTGTGATTATGCAGGTGAGTTGTGTCCTGTGTTCTCTTATGTCATGGATGTAGATAGGGAATGAGAAGAGGACGGTAGTCCAATTTTTCTTTGGAAGTGTTCAAGTTTGTTGGTCTATTGTATGATGCTATGATGGAAATTAAGGCTTCTGTTGTGATTTTCAGTCGGTTTCCTTGTTGGTTTATTTCTAAGTTTTTCGACATCCTCACCAGCGTCTTTTTTTTTGCTGGCCACATTGCAGTTAGTAAGTTGTGGTCACTAACAATGGTTTTCACTACCTTAAAACTCTTGGTTATTAGGTATAGGTGTTTTGAACGAAGATGTAGTCAATTGTACTTTCTCTGCCGCCACTTTCCCATGTTGGAGTTCTGGATTTGGCGGATTCTAAAGAATTTAAGTTGTACAAGTCACGGGATTTCATCAGCTTTGCCCATGCTAAACCTCTTGCTATTGATTGTGAGCTGCCAATATTTTGAGGTGTCGTTTCCATCTCAAAAGCAGGACAGGTAGCGTTCAAGTCGCCGCATATCAAGATGTGATCCACGTCGTACACTCCTGTGACGTCTGTCAGGATTTTTTCCACGTTGTTTAGGAATATGTTAGTTTTAATTACCGTTGGGTTCCAGTAGATGTTTAGTAGTAGGATAAGATCCTGACTGGACTTTTTCTGTACTGAGTCTTCTTTGTTCCATTCTAGCAATATTGCCTGAATTGCCAGAGATGATATCAGGTTACGAACTATGCAAAGGGCTCCACCAGTCCGTACTGCTGTTAAAAGGCCTGAAGTGGGTGGACCTCTTTCACCTTTTTGAGCAGGAGAAAGTAATACCTCAAAGCCATCCAGGCTCGGCGGAAGTAGCAACCAAGTCTCTTGCAGACTTATTAGATCAAATAGGCCAAGGTTCACCTCTCCTGGTTGTGTCAGGTGAGTATGGCCTTTTGTGTTCCATGATCCAAAGATGATGTTTTGCTCTGGCTTTTGGGTCCCGTGTTGCTCCTTTAACATCTCCCTTTCTAAATTGTCAGAGGGACGATTTAGTTGGTATTTCCTGACATATCGTGTCAGAGCCGAAGGGATCCATGCCCATTTTTTGGGATCCTTTTCAGCTTTTTTAGCCTGGTTCTGAATCGAAGGGTTTCCACACTCAGTACGACTTCCCTTATCTCTGGTGGACTGCATAGGAAATGGACCTTTGGGATTTCTAGGAGACATTCTTTGTGATTCCTTATCATTTTGTATCCAGCTGTCTTGAGTGGAAAGATTTTCTCTTGCCTTTACTCTTTCTTTGTCGCTTTTCGTGTTTGACCAGCTTGAGCCAATCGTTTCTCGTGGTTTTCGTCGTTCTTCTTCTTCTTTTCGAGCATCTTTCTCTGATATTAGATTGAATTTTCTCTTCACTCTAGTTGATTTTTTGGTTTCAGGTGTTATCTGTGAACTTTTCCTTTCTTCTTTTTCATTTATCTCATAATTACATTTTTGTCTTGTTTTGTATGAATTGTCTCTTCTGTGCCCTCTTTCCTCTGGTGTTGTTTCTCTCAAGGTGTACCCTCTTTTTGACAGTTCTCCTGCCGCTGACAACAAAAGTTTTTTCACAGTTTGAGATGTAATATGCAGAAAGACACTGTGCGTCCGAGCTTTATGTGCGAACTCCACTATGTTTAAGTCCACACTTCTGATTTGGTCTCCTTTGTGGACTTTTTGTAGAAGCCTCATAGTTGCTCTTCTGTTAAGTAGAATCTTTTCTCCCTTTTTCTCACTTTTTTCTAGTTTCAAAGTGTGTGATGAATTGCTCTTGTGAGTGAAGATTGCAGATGTCCGAGTGGAGTTTAGCTGTGTGAAAGAGTCTGAAGGTCTTCGGTTTGATCTAGTTCTTTTTTCTGAGTATTTATCACTTGATCTGTTTTTTTCCAACCTTTGGTTGTTTTTTCTGTGGGCTGAAGTGTCTAACTTTTTTCTGTATGATGTTGTTTCTGATTTGTTTTGCCTTGCTCTTTGGCTGTACTGATGGTTTTGTCTGTGACGGATTTTGCTGTTCGGTGTATTTTCAAGCCTTTCGACCTCAGGTGTTTCCTTTGCACTTTGTGGATGGCGATCTTTGTTGCCTTCGTATTTGGATTCAGTTTTGTTTATCCTTCTGTTGGCCAGTCGGAACAATGTTTTCCTTTCTGGAGTTATCTGACTTCTTCTGTAGCTTAGATCGTCTACTTTGCCTTTCTCTTTTTTCGAAATATTTGTTTGGTTCTGATAATGTTTATCCCATAGCTCTGTCTTTGAGGAGTTACTCTCCGCAAAAGACACCTTTCTTTTCTTTCCACTCGGTCGAGGTATTTCCGACTCTGAGTTTTCGATCGAATATAATTTCCCAAATGTTGCCAGTGCGATGGTCATGGCTGACATGACAGGTAATATATCCACATTTTTAATAGGTGAGTTTGAGTTTCGCTTCCGCTTTTGCTTTGTTTGGCGTAGAAAAAAGTAGCCTTAAGGCATCCACTGAGACATCAGGCTTCTTTTGTTGTGGGGAAAGTTCCACCCCGGGGTATTCTCTCTGTGTTTTAACATGTTTTTATAGTTCAATATTGCCTCTACCAGTTTTATTTCTTCTTGGTTCCACTGATGACTTGTTCGAGACTTCGTTAAGCTGTCTTCTCTTTTTTTCTCCTTCATAGTTTTGCTTTCGTTAAATGAAGTATCAGTGTTTTTTTCGTCCGACATGTCTGGTTGTGTGGGCGGTGATTTTTGATTTACATTGTCTTCTGCCTTTGTTGTTTCTTTATTATTTTTTCCGTCAATCAGGTCAGACTTTGGTTTACTTTCTTGTTTTTTTCCATTATTCTATACTAGTGTTACTGTTTTCTGTGTTGGTTTGTCCTTCTCTCCCCCATAGCCTTGTGGTCTATGCTCTGTAGTTCCGCTGCCTATACCAGTTTTAATTGTTTCTGGCTTTTGGTGCGGGGAAGGTTGGCTAAACTGCCAGCGTATATGCGGTAGCAAACCGCCACTTTCAGTAGGCTTTTCTGGCTTCGGTGTGTTGGCTAGGTTTCTTTGGGGAGGTGGTGGGATTCCTTTCCGAATTTCTAGATCAGAAAGTTCAAAGCGGTTTACTGTGGAAGTCTTCCCTAATTTTTCAAAGAATCTTCCAATCGGGTTGTTAGACAGAAGTATCGGTTTGCCCGTTTTTTTAATCTGTAATTTTGATGGTAATCTGTTATTGGGGGTCGATGAGCCAGTTGGGTTATGTTTTTTGACTCCTTGTCTTTTTGTTTATTTGTCAGTTAGAAGTTCATTTGGTTTATGTCCGAGAATGATTTGTTCTTCTTCGTCGTTTTTTTGATAATCAAATAGGTGGTTGACTTCTGGTTGATGGAACTCCTCATCATGATTTTCTGCTTGTGAGTAAGTGTGTATTTTTACCCAGTTGTGTTCTCTCAGAATGTTTATTTCCTCTGTTTCTCCCACTTCTAGTTCATCCAGGTATGATAAAGTTGTATTCTGACAGATAGTGTCTCTAATCTCTGTTAGGTTCCAGTCCGGGCTTGGTAGATCAGCTCGAACTGTCACTGGGTGGAGGTCACTTTCAGGTTTTTGTGAAAGTCCATTTGATCCTTGCCTCTTTTTTTTCTTTGAAGGAGTTTTGTCTAAGGACTCTTTTAAACCGTTTTTAGTAATTTGATTTTGTTTGTTTTCATTGACTGTGTTAAACGTTTTATCAAACGTTTCTGTTGTGCCACCAGGGGGCGGATCATCTCCTTGCACTGTGTTGAGCCCTCGCGCTCCTCTCCCCTGGAGCTCCGAGCTCAGCCCCGGATGTATTCGTGCGGGGTCCGCCCTCGTCCCTCCAGCCTCCTCCTCCTCCCCACGGGGATCCTCCGCTCGGATGCCACCAGCGCCCCCAACTGAGTCCGACCCCGTGGGAGCGGAAGACAGCAGACCTGGCCCCGACTTCTCCAGGGACCCTCCTCCCCCCCACCACCGACCCCGCGCTGGGGAGACCGAGGCGAGGCATACCCATCATAGGGCGCGTGCTCCCCAAGGATCCGCGGCGGCTCAACGCCGGCGGATTCAAGCTCCAAGCTTGCGGCTTCCCTCCAAGGTAAGCCGTGCTGGTGGGGAGATCTAAGGGGGGGAATTGGAGGCGAGGAATTGAAATTTCCCAAGTTCGAAGTCTCAGTTGGTATAGTTACTGATTCTGTACGTGCTTGAGTCGTCGCCGGCATTTTTGTTGCTTGAACGCCGCTTCTTAGCACGCGGCCCGTTTCCTCGTGATCATTTGACTGAGGCTTTACTGCCCCGGGGGCGCCTTCCATAATACCGGGTTCACCGGCAGTTGAGATGTTTTGAGATGTTGAAATAGTTATGATATGGTAGGGGCTCACAGTTGTTTAAACGGGGTTCTGTAAACAGCTTGTTTTCGCAAGCCTTTGGCTTGATGTACGTTGTCGTGAGCAGTCGCGCAGTGTGCCGGCAGCCGGACTGCCAGACTTCTCCTCCTCGCAGCTCTCCGCAGCCGCTCCGCGGCCAAAATGGGTTTTTAAACCCTGTTTCTCTGTAGGAAGTGAAAATAGACTTCTGAAGCAGGTAGAAAAAAGTTCAGGGTCGACTGCCAGACTGCACCTCCTTGCAGCTCTCCGCGGCCGCTCCGCGGCCAAAATGGATTTTTAAACCCTGTATCTCTGTAGAAAGTGAAAATAGACTTCTGAAGCAGGTAGAAAAAAGTTCAGGGTCGACTGCCAGACTGCACCTCCTCGCAGCTCTCCGCGGCCGCTCTGCGGCCAAAATGGGTTTTTAAACCCTGTGTCTCTGTAGAAAGTGAAAATAGACTTCTGAAGCAGGTAGAAAAAAGTTCAGGGTCGACTGCCAGACTGCACCTCCTCGCAGCTCTCCGTTTGGTTTATAAAGGTTCACTGATTAGTTTCTTTCACTAATCCACACCCAGAAAGCCCACGCCTCCAGTTTACATTAATCCATGGAGTATCATATGAGGTAGTTTCCAGCTTCAATCTGGCCCCTAAATGTGGGAAAACTCTGTTAAATTGGATTCATTTATTTATTATTGACATAGTGATTTGTGTAAACATGTGAAAGAGATCACAAATACATATTTTGCCTTGTGAGAATATTCTGTATCTAATTATGTATTTTCATTTCGGTCACATTAAGCAAACTGGTGTTATCAATATTCATGAATTATGAATGGAAATATATGTACCCTAATAAGATGTAATATGCTTCTGGCAGGCCCTGTAGTGTCTGTTTTAAACATTTATTCGCTAAATTGGTGCGACAAATTGGTCTTGAATTACAGGAAAATCTGTTAATCAAATGTAACTTCAATACCACATTTTTTACACTGGGTTTGCACACCACCTTCTGAAACTGAAGTTCCCATGAAATTCAACTAAGGGGTAATAGTTGATTAGTCACCTGGTTTAGCTAAACCGTAGATTATTCAGAAATACTCCATTTAACTTGACAAGTTGCCTTTTTAAAAGGTTTATTTATCAATTAGATCTTGATACAATCGTTTTTTAACACTATGTGCAAATACATTCGTAGGACTTAATGTTTTCAATGTCAAATGCTAATGAATTTCTCCATTCATTTGCCAGTGACTGCACACTTATCTTGACAGTGATCAACATCCATCAACGTAAGGGTTCAGCTGAAGTCAAGATTTTAAATGAAACTCCACCATTGTGTTCACTTTTAAGCCCTAATATGTGCATTTCTCTGTACTTCTTGACTTTAGAAAATACAGCAGTGCCATGTATCTCTTAGGCATCACTAGAACATTTTAATGGGTGCCTGGAAATTCATCTGGATTTAGTAGACCTGCAGGACACTGGGTACAGTTCCACGAAAAGAAAAAATGTAGCCCATTGTGTTATCTGTCACATCTAAAATGCAAGAATATATTCAGCTTTCTGTTTTCTGTTAATTTGACCAGTTTGACACGAGGTGAATAGTTCAAATAAACATATACCATATTCTTCTGTTGATGTATGATGTTATATCATTGTGCAGGTCGTTTTTATTTGGGTTTACACTGAAATGTGCAATGCCACAGTGTTTATTTTAGATTTTCATTTCTGTAAACAGCCGACATGCTTCGACGAGGCTTTCATTTAGAAATCTCTCTACAAAGACATGACAATTTACCTGCAATAAATATGCGGTTACCAGACATTTGGTCGAAAAACAATGGTCGACAGGACAATTGGTCGAAACCATTTGGTCGAAAACCAAATGTTCGAGTTTTTTTTAAATTTTTTTTAACTTTTTTTTAATTTTTTTTTGGGGGGCGTACACCCTCCAACCCCCTTTTTTTCTAAAAAACCTAAAAAATATATATATAAATAAAAAAAAATTTGGCCATTTGGTTTTTGCCAAATTCCGTCCACCATTTGTCTTTCGACCAAATGTCCGGACACCTAAATATGCTTGTAAAAGGACTAGGCTGTTACACGGACAAGTGAAATCAAACACCATTTGACATCCGCCCGTATTTTGTTGGGCTGTAGACACAGAACCTGGGCACCTGTGTATAGTCAGGATTGTTACATGATTTCTCCTTCATGTTTGCTGGATGTAGAGAATCAAAGACCAGTGCAAACTGAATAGTTTGTACACTCCGACATTTCGAATTTGCTGCCTGATGTGCTACTCACAACAAATTCCCATATTTTCTGTCTTCAAAGAAAGTCGAAAGCACAGACTTGCACTGAACGGTTGCAAACACACCACCTCTTTGCTCACACGCTACTTTTTAGTTAAGTTGTTCACCAGAATCTACACGTTGTTTCCTTGAATGGATAGGAGAAAGGCTGCAAGTGCAAGCCTGATTGTAATGTCCACCATTTCAGGTGATTGCTTTGTAAACATGTTCCCTCTACATCCTAATGATCAACGATGGGTGATCAGTTAGATTTCCCCCCACAGTAGCAGTAAAGCATGCCCAAATAAGTTCATATGGAGTTATGCGTGGTGAAAGCGCTGCCCACCCAACCAAGTGCACTGTGACATCCACTCACTTCCTGCCAGTTTCTCTGATGCTGGCTCTGCACATAGTACATCCAGGTCATGATCTGCATAATGCAGGGTTGAGTCAGTCTCTAGTTGGATTCTTTTATGTAATGTTGGTTCCTAATTTTGCTGTCTGCTACTTGGCCCCTCCCCCTGCAGCTACTTATTCAACTTTGCTGTGGGAGAGACCATGCACAAAGTGCAGCCCTAAATGTTGGGCCAATCTCCAGTCCGCAGCTTTGCAGTGGAAGATATTTGGCACGGGTCTATGGAAGACTTCGGGTGAGTTATTGCTTCCAACCCTGAAAGCCCAACTAAAACCAGTATTTATGCCATATAACATACGCAGTGTGATGGGGATTGAGAACTCAGTTGATATTAATAGAACGCCTGTTGTCATAATGGCACCAGTGATAACCAAAACAGTGATGAGAGGAAGGTTTTGAATTAATCTGAACCACTGGCACTGCTCTGGGCAACCTTCCACTCCATTGTTTTTTAGCCCGGCTATGCCATTGCAAAAGGGATCCAGACATATGCAAATCAGTCAGGTATTGCCACCCATGGGAGCAGCTGATCCCGAACTGCTAGGCCAGGTCCCCTCTGCACGGAAACACAAGCAACCCCACACATGTTTTGGTCTTCTTTGGCCTCATCAGTGAGGTACAGTTTGGTTCTCTATGGTGCAGCAAGCAAGGGACCCATGTCTGGGCATATCTTTTCTCACAGAGGCCTTGAGACTCAAGCTACTCATCACTGATAACGCCCAACAAGGCCGAAACATGTATGGGGATGCTTGTGGTCTCGTGCACAAGGGATGGTACCTAGCAGTTTGGGCTGGACTGCCCCTTTGGGGTGGGACAAAGCCTGATTTGCATATGGTCTTTCCCTTCTGTAATGGTTTGGCAGGCTGAAAAACAATGGTCTAGAGGGTTGCCCAGAGCTGTGCCCTTGGTTATGATTTATTCAAAACCTTCCAGGCATCAACTTTTGGTTTTGCTTTTGTCACTTTAAGTGGGACAGTTATGTCCAAACTCCAGACATGGGTCCTGAGCCTGCTGGGCCTACAGACTCAAGGTACTTCTCACTGAAGCCCAACAAAGCTGAAAGATGTCTGGGATGCTTGTGGTATTGTGCAGAATGGATGTGACCTAGCAGTTTGGCCTGGACTGCCCCATTTGGGGTGGGGACCAAGCCAGATTTGCATATGGTCTTTCCCCTTCTGTAATGGCTTGGCAGGCTGAACAATAATGGTCTGGAGAGTTGCCCAGAGCCTTGCCCGTGGCTATGTTTTATTCAAAACCTTTCAGCCATCAACGTTTGGTTTTCATAAAGGTACCAGTGAGCCAATTCCCCTAAAGAAACAATTTTGCGCAATAGTAGCAATATGGAAAATGATAAAGAGGTTGATGAGTTTATTGAGAAAGCCTCGACTGATGATAATTGCCTCTGGGAAACGGAGCAATCGGAGATTATTTAAGAGGTGCCCATTGGCAATAACACCATCCTGGACATGTGCTACAGTCTTCAGCGTGAAGTAATTGCCAACAACCACGCACTCGAAAATTCAAGTGGGCATCTTAAGGCTAAAGGCCTGCCTGAAGGTGACGGGTTGCTTAATGTTAACCCCAGTAGCAATCTGCTGGCCACACCTTTGCTTGAATGCTATGCAAGTAAAAGTGATGTGAATTTGAGCTCTACCTGCTTGAATGACACAAATATGGATGAATTAATATCTAGTTGATACAGATCCTACTTAAGAAGCATCGTAATATGTTGGAGTATTTTTTCTCACATTGAAGCAAGTGATAACGTTCTGAGTTTATGCACCTCTGTATCTATAATAGAGGATATGTGCCCTCCTGCAGGTATGAGAGCTGACCAGTCTGTTGCAAATAAACTCCCAACTGTTCCAAATAATATTATTGATAATGAAGAAATAATATATCTAGGTAGTCCTATGGAGGTAGACGAGAATGAAAGGTTAAATCTAAAATGAAGAAAAGGGGGAAAAGGCATAAAAGGGGAAAGCAGCATAGATTTAGGAATACAGAAAACTACCATCTGGACTAAATGTCTGATAGATATTGCCTCAGCCAAAATCCTGCAAATGGACCAAAGGAAAAAACAAACAGACTAAAGGTAAAAAAAAGATCAAGAATACTTGGTTACACACTTGGCTAGACACATTATAATAATCATAATGGAGCAGGAAACAAGCATGAAGAGGGTGGATGTTGCTTTTCTGATCCTGGTGCAAGTATAGTGCTAAGAACTATACGAAGTGGGTTGTGGGCTTTCCCGCAGACACTCCTTTGTAGACAGGGACTGAACCTGGTCTTGATATGCAGCAATGTAAATCGAATTACTTAGAAGTTGCTCATCCTGACAAAGATTATTATTTATTACTAATGAACTGTTTCCAACTAAAGACAGTCTGCCACTAAACTGAACATTTGTTCTGTCGCTACTTTATATGATAGCAATGTTGCATGTGATTGACTCTAAAGATAACAATCATATTGAATTGTCAGAGGGGAAATGGGAAAAACTGGCATGTGTACACTGTATTGCCAGCAAGGTAGTCTCATAGGTCATGGAACATTCAGAGACCATACTAAAAATGGGTTATGGCCTCATGAGATCTGACAATTGTATGAAAGTATGAACATTTTAAAGTTTTATGCAAAAAAGATCAACATCAGATTATACCGTTGAAGATTTCATTAATATGGATCGGTTGGACTGGCTGCCTGGATCTTGCAACATGGTACAACACAGATACCCTTACAGTTCGATATTAAAATTTAAGACGCTGATTTGGAATACCCGGTGCCACAAAAACTGTATGCATGACAATGGGGACTTAGATCTACTATGTGGAAATAATGTTTTCCTGTTAAAGGAAACCTAGTTAACGGACAAGATTGTCATAGATGGATACATGGGCTCTGTAAAGAGGCCATAAAACAAGCACGTGGGTGCCATATGGTGGTCTGATAATTGGACCTGGAGATGAACTCGCACCATCTGAGGGGGGAAATCGGTTAGAGTGTCCTTACCTTTATATTGGGAAATTAAAGTTTAAAGGTACCCTCATGTAAATAGACTCTTTTAATTGCCATATCTAATCGCCCTGGGGGAGCTCAGACCAGTCAAGAGTATAGTAGTATTAATTGATGCCATTATAACCAGTATTATGAAATGAATACCTCTATAGCAATTGTGGGAGGAGATTTAAATGCCCACTGTGGGCGAGCCTGATGAATTGGCTAATATTAAATGGCTAATGGGCATGGGTATTCTGCTGGTTTCCTTTACCTGCTCTATTTCTTAACAATTTGCAAGTTAAGAAATGGCTTAAATGAACTGTCGCATCAAAGGTGATATTCCGGGGGGAAAAATACATGGTGTGAAACGTATGGGGAACAAAAGCAGTTTAATTGTGTGTGAAGGCTTCATGAAAATGCACTGGGAAATGCTCCTGTGCACTGTAACTTGCCGCTATTTCTATTTGGTTTGGAGTTACCCTAAACAACCAATTGCCAACCGTTTGCCTTTTTACCCAATTTTTCACAAAATGTGTGCTGTATAATGTACCATTTTAACCCAATATTAAAACATTTCCCGTGGCATTGAGATCCAACTCAAACACCACACTGTTCACTCACCGGTTCAAAAGTAAAAGAGCAGGGGGGTGCAGCTTTTGCGTCTCGGCACCCACACTCTGGAACACTCTTCCTACTCTTTCCTACTCACATCAGAAACAAATAATCGTTCGATACATTAAAGAAACTAATCAACTCCTGGCTATTCGATGAATATGAGTAACTGTGTTTTGCTTACTTAGCTTGACTGATCACTTATATAAGGTACAACGTTGTGATACCCACGGGTCAGGGCTTTCACAAATGTAAAAAATAAATAGAATACTGAACAGTACCCTCACTCCATTCTTCCACTACAACCTTACCCACAACATCTGCTACCCCAAACACATAGCTGGCTCCAGCTGAATTCTTGCACAAATTCAATATCTTTGCAAAATGAAATCTGGGTGGTGTGGCCACAGCATTTTCCCACCTCCTTCACAATCACTTTCCCACACAATATCCCCCAAATGTGACACATCTTTCCTGGTACTCCAGCCAAACAAATGATACATCACAAACACAGCTTTTGCACCACCCTTACCATCCCCTTCACAGGCATAACAACCTCACCTTCCTCCTCAACAATTAAAAAACCACAATCACCCAGGCATTATATCAAATAGCCCCCTAAAAACACAGAACCACCACAACAACAACAAATTGTTCAACAATTCCACCGAACCATCAAACAGGAAACCAGACACCTAGAAAGAGCCTGGCAAAAGATCCTGTGCCCTCCACCAGGGGTAAACACTCCTCAAAGAATGATACTCCAAATGCACAATGGCCATACACAGCCCAATCCACCGCAATGGCACAGAGACACTTCATAACATCATCACGTCAATCTCAAAACCACCATCCAACCCTAGCCTGCCCCATCTGCTTCAGTATGCAACTTCCTGTTAGATTGCTTCAACTCAAAAATATAAAATATCAGACACGCACACCCCTCCACTGTCCCTCTTCCACCCCTAATCCCAAATTTCACCCCATCACCCAAGATACCCTGAGCATCCTCACAACCAAAATAAAACTATCTTACTTTCTGGACATGCCCAGTTTAGGCCACATCTAACTGCTACACCACCCCGGCTCCACACTAGGTCAACATTATTACCTCCTGTCTCTCACATGGTACAATCCATTACTCACGCAAAACAGAAAAAATCCCTCCACTCCTCAAGAAACCATCCCCTGATTCCACACTCTCTGAAAATGACTGTCCCATCACAATCTTGCCATCCCTCACTAGAATCAGAAACATGGCACACTATGACACTAGCCAACTCCATAAGCACATCACCACAAACCTCAGCCCCTTCCAATCAGGTTTCTACCCCGGCCACAGCATCTAGACCACAACTCCTCACCTCCTGGATGACCTCTGCAACATCACTGACAAGGCACAGATCGCCTTTCTGGTCCTGCTCAACCACTCTGCAGCTTGCAACACCATCAACCATTCCATCCTCCATTCTATCCCACTTCATCCCCATACCCCACCAATCAAATTCCATCCCAGTCCAATACATGCCCCCCATTGATCACATCCAATTCCAGTCAAAAACAGAGTATCACAAGGATCCACCTGATCTCCTTCATGTTCAACCTATATGCTGAATCCCTCTGAAGTACCCTTAGCACCCACAGCATCCACGTTTCACCAATAGGCAGATGGCACACACATATTTTTTGAAATCTCTTTCCCCTACACACACTCTCAGATAATTGTTCTCGACCATCATCAGCTGGTTAGCCACCTACTTCCTAAAACTCAACCCTGTGGATCAAAGAACTCACCATTGACAATATTCACATGTCCCTCTCCACAGCAGTCAATGCCCTCGTCCTCACTGTCGACCAACACCTATTCTTCATGGACCATGTAGCTGCTGTCACCAAAATATGGAACCTACAGCTACAACTCCTACACAAGTAAGACATCCTCCCCCTTGCTGAACTCTCTATCAAGTTTGTAGCATTAGTTCTCTCCAAGCTGGACTACAGAAACACTATCCTCACTGGACTCCCCAACAACACTATAGCCCCTCTCCAAGACATATAGAATTTGGTGGTAAGAATCATTGTACACTCACCCAAACACTCACAAGTCATCCCGGCTCTGTACAGGCTCTACGGGCTGCTCATATCACAGAAAAATTGCTTTCAAAGTACTCTGCATCATCTACAAGCAAGCCCACCTCAAAACCTCACCCTACCTTCACAACAAACTGAAACACATCACCGACACTAACACCCCGTGCTTTATGTGTAAAAAACCAGTGCCAGAGCTCAAATAATCTTGGCTCACTAATGCCGGCCCCTGCGGCGCTGTGGACTCAGTGCTAGATCGGCCCACCACCAGCCATCACACTGCTGATGCTTCATGTCACATGTTTGGCGCTGCAGCAACTGCTGGTACGAGCTAGTAGTGGAATGGATGGGCCTAACTGCCTGCCTCGTTCGGATCCAGGCAGGTCTGCCTCCATCCTGTATCATTCATAAGGCGATAAATTACAAACCGTTACATTGGGTAATAGGACCTGTTGCCACAACGCCTAGCACGTTAAGAAAGCTGCACGACATTGCTATATAAAACACGATAATATTATGATCATTACTATTCTGATACCTATAAGTGTCCATCGAAATACGTATTCGACATTGTACATTGCAATTGGAAGTTGGACACTGT
Source organism: Ambystoma mexicanum (assembly GCF_040938575.1). Taxonomy (NCBI): domain Eukaryota; kingdom Metazoa; phylum Chordata; class Amphibia; order Caudata; family Ambystomatidae; genus Ambystoma; species Ambystoma mexicanum. The sequence goes on from NC_090930.1 coordinate 444,790,202, forward strand.
TTAGGACCCAAATGTTATTCTTTTCAACTTTGCAATGGGGGACATATATGCAACACACAATAGCGATTCAATGATAGACGCATGAACAGCCGACCCGGTTTGATCGACAGCGTCTCCTCCTGTGTGTGCTTTTTGCAGCTGAGAGCTGTGCCTGGTGTGGCTGGTGTGCACCGTGTAATTCTGTTTTAGCATTGTTGTGCAAGGTGGTGAGCTGGCCGCCACAGCACACAGGATGGGTTTTCTGCTGCTGACCCCAGAAGCATCACTGCATGGCAGAGCAGCAGCACCCACTGGAACCTGTGACCTGGCTGCTTCTGTCTTTCTCTCATGTGACAGAGGCGCAGCCAGGGCCTGCGCGCAAACGACTATGGCTGAAAATGCCTCATGACGCGTCCCTTTAACAAAGTTTTTTCATTGAATTTCATAGGTTTTTATTAGTGCAACTTAACCACAACGTCGCTTTAACAACTTTTTTTCAGTGTATTCTATAGGTTTTTGTTAGTGCAACTTAACCATACCGCCCTTTTAATAACGGTTTTCATTGAATTTCAGAGGTTTTTGTTAGTGCAACTTAACCATAAAGTCCCTTTAACAACATTTTTTCAGTGAATTTCATAGGTTTTTATTAGTGCAACTTAACCATAAAGTCCCTTTAAGAACGTTTTTTCAGTGAATTTCATAGGTTTTTATTAGTGCAACTTAACCATAAAGTCCCTTTAACAACGTTTTTTCAGTGAATTTCATAGGTTTTTATTGGTGCAACTTAACCATAACGTCTCTTTAACAAAGTTAAATGCCTCAGTCCAACCATAAATGTACAACACCTTGGGCCTGGCAGTGGGATTTGGGTATGCTCTGAAATAATGCTCTCAAATTAAGTGACTGCCGAAGCAGGCAGCGCAACACGTTCAGAGTTAAGTTTTACATTAATTAAATCTAAAAAATGAGTGCTGGTGCCCAACAAAAGTGTGCCGGTGTTGCCCACTGGCAAACACCAGCACACATTAAGCACTGCTAACACCTGACAAGCCAACCAAAATATCCTACGCATTTCACTCTGTAAGCCTACCCTACACACAAAAACAAGCATTCACCCAATGGGCTCTCAGAGATCAGAATGCCCTCCCATCCCACATCCGTACTGTACCATCCATTAATACCTTACAAAAAAAGCCTCAAAACAAACCTCTTTCTCCACACCTAATACAGCCTGACCACCTCTCCTGCTACTCTTCCTCTATCCTAATCTTCCTATCCTGTTATGACAACATTGTAACTTCTTTTCACCTCCTGCCTTTGAAATGTATAAGGAGCTCGGAAAACCCTGAGAGAGAAAGCAAGTTAAAAAAAATAAAAATAAAATACATTTACAGTTTGGTGTAAAATGCGATATTGCAATCTTTTGGTTCTGACTCCTTCAGAATACCCAGTGTTAGATTCAAACCCCATAAATAATTAGCCTGTTATTATGTTCCACATTCCACTAGATAGCTGACCTATGGAAACATAATCCTGAACAGTTCTGTCTCTGCACCCCTTCCTTGCATTATAAACATTTTCCAGAAACAAAACATTGCTATCTGGAAAGGCTAGTTTAACGTTTAGCAGAGTCTGGAAAACCAACTGAAATTAAATACTTTCAGTTTTTAAAATGATAGAAACAGAAAATGGCACTGACCCTTTTTTGAGCCTTTTGGCTGCTGGCAGAGCTTTAGCATAACACAAATATCATTCCAGGGCAGTTCATATGACCAGGTTTCCTGCAGCATATTGTTGAACAAATGCTTCGAAATCACTGTCAACTAAGCCAATTGCTAATCCTGCTATATTCTATCACAACGTGTTCGGGGACAGTAACTCGCAAGACAAATGTGTCTGGGGGACACGGGGGTGTGCTGAGTACTAGTCTTGCATCAATTAATCTCTTCACGAGAAGACAAGGGCGGATATATTTTAAAGCATTTGAAAGTAGCTCTTACAAAGGCATAATGGACTCCAGGTGGAGCGCCCATGAAAGGTCGTTCCTCCTGTCTCAGCACACCTGGCAAATGAATTGATCTCTGTGGCCAATGCAGCGCTGTAAAGGGTTGGTAAAAATAGCCCACTAGGAGTGGAGCACTACTATGATTAAGAGTTGGATAAAGAATGATTGTTATAAGAATGTCCTTAAAAAGACCCGAGTTACAAAATGATAATACAAAGCAATGCCCTTTTTCAAAGTATTTGGTAGATACGTCACCCACACTACCCTCCTCTCCTCGCCATTAGGAGCTCATGTTTCCAGATTTTACACTGCAAATGACTGTTATTTAATCAGATTTTGGGCAAGTACATTGCTTCTTTTAAGTGTTACTAATTTGAGACATTCGGGTCTCCATACAATCATTTTGGCTTTGTCATCCATTTGTCTTCTGCTTCTATCAGTTTCAGGTTTTGGCACATTTGCATTATTAGTGATTACATGCTTTGGTGGGTGAGGTGTTGAGGCTACTGAGTGAGTGGAATAGTGTTGGTAATAGGCACTTCTTCAATTGAGTCTACTGAAGATAATGAAAACGTTTCCCCCACCCACATAGCTATCAATGTATTGCCAGATAAAGGGTAATTACTAATCAGCAATAAACCCAGACGGGCAGGGGTATTACCGGGTCAGGTAATGCCCAGGGCTGAGTTACAGGCCCAAGCGAAGCAAGGATCTTAACGTAAGCCTGGCGGCATTACCAGACCCAGTAACCACACGCCCTCAGGGGTTTAATGCTATTAGCATCTCAGCATGCATAACAGGGTGATAATATCTTTTTATATGTTGAGAAAGGGCACAGTTGCCAATTCTCAACTTAAAAAAACAAATACAAAACAATATTGCTGCCATGTTCAAAGAACTAATAGTAGTACCTTCTCCCTTTCCATGGCAGGCATTACAAGGAGCACCAGAACACTGAGTGTCCAAGCGCCAGTGAGGCAGCTGCAGGTAAGTGTTGCAGGTGGTTGGGGGTGGGGGTAGGCGGACAATTGGTATGGGGGTGGGAGAAAGGGTTTGAGGGAATACTTACCTGCTGCCCCGCTAGAAAGATGGCAGCCTCCCACTTTTGAGGGGATTTGGAACGTGGAAATTACCATGAGATATAACTTGAATTTCAACCTCCTTGATTATCTGGGAGGTACCGCGCCCACGCCCCACGCCCCTCCTGGTGCAAACATTGAACAATCTCAGAGTAAAGGTCCTGTTTAACTCCGTCATCATCAAATAAAGATCAATGCCACAAATGCCAAAAATTAATTGAACACTGTACTAAACACATTTCATTCTCCAGTGCAGCAACCACCTTTTGCAAATAAAGTCTAAGGTGGAGGATTGAAGCTTCTTTTTAGGTTGTGAACCCATAGACCTCGGGCCCTTTAAGACGAGGTAGCAATACTTAGAGATAATGGGATGCAGAATTTACTTAAACATCAGTAATCAAAACCGACTCCGGAAGTTGGCAAAACTTGGTTCTGTTGTATTTGCAATTATCTAAAACAGGGAGGTTACAACGGACATCATCCAACGTTCGCTCGAGCTCTCGATGCATTTCAGGAAAAACATAACTTTTATGGTAAAAACTTGTCATCAATGAGGTCACACTACGTGGCAAACTACAAAAACCTACTTGGGGATCTGATAGGCTCTCAGGGACATCTAAGTATACGTTCCGTAATAACAGGGTTGTGATTGGACCTCTAACATCAGGTGGACAACAAAGCCCTCCTCTAGTGCAAGTCATCTTCATCGTCATAAAATATACAACGATTCATTGGTTACACAAATTATAGGGCTCTCTTGATACATGGCCCTCTATAGTTGGTTGGCTGGCACGCTTGTACCCTTCTTGAATATTCCACATGCTAGCAGCACGCAGGCTACCACTCTAGGTGCGTGGAGGGTCGGCATGGTCATGCCTACCCATCCAATTAGCCCAACATCAATCGTCACTCTTGCCGTTTGCCATTCAATTAAGGCTTTGAACTTGGCCTTACACAGGCTCTCTGTGCCTGAGAATTAAAGGGAGTATGGCATGGTCTTATCTTCTGGTTTCGGTGTAGCTGAACCCAATGTTTATTTTCATCAGACCATGTGACTTGAGACCATGTTTTTCGAGCTCTTTGCTGCATTTAATACTATTAAATGATTAACTCTTGACACCTTCAGTGTTTTTCCATTTCACCTCAAACAGAAGTTTGTTTCTTTCTCACGTTCATTGTAACTACTTGATACATAACCAGGCTCAAAGTGGCCTTGACTCTTGGTGCTGGGCCAGCCAAGCCTTTCTTGAATTTCTCCTTCGCCCTAAGCTGTTTTCCAACTACGCCACACTAAAAACCCTTTCGAATTACGGGGTTTCAAGCCTTGCTAAAATGCATCATGGAACATCCAGGTTCTGTAAATTCCTAGTATATACATTGGCGCATTGCCGCAAACTATTTACTACATAGCCAGCCTTAAGATCACTTTGTCTGCTTGAGTTACTGCATCTGTACAAATGTAAACTGACTTTGCATTTTCTTTAGTGTTTTTTCGCATGTGCATCTTCAACTCATGCCCGAAATGTTGCTTATCTTTGACACCTCCTCTTCAGATCTTATAGAATGTTTATGTTCTTTCGTCTTACGAATCGTTTCATGGTGCATCAGTTCTGCTCCGCATGACGTCACCAGTCTTCTTTCTCATCCATTATCATAGTTCTTCCAGAACCTTTTCCAAAAGAACGTTATTTCGTCGTGCATGCATGTAGGGTTTTCTCAATGAATACCTTGTTTCAAGGATTCTTTGTGGTATAAGCATTCTCACTGGTACTGCACATGTTGCAATTTCCGGTTCCAAACATGTAGGCAGAGCTTTTGGTGGGGGTACTTGACTCCTCCTTTACAGTTGCATTTAATTTGGTGGAGATACTGAATTATAACGGAGGCTTTCTTTTACAAATGATAGGGTCCAGTCCTGATCCAACCCTCCTGCCAGAAGACTGGATGGACTATCACTCTAAGCCTGCGTGTACACCCTGTTTGTATCTTGTTGCATCATTGTAGCATTTCTCGGCATGCCAGCAGCTTTTCTGATGTGTGTAGCCAATGAGGGTGCAAGCCTGCAAGCTCCAGGGCCGTCGAACTGTCACTAGAGTAGTCTTTATAATACAAGGGCAGGAGGAGTCTCAAATGCAGTCAAATTTTACTGGAGTTCATGTATAGTGCATCAGTGGAGATGCTACATGAATCCCAAACTTGTTCCTGCTGTTGAATTCCAAGACATACTCACATTTAAGGCCATAAGAAGCTCCTTTGTGAACACAAATAGGGAAGACATAGCCTCATCCAAGCAACACCACAGACAATATCAGAGAGACCAACCACTAATAGACTAGGCAATCAGGTGCCTAGAGCCTGTGACATCCATTCTGGTTTTTGGCTTCACTTTCTGTCTGGAACTTTTCACTTCCAGCCGCCATCTTGAATTGGCAACATCACTGCCAGCAGCCACTTCCAGCAGCCATCTTGGTTTGGTACAATCACTTCCTGTGGCCATCTTGGACCAGTGACATCATTTTCAGCAGCCATCTTGAATGAGCCTTATCTCCAGCTGAAGGCCACAACAGGCTCCTCTGGGAACACCAATCAGGAAGAAATCGCCTCATCCCAGCAACACCACGGACAATATCAGAGAGACCAACTACTGATGGACTAGGCAATCCAGTGACAAAAGCGTCTGGCATGCCTTCTGAACAGAAGGGCAGTACAGTGGAGGGTGAAGACCTGCCATTGACCCCCCTCTACCTCTTCACCTATGAGCCTTTGCTTTCCTCCTTGCCGCACCTGTGAGTAGCGCTAGCTTCCAAATTACTGTGCTGTCTCTCCAAATTGCGGTACTCACCTATAATGCATTCACTCCCGCTCCTCCTGCTGCTCCTCCAACTAACCTCTCCCTAAACTTTCTCCAATTGCGATACAACTTCCTCCTTTCCTAGCCCTATTATAAAACTCACATCTCGAAACTCCCACTACTCAATCTCCCGTCTGCCTACTTCCAATAAACAAAGCTGACACGCAAACCATGCCTCCTCTAACACCTATCCACCTCGCCTTTCTTCCTCTAAGACTCCACTTCTTTAATCTTCCTGACTGCATCAACTGTACATTGCACTCTAGTATTCTCAGTCTGTATGCAACAAAACTTCCTTTATCACTGACTACTTTCACTCCAGCTCTCCTACCCTAGACCTTCTTGCTATCACTTAAACCTGGATTTCTCCATCTGACGCTGCCACTCTCGTGGGCATAAATAACTACCAAACTATCCTTCATTCACTCTCCTCAACTGACAGACAGAGGTGGAGCCATCAGACACCTACTCTTTTCCCTCCTCAACGCATCACAAATCTCTAATGCCACGTCCTCTCCTACCTCTTTTGAATTCACCATCTCTACTATTGCTCTGCCTCACTCAGTTCACATCATTGCCATCTACTGCCCTTCTGTTCCTACTGGACCGTTCTTTGATGATCTTGGGCAACTCATTCATTTTCTTTCCACTAAATACCACACCATTCTCTTAGGTGACTTTAACCTTCCCTCTCCAACCACTTCTCAGAAATCTGGACATCAGTCTTTTCTAAGTGACCACGCTCTACACTCTATCCATAACCTACCTACCCACACTGGGGGTAACTCTTTGGATCTCTTATTCATCTGCACCTCTCTCTTGGCCACTAAAACTACTGTCACACCATTCCTATTTGATCACTCAATTGTTTCCACCACCATCTCCTTTCCACCCTCTGACCTCTTGTCACCATTGGCCTCACCTATTACTAAAAGGTCATTTAAACCTGCCATTCCTTCCTGTTCTCTTTGACTTACAGTTCCCACGCTCCTCCTTCACACCTGATGGCTCTTCTACCAACACTGCCTTCTCCTGCTTCCAATCCTTACTATACGACACATTCTCCTATCCCTTCACACTGCTTACTTTCCCTCCTAAGTCTCAGCATCTCAACCGTGGGTCACCCCATTCATACACTCTCTCTGCACAGACATACATTGGCTGCGGCGCAAATGGAGGCGTACCCACTTGCATGAAGACCTGCAACTCTTCCTCTCTGCACTGAACTCTCTCAAGTCCTCTCATGATAGAGTGAAAAGGGAATTCTACCTCACCCTCATTAACGCTCATTCCAACCATCCTTGCCGGTTATAGGGCACTCTAAACTCACTCTTCGATCCTCCTAAATCTACAACTATCAACTCCACTCTCACAGCTAATGACCTAGCTGAACACCTTGCTGCCAACACTCTCTCCCGACCTTCCTCACACTCCTTACATTCTACACTTTGCCTACTCTACCATCATCCTCTGCCTGTTCAAAACAGCCACAGTAATCCCTCTCCTAAAAAAGCAAGGGGCTGACCCAAGCCCACCAGCTACTTCCTCCCTGTGATGCTGGAAATGCCTTTTGGAGGGACAGGGCCTCCTAGTCCTTGTCCTACCACTTCACTGTGTGTGTTTTCTGTATGTGTTCTGCCTTCGGAGGTCCAGCCTGGACCACTGGCAGTGCAGCTCTTCGATTTTCTTTTTGCTGCACAACACCCATCAGATACCCCTATGGCACCCATGGGTTGGGGTGCACCCTTGTACCCCTTAAGTGTGTTTTTAGGTACCTGTGTCTTGCCCACGGAGCAGGGCATGGGCTGGTTGGAGATACATGCTGACATGCCAATGGCTCTGATTGTCCTCCATTTCTGGGACAACCAGGCCCTGCCATGGGAAACAATGGATTCCTGAACAAAGCAAGATAGTCACGGTTGCCTCTTGGTTGGTTTCTAGTGCATTTGCACCATTTCTCTTATAGTACTGGGAAGCCCTTACTCTGTCCTTTATCCCTGTATGGCTGTTGGGTAGAAAGCCCATATATGACTCTGGGACTGTCTCCTGCCAGACTGGCTGGAGCCTTCCCATGGGCTGTGTGTTGTGGGTACACCCTTGAGGGGGATCCTGTATGAATGTAGTATTAAGTAAACTCACATTATGTGTTGTGGGTTTTGGCTGTGTGACACAATGCCTGGGACAGCCCTAACTGAAACTGGAGTGAATGCAGTGTAGTGAATGTGGTGTAGTCCTTGGAAAGGCTGGGTGCTTACTCCAATCCACATTCTCTGTTATGGGTGTCTGGTTTGGGTGAATGGCATGAATGCCTGATTGGCTGCCTGCCTGCATGAATGCACGTGTGTATAATTGGCTGACTGATTCTGGCTCAACCTGAGTGAAGAGTAAAAAAATGTGACCCCTCACTCACACATTCGTTCAAAAGCTGAAGTCAAAGCTGAAGCAAAAAGAAGCTGTTCCCTGGAGCCCAGCTGGAGGAAGAAGTCTGCTATTGCATTTTCTTCCCAAAATCCGAAAGCTGCTGTGTTCTTCCAAGGACTGATCCAAGAGAGGTCCTGTGTGACTGCCGTCCAGAGAAGGGGGCTTTGTGAGTCCAGAAGAGGAGTGTGTGTATCTCGAACCAAAGAGGTCCAGTTGTGTCACCCAGGGTCCAGTAGAGTGTCTGTGACTGCTTTACACCCAAGCTTCAAAGGTTCCATCTGATCAAAGACTCTTTCAAGGGACATCCCTTATATGACAACTGACCACATTTTCCTGCTGAAGAAGATCCCAGTTTGCTGTGTGCAGAGGAAGGTCCGCCAGAGGGTCTCCCACCACCAAAAACCAAAGAAGACATCCCGATGGTCAAGGCTTGGTGAGGGTGCATAGTCCAGTGCAATGGATGAGTGCAGGTCACAAGAAGCAATCTCGATGTCAGTGCTGAAGCTGCAGAATTGAAGAATCGAAAGTCAGTAATCTGCAAAATTCTGAAACCTGACACCTACTTCTGCCACTGCACTCGTCATCAACAAAAGGCATCCAATGTCTTATCTTCTTCAGCCAAGCCTTTTTGGAGTCCACAGCAAGTTTCACCTTTGTGGGCCATCTACAGACAGAGTAACAACACACAAACAGAGACCACAGCGAAGACCAAAAGTGCCAATTTTCCGACACTGCCTGATTTCTCTTTTTCTCTTGGAGTCCATCCTTGAGGGGTCCCGTTGAGTAAAGCTAAGAACCTCTGCCACTTTTCCTGCCAAGGTACCAAAGGTACTGTGACGAGGAACAGCATTTTACAGACTGCGGAATCATCCTGAGGTCCCAGTTTCATCTTGGATCCTGTTCTGCTGTAGCATCTCATGTACTTTGGGGTGATGGGACCTGAAGGAGTAAAGCAGAACATAACTGAATATTTATGGACTGGAATGTAATAGACTAGATAAGGTACACCATACATGTTGCCCAGGCAGGGGATCCTCACACAGTATTGCTATTTAAGTCTACAAAATGCATACTGCCTATGTTCTGAAACAAATCTGCCTTTCTTCCTTGATCTATGCAGTTACACCTTGCTTATGATTGCTATGCTTTCTAAACTGCCAGCTATGGGTACATTTTAAAGTGACTCGAATGTAGAGTGTGATACTTCATAAAGTATACATATTATTGCCATTATTAGAATAGTGTTGCCAAAGTACAAAGTGTTAATATTTATATGTTTATATTTACTTGAGCCGTATTATCAAAATCGCGATGGTAATAAAAGACTGTGTTATACATAACATAGTGTGTGGGTGTTTCTTTGTTGAGACTTGGGGACTCACTGTATTTAAGGACCAGCCTGCATCACCTCCTGAAAGCTTACACCTGCCTGCTCATCCATGATACCAATTGATATCCTTGGCTGCAGTTCTCTGTGCCTCTGTCCCAATCATATAGAGGGCATAGGTAGAGATACCCCCCTCCGGTCTTTACAGTCTCCTCTTCCACACTACTGTAAAATGCCTTCAAGGGTTGTGTTCAACATCTTACCAATTTCTTAGACATCCACAACCTTCGAGACACCCTACAAGCAGGTTTCCGGTCCTGTCAGCCCACAGAAACCGCTCTCATGAATGTGTCAGACTTTATCCCCTCTGCTAAGCACTACAGCCTATCATCTAACCTAATTCTCCTTGACCTTGTCTGCTGCCTTTGACACCATCAATCACTCTGATCTCCTTAATTCTCTCTTTCCTCTTGATTTTCACGATGAAGCCCTTGCCTGGATTGAATCCTATTGGGCACCTCGCCAATTCTCGGCCTCCTGGAGCAACAACACCTCTGAACTCACTCCTCTAACTATTGGTGTTCTACAAGACTCTGTCCTAGGTCTGCTCCTCTTTACACCCTACACCTTTGCTCTTGGGGTACTAATCTCCTCCTTTGGGTTCCCGTATCATGGCTTTGTGGATAAAACACAAATCTTCTTATCCTGAACTCTGGTCTGATCTCTCAATCAACATTTCCAGCTGTCTCTCTGCAATTAAATATTGGATGGCTTCACACTCTCTGATGTTAAACTCTACCAAAACAGAGGTGCCCTTCTTCTCTGCCAAAGACTCTCTCTCACTTCTTCCTCTGCCTATCCAATTCCCATCTGACAATCTCCCTTACCATTCTTCAGCTAGAAATCTCAGCATCAACTGTGACTCTTCTCACACCGTCTCTACTTTCATCTCCAAAACTGCACCAGCATATTGCCTCAATCTCCTAAATATTAGGAAAATCAGGCACTTCCTCGCTTTCAACACCGCAAGTATCATCACTTAACCACTCTTGACTTCTCTAAACTAGACTATTGTACGAGCATCCTCTTAGGTCTCCCCAACTATTCTTTCTGTCCTCTCGACAAGATCATTAACTTCGCTACTACTTCACTTCACACCTACTTCCTTGTACCATCACCCGGCAGGATGACTGATGAGGCAAAACAGGGTCAGGTTTAAATGAGTTCTTCTGGTTCATAAATCCATCCACAGTAAGGCACCACCATATCTATGATCTTCTATTCAAATCTACAACAAGCATTCTTGGACTCTCTGCTCTGCCTCCTCGACTACCCTTGTGGTAACTCACTGTCCCTGCGCATCCTCTCGCATCCGCTCTTTCCCGCTTCCTACTCCACGTGCATGGAATCCTCTTACCATGGACATCTGAGAAACAGTCCACACGGATTTGTTCAAAACCAAACTAAAAGCCTTCCTTCTTTGCACCGAGTTACCCCCTTAACCTACCTTTCATCTGCCTGCTAGCTAACATCTTTCCTTTGCCTCTAACCTGCCTCTGTCCTTCACTTTCTTTGCCTCCACTTTAGCACTTCATCCATCATGGTCACATCCCGAGCACATCTGGCCATAGCGCCTACCTGCATTTAAACATTTCTAATGTTGATTGTCCTTAATCTATGTATGTCAACTTATGTATTGTCCCCAATGACGTTTCAATGCTCTCACCTCCACCACCTGGTCAGAATGTCCCACAGACTCACCCCATTGTAAGAAGCTCACTATATTGCATGTTCTTTTGTGGTCACAAGAGCATCATTCCTCCCTCTACATAAATAAATGATATCAAGTGCATGATGATGTGCACATCTATGCACCTTCTTAAACCACTTCAGAAAACCTTTATATGAACTATTTATGAGTTTGTTGTTCACTTCTAATATTTTGGCTTTGACACCTTCGACACCTAGGCAGAGCCAGCAAGGAGTGCCTGGGGAACAGGTGATACCATCCCCTCTGCTGTGCAACTCCTGGGGGTAGTGAATCGGGGGATCCAACAATGCTCTGTCTCTAGCATGGTAGGCCTTCACAGGGACAAAGCTAAACTTTAGAAACTCCTTACAACTGGAGATATGAAGGTGGAAGGTCAACACACATAAGGAGTAGGTCGGTGACACAAAGGGGCTAATGCCAATCAAAGCCCAGGGAACATACCTACGATTCAGATTCCTTATTTTCCTGATTAACCACTTACACTCAGTAAAGAAGGAGGAAGAAAACTTCTAACCTTGTCAATGTGAGAAAGACATTCCAGAGTGAGAGTAGTGAGTTTGTGACATGGAAATGAGAAGTAGTGAAGGAGCTTGGCTGCTCAGGTCAGGAGGACCACCTAGAAGCATAGGCCTAAAAGGAGATGGCTGGGCGAAGTGACTCAGAGTTTTAGAAAGGGCAGGCCTACAGTAGGAAGTCTGCTTAGGTCCTTCTCCCAGAGACTTCTAGCAGCCAGACAGACAGTGGAATAGGAGGAGGTGAAGTGAGTTGGGGTGCTAAATTTCACAAAGGCGTAATTCGGGCAACTATATCCCCATAAGAGGGGAATCACTGTATCCCTCAATGGTGGTGAAGCGAGTGGGGCACGATATCCCCAGTAAACAGAACACAAGGATTAAGATTAGGTAGGAGTCTGGAGCTCAGACCTGGTGGGAAGTTGGTAGGGAACTAGCCAACCTTAAGCACCTTGTACTAACTACCAAGGTGGGGAGATCCGACCCGTACATAGCTGGTTTGGGGTGAGAATACTTTCCCGTGGACCAGAGGAAGACAGCAAACTCAGAGAGGTCCCCGGGTCATGAGTGGGAACTACAGACCTTGCCCAACAGAGAGACTGGCAGAACAGCTCGAGATACGTTGGGTACAACACCCAAGAAAGACTAATTCACTGTCCCAGAGAGGACCCACAGCCAAGGCAAAAACAAAGCAACAAGGATCAAGAAGCGTAAAGGGGCACTAATAAAGAACACATGCTGGTATTGTGTCAATACACGATAAAGATTTCCTAACTTTGCAAATCAACACTACTATTGGCTTGCTCCACAGATATACGTTCATTGCCGAGAAAGAAGCCTAACGCATTATAACAGTTCATTGGAAACCAAACAGTTGCTTGAAGTTCATTTGACGTGTTTACTGACAAAGATCACATAACCTGCAGTTTAATTGAAAGTTGTGTGCTAGGGTACTTCATACACTTTTAAAAGCAATACAACACAGATAAGTGAAACATTGGAAATTAATTGATGTCTTGGCTCAAAGCCACTGTTGTTTCGTCTAAATTACAGGCACATATGTATTTAATAATAAAACCTATTTTAATCCTAAATCTGTCTATAAACCTTTTAGGACGAGAACTAAAGACATTCAGGGAGCTTCATATGTTTCACCCCGGGTTTTTATTTCGAATTCTAGTGTACTGAGCCAGGCAGATAAATGTTGATGCTTACCAGTATTTTTTTGCACCAGCAAAAGCTTTGAGATTTCAGCATGTTTTGAAGCTTGAAAGTTTGATGATGGCAGCTTGAAATAGAAAAGCTACCTTGGAAGAATCATCATCTTTATCAAAGTAACCCATCTGACCAATATAAGGCAGAAATTGTGCCACTTTTTAAGAATGTGCTCCGGAAAATAAGGGGTAAGAGTGGACCTTGAAAGGGCCATTAAACCTGTCAATCAACCTGCATACGCACACATATACATTGAGTTACTCTGCTCTTCAGTAGCTATCAGATCTGTTGCACTATGGTTTTGTAGACATTTTGAATCAGTGTGCGTCCACCAAAACACACCTCCCAAAATGTTTCAAACCCGCCAACTGAACCCCTCCCCCCCGGTCCCACCCTGGTCTGTTTTGGTCAATAACCACGGCCCCTGCTCTCATTGCTAGTGGGTTTTTCACCCACTATACTCCCTCTGAACCCCCACTCCTGCTCTAATCGGTGCGCTCATTGGCCCCCTCCACCCTCTCATGACCCCGCCCGAGACCCAGCCTGCCCATAACACCCCCAAGATCATGTTTCTGGCGGGACTGCTTATGAAACCAGAGACTCAACCGTGACATTTAAGGCGCTCACACATTCCATTCTTCATCAACCATTGGACAGCAGCCTGAAGGCAAAGGTGGCAGTGATATCTTCTTTGCTACTTGAGAGGATCTTATTTGGAAGAAATGTTGCGCTGCTGCTTCCTGAGCAGTGCTGTCAGTCTAAGCGCCCTCTAGCTCACAAACACCCCCGGCGCTAAAGCAAGGTAGCAAATACCAGTGTTGGGTAGGTGCCGATTACTCACCTTGGGGTCCTTGGGACTGAACGCAGACATGTAGTCATTTATCAAGTTGAAGATGAACCCCCTGTCCATGAACGTCAGGCAGCGCTGCGGAGAAGAACATGAATAGCTTTAAAACGGAGATGTTCACCTTGCCAATGCATCACTTCTCATTGTCAAGTGTCTAGCACAGACATGCAAACCAGAAACCAGCTGCTCGGTCTAGCACAGACATGCAAACCAGAAACCAGCTGCTCGGTCTAGCACAGACATGCAAACCAGAAACCAGCTGCTGGGTGAAGTCGCGTGCTTCCGATTAATAGTGGGTGGAATATTTCTTGAAGTTGCTCGGCAGATGTAAACAATACGGTTGACATCACAAGAATCTCAAACAACTACATTTCACAAAAAACATGACGGTACTGTATGATGTAAGGTTGACTTGCATCTAGAAAGACATGATACGTGAATTATGCATGATTCACAAAAGTAGTGCAGCCAGATCTTTCTGAGCATTTTTGCCTAACTTACCTACTACCAAACCTGCAAAAAGTGGGTCTTTCCAAAAGGCGCGGCACAGGCCAACTCAGAGACGACCAAGTAAATGTTGGTGAAGATCCACCAAGCAATAATTCAGAAAGGTATTTAGAAACATTTACAAATGCACTTCCAACTATTAATGCACCACACCTGAATGGCCTGGGGGTCAGTGATGGGAAAACCCCATTGAAATGTTTGGTAAATCAGGCCCTAAGTGTGGTGAGGTGCATACATAGATGTGCAACTGGCATCATGCAAGAAGACACTGATTGCAGTCAGGAAGAATCTACTGGCAGCCAAGGGGGCAAAGACCTTCTAAATGTAGAACTTTGAGACATGTTTTGCACTCACGCAGTGAGTACATTGTGCTTCACATTTAAGTACTGTATTCATACACGTACCATCACGTTTGCAGTCTTATGTGCATTTGACCAATTACATATGTAATGTGAAGCACACACAAGGTGTGCCTATATTGGGAACGTGTGATGCCCAGTTGTAATTTACATCCCCATATATACTAGATGAAATGTATACATAATGTAGATTGAGCACATAGCTGCTACTTTGATGATGTTCTCCGAAAATTAAAATACTGTACACAACTTGTTTAAGGGCAGCGGTCTATCAGGCAAAAGAGCCTCACAAAACAACTATCTGAAAAACATTTCAAAAAACAAAAAGCATGAAGCCTCCAGACGAGCAGAGGTATTCAAACTGTGGGGAGCATACAACCCTAACCCCAGGGGGTGCGCAACCACACTCCTGTGGGAGCGCGCAACACCAGCCTGAAAACAAAACAAGAAAAAACGAGGAAAGGAAACTAAAAGTGGGGCTGGTGGAGCCCTGGGCAGGTGTGGCTCGTCCATAATAGGTGAGGGGGCGTCGACCCAGTGGCACCCTCACTCATTATAGAGGAGCTGTAGAGTCATCCCAGTGAAACACTGAGCACTCCCTCAGCTGCTTTTTCCAGCTGAGGGAGTACTACTGGGCTGGCTGAGCTGTCAAACGGAAACTGTTTCTGTTAGGCGGAATCACATGCAGTACCCTTAGGGAACACTACATGCAATTAAGACTACAAGTGTACGGACAATTTCACCTTTGGTACAAGCCTGTACTACACAGTAAAGTGGTAGCAATGCCTGAGCAGCCAGACTTATCTCAAGAGTTTAAGTGAGCAGTAGAACAAGTTACACAAAGGACCAACTAATACAGTGATTCAAACAAACACTTACTCAAGGTTTCTTGGTAAAAGAATAGACATTTATTTACACAGTCAGTTTGAAAACATTACACTAACAAGAGCAGCTCAATATCACACACTAATAAATCACAAATACATAACCGATAAGTAAATAAACAAGTTTAGCTCTCCTGAAGTGGGAGCAAAATGGCACTTCATATACTTTAAAAAGGGGTAAAAAGACAAGGAGGGTCATTACGAGTTGGGCGGTAGGGGTTAATGGTCACCGGTAAACCCTTACAGCCCTATTCCGAGGTCCCTTAGCGGGTCCCAGCAGGAACGGTTGGTCTGACCAGTCGTCCTCTGCGGGTCCCGTTAAGGACCCCGTGAGTCACCCCCCCCGTGAGTGTCTGTGAGTGTCTGTGTGCCCCCATGCCCCCCGTGAGTGTCTGTGTGCCCCCATGCCCCCCGTTGAGTGTCTGTGTGTCACCCCCCGTGAGTCACCCCCGTGAGTGTCTGTTTGCCCTCATGCCCCCCTGTGAGTGTCTGTGTGCCCCCTTGTCCCCCGTGAGTGTCTGTGTGCCCCCTTGCCCCCCGTGAGTGTCTGTGTGCCCCCATGTCCCCCGTGAGTGTCTGTGTGCCCCCACCCTGTCTTGCTCCCCCCCTTCTTTTTTTGGCTCTGTGTACCCCCTTGCCCCCCGTACCTGCCTTCTACCCCCTTCCCCCTCCATAAATCCCTCCTCTTCTTCCATCTTCCTTCTCCCCATCCCACTTATTTCTCCCTGCTCTCAGCCTTCCCCCTCTTAGCACTTACTCTTATCTGTTTCCCTTGACTTTTGATAGCAGCTTGTCTGTCTCCCCTCCTCCCCTCCTTGTTCTTCCCCCACCTCCCCCCACCCCTGCTTTTTAAATGTGTCACTGACAAATTTGCACAGTAGCGTTTCTTGTTCATCTCCTTCTCCCCACTCTTATCCCCCTGTAACCCCCGTCCCACCCCTCCTCTTGTTTTTACCTCTTGCACTACATCAATTGTCGTCAGACATAGTAATGTTACTGCTTGCTTTGCTCTCCTTCTTCTCCCATCCCTCTTGCCTTACTTGTTCTATGCACTTGCACTATCAGAAATGTCGACAGGCCTATTACGATAGTTATTTTTTCATATTCTGTATTGTTTCAAGGACTTTAACTGAATGTAACTGTATTTTCCTATGCTCCCTCCCTTCTTGAAGTGCTTTGAAACACATTGTGTATAGGCGCTATATAAATAAACAATCAATCAATCAGTCTATAACTATTAGTGCCTTCCCCATTGAGCCCTATGGGGGCTCAAATGGGAATGGGGAATGTCAACTGAATGGGGATTTACCGGGTCCGCATAGGTCGGAATGTCCCGGTAAGTCCCCATTCAGCCAGACCGGACCTGGACCCAGGTTTGGAGGCAGTCATGGGGCTAATAGCTGCATGGCTACCTCCAAACTCATAATGACCCCCGAGGTTATAAGAATCGACAGCACAAATACATTCATAGGCAGGGCAAAGGGTTTCAATAAACTACAACGAGCAATTCATCTCATAGGCCTGTGCCAAAGTCAATGGTTCAGAGTCTTTGTATTGGAAAGCACAGTTCTGTTAGTAACAGTAAAGTCTTTGCCACAGAGTTTAGAAGAATTTGGCTAGGCGAAAAGTTTGACGAATGTTTAGGGAAGGACAAGCCTTCGAAGTTGAGGAAAGTTCCACAAACTTTCGTGATGTCCGAAAAGATTTCGGGACCGCATTTGCACAGTACCTTGTTAGTGAAGAAGAGCTGTAGCTGAGGCAGTTGTTCCTGGCAGTTCGAGCAGATCTCGCTGTTCTTGAGCTTCAGTCGTGGGGACATGAAGGAGGACGTCGGGAATTTCCTGCACTGCCCAGGAATGAGGCTAAAAGCTTAGCAAGAGGTCAGTTTAAGGTGTGAGTGCCTTTAAGTCCATGAGCTGGTTTCCTTCCCTCTGGATATCTGGTTTTCAACAGCATTCTGATGAAAATTCAACCAGGTGAGGACGGTGTCCAGGTGGCTTGCGAGTTGGTTGTTCCCACCAAACTCAAGGGAAGAAGTTAACCTTGAAGGGCTTCTCTGTTGGTTGGAGTTTCAGGCAATTCGGACCTGCAGCAGAGCTTCACCGGTCGTCCAGAGTTGCAGCAGTCCTCTTCCTTCAGCTCGTCTTCAGTTCTTACGTTCCAGTGGTCGACTCTGCTTTCCAAGTCCCAGAGACCTGCTTTTAAACAGTTTTCCCCCATTCATTCCAGCCTGGCTGTCACTCACACAGCAGGGTGGCTGTCCTTGCCGGACAGCCTGCCAGCCAATCACACCAGAGTGCATTTAGGTCTCCTAGGAGACTAAGCACAGGGAGTTGCGGGTTCCTCCCTCACATCCTGTCCATCCCAGACACTCAGGTGCCTGAGGAGGGCTTCAGCACTGAAGCCTGCCAAAGGCCAACGGACAAAGGGACCAAACCTGGTTTGGCGCGCAGAGAAAAACACAAGAAGGACCTTTCCTAAAAGAAATGGTGAAAAAATATGACTGGAGTCTGTTTTTACAGATAGCTCTGGGGTGCCATATTGAAAAACATGGCTGACCCGATTTTTAGCTACTGTTGTTAGCAGTCGGGAAAAATCACGGTAGTTTGATCTAAACCACTGCCACCAGCCATTTAAAGTAGGATCGGATAACATTTGACTGTTACATGAGTGTTTTGGCTCAGAGGAAGCTAGGCAACCCCTCCAGCACTCTATAGGCGGATATTGTGTGTTGGGTCAATACATTTTAAAAAGACTAGTAAAGCCAATTTAACTTTACATGCTCTGGGAGACAGTACTCGGTCCCAGAGAAGGTATTTAAACATTGGAGAGGCTGAAAGACACCCCCGTGCCACTGCACTTAAGGTGCTGTGGGACACACAGAAAAAGATAATGCCTATGGAGTTGTTTTAAAACTCCATAACCAAAGAACACAAAAGTAAAACACATTGAAAATGAAAAGTTCAAAGCCCCAAAATATAGCAAAATAGCTGGAGAGCTCTAAGGTAGAGGGAATTTAGCACTTGGGTGAGAATTCTCCCTAACAGTTTCCCTTTGTCATTTCAGTGCTCCAGCCGCACATGCTCAATGAGCCATGCAAGGCTCAGGGCACTTTGCTTCGCCAGCCTTGCATAGCTCATTGGAAATGCTGTCTGGGGAACTGCATGTCTGTATGTGTGAGAGAGAGCACCTGCGCCTCCTCACACATACAGACATGGCAGGCTGGAGCAGGGCGTTTCAGCACCCTCACTCAGGCTCGTGCACGCATGGACAGGAACCAGGAAGCTTTTGCTTCCCGATTCCTGTTCATGATGCAGGAGCTGGAGCGCTGGGGAGGAAACTTCAGGACCTGGGCAGAGGGTACATTTATTTTAATTGCGTTTGTATGTATTTATGTGTATGGATGCGTGTATGCTTATGTTATGAGTGAGTGTATGATGATGGGTGCTCATGTAAATGATAGCGTACTTGTTGTGTGAATGCTGTGTGTGTGTTTGTGTTTGTCCGTGGAGATGATTTTGGCCAGTGGGGGGTGGGGTGGTTGTACAACAAAGGCATTTTAAACATGCCTTTGTTGCTCAATCCCCCCTACCAACCTGCCAAAATCAGCTCTCCTTTTGAGGTGCTGTGGAGTCCAGGGGATAGGGATGGCATTTTTCTACTGGACATCTATCATAAATGCCCAGTAAAAAATACCATCCCTGCCCCCTAAACCCCCCAACGCCAATTGCAACCTGTTTAGAGTTTTACCCAATGTTAAGTATGTTCTAAAACTCAACATTTTAACCCATTATTTATTTATTTTTATTCCCGGGGGGAGAATCCCCCTGAAACCCTCTAGATTGGCTCGGGCTCCCTCGCTACGCTCGGTTGCTGTGGCATATCTGGGAGAAATTATTATGCCCCTTCACTTAAAATTTCACCAGCCGCCACTGGCCCTGGGACTATGCTGGGAGCGAGGTGGGGCGAGCCCAGGGACCATGGTGGGAGCAGGATGGGGGAGCCATAGCAAAGTGGTGGGAGCAGGGTGGGGAGAGCCCAGGGTCTGTGCTGGAGTGGGGCGAGCCCACCAACAACAATCAGGAGATGAGGGAGCCCAGAAACTGTGATGGGAGCAGGTGGGGCAGCCCAGACACTATACTGGGAGTAGGGTGCAATGACGGTTCATAGCCATTTTGGAATTACTGTCCATTTGTCATTTTTTTTGGAGTGGGTGGCCTGCCCACATTGTGCTCAGAGGGGGCCCAGGCCAAAGCAGTTTTATTTATTTATTTATTGAGCATTTGTTAGGCGCTTATACAGTAAGTAAATTCTGTTTCAAAGCACCCACAGGGCAACACGGAGGGAACATGGGATTGAAACAATAAATACAGTAGAGGATGAGGGCCTACTATGCCTTGTGAGTGTTCAGAAGGTGCAAGTGAAGAGAGAAGAGGAAGTCGGAATGGGGGTAAGTGCTAGTATGTCCATGCTCGTGGGTGAGCAGTGGATGAAGTGCATAGTGTGTCAAGTGCTATGAGACCAGGGGCCAAGGTGGGTAGATAGTGCAAGTCTACAGGAAGTAGGCCAGTGGGTGATGAGACAAGTGCTGCGAGGTAGGCAGAATCTGAGGCGATTTGGTGTGGTAGGCCAGGACCGTGAAGGATACATAAGGGCCCTGGTCACCAATCACAGTGACTGTGAAATTAGCAGAGAAGGGAAGAAGGGATGGAGGCGGTGAAGAGGAAAGTCTTGAGGAGATTTCTGAATTTGATGGAGTCCTGCTAAAGACGAAGAGGAACGGGAAGGCTGCTCCATAAGAGGGAGCCAGCTGAAGAAAGTGATTGGCCTGTGGCCTTCTGTTTAATTAAACGCTTTACACACAGCGAGTTGGTGCCAGAGAACCCGAGAGGTCTAGCAGGTGAGTATTGAGTTTGAAAACCACTGCTCCAGACAAATCTGAAAAAATACATATATAATGAAATGTATATGGTATAGTATTCCTTTTGGTTTAATTGAATGTCAGCACATCTTCTATTGTCAGACAGTCTTTTGTTAAATCATGTCATTTCTTTCAGATATTTTTCAAATACTTGGATCGTCAGGCTCTAGAGATTTATTGAGACAACAGTGTTATGTTTGAGCTGTAACAAAGAGATTTCAGTGTGCCATTTAGAGCAACACTGTTATTTCTAACACTGTTTTGATACCCTTTGTTGGACTGTGTGAAAATAGTGATGGTGGAAAAGTGCATTCGCTTTTGAAGAAACACCCCCATTACAGTACATTCTCAAAGCAGAGATGTTTTCCTTTAAGTTATCGCATTGCCTGTGTTTTTATTTATTTATCATTTGTATAGCACGCCAAACCCTGAGGCATAAAAATCCTTTAAACCTAATTCTATAACACAGTCCTTTCACCTTCCCACCTCGCTCGGCGACACAACCCATGTTTATAAAAAACCACCAGGTTGTAATTGATAGTGCAGCCTCAGCTTACAATGGTGGTGTGGACCCATAAGGTATTAGTGCATGTGGTAACACTGCATGCCCACAATGGAGTCCAATGGAACTACAAAGTGAGGAATAACACATAAAGTTCTAGGACTCTAATTGCCTTTTGTCAGACAAGAAGGGTTTTAGTAACCTCAGAGTTGTACTGGTTATGCCAGTTGATGAAGGCGACAAGGAGAATTGCATGTTGACGATGACAGACGGGTCAAACATGACCAATGTGCCAACACCCCTAATCTGCCATCGACCAACCTTCCAATGCCATCCATCGCTGCTACTGTTATCCTTGTGGTTCCTGACTGATAGGCAGGACATGGGAGGAACATTGGCTGGCTCTGGCAGGTTCGTAGAGGGTTTCTTTAGAAGCCGGAGGACTACTGCAGATTTAAGCCCTGCAGAAACAAACGTGGGATAGATTGAGGCGGATCAGCATACCAGCTGGCCAACTGACCTGCTGGGGTGGCTAAGCCTTTTTGTTCCCAGTGCCATGTCTGAAGAATTCTCTTCAGAAGCAATTAGTATCACACATGGGCATCTACAATATCATATAGCCTATCACTGCCTGGATTCTCCCTATAGTCTGTGCATTTCAGCAGTCTCTTATGCGGCAGCTTTTGTCTTGATTTTTGGGTCCAGCAACAAGATGCCCTTTGGAGTGAATGTTGTGGTTAAAATATTCCAGATAAAATAACACAAGAGAAGAGTGCAATACCGTCCATGAGGATTTATTTGCAACTTTTCAGTTTTACATCCCTAAACAAAACACAATGCATTAGTCAGGGAAGAAAAGATGGCTATCCCATTCCATATTGAAGTTAAGGGAAACCTTGGGGGAATATTCCATTATGGAATAAACACCACCAGAGGAAGTGTTATTAAAGTGAAGTGAAGTGGCAGCAAGACCATGCCCAACCCTGTTAGTATAGGACGTGTACCTGCCCCATTGGAATAAGTTCACTTGTTTGGCAGTAGAACATGTTTTCTTTTCTGCTGTCTAGTAGGAATCTACAGGAAGAGGACATGCTAGATTCCAATAATCCTAGTATTGCCAAATGTCTCGCCCAGTGTCACTTCTTGTACATTCACACTTCATACATGCAAAATCATACAACTGGCAGTACCTAATGCCACCCGGCACTGTAGCACAGTAGAGCCAATGTGCCTTTAATGAAAAATACCAAGTTAAAATGTAATTTGGAAAACTCTGGTCTCAAAAGTGAACTAGAACAAGTAAATATAGTTCAATTCCCACATCAGAGTATTATGAACTCGAGTTTTGGCCTGAATGGGTTTAAAATGTTGAATATAACCCAGCCTTCTTCAGGGCAAGCATTTGCTAAATTGATGAGTGGCAAATGACTGACCCATCTCTATTTATTTTCTTTAACATATGTCACTTGACAGTGGGTTATGATACAATTGTATTGTGTTTTCAACCAAGGCATCCTCAGGAATGCCACCCTGACAATAGGAGTGTGATCCTTAACAGGACTTTTCGCCTAGCCAAATTCTTCTAAACTCTGTGGCAAAGACCTTACCGTTACTACCAGAACTGTGCTATCCAATACAAAGACTCTGAATCAATGACTTTGGCCCAGGCCTATGAGATGAATTGCTGGTTGTAGTTTATTGAAACCCTTTGCCCTGCCTATGAATGCATTTGTGCTGTTGATTCTTATAACCTTGTCTTTTTACCCCTTTTTAAAGTATATGAAGTGCCATTTTGCTCCCACTTCAGGAGAGCTAAACATGTTCATTTACTTATCGGTTATGTATTTGTGGTTTATTAGTGTGTGATATTGAGCTGCTCTTGCTAGTGTAATGTTTTCAAACTGACTGTGTAAATAAATGTCTATTCCTATACCTATATCTTTTACCAAGAAACCTTGAGAAAGTGTTTGTTTGAATCACTGTATTAGTTGGTCCTTTGTGTAACTTGTTCTACTGCTCACTTAAACTCTTGAGATAAGTCTGGCTGATCCTTAACAGGTCTTGCTCGCTACTACTGTCCCCTCAGGTATAATAGACGTGCAGTCACCAGCACCTATTTGGTCAGACAGTCAGTATTGGTCTATTATCCATATCAGAAAATAAAATGGTTTCCCAATGGTACGGCCCATACAGAAAGTCCTTTTGCTTCCAGAGTGATCTTACTTGTAACAGCTGGCAGAGGAAAAAAGAGCCAGGTATCTCATCATGATCCGAAAGTGTCTGTTGAAGTTGTTGCCGGTTTGGGGCTCTTCTGTGCTCCCTGGCAGGATCGTCTGTGATGACGTTGCGGAGTACTAAAGGGCTGGTGGTGTTCGTTGGACTGCTGCGCCCCAGAGTTTGCAGTTCGATATCTTCATGCAAAGTTAATATGTTGAGGCCAACAGTGGACCTTGTATGAGGTTGCAGACACAAATTGATCCCAATCAAACAGTTGCATAATGGCATAAATTACAGCCTGGCATGATACCCTACTTGGGGTGCTCCATTCCACAGACTCACATAGTACAGCACCAACTCCAATTAATTCTACTTAACAATGTACTTAATAATGTAAGGCCCACTTGCATTTAAACATTAGAAGCAACCAACTATTAAGGGAGGAGGTAGTGTAACTATGTCCTACACTGGTAAAAAAGAGTACTACAGGACATGCAAGAGATCTGTGGTCAAGGATATCCTCAGTGAATTCTGATGTTTGAAAACAGAGAATTGCTGGTTAGGCAAAATGTATGAGGGTTACTTTCTCTGCAGTGCGGCCCTTTTGTGGATGGAGGACCAATGCACATGTCTCAAGTAATTTCTCGTTTGACTCCAGCGCAAGATTGCTACTCACCTTAATAAAGCTTGCCAGGCTGAAATTGACATTTCTGGACTCCTCAGGGATTTCGCTGTACCGTATGGTAACATGCGGAATTATCGCAAGGAGTAAACAATGTAAGACGTGATGGAACGATTCTGGGAATCTCTGTGGCCTGGGGAGCTGAAAAGAAATAAAAATACATTGAGGTATTTACAAGAGAAAGGAGATGTGAGCAAACAATATAAGTTGTTTGGAAATACGTCTTTTCAGTCCTTTTACACAATTGAACACTTTTACATGAAATTTCACATATCACCAGCAACAGAGACCCAAACAAGGTTTAACAGGCATAACAGCACAGTGTTACCCCGAAATATTCTGTAACACATTTCTGCAAACATTTTCTTTCTTAGGTATTTCCGAATGTTTAATATGGTGCCCTCTACAGAAGCATTAATGTCTATGGAGCCATAATACCTCCCACATCCCACAATCCCCCACTTTAAAAGATTTCCTGTCCTTCGGGCAGGAATCTAGGTTGGCAATACAGCTGCTCTCCTAGAGGAGCAACAGCAGTGGACTCCTTTCAGAGAGCAGGAACTGTGGGACAAGGTGACTGTAAGAGAACGATACCTCCAAGGTCGCCTGCGGGGCAGGCAGGCACAGTTGAGGGAGAAGGAATGCCACGTCCCAGTTGAATGCTGTAGGGGCAGTAAGGTCCTGGGACATGAAGCAAAGCAATACAGCAAGGCCCAGCCAATGTGAGGTGGATGAGCGGCGAAGCAAGCTGATGATATGTACAGGAACGTAAGGGTCTTAATGCTAATGCTATCCAACTGCATAAATCCCAGACCACGCACAGGCCAGTGGCATGCAAAATGACTGTAATGTAAGGAAAGTGTGAATCCCCGGAATAAGATTGAGGGTGAGGTGGCCATGTTTTCTTGGGGAGAGGAAGGAGTACACTCAGCATTTGAGTGTAGCTTGGAATGAAATGAATGCGGGTGCCCAGAACTGTTACATTGTTGCCGGGGGCAGCCACACTGTGAAGAGCTGGAAACAGTGGCTGAGTGATGAATCTGGAGTACTAAAAGAAAGGCAAAAGAATAGCATATGGAGAACACCAAAGCTGAAGTGCGAGCGCCATACGACCCCCTTCAAGAAAGAAGCAAAAAAGGGGGCATAAGATTCCCCACTATGTCTGCTATAAACCCAGAATGTCTTAAAAAGAAGTGAAACATTCCTCCAAGATGTCCCCTTCTCTGATTTCAGATAACAGGGACAAGATTATGAAGGGCTGGAAGGATCCTTAACCTATTTAAATGCCAGGTTGTATGTCCAAACTAAAGGAGAAGAAACAATACCGGAATTGGTGGAAATTCAACCCCATGCTCTCCAGCTTAGTGGGGAGATCCTCAATAGCAGCGGAGTAAGAGGCATTCACAAACCTGGTGGACAGGAAAGTGGACACAGCGTGGATACATCTTATGCTCGTGCTCCCCTCATCCTGAGAGCCAACTCATATGGGTCCCACACAGCTGAGACAGTGATGGGTAAGTTTACGAAGATAAAGAAAGCCATTGAGTGCGTGTCCGGGTGCTCCCCAATATTGGGAGGAATTCAGAAGGAAGGGGAGAGTCTTGCACTTGTCTTATGGCAGTGTCAATGGAGAAACTATGGATGATTGAGACCTCAATTTCCAGGCAGAGGCATGACCACCCAAGGCACTGCTGCAGTGGGGATTCCAAAAGGTGACTGCACTAAAACTACCTTTTAATGAAAGCTATTTGAGGACACCCAGGTGGAAAAGGTACACAGGTTGTCTAATGCAGATAAAGCTGCTGAAAAACTGAGCAAGACGAGTGGAAGTTTCTACAGGCCGCAGTTGTTGGGGATGTAGTTACAGGGCAAACTCTAGGTATCTTTCCAGATTAGATTCAAGAAAAGGATGAGACAGAAGTTTCAACTCTAAAATAAAAGGTCATTTTGCCACCCAAGAGGCAAACATCATGTCAATTATGATTGGCCAGTGAATAACAGTCCAGATACTTTTTCAGGACATACGAAATGCTGCTCTCAGATGCCTGGGCAAACAGCAGTGTGATGGGGTACACAATAGAGTTCACAATATCACCTTCACAACTAACTACAGCCAGATGGGGTCATTTATATGACTGGCTGGTTAGGGCATCCCTCGGGTAGGCAACAGCATCACATCTCGAGAGGTCTTGAGAGAGGACCTGTCATTTTCTGTCACAATGCAGAGCCCTGATAAAGCGGTAAGAAACCCAGCTGAATGCCTCATAGACTCTAATGCTTTGGGACACAGTTCTGAATGAAAGAAGGTAATGTGTTTTCTTCCAGTGGCCAGAGGTATCCACTTTCAGGCACAGTTATTCAGCAGCCTTATGTAGGAATCAGTGTAAGATAGAAATTGTTACAAGAACTGGGGCACATGGCCTTGGTGCTATGGGCAGGACTCCACATGTCACCCTTGGCATCTAGATAAACATTTATGTATGACATTAAAAAACCTTAGGCCTCATTACAAGTCTGGTGGTAACCGTGCCGGTGCTACCGGCTGGTTGCCACCAGATATGTAATGATTTACTGGCGCCTGACTTCCAAGTAACACCGGGTGCTTCTGTGACTACTCTGCGGGCGGGTGCTGTTCGAGTTGTAAAATTCCGGTCCGGAAACAACAGTGGCGGTAAGCTTACTGGCACCGTTGTTTCTGGACCGGCATAGTTGTAATGAGGCCCATTGTTTTACTTTTTTGTTGTGCGTTGGTTTGTAATTCAAATAAATATTTCACAAATATACCGATAATATACAATACGTAATGTACAATGAATATCATAAAAAGAAAACATTAGAAATGTAAAGTGCCAAAATATCTTTTTATGGCATAGGGTAATATGCCCAAAGCATACCTGCATAAGGTGCAAAGTGAAAGAAATGTATTTCTTAAATACATTCAATAGTAGGATTAAATACAGGTTTTGCAAACACACTGCGCACAGACACTAGTTAAGACCACGTTGGTATAGTAGTTTTAATTAACACTAAGATAGCCTGACACGTGTTTCGAGCACTTGCTCTTCCACTGAGGCTACAAGGGTTTTGTACATACAAAATGATATAGTACAGATAAATTAAGCATAATCCATGTGGAGGACCCAAGGTAGCAAGGCAAACAAAGAGGTGAACAACAAAACAAATACATTAGTCGTTCATGGCACAAATTAGACAAAATTGCAAATTGTTCAGTTCATAGTGCCAAGAGCCGACATTTTAGACAATTAGGAGACAAGACAAAATAATAAATCATCCATAGACAGCGTAAATTCAGTGAAGTCCATACCATGTGTATATTAGGAAACCATCAGATTAGGGAGAGAAGAAAGGAAAGGGAAAATAAACAAAGGTTTCATTAGCTTTTAAGTTCTAAGTGGGCCATACAATTAGAATTGGCTATTCAAGAAGTTTAATCTTTTACCTGTAGTGAGGTGTGAATCAGTTGCGAACTAAGGAAAGAATGGGATCCAAATGAGACAAGTCCATTTTATGGTCATTATCAAATATACGTGCTAATGCTTCAATTCATTACGTGGAGTAAATTGGCTGTGCACTTACCCATAAGTATGGTAAGTGATTGAAGAATAAGTCTCACAGGCTCCACTGTAAATTTAGATAGTGTGGGGTATTAGACATTGTACTAATGCATAAGCAGAGCAATTAGTCATTTTGTTATAAGGAGACATATAACATAAAAGTACCTGTCACTTGCAGTTGCAACAACAATTATAGAAGCGTTTCCGCGTTGAAGCTTAGAAAGGCAATGTAGGTTGAGAGGACGAGCGTTCATCGCGAGCCCAGAAATGAGGGGAAAATAGAGAAGGACAAAACAGACAGCCCAATTAGTCAAACCTGCGCGTCTGGCTGAGTAATTAATGCACGCATAGACCCTCAAGGCTCTAGGGGTCTGCGCGCAAGTGTGGTGCTTACCAGCGTCTCTGCTGCAAATCCGAACAGGAGCCTGCCGTCCGCGACTCCTGCTACCAAAGTTATTGACAGTAACGTATGCACAGCAACGTGCGCTGCCATACGTGTGGCAAGGAACGGCCGCCATCTTGTGTGTGTGTGAAATACGGGGCAGCCAATTCAAGGTGACGGCTGGTTTAGGCTTGAGTTTAAGCGCCTGGAATTGGGTTGGAGGCCCAAGAGGGTACTCTTATACGATTAGAAATGAATACAACACGATTCTATAGCAATTCATAAACGAGATTGATATGCAAAGAGAGCAAGGATGTGGGGTACCGAAAGTTAAATCTCTTATAATATCTGTCGCTTTCATTGATGTGATGATGAGATATCCGCATAATAGCTAAGAGGGGGGGGGCACGTAGCAGGTCGCCCGGCATCGGGATAGAGACAGAAGTATATAAGAAGTAGTCAGAGGAGGGGGCAGGTTGTGCCCCGAGGGGCAGCCTCTCCTATTGCACCTCATGTGGGCAAATGGACATTAAAAGTTTTGTCTGAGGGGGAGCTAATTGTATGGCAAACGAAGAACCACAAGCATGAAGGAAGGAGTTGAAAGAGGATACGTGAAGTCAGTTAGACAGTACACTTATAGATTGCACATTGCTCATAAGAATACAGACAATTCATGGTCTGTATTGAGGCCATGTGTGACAGTGCGGTATTGGCAGATGAGCTGCGCTTCTAATTGTCTCAATTTGAGAACCAAATTCCCGCCTCGTTGTGGTAGCGTAACCTTGGCCATCCCAGTGAATCTAATTTCTGCTTTGTTATCCATTTGATGGACTTGTTGCCAATGAACTGATAATGGATATTTAGAATCTGCCTGGGAAATAGAAGCCAAGTGCTCCCTGATTCTAATTTTTAATGGCCGGATTGTACTGCCAATGTAGCACTGTCCACATACAAAGAGAATACAGTAGTCACAAAATTTGGTATTGCAATTTATAAAAGAGGTGATTGTATGTGTGCCCAAATGGCCAAATTCAAGCTTACTTGTTTCATTTGCAAAGGCGCACATAGAACATCCCCCACACTTACGAAATCCACGGATACTTGCTAACTGTAGCCAAGTTGGTTTGTGTTGTGGGTTGGACATAAATGAGGGTGAGAGGATGTTCTTTAGATTATTCGCCTTAGTGTAGATGAAATTTGGCGAATCATCTACCCAAGGGGTAATGTCTCTGTCCAGTTGGAGGATATGCCAGTGCCTCTTGACTATACTATACAGGCTGGAACTTTCTGTATTGTATTTAGTTATAAATTTCAGTTTATTACTGTGAGTACTCTGCGGGCGTACCTTGGGAGTGAGTAAATCCTCTCTCTTTAGGGATTTCACCTCCCGTTGTGCTTTATCAAGGAGGCGACTGTCATACCCTCTTGCCAGAAAGCGTTTGCGAATAAATGTGCATTCCGTAAGGAAATCCTCGTTTAAGGAGCAATTGTGTCTGGCACGGATGAATTCTCCTTTGGGTATATTACGCGAGACCGATTTCTTATGGCAACTGCACGCGTGAAGTAATGAGTTGACTGAAGTGGATTTGCGATAAGTCTTAGTTACCAGTTTGTTCTCAGAAATAGTGATGGTTAGATCCAAAAAGTTGATACTACTATAGCTGAAGGTGTGTGTAAATTGAATGTCCCATGTATTGGAATTAAGATAGTTCACAAAATCATTTAATGTATCACAAGAGCCCGTCCAGATCAGAATCACATCATCTATATATCTCTTCCATATGTGAATATACAGTAGGAACATAGCATTTGTGAAAACAAACAGTTGTTCATAGTGATGCATGAATATGTTTGCAAGGGTGGGGGCATAGTTAGCTCCCATTGCTATGCCAATCAGTTGACGGTAATAAGTGTTATTGAACAGAAATACATTGTTAGAAAGTGCACATAATAGAAGCTCTTTGATATATTCAATATGTTCAAAGAACGAGGCAGAATGCTCACGAAAAATATAATCAACACTGGTGACTGCCTTGTCATGGTCGATAAAAGTATACAATGCTTTAACATCAAGCGTCACTAGTAACATGTTAGGTAGTACAGGTAATTGATCGACCATGACAAGGCAGTCACCAGTGTTGATTATATTTTTCGTGAGCATTCTGCCTCGTTCTTTGAACATATTGAATTGATCAAAGAGCTTCTATTATGTGCACTTTCTAACAATGTATTTCTGTTCAATAACACTTATTACCGTCAACTGATTGGCATAGCAATGGGAGCTAACTATGCCCCCGCCCTTGCAAGCATATTCATGCATCACTATGAACAACTGTTTGTTTTCACAAATGCTATGTTCCTACCGTATATTCACATATGGAAGAGATATATAGATGATGTGATTCTGATCTGGACGGGCTTTTGTGATACATTAAATGATTTTGTGAACTATCTTAATTCCAATACATGGGGCATTCAATTTACACACACCTTCAGCTATAGTAGTATCAACTTTTTGGATCTAACCATAACTTTTTCTGAGAACAAACTGGTAACTAAGACTTATCGCAAATCCACTTCAGTCAACTCATTACTCCACGCGAGCAGTTGCCATAAGAAATCGGTCTCGCCTAATATCCCCAAAGGAGAATTCATCCGTGCCAGACGCAATTGCTCCTTAAACGAGGATTTCCTTACGGAATGCACATTTATTCGCAACCGCTTTCTGGCAAGAGGGTATGACAGTCGCCTCCTTGATAAAGCACAACGGGAGGTGAAATCCCTAAAGAGAGAGGATTTACTCACTCCCAAAGTACGCCCTCAGAGTACTCACAGTAATAAACTGAAATTCATCACTAAATACAGTACAGAAAGTTCCAGCCTGTATAGTATAGTCAAGAGACACTGGCATATCCTCCAACTGGACAGAGACATTACCCCTTGGGTAGATGATTCACCAAATTTCATCTACACTAAGGCGAATAATCTAAAAGAACTTCCTCTCACCCTCATTTATGTCCAACCCACAACACAAACCAACTTGGCTACAGTTAGCAAGTATCAGTGGATTTCGTAAGTGTGGGGGATGTTCTATGTGCGCCTTTGCATATGAAACAAGTAAGCTTGAATTTGGCCATTTGTGCACACATACAATCACCTCTTTTATAAATTGCAATACCAAATTTTGTGTATACTGTATTCTCTGTGTATGTGGACAGTGCTACATTGGCAGTACAATCCGGCCATTAAAAATTAGAATCAGGGAGCACTTGGCTTCTATTTCCCAGGCAGATTCTAAATATCCATTATCAGTACATTGGCAACAAGTCCATCAAATGGATAACAAAGCAGAAATTAGATTCACTGGGATGGCCAAGGTTACGCTACCACAACGAGGCAGGAATTTGGTTCTCAAATTGAGACAATTAGAAGCGCGGCTCATCTGCCAATACCGCACTGTCACACATGGCCTCAATACGGACCTTGAATTTAATGTATTCTTATGAGCAATGTGCAATCTATAAGTCTACTGTCTAACTGACTTCACGTATCCTCTTTCAACTCCTTCCTTCATGCTTGTGGTTCTTCGTTTGCCATACAATTAGCTCCCCCTCAGACAAAACTTTTAATGCCCATTTGCCCACATGAGGTGCAATAGGAGAGGCTGCCCCTTGGGGCACAAACTGCCCCCTCCTCTGACTACTTCTTATATACTTCTATTTCTATCCCGATGCCGGGTGACCTGCTACGTGCCCCCCCCCCTCTTAGCTATTATGCGGATATCTCATCATCACATCAATGAAAGCGACAGATATTATAAGAGATTTAACTTTCGGTACCCCGCATCCTTGCTCTCTTTGCATATCAATCTCGTTTATGAATTGCTATAGAATCGTGTTGTATTCATTTCTAATCGTATAAGAGTACCCTCTTGGGCCTCCAACCCAATTCCAGGCGCTTAAACTCAAGCCTAAACCAGCCGTCGCCTTGAATTGGCTGCCCCGTATTTCACACACACACAAGATGGCGGCCGTTCCTTGGCACACGTACGGCCGCGCACGTTGCTGTGCATACGTTACTGTCAATAACTTTGGCAGCAGGAGTCGCGGACGGCAGGCTCCAGTTCGGATTTGCAGCGGAGACGCTGGTAAGCACCACACTTGCGCACAGGCCCCTAGAGCCTTGAGGGTCTACGCGTGCATTAATTACTCAGCCAGACGCGCAGCTTTGACTAATTGGGCTGTCTCTTTTGTCCTTCCCTATTTTCCCCTCATTTCTGGGCTCGCGATGAACGCTCGTCCTCTCAACCTACATTGCCTTTCTAAGCTTCAACGCAGAAATGCTTCAATAATTGTTGTTGCAACTGCAAGTGACAGGTACTTTTATGTTATATGTCTCCTTATAACAAAATGACTAATTGCTCTGCTTATGCATTAGTACAATGTCTAATACCCCACACTATCTAAATTTACAGTGGAGCCCGTGAGACTTATTCTTCAATCACTTACCATACTTATGGGTAAGTGCACAGCCAATTTACTTCATGTAATGAATTGAAGCATTAGCATGTATATTTGATAATGACCATAAAATGGACTTGTCTCATTTGGATCCCATTCTTTCCTTAGTTCGCAACTGATTCACACCTCACTGCAGGTAAAAGATTAAACTTCTTGAATAGCCAATTCTAATTGTATGGCCCACTTAGAACTTAAAAGCTAATGAAACCTTTGTTTATTTTCCCTTTCCTTTCTTCTCTCTCTAATCTGATGGTTTCCTAATATACACATGGTATGGACTTTACTGAATTTACGCTGTCTATGGATGATTTATTATTTTGTCTTGTCTCCTAATTGTCTAAAATTTCGGCTCTTGGCACTATGAACTGAACAATTTGCAATTTTGCTAATTTGTGCCATGAATGACTTATGTATTTGTTTTGTTGTTCACCTCTTTGTTTGCCTTGCTACCTTGGGTCCTCCACATGGATTATGCTTAATTTATCTGTACTATATCATTTTGTATGTACAAAACCCTTGTAGCCTCAGTGGAAGAGCAAGTGCTCGAAACACGTGTCAGGCTACCTTAGTGTTAATTAAAACTACTATACCAACGTGGTCTTAACTAGTGTCTGTGCGCAGTGTGTTTGCAAAACCTGTATTTAATCCTACTTACCTGGCGGAAGACTTGGCAAGTCCTGCCCCCTGCACTCACCTGCAGCGCCTCTCACTACACTTAAGCCTAACAGGTCCTTGCGGTGAACCTCGCCATCCCCCCCTTGCCAAAATTAGTTTACATTCAATAGTAGTTAGGTAGATACAATATACAATCACTTTTCTAGATTATTGCATGCTATTTAAAAAATACTAGGCATTTATTACTAATCCCTCCTTATTCACGGTCTTTAGCATTCGACTATTTTTATAAATATCTTAAAATCGCAATTGATAAGGAAACCGAGATTCCTGAGATTCCTCTCGGGAGGATAGCTTAGGAGCAACGTGCTCGCCTTGGAAGCAAGACAATGCGGAGCAACACAGGTTCGATCCCTGGGTCCCTGCTTAGAAACCTCTGGGTATTAAGCGTGTTATAAATAACCAATTACAATTAGAAACAACGGGTCCAAACAGAATCCTCTACCATGAATTCTACCTTGTAGACATACCTTTCAAAGGTTTTTATGCAAGGTTCCACAAGTATAGGGTGATCCAAAAGCAGATGTCTTAATGTTTCTTTTACAGCCCCAGATTTAAAAAAGTGACATCATGGATTGAAAATGCGGGTTTCTTCCTGATATGCAGGTTTTGGTTCCGGTTAAGATAAAATGGAGTTGCAGCTTCAGGTTCGGGATTTTTTTTAGATAAGGCGTTATACACCCTCTCTTGTTATGTTCATTATCCAAATTGTTATGGTGTTTAGACTGGGGGATGGTTGAACATGTAGTCTCCCAATCATGCTCCCACAGTCGCGGTTTAACCTTACTAAGTGTGAGAATGAGGTCCTCCTGATTGCAATTTAGGTCTTGCAAAACCTTGCTGCACTTTAGGCCCCACTGTGTTAAATAGTCACAGCTTTTGATCCTATGAAGATCATACAAATCACAGAATAGCGAATCTGGTGGTGGCCATAGCACTTTCCCTCATAATACCAAGCTTGTAGTATTATACCACAATAGGCAAGCTATTTGGTAAACATAGCACAGTTTTTCCAAAGTGTACCCTCTAGTATGGACATGAATTCCAAATCAAATGCCAGCACAGTTTCAAGACCATACGTCAACCTTCGTACAACTTTCACATTGTAATATTTGATAAGTGGCAAGATGGAAAATCTTCAAAACTTAGAGTTGATCTTTTTAATTCTTGGAATGGCGTTCCTCACTTTTTACACAAGTGAGGCTTCTAAATCAGCTTCATTAGGGCTGCTAATGATCGAGAGACCCAGATTTACAAATCAATTAGTCATTCCAAGAGGGAGGTGGCCATTATCCATCTATAACCTGCTTGTTTCCTGTTGTTGGCGGGCCTCATGATCTTAGCTTTAAGTCTATTCACTCTAAGATCATTCAGCTCTGCATCATCATGTGTTGCTCCCAGTAGCCTCTGTAATTCAGTTTGCGTATAATCTAATATTAACACATCATCTGCATAAGCTAGCCAGTATATATGAGTGTATGTCAATAGGGGGGATGCCATACAGGAGCCCTTTAGGTAATCACCAAGGTCTGATACATGTAGGTTGAATAGGCAGGGAGCCAGTATGCAACCGTGCCTAAGACCCCTTTGTCTTTATTGGTAAGGTGTCCCTTCAGGTCAAACCTCACCTGAATGCAGGTGTCTGTGTGATATGATATGATATGATATGATATGACATTTGTAACGCGTCTATACACAAGTGTTTCAAGGCGCGACAAGGCAGGGAGGGGGGAACAAGGGGAAGACAGACAACGATCCGACTAGGCCAGGTATCATTTAGATTGCGCAAGTGCAGGGGTAGGGGGAAGGGAAAAAGTGCAAGGGGAAGGGGAGGAGGGGAAGTGCAGCACAGGGTAAGTAGAATAAAAATAAATAAATAAATAGGGCCAGCTGGTGGCAAGTGCAAGGTAAGTGCAGACAAGTGCTGGGAAGGGGGGGGGCTGTAGGGATACAGAGACTATCCCGCAGTGCAGGGGTTGCCAGGGAGGCAGTGCAAGTCGAGAGTGGCTGGGCCAAGGACCGAGGTCGGTGAGAGTGGCCCAGTTGCAGATTCAGTGCAGTTTCAGTGAAGAATTTAGCAGGGGAGAGGGAGAGAGAAAGCAGAAGCAAAGAGTAAGGTTTTGAGGTGCTTCCGGAACCGGAGATGGTTCTCCTCAAGTTACAGGGAGGCAGGAAGGCTGTTCCAGAGGGAGGCCCCTGCCGCGGAGAGAGATCTACCCCCAGCTTGTTGCTTCGAGAAGCGGCTGACCCTGAGGGAGTTGGAGACGTGTGCAGATACACAATTATACTTAGAAGGCCCACAGTAATCCCCACTAGCCAGCTTCTTCAAGTGTCTCCATCTATTGACCAGGGCAAAAGTGGAAGAGAAATCAATAAAGCCCCAAAAATAGGTGGATTATTGGGCCTATGTGCCATATTATGCAGTATATCTAATATCATGCCATTCAGAATCGTACCCATATTTTTACAGATTCCCGACTGGAATTTACCCAAATGTCCTCTTTGAACCACCCATGACTCAACCTCTCCACGTCTAAAAGAGTTATGGGACAGTAATTAGTCTGATCCACTTGGTTCCCTTTTTTATAAATTGGCATGACATAAGATCATCATTTCCAGGATTCTGGTGTTCTCCTGGAGTCAACCATGTTTGTAAGTAAGGTGTGCATGATGGTAGCAATATATATAAACAAAAAGGCAACAGTCATCCAATGGTGCCTACTCAAACATTATCGTATACAATACTCCAAAAATACTCTTTAATATCATACAAAAATAATATATACAGAAATATCACAATTTCATAAAACATTGTGCACATTCACATGTAAAATTAAACATTGTTAGAAGTGTCCAAACTTCCAAATCACCTATGTTTTAATCCTGGAATAGGATCTGGTTGGTTGGGATAGAGACACACAGCTCACATGTACTCCTGATCTGGAGTTTATTCTAGACAGGTGTACTTATCATCAGTGGAATGATCTATGTTTCAGAATGTATGATCTCCTGTTTACATGGGTGATTTGGAAGTTTGGACACTTCTAAAAATGTTTAATTTTACATGTGAATGTGCAGAAGGTTTTATGAAATTGTTATATTTCTGTATATATATTTTTGTATGATAATAAAGAGTAGTTTTGAAGTATTGTGTACGATAATGTTTGAGTAGGCACCATTGGAAGATTATTGCCTTTTTGTTTATATTGCATAATTACCCTGGAAGTAGGCATTGTCTATACACTGTTCTCGATTTGGGGTTACCCGATCAAATTAAAGAAGTGCAGGATGGTATGCCATAATTCTGATGCTCATTTCATAGTCCTACTGGATAGCATTTGGGCCCGCGGCTCGAGAGTTGTTTGTCCTTTTAAGTAGGTGCCAGATGTCATTATGGTCAAATTTTAGGATCCATTGAGTTACCACTATGAACTACATTCCGCCATTGTCCTCAAGGCACTACAGTATATATAGGCTTTAAAAATGCTGTACCCACTTTTCTTCTATGATTGATTTTAGTTGATGCTCCTGTACCGAATGTTCAAGGTTGTTAATCAGAGCCCAAACATTTTTATTTTGTGTGGATGAAATTATTGTTAACATTACTTCAGCATCACACTGTAACATACTATGTCGCACCTGAATCACCCTTTTTAATATTTGTGTTTGCAGTACTTTGCCCTAGCCATAAACAAAGTTGTTTGGAATAAATTGTAAATTGCACAGTATAAAATAATCCCTCCACAACAGCAGCCTTCACTGAAAAGAAGTCTGAAATCTTTTTATGGTAGCCATTTTTACCAAAGCACTCACATCGGGGAAAACAGGCTCACAAGGTCATCACCTGCAAACAATACTTGTGGAAGAGGACTCGGTCATTTCTCCCAAACAATTAGTGTCAGCGCTTTTAGTCCTGAGGTTGTACATAGTACAACTATGTGCACAAATTAAATGATCTGCTCAGGCACTGAACAAGTTCAAATCTTATCAGGCAGGATGTATTGCTCCCAGAGTTTAAGAGCTATTTAGCTCTTCCAGCTGCAGGCACTGCTTCTGGTGACTTCCTATTCGAGGCAGCTGTGCTCTTCTTGCGCCCCCTTGAGGAGAAGACAGTGGGCCTCAATATAAGGTGGCCGTTATCCAGGTGGTATATATGCCAGGATACCGGCAAATGTAATTTCCGTTTCCTGCACGCAGTCTGGAAGCATTACCGCTGGATTACGAGTGCCGGACTGATGGTGTTAATCTCCATTCATGTAGTCCCATAAAGTACCGGTATATGTCAATACCGGCACATTAATTCCAGACCGGATGACTTATAATGTGAGGCTGAGTGGCTGGTAAAACCGGATCCGACGGTTTCCAGAGGGAACAGCCCACAACGTTGGCCACTCCACTCTAAACACTGCTGTGAGCCTGGCTCCATCGGTTGTGTCACTGTAATGGGAACTCCTCCCGCTCTCACCTTCACGCATCACTGTGCACTGTGCAATACTCAGCTCATTTTGAGCATTCAACACACGGCTCTCCACAATTAGCAATCGACTCAAATCACCAACAGTGGGAACAGCATGCGCCGTAGCCCGCTCATCTTTCTCAAACTATATCTGTCTCCTCCACGCTCCGCTCCACTGTCCTTCCTCTGCCCGGCCTCCTCTCCGCCTGACCTCGCCCAAACAACACATGGCATTTAGAAACTTCAGAACTAACTGAGAAGCTATAGAGCATGGTACATAGTGCATGCCCCATGGGGATTACAAGTAGGGTGCAGAGGTAGCAGAGGATGTGGGAATGGGTAGAGGGATAAGGGAAGGAGGGGATCTTTTGAGAGGGTGAGGCATCAGGGATTGGAGAGATGTTCTTCAAGAGCAGGGTGTTGTTCAGGCAATTCCTAAAGTGTAAGATGGAAGGAGACATTCTTATCTGCATTTGGTGACCTTTTCCAGATGCAGGATGCGTAGCAGGAAATGGTCTGTTTCCTGTTTTGATTTTGTCTTGCAGTTCTTAGTTTTAAGTCTGCCGATGTCATGACTTCTGATGGGGCACTGGATTCAGGAGTGTGTGAGTTTCTCGACCAGCTTGAGTGGTGTTTTGGTAGAGTGGTGTTTTGGTTGTGATGCTGTGTAGGTTATGCGGGCAGTAATAAACAAGATGCATGCTTGCAGGTATAGTCCAGAGGTCGAAGTGGGTGGGAGCGGTGCTCCTATTCTTTTTATTTTTAATTATCACTGTTCTCATACTTTTATTTTAAAAATAAACTGTTCTGAAATGGTTTACATTTAAAATAAAAGTCTTGGAAGAAATTAAAGCTTGCAATTTACTGCACTGCAGGGAACATTCCCTTAAATAGCAGGTGTGCTTGTTTGGGGGTTTGGATTGTGTGGGAGAGGGTTGCACAGAGTGGGGTGTGTGGAGAGTGGGGGCAGGCCAGCAGGGAACATAGTTCCACTGCTTCTTTTCATACACTTCGACCACTGGTGTAGTCAGTGCAAAACAAAAACGTACCCTAAAAAATGTTTTTGAGGAAATTATGCTAACAAATTTTGAAAAGAGAATGTTAATGCTGCAGCTGAAAAAATAAATGTGACGTATATCTGAACAAAAATGTTTCATTGCTTAGATGTGTGCAAGTGGACTTGGCATGTGTTTTCAAAACGTACCTGGTTATTTCATCCTGCGAAAGTGTCTACAGTTTTCTTCCCCTCTTTTTTCATCTGCATTCACATTTTATTTTATATCTTTTCATTTTCTTTTTCACTTTGCATTTCCATCATTAGTTGGTACTTCACTCACGTGGTTATTGTAAATATCGCACTTCATCCTTTCTAAAACCTGAAATATTTTTGCTTTCATTTTCGTCGGTTTGAAATGTTTCTAGTTTCGAAATTCCCATTTTATTTTCTACAAGTTATTTTGATCATAATTGTCTTTCTTAACAATTCTTTCTTCAAGGTCACATAATTCACTTTACACGTGCGCATGTGTAGAAGTCAAGTGAGCTACACTCTGTTAGGCATTATAATGTAATCAACACACATACGGTTTGATGTGCCTGGCTACTAGGTAGCTCCTAATATATATGAGAAGGAGGAATTTAGAAAGACTGTCATTCAGGCTGCATAGCACACACTCGCATAAAACGACAGAAAAAAAGACTATGGGCTTCATTACACGGAAGGCGGTGAGCCATGGCGCTATTAGCGCCATGGCTCATGCTGGTAAAATACCGGCACCGCCTTGGCGGAAAGGGGATTTACCGCCCCATTCCAAGGTTGAATGGGCGGTAAATCCCCCTTCCGCCATTGCCCTTCCCCATTCCCATTTCTGCCCCATAGGGCTCTATGGGAATGGGGAAGGCGCTAATTACGGCACCGCAATTTTGCGGTGCCGTAATTAGCTCCGAGGTCCCTTAGCGGGTTCGTTTTTAACGCCTGCAAAAAGCAGGCGTTAAAGCACCAACCCGCTAAGGGACCTCGTAGTAAGGGCGTAATGGTTAACGGTCACCGTTACCATTAACGGTGGCCGTTAACCATTACCGCCTTCCGTGTAATGAGGCCCTATATCCAAAACAATCATGTAGAATTCAACCCCATTAATTTAAATATCCTTAAACCATACACGTGTCCAAATAAGGGTCTTGTACTGCTGAATCGTTCTTTGTTCTGTTGTAGCATTCTGGTGTAGCACTGACACGTACATGTGTGTGTGATGCTACTGCAAACGTCATTCAGTACTACACTATTAATGTGGTCTGCATTTCTATCACTTATGAGGGTAAGGATAATGAGAACAGTGACTAGACGTATGATTTCACTGGTGATGGGATGATGATATCATAAGTCATGCCGCATCATGTAAGAGGTCGCACACTGTGCACGCCAGGCAGAGATGAAATATTGTTGTGCAAATAAATATCACAGGGTAATAGGAAGTGGTAACGTTCCAAGGCTGTTCATTAAATATACAACCAAAATCGGCTGATCAATAGTGTGAAGGGTTTTAGGGCCAACAGGAGACTTGGGGGATTTGGCACTAGAGCTACCTCTCTCCAACTCAAATACCCCAGACTTTCCCTCCTCCCTAGCCCAGGCGTTAGTGCTACGCCAGGTGACCCCCTCTATGCGCCTGTCATTTTTCGAATTTAGGCTGCAGGAGGTTTCCCTAGGACAATGGTTGTCTTACTCCCTAGGGGCCTTCTAACCTTCCCTTTTATAGTCTTGCTTCCTGTTCTAGACGAGGGCTATAGGGATGGTGCCTTCTTCCACACAGGATTACTCTCTCTACATGCATGCACGGTCTCACCTGACCCTCCTCTACACTGGATCTCGCAATGTTCGCCTTCCAACCACTACATTGTACCTCCGATGTTATACTCTGGCTTCCTACCTCCACCATTTGATATTAGGTGGCGTCTCGACATCCTCCTTCCTGCTTCTTCAGCCACTTGTCACTACTACCTCCCCTCTACTACTACCACTTCTCTGATCTTACCACTAATCCTATTCCCCTACAATCCCTCGATACTGCCATCTCTCTACTACCACTACTCCTATTCTATTGCTACCCCCACTTCGGCTACTGCTTCTACTTCTCTAGTACCTCTTCTCTCTCTAGTCTCACTTTTTACTGCCACCAGTACCACTAATTTTAACCAATACAACTACCTCTCCTCCTGCTACTATTCTGCTAATCCTACCACCACTACCTTCACTTACGACTACTCTACTATTACACTTATTATTTACTCCCACACACAAAGGCCCTCATTACGACCCTGGCGGAAAGTGACTGACCGGACCGCCACAGCGTAAATAGCGTTTCCGCCATTGCACGATGGAGCAAAGTGCGGCCCATTCCGACCCATCGGGCACGAGCACCACGCCATGGCGGAAGTGCAAAGTCCGCGATGGCGGAAATGACCCCAAAACGGCCCACACCGCCGCCGTACGGCGCCCTAGGTGCAATACCGCCACCCATCATAGCGGACACCGCAGTGAGCGCCAACCGGAAAGTACGGTGACCGTAAATATACGGAAACGGAAGTAAAAACATGGGCCCGGAACGGGAAACAACACCCCGTACACCTATAAAACCACAAAATACACACAACCACTAAAAACACCACCCTGAGACACATCCCAACCCGTCATCCACCCTAGTGAAAACAAGAAAAATGGGAAAAGTAGCGAAGAAAGCGTGCGACCGCAAGCGGCAGGTCCACTTCTCCCGTGAGGAACTCACCGTGCTTACAGAGACCCTCCAGGAGAATGCCGCCGCCGTCTTCTCCACGCAAATGACCAGGACGGCACTTGCGAACAAGAAGGCCATATGGGCCCTGGTGGCACAGCGGGTAAATGCGGTGGGGACCGCACCCCGCAACCCACAGCAATGCAGGAAGCGGTGGGACGACCTGCGGATACGCGTCCGTAGCATACTTTCTGCCAACCGCAACATTGCCACAGCCACCGGGGGAGGATCGGAATCACCCATCAAGTTGACCCCCTGGGAAGAAATCTGTGCCTCCACCATTGGAATGGAGAGCATAGAGGGAGTCGGAGGGATGGAGAAAGGAGTGCAGACATCCGGAGAATCAGGTAGGTGGCCCAAATAAAACCATGCCAAATCCACAATGTCCAATCATGTGACTCACATGTGTCCACATAGCGCAACAGCAACACATGGCCAGGAGAACGTCCACACACATTGGCCTGATAGCGCACTTTAAAACTCACAATAAATACATAAATAAGTAAAAACCCCCAAAACACCCACTACACGTGCAGCAGGCACACCCTAACTGCAGGCTGCCAAACAACTGCACCCTCACTCCACACACAAATGAAAGCACCTCCAAGGCCCCGACCCAAATCACCCTCAGGTACCACCCCAATGCATGTGATACATTGCCATTCCAATTCCCACAGACCCATTAATAACGCTCGCCCTCCTTTACTCCACCACAGGGTCCGATCCAAACGACGAGCTCCAGGACACCCCTACCAGCACACCTGCAAAGAGGGCCAAGACCGACGGCCAAAGACCCTCCACCTCAGCTGCACGCATCAAGACACGGCAGCAGCACATATCAAGTGGCAGCACACAGGAGGGAACATCAACAGGCACCCCAGCAGCCAGCATGCCCACAACAGCACCACCACAGGTCCCCCCAATGGATGCCACAGAAGGTACTGCCTCTGGTGGCAGCAGCACCATAGGTGACACCCCATTAATGGCAGCATGCTCCGACACAGAAGACGGGGATGTCGAAGTCAGATCCATCCATGACCTGTCCCAATCCCCCTGTCTGTTCCATCCCGTACACCATGAGGATACCACGCAGGGGCACCCACAAGACGACGACTGGCCATCCCCCACAAGCCCTGTGGCAGGGCAACATGAGGCGAACAGCCCCTCTGTGACACCACCGCAAATGGCCATGGCCCAGCAGAGGCAACAGTCCCTCGACCAGTTAATCGTGCAACAGCAGCAACTGGCCACGCTCCTCAAGGACCATGCCGATGGATGTGGGGGCACTAAGGCAGACATAGAAACATCAACTGAGACACTTAGGGCACAAATGGAGAGTAGCACCGAGAGCCTGAGAGTCCAAATGGAGAGTAGCACCGAGAGCCTGAGAGTCCAAATGGAGAGTAGCACCGAGAGCCTGAGAGTCCAAATGGAGAGAAGCACCGAGAGCCTGAGGGGGGAACTGCATGCGACGTCCAAAGACGTATGTGCCGAACTTGCCGCAGTGCGCCGTGTGCTCACTGAGCTCTCACAAACCCTTAGGGACATGCATGGACGTGAGCAGGCAGAGACATCATCCGTTGCAAGTTCCGTCCAGGGCAGCCCCCAACGTAGATCTGGGAGGAACCTGCGCTCCACAGGCAGGGGTGCCCCTGATACCCGCAGAGGGGGCTTGCAATAGCGACTGCCCACTGACAATGAGCATCTTTGGACACTGGTGTTCGGGGGGGAGGTAGGAGGGTGGAGGGGGTGTGTTGGGCTCACTTGGGTGGCGGGTCGATAGGGTGTTCAACATGATATCACATATGCCATAAACAATGCACGATCAAACAATGAGATGTGTGGACAATGATCTTTGTGTACTAGGCCATCATAGGCGTACAGTCCATATTGTGCATGTACCAGACACACACAGTGCCACGAGTCCCGTGTCCATGTATCAGCCACCAGGCGTGAGTGCTAGAAGCATGCATCTATGAGATGCTGACGAATTTCACGGCCCTCCGGTGCCTCGCAGACTCCTTGAGGTGCTGCCACATCCCCACCCTCATCATGACCATCTTCAGGTGCTTGCAGTTCTGCGTCAGGGGGCATGGGCACATTTCTACGTACGCACATGTTGTGGAGCATGACACATGCCATCACCATCTTTGCAACCTTCTCATGGCGGTACAGGAGTGCCCCGCCAGACCTGCTGAGGCACCGGAAACGGGTCTTCAGTAGGCCGAATGCCTGTTCAATGACTACACGGGTACGTGAGTGGGCATGGTTGTAGTCCTCCTCATGCTGGTCCCGTGGGTTCCGGACTGGTGTGAGGAGCCATCTCTTCAGTGGATATCCGGCATCACC
Organism: Ambystoma mexicanum; assembly: GCF_040938575.1. Classification (NCBI taxonomy): domain Eukaryota; kingdom Metazoa; phylum Chordata; class Amphibia; order Caudata; family Ambystomatidae; genus Ambystoma; species Ambystoma mexicanum. The sequence goes on from NC_090930.1 coordinate 444,834,029, forward strand.
TGTATGTGGACGATAAACGAATTATGTGGAATGCCATTGCTACGTACGCACCCCCCCCCCCTTCCTGCCAGGTCATTGCCGCATCACATACCCCACATCATCATGCATGAAATGAGACTCACCGAGTAGCCAGGATCTGTTCCCTGCGTGTTGCTCCATGTAGCGTGGTATTGTAGAGTTCCTCAAGACCATAGAATCATGGGTTGATCCAGGGAATCGGGCACAACAATGTGTAATGATCCTGTTGGAGTCACACACCATTTGTACATTCAGTGAATGAAATTGTTTTCGGTTGCGGTACTGGGCCTCCATGGCATGTGGGACGACCAATTCCACATGGGTGCAGTCGATGGCACCAATGCAACCCGGTATGCCGCCAAGTGCATGGAATCCCACTTTTGTGTTGGTTATTTCCTGCTCCGAGCGTGGTAGAGAGATGTAGTCGTCTGCGTGCTGCAGGAGGGCATCGAGCACTTGCAATAGTGTCCGTGAGAACAGTGGCTGAGAAATGCCATGCAACTGTCCGACTGTGTGCTGGTAGGTGCCTGTGGCCAGGAAGTGGAGTACAGACACCACCTTCAGTAGGGGTGGGATGGCGGTTGGGCTATCTATCATGCTGACAAGGTCAGCCTGTGTCATGTCCACAATGGCGGCTATGGTGTCCCGGTCCAAACGGTAGAGGGTGTGGATCTGCTCATCAGTGAGGTTGAACGGATGTGCTCGGAGGCGTGGGATTGCGGGCTGCCTGCGTGGTGGTAGTGGCTGTGCTGGCAGCCCTTGCTGGCCCTGCCTTGCCCTCCTTCTCCTCCTGCGTCTCCTCCGTGCGGCCGGTTGTAGTTGGTGTTCGTCTTCTTCTTGGAGTTGGAGTACTTGCAGTGCTATCAGGTCCCCCAGGGCCAACATCGCGAGTCCTGCCGGTAGCATTTCGGAGTGGGTGTGGTTGTGGGAGGAGACTGGGTGTGCAATTTATGTGTTTTCAGGCTGTATGGCCTCCACCTGTGGTGATTCATTCCACCTGTGCAAGCTGCTCTCCCCTTTGGGCGAGCACGTCCCGCACACAACGGTGCAATTCGAGGAATGGCATCTTGCTATTACAATCATGTATTAGTACCCGATGGCCGTGTAACATTGGTTGATATGTTCATTCGGCTATGGTCCCATTGTTTCACATGCATTCTTTGCAGTCGCGAACAGACTTGTGAAGGGTCAGTGGAACGTAGTACTCGAGTAACGGTGGACCCTCATGCATCACTGTACCGAGGTTCACCGACGGGCGGGGCGTGCCATTTGTGAGTGAAGGCAGTTGCCATTTTCACACACAGCCGCACTAGATGGATTAATTTGTGATTTCAAGCGGCCACAGATGCCTTTTCGACGTGATGTTGCAAATGAGGAATTCGAAGGGCGGCGCTTTCGGTCTTCAGCTAGCGGCGAGGAGATGCCCACAGGTCTGACTGCAAATATAACGTTCTATTGTTCAGTGTCCTTGGGACAGGGGCCATGGCGAGGATGCAATGATTGATATGAATAGTTTGGGATGCGCAATAGCGAAGTGGATGATGAGGCCGGACGTTCCCAAATACATGTTACTTCACAACACTGGAATTACGGGCTGGGGCACAGTGGATTTTGCAGGCTGCATAACGCACAGACTCAATGGAATTCTCACATGTTATGTGAGTATGGAAACAGGCGTTATCATTACGGGATGAGGGAATGATGAATGGATGCATGGACAGATGATTTGATACGGTGTTTGCCATGTACAGGGCTTCTTGGAATCTGTCCGCCTCCCCTGCGCTATGTGATGCAGGGCTGCCATAGTGGGACCATCGTCTATCTGGCCTTGTTGAGCCCTCCCTGTCTCGACGCGCCTTCAGACACTTGTGTCCATGCACGTTACCAATCCCATCTGATGGATTCTGTTTTCACAGACGCATGCACAGGTACACTCGTTTGTGATGGTGTTTTCACCTCGATATGGATAGTTATGAGTCGCAAGTGGTTTTGGGGTGGTGATGATCCTTTGGAGTGGGCTAGCATGCATATGGCTGTGGATCTAGTGTGATCATTGAAGTGAGTTGTTCGAATGTAGTTCTGATGGCCATTCTATTCTTTTTCTTTTCTTTTGGTTGACAGGTATCTCCTCCCCTTTTGCCACTGCCATCTGTATGCCACTCCTGCAGATGGGTTTTACTCCCGACACCTGCTGCTTCGTGTTAATCAGTGGAGCAGCATTACGATCTTATGGGACGATCGCCAATGGGCCACATGCCCTTACGCAGTACTAGTGGCTCGGAGCAACATTTCGGCCTTTCAGCTGGACTAGTGCCTCCCTATTGGGACGGCCCTGCGGTTCTAGGCGCTTCCATGTTGCCTTTTCGTACGAGAATGTAGCCCCTGTGTACCATGAAGGAACAGGGCGTCACACAAGAAGTAGCTGGTCATTTATTGCGGATGCAGCCCACAATGGTGAAATGTGTTTTGGAGTTCATGGCCTAATGGCTGTATGGGCTTGGTGAATTTGTTGTGCATTAAATTTCTATTCTGATATGGGCCGTGTAGCGTTCTTCTTTGCAAGTGATGTGGCATATTCCTATTTGGGGAGCGATGTATTGTGAGGAGATCTGCATTGGGTTCCAGCTTCGGAGTATAGTTGCGTGGTACTGTGCTGGGCGCGTTTGCCTACGAAGCCCAGTGAGGTCAGGGGTGAGGGCTGCCAATATGACTGTTTGAATGATGTCATGCTCAGGGGCTGGGGATTAGGTTTTGTGTAACAGATGCCGGTCAGCCAGGTGGATTGGTGGAATGATGTGATTATCGGAATATTGCTGGTCACAGGTGCCTGTGTTTGCGTGCGTTTCTTGGTGGGAGACTGAGGTCATGTCCATTGGTATAGCTTCTGTATTCGTGCCATCTGTGCCCTGTAGCTCCCATTGGCCCCTCTTGTGATTCTTTTGTTCGTTGGCATGCATGGGTGACTTGTACATTTCACTGGTTGCATTGGGACTTCGTTGCACCTACGGGGAGTTGTACTATGTGGCCAGGGAGCGGTGTACAGGCACTCAGTGGGGCCGTTTACGGTTGATTCGCGATGCCGTACTTCTCACCATGGCGGAATGGTACTTTCCGCCGTGCTTGATGGCGTTAAGTACATGTCCGCTAGGGTCGGAATTCGCATACCCTTGCGCCATGGTGCTAATTACGGTTTGGCATGGCGCGCGCGCGCGCACTTGGTGCAGTTAGCGTTGGCGTTCACTACGGTGTCGCTAATGGCATCGTACTTTACGGTGACGGGTCATAATCGCACCGAGCGCTATTCGATGGCGGTATTGCATTTCCGCCATCGTTTTTCGATTTCCGCCAGGGTCGTAATGAGGGCCAAACACTCCACAGACCCCTCTCTCCAATAACATTCACACGCCTTCCACTCTCTCCTCCTCCGGCCTATTGGAGGTCCTCCTCGACTGACCGTCCTGACCCAACCAACCCACCCCCAAATGTTCACACACTACCCTTTAAATATCCCATCGCCTCCCATGATTGGTCAACCTACCTTTACCAATGGACTTACCTGACTACAGGTATGTGGCAGGAGAAGGGCTTAGGAGGCTTCTAAAGGGCTTGTAAGCCTCTGCAAATTATCGTGTTTTCTGGCCTTGGCAATGCTACAGCCCAGGGGGAACTGCTGTTCCCCATATCTTTGGCCTCTCTGCAAGTCTTCTTTGAATATGTGGATCCCTGGAGAGCTAGTGGTGTATTCACGCTTATGGCTTTCATGGAGGCGTTTATTTATTAACTCAATCCCTGGTGGTAAAGTGGGATTGCTAGAACCTCTTAGGAGGCCCTTTCTTATCCATAGAAATCCCTGATGGTCTAGTGGTTTACTTTCCCCTTTTCTTTGCTCCAGCAAAAGCTGTCTGGAGGAGCTGCGCTCTGCTTCAGGACGCTGTGCCGACTCTTAGAGTCTCTGAGGCATCTGCCTCTCTTGCAGCCAGTGTGTTGCAACGCTTGCCACATACCACGGCACCATGATTGCCGTTGATGCACAGCTCAGCGTCTGTGCCTCTTGCCACAGCACTGCACTCCTCCTCATGGCACCAACGTCAGCTGGGCCCTCCATGATGGGCCACACAGTATTCGGATTCTTCGCTGCAGCGGCTGGCCAAAGAATGGTCTGGCTCTTCCCGGCGTAGTGGTGCAATTCTCCCACCTTTCCGCTAGTACTCTGCCACGGCACATCCATCAGCGAAGGTAAGGAAGGGTTGGGAGCAGCTCCCATATGCATTCTGGTATTATTCTGGTACCGTTGGGCTCATTGGGGGTCTGGACTCCCCCCTTTACAAGGCCTGGTTGTAGTCCTTGTCACAGTAATTTGTGTGCGTTTTGGGTTTTGCGATATAACCATACCATCTCTCCTCCAAATTTCCAGCCACGTACCATGCTCTTTTCATTTCTCATTTCATGGCCTTTTATGGAGCTAGTTCAGCTGTTTGGTGCTCAGAGACTTCTCTCAATGTACAGCTCTGCAGGTTCGTCAGGGACTGTCGGTATGGAGCTTAAATCAGGCAAACAGAGGATCCAGAGGACCTGTTCTGTGATAGATAATTGACGGCATACAGGTAAACTATCTGCCCGTCTATCCATCAAGAATCTAAGAAAGAAAGGAGTGTGGCACGTGACCAAGAGATACAGTCTCACAAAGAGCACAATTGAATCACCATATAGCACAAGCTGTAGCCCAATAAGCTAGATAGCAAAATGAATTATGAAAAACCAACTGACATTTCTTTTTGTTTTTTTTTGGTTTTTATTGTATTTGCTTTAAATTAAGCCTTCACAAAACAATCAATCACAAATCAATATAAAAACAAGCATGACAACATTTAAAACAAATGATCAAAAAACTCAAGCACAGAGAAGAGAAAAAGAAAGAAAAAATGATTTCATGACATTTCATCTTCATATACTCAAGTTACAAATAGGGAAGCCAAAGTACCAAGCACAGAGAAAGATAAACATAATGACAAGTTCGACCAAAACTGATGTCCGTCAATAGAGTAGCACAAGAGTTACATCAAATTAAGGCTATTGTCTAATCCTGATTCTGCTAAGCCTTTGTGTACATTCTGGATATCTAAACATCTTTTCCATAAGTTATCATCTGTACATCCTAACCGATACTTCAAGAGAGGCCCCATATATTTGGTCCTGCGTGCAATTAATGCCTCACAATCAAGTAGCATCAAGTACCAAGTGCTTTATTGATTCAAATGCTGAGTTGCAGAATTTACAGCCACTGTTAACCTCAGTTATTATGCTTCTCCTAAGCAGAATCTCCTTAGTAGGAAGCAAATTCCAACATAGCCGGAGAAGCATAGCCCTTTGTTGTCGATTAGGAAATTGGGAGAACAATTTAGAAGGGTTCCCTCTGCATTTATGCTCATGGGATACATGGGTCATAGGAGAGTAGGAGTGAAATAGGCCCAATCAAGATCAAAAAGGGCCCTATTCACCTTGGTCGGATTAGTAGTTAAAGTGTCCAGATCCACAAAAGTTCTTGAAAGAATAGTTTCACATTTCTTACCAAAATGTGTCAGATAGTAAGAATTATCTTGGGAGTCATTATGGCATTTGAGGGCACCACCCAGGGTTTCATACAGGGAATCTGAAAGTGTTGAGGTCAATTGTAAATATAGCGACAGCAGGCGCCACTCAACACGAGCTGTTAAAGTTGTTACACCCAGTTCAAACCTGATAGCCACAAGAGGAATTGCATTGGGGATACCGAAGATCTTCCACCACAGCTTAACCTTAGTCCAATCCAGAAGTCTAATAAAGTTCAAGGCCATATTTTAACATCTGGATTATTTTCCCCTCATAAAACATAGGGAGAATCTTCCAAATTTACGATCGATTTTAATGATCTGACACTGAAGCTGGGCTGCTTTTTGCAGAAGAATATCTGAAATATTTCTCAGGCCTGAGTGGACTCCAAAATGGAACTCCAAATATACAAGGCTAGGTCTGTTCATGATGCTTACATTTTCAACAGACCAAAAGGCATTACTTTTTTTCAACTTTCTCTTTGACCATGCCAAGATTTTGGTTGTACTGGGATTATAAGTAACCCGTTATCATTAGCATATTTCGATAAGATGTTCAAAAGCCTTTGGAGACCGACCTTAGATTTGTCGAATATCAAGAAATCATCGGCGTAAGCCAACCATGATATTTTACACTGGCCTGCTTTCGGTGAAATAAGGCCCCCTTCACTAAGGCAATCGGCCACATCAGACAGATATTGGTTGAATAAACAGGGGGCCAAGACGCAACCTGCCTTAGGCCCCTATACGAGCATATTCTCTGCGAGAGATCACCCTTTTGATTCAGACGAATCTGTATTGCAGGGTTATCATAGACACCATTGACTAATCGGAAAGGCCCATACGGCATACCCCATCCATCCAATTTAGATCATAACTGGTTCTGATCGAACGCCGCCAAGAGATCAATTGAGGCCATATAGGTGCAGCCTTTGGGCATAGCCCATGCCGATTCTTGTATCAACTTTACTACGAGGCCATTTATGTTGGTTGAGTGCCCCTTGCGGAAACCCATCTGGAATCTATTTAGCCCATGAATAGTAGAAGCCCATTGCTCCAAGTGCGTCAAAAGAAAAGCAGAAAATATCTTGCAGTCAGCGTCAATTAAAGAGATTGGACGATATCTTTTAGACTCTGACCAACTGGCATTTGATAAATCAGCAAGGACCACTCTTTCATAAACTAGCGTTGACAAAAAAAACAACAGGAACCTTAAACAGAGCTTGGTGAAAAGCTTTTCAATACAAGTCCCAAAATAGAACCGAGTTATAGGGTATGCCCACCATCTCTGGGCACTACAGATGTGCCAAATGTGCAGCAGGCCCTTAAAAGGAACCATTAAAATCAGTCTTTGAAAATTGTGCTGACATCAATGCACAAAAAGTTTAATTTCCAATGTAATATTCAGTGTATCTTAAAGATAGGGTAACTTACTCATGACACTGCCATGAAATCTATTATGTACATTAGAGACGTAGACACAAGTACACCAACATATTTCACAAAGCACCATAAGCGTTTAAGAGACTGGCTACTGGAAAATGAAAAGTCAATAATTATCAGGCAAACATGGATACAATGCCCAGACCAAGTCACATAATGGTCAAAATGGTCTCAATAGATGCATTTAATGAACCAGACAAACAATCTCACACTTGCATATCTTGATTCAATAGTGCATTTTCCCACAGTATTCCAAACGGATCCCATCCAAGGCTCTCTGCCTTATAATGGATCCAACAGCTCCACTGAATGGAACACACCAACAAGGGAGCATGTGTACACCTTCATGTCTTCTACTGTGGCACATTACGTGCATTATATTTAATAGAACACTGACTTCAAATTTAGAAGATAATAAATAAAATGTACATTCTATGACTACACATCATTCTTCGGTCCTATTTGCACCTTTTGTAAAGTGTACCACCATCACAATCATCAATATTAATCCTGCACGCTCTTATGGTGTTATCCGTAGAAATATGGCCACGTTTTCCTACAACAACAAGCTTACAAAACTGGAAATAGAATTTCCAGGGTTCGCACTCCACACTGAAAAAAAGAACCATAGATATAGATGAAAGACTTCTGTTACATATAAAAACAACATATAGTTTCAGCCCATATTTTTGAGCTTTTAAAAGCAGGGGGCTAGAATAAACCCCTTACCCCTGTTGCTCAGGGCCATAATATGAAGGGGTACAGAAACCACCTCCAAGGTGAAGGCTAGTAAGTTCTAAATGTGAAACACGATAACCCACTACTGCCACCATAGTAAATTACTAATTCATGGCTGTCATGTAAATATTTTAGCAATATGTATTGGTGCCTAGTACGTAATATCTGTAACTAGCGTAAGTGATCCCAAATGTAAATACTGCCTCCAAAATAAATATTGGCTTCTGATTTTGAAGCACGGTAAACCACTTCTAACCACTTCTAACCACTTTCTACATCTACCTGCCTCTACTCTCCGCCCTCTGCAGCTAATCCAGAACAGGATTGCAAGGCTTATCCTTGGCCTCAAGCCCTGGGATCGTATCTCTCCTGCTCTGAAATCTCTCCATTGGCTCCCAGTGGATGCAAGGATTCAATTCAAAACCCTCTGCATTGTCCACAAGGCTTTCTGGGGCCTGGGTCCAAAATACCTTCAGCTATCCCTCCGCAAATACCTCCCCTCTCGAGCTCTTCGCTCCTCTACCTCTAACTCCCTCGGGGTCAGTCGTTTTTCAAAGAAACAAGCTGGGGGTAGATCTCTGTCTTCGCTGGGGCCTCCCTCTGGAACAGACTCCCTGCCACTCTAAAACTTGAGGAGAACCATCTCTGGTTCTGGAAGCACCTCTAGACCTTCCTCTTTTCTTCTGCCCTCGCGCCCCCTCTCCCCTGATGATCTGTTCTCTCTTGGCACCGTGCACCTGGCCACCATCTGTCCTCCAGGCCCAAGGTACCTGCTCACCCAGCCACCCTACAGCGCTGCCTCCGGGCCACCCCTTGCACTGGGGTCTGTATCTGTACCCATACAGCCCCCCCCCTTTTTCTTCCTGCACTTATCAGACCTACCCTGTCTGCTGCCTTAAACCTAGCACTTGCAAATTGCTGGCTGCACTACCACTGTTTGTTGCCTTTATTATTTATTTATTGTTATTTATATGTTCCTCCTCTGCTTCGCACTTTCCACTTCTCCCCCCTTCCATGAACTTTTCGCCTCCCCCTCTCCCATGCACTTGCGCGTTCTCAATGTCACTGGGCCTAGTAAGATCGCTGTTTTGTTCTTCCCTGTTCCCCTCCCTTGTCACGCTCTGAAACACTTGTGTACGAGCGCGACAGAAATAAAATATCAATATCAATTTCAATTGAAAAGCCAGTGTAAAACTAATAAGGGGCACAGATGTTTCTGCTTGGCACGTGTCTACTACATGAAGGCAAACACACTCTCTGATACTGGAATATAGTATAAGTGATTCATGTGTTAAACACCACCTTTAAGTTAAACATTCATTTCTAATTATGAAGCACGGCAACCAACTTCTGCCACCATCAAACAATCTTATGAATTACTAAAATGTGGCAATGATGTTTATTTTTTGGAAAAACCTAGTAAAAATTGGTGTTTACTATGTCTCCACGACCTGTAAACAGGGAGAGGCTTTCAGAGTCTGAATACCACATTTTTAAATGGCAAAAAAGTCTACCAGTGATCCTTTGAAAACGTTACATATACTCTGTACTTATACGCCTGTCATTCTCCCCTACATTTACAGAGCGACAAGATGCCCCACCCCTACCTGTACAAGAAGCGGTGACAGGGAGCTAGGAAAACAATATATCTTACGACACAAAGGTAACATGTGAATGAAACAGGTAACATTCATTTTGCCCTAAGTGAGAGAAGCCACAGAACTGTACAAATAAGTGTAGTTTAAAATGAGTTGTATTCTGCTCTACCGGTCCCCATAGCACCAACATCACAGAGGCATGAAGAAAACAAAAGTACACTTATAGCTCACATTTTTACCAACTAATGGAACAGAGTTCACTCCGGGGTTCGGTGAAAAAATGAAAGCAATTTACTGTTAATGTTTTTAAAATGTAGTCTCGGTCACAAGACGTCTGTTGATGAACATTTCAACCCCAAGCTTTCTGAAGGTGCTGTATACTGATTTTCTTCTTCTTCTAGGCACATGTACTATTCTGATGAGGGCCCTTTTTAGTTTTGGCTATTAGGCGAGCACCACCTATAAGCCGAAACTATTGCATTAGAGTAAAGCTAGGGAGAAATCACACAAAGCTTGTGGATGTTATACAGAATACATTCCATGTTCTGTCCTCTTTCCCCTCACAGCTCTAAAAATCCTAACTAGTTTTCATGTTGGCAAGTCCACTCATGAATGGTTGAAGTGTGACTAAAGGATGGTCAGAATAACTTGATCCCAACAGTTATTGGGGAAACAAAAACAAGTGTAAAATAAGACGTGAAATGTTACTTCAAGTAGCCCCTTATGAGCAGCTACAATTATAAATACAAGAACTGCAGCACAATTACCCAGTTACCCTTAGCATTAGCAAGGCATCTGTGGGCAGAAATCATGATTCTGATTGGCAGCAAAACACAATGCACACATGACGCAGGCTTCCAAAATGGATGAAAGTAACATAGTGGTGGCCGCCATATTAGTCGCATAATCCACACTCTTCTGTAACCCTCCACAACCTTTCTAGCTCTCTCCCCCACCTTCCTGCGACCCTTTAAAGTGCTGCTATTTTACATTGTAGTCCTATCTTTGCAAATGTCGCTCTAACAGTTCACAAAGCCAAGGTTTCAAACAATCTATTTCAGAAAGCGCCTTAAAAATGAGCACTTTTGTGGTGAGAAGACAGACACCCTTGTCAGGTTGCCCACATCATTGTGTGGGCGGGCCTCCGTTGAGGCCCAAAGGACATGACGTCCCGGACGTGACGTCAGGGGAAGGGGGAGGGACGGGGAAGGTTTCGGCAGTATCGCTGATGTATTTAATAAAGACGGTTTCAGCATACCCCGGCTCCCGCGTATTATTACGGCGCAGGCAAGGGCCTACCCGGAGGACGCTTCAGGGAGAAGCAGAGCCCCAACACTGGCGACGAGCGGGCACGGACTCCCGCTGGCGCTGTGCCGAGGTCTGCGGTCGAGCAGTACAGCGCGTCGGCGCGTCTCGGGCACGGCAGGTAACTTCTGCGCAGCCCCGCCTCCCGCGTGACAAGGGCCCGGGAACAGCACACGGGTACCCCGCACTCACCTCTCTGCCACACGAGGGAGTGCATGCACGCCCAGTCAGCCCGGCGAACGGGGGATAGCGCGCGGAGGAGTCCATCCTCTCGCTCCATGTCGTGGAACACGACCCCCCCTCCCAAGAGCGGTGTGAGGCCGCGCGGGCTCTGAGAACCAAGGCTGCACCAAAATAAAGGGGTGAGTGAAGGAAGAAGGTCCCCCACACACAGCAGGAGCGCTGCTAGAGCGGACACCACAGCAAAGAAGCAGACGCTGCTCTGCCCAAGCCCAGTCACAAGCGCCATAATCACCCAAGGGCACACGGGCTCACCACAGCACCGCAACCATGTCGGACACGGCGAGCACGCCAGCATCCTCCTCGGGAGGGGCGGGATTGGCGGCAACGGCATCTGGAAATGCTGATACAGCGCAAGATAACAACCAACAGGCACACCAGGAGGAACAACCCTCAGAACCTTACCAGACAAAGTATACAGTACATAGTAAAAGGGGGGTGCTCAAGCATACCTTAATCTTGTTCTCTTCCAGTAAATACAGGGCCATAGACTTTGCGAGAGCTTCGAAGAAAAACCAGGAATACTAGAAGAAAAAAAAACACGAAATGCTTTATATTTAACTTCATGGTGAAACAAACATCTACATTGCTAATTGTGACAGAAAAAGTCAATTGTACAAATACATTTCATAGCCTGCTTCATTGCTCAAAAATCCGGAGGCAGTTTAACAGGAGAACAACACATGACAGAAAGATGGCCCAACACCAGAGCAGGAGACCGTTGGATCACTGGTGCTGGTTTAGGTGTTTTGGAAGGACCGCAATGGTAGAATTAGTGCCCATTCATGTTGATCCTTTGGGAGGGGTCCCCCTGCCACCACAACACTCTGCATTGGGTGTGGGCTTTCCCAATGGGTTCACAGGCCACTGCCTCGTCCACCTTCACTGATGCCCAATCTACCTCTACTACTTTGACAGGATTGAAAAACAAGCAGGGGTGATGGCGTAGGCCCAAAACTAAGGCTGGCCCTTTCCTGTTCTAAATCTAGACAGTGGGCGCAAGACGTGTGCATGTACGAAGGGTTGTTGCAAGCACTGGGTTAACTAAGCTGATGCCGGGTGATGACGAGCAGAGGTTTCTTTGCTCTGCTGTCTTAAAAAAAAAAAAGAGAGAAGGTGCAAGATAAACATAAGTAGAATCAGGAAACCCTGTGAAAAGTAGGTGGCAACCTTCTGCAAACCACTGAGATTAAATTAGTCGGATTGCCTCAGCCCCACTGCATGTGTTGGTAGTAGCAAAGCAGCTTCCTTCTGGCATCTGGTTCGCAGGCTGCAAAGCCAGGGTCTCTAAGGGATGTGAATCAGAGATTAAGGAAGGTGAAAACTCAGGGATCCCGGGGAATAATCCATGACACTACGCTGCCAATGTACTCACTCCTGGCAAGTCTGAGGTACCAGCTTTCTATTCGACCTTCTGGAGGCCTTGGCAGCAGAGGCCAGCAATGACACACACCACAATGGAACTGGGGTTGGTAGGGATCACCACAGAGGTGCAGCCACAGTGATCGGACAACGCCGTGTTCTTGCGCTCTCAGAACGGGAATGAGGGAGCTGGCTTTGTAGCGTGTTTGTTTGTACACTGTTCATTAGGGTGAAAAGGCTTATAGATATATGTGTAAACAAGCAATGCTGGACTTGAACACAAACGTGAGTTGCATTATTCTAATACCTTTAAATAAACAGCTGGGTGAATAATTTCAAAGGGACCATCAATATCTAGAACAAAACTGTCTACTTGTTTCACAAGGTGCATACTGTGTCTACATGCAAAAAAGGGACCATTGCTTTCGGTGCTAACTTTGCAACCTTGTGACGCTGGGCCTTCTTTTTTTCAGACAATTCTTATTTAAACAACTGTGGGACAGGAGACAAGTACAAGCAATGTATGTCTTTAGATCCAGGTCACATAAGAAGATGGTCATTTTCCACTTGTCTTTCACAAGAATATAACTCAACACCCCACTCTAGACCCCCCCCCCCTTGTCACCCTCCCCGCTCCAACCATTCCCCCATCTTTTCATGGAACAATCCCTTTAGGCCTTTACAATAGCGAGAAGTGTCTAAGAAGCGGAGGCTTCGCAACAACAGGCGGAGAGCACTCTGCATAGTCCATGAACGGCTTCCGTGTGGCCACGTATTTTACATATCTCCCTTCACATAAGGCTTAGATCTTTTCCAACACCAGGATGTCCCAACACTTCACCCACCACATATGAAGTATCGGACCCTACAGACTCCTCCAATGCCGGGCAATAGTCGCTCTAGCTGCCAGCGAAAAAGACCTATCAGAGACGCTATTTGTCCCAACAATGTAAAAACTCCATGCTTCATGTCCCCCAACACCACCAAAGGCTCCATCCGAAATTGTACGCCTGTAATCTCTTTAATCTTGTCCAAAATCTCCTTCCAAAAACAGTTTTCCTACATGCCCACAGCATATGGACAGAGATCCTTCGACATTGCAACCCTGCCAGCAATTGGGGTAATAGGCAGCATTCATGCGGGGGAACCTTTGTGGGGTGAGATACCACCCATACATAGACTTTATAAGCACTGTCCCTGTCAGTGGCACAGCAGGAAGACTCGTACATCTGAGCCTAAATGCACAACCACGCATTATCCTCAAATGATATTCCCAGGTCCTCCTCCCATTTACTCGTATATGGCAGATGGGGTACTCCCTCCTGCATATCCAGTAGCTTGTATAGCTTTGAGACTTTTGCCTTGCTAAACCCCGCCTGAAGAGTGAGTTCCAGTGGGCTTAAGGGCCTAGATCCCTCTCTTTTGATTGGTGGCTCAGATGCTCAGTGGCGCAACAATGCATAGCGGAAGCGCTACGGTTCAGTTCAAGAGAATGTCTGCTTACATTCCGTAAAGGATAGTGGGCTACCGTCCCTATAGAGTTGCTGCAAGTTTTTTGCCCCCCGCCCCTAGACCGCTACCCAGGGTTCAAATCTCTCCCTCTCACATCCTGGCTGAAAAGCGGGGTTATTCCAGCCTGTACCCACTGGAATGCTCCACCTAAGCAGCACACGCTTTAGGTAGTAAAGTGTGTGTTGAGTGGAAGTCAGCAGGGAAGCCCCCCCCCATATCCCCAAGCCATCCCAGACCCAATATATGGAAGCTTTGCTACTTCAATCCCTGAAAAAGCTTCCTCTATAACGCTCTACTTCGGCGCAGAACCGTTCCCGAACCAAGCCATTGCATGGAGATCTGCGCAGCCATGTAATATCTAAAGACATCCGGGACCCCAGGCATCCCTCTCAGAGGTTTTATAAGAATCTTTCTAGTGACCCTTGCCCTCCTGTTACCCCAGATGAATTGGAAAACCTTATTCTGCAGGTTGCAGAACTCAGTATTGGGAATTCTAACCGGCAGCGCCAGGCAGAAATACAAAAGACTGGGAACCAAATTCATCTTTACCCTCCCGAACCAGGAGATCTCCTGTTCACTCCATCCAGCCAGATCCGCCGTCAGGTCCTTAAAGATGGAGGGGAAATAGAGCCAGGCCTCATTAACCACTAGGTGTGCTACGTGTCTGCTGAAGTACCATGGAACAGCAGGAGCTTGTTGTGTTGTGTGATGGCTTACAGTGCACTTGCACTCCGAAGGAGCTATTCTGCTCCTGCAGGCTACTACGCTCTAGTGGACTGCACCCTAGCCCAGAACTGCCTACTATCAGGTGAACTGGGTAGACCTCTGGTGGAGCTTGTTAGTTTTAGGAGATGGCCATGACCCTGCAGCATGTGAGCAGGCTTGCAAGGCAGAGAGGGAATGCAGGTCCACCAATGGCCATATTGTCTGCAAACATCCCCACCTGACCCCAAGCCCTGTGCCTGTTTTCCCCATTCCTCTCTCTTCCACCACTCAAACCCTGAAAGAGGAGGACCAGCAGCAAGGACTACTGTGGCCAAAGGCAGAGAGAACATGTTAACTCTGATTGCGTGTCTGCGTAGTTCAACACTCCTGCTGCACACCCCACCGCCCCAAACGGTGCATGTTAATAGGTAAGAGGTGCTTGGAGAGAGCCATGTAGCAGTAGAGGGCTGGTCACCACGGTAGCTAGTAGGTTGCATAGGAGCTAGCACCCATGCTTTCAAGAAGGAATCTGGCCTTAGCTATGTCTTCACATCGACTCCAACCTCTCCCTCTCCCACCACATCTCCCTCACCGCCCGCTCTTGCCGCTTCCACCTCTATAACATTTGTAAAGTCCATCCCTTCCTACAACAGTTATTGGGGAAACAAAAACAAGTGTAAAATAAGACGTGAAATGTTACTTCAAGTAGCCCCTTATGAGCAGCTACAATTATAAATACAAGAACTGTATACTTCTTATCATACTAATGTTATCTGATACTTGTTTCATTGTTGCCAATGCTTGTTATGTAATTTTTGTCCTCATGTAAAGCGCTTTGGATTTAAGCGCTATATAAATCCTAATAAAATACAAAAATACAAATGTACCCATTATTGATGGAGGTTCACGATCCGCCTACCCATGGTTCACAAGTGTAGGATACACGTGCATTCACTCTACCCATTTGTGAGGGAAGCTCGCACTTGCATTCAGTGCCTGTTTGTGAAAAAGCATACACTGACCTGGTTCATGCGCTACACATTCTCTTTTTGAAGTAAACTTACACTGTCACAGTCTGTGTGCAGCACCTGTTCCTGAGAAATAAAACAACAACACAAACAGGAGGCTCTTCTAACCATGCTGAGCCTCCTCTGTTTGTGTCGTCGTTTTATTTCAAAACTTGCCTAGTATGGTATGTGTGTGTGAGCGAGAGAGAAAGAGAGAGAGAGAGGAGTGTATCATTTAAATGTTACCATTTTATTAAAACGTTTAAAACATTGCAGTGAAAGGCGAGTTTGCTCGTGCAGCTTGAGATAGGCTGGTCATGCATGTGAAGAGACTAGGGACACATTTAGTGTAGGGATTGTTGAGGGTACAACAAAATGGCCTTTCGCCTGGGGTGACAAAAATCCTTGTACTGGCCCTGAGGGCCTGCCACTCCTGGGGAGGACATGGGAACTGCTTGATTTCGGGTGGGTGACATACACCAGCCCTCTTTCCTGCTCTCCAACAGTGGCCCTCATTACAACACCCGCGGTAACCAATGGCGCTATTAGCACCATGGTTGCTGCCGGTATTGTAACGAGTCCGCCATGGTGCAATGGAGAATTACCACCCCATTCCAAGGTTGGCAGGGCGGTAATTCCCCATGCATCATTGGCCCTTCGCCATACCCATTTTTGCCCCATAGGGCTCAATGGGAATGGGGAAGACGGTAATTACGGTACCGCAAGTTGCGGTACCGTAATTACCTTAAAGGTCCCTTTGCGGATCCCTACTTTAACGGCTGGTCCAGACCAGCCGTTAAAGTCGGGAGCCGCAAAGGGACCTCGTAATTAGGCGCTAAGGGGTTAACGGCGCTGCAGCCTTTTACGGCGCTGTTAACCCCTTAGCGCAACGGTCGTAATGAGGCCCAGTGACAGCGATGGAGCACTAGCATGGCAGTAACATTAACTTCATCTACTGGAATGATATTCTAGGACTCCACCTCAAGGGCTATCGACAGGACAGAGGGAGCCGTCCATTGGCTCAGAGAGAGGTTGACTGCTCCTGATAGATGGCCATAACCCACCTGATAAACCCCTGACTGAAACCAAACTGCTATAACAAGGGGGGTTGTCCTGCCCTCTATCCATCACGGGGGTGCGCAGGGTAAGTTCAGTGCACACTGGTTTTAGACCCTTACGGGTAGCCTGGTAATTTGGGCAACCGTAGAGAGAACCAGCATTCTTGCTGCTGTCAACCGATGTCTCCGATACACTGTTTATGTACAAAATTCCAATTCTTTTATACACAAAGTTGCAGCTTTTTATTAATTAGCTGATGCTTATTTTCTTTGTACACAGCATTTTAGGAGACTTTTTTTTATATATATATGGCAGTCTGTAATGTCCATTGTGAAATACAAAAACATGATTAAACAATCACTGTGACATCGATATAAAAGTGCATGGCATGGTAAGACAAGTATTCATGCGTACATTTTGAACTGGCAATTTTTTTGTAAGAAAAGCTGTTCCATGCCAATGGATATAGAAAACACAGAATGAAAATGCAAAAAGGAGGAGGAGACGTTGGGAATCAGTCTCCTATGCCCGGCTGTTGTCTGACCTCATATTTGCACCAGAACCCGCCTATGTTACCCCCAATCCACCCTTCAAAGGCTTCATGGGCGTCCAATACAATTATCGCCACTTTCAATAGGTTCAGTATCCACCTCATATTGTGTCATGTGTACTACGCCCCATGATATACCCTGTCTTATCACCGTCCACAATCTTAGGGAGAAACTCCATCAGACGGCGAGCCAGAACCTTAGAGAATAATTTGGAGTCCAGATTGTTAAGAGTGATGCAGCGTTAAGAGTCACAAAACATCGGGTCCTTCCCTGGCTTGGGGATCAGAACTGTAGTGGAGATACCCATAGAGGGAGCAGTCCTACGCGTGAGCAAGAATGAGTTGAAGAGATCACCAGGGGGGAAACCAAAAGCAAGCAGAACTTTTTATAGAAGGGAGCCGTGATCCCATCCGGGCTAATAGCCCCGGTTTTCAGTGAATTAATAGCCCATTCCACTTTGCCCGGTAGGATTTGGCTCTCCAGGGCCTCATGCTCGGCTTCGGACCATTTTTCGGCAGGCCTGCACTTTCCAGATATGCAACCTGAGCTTCAACTGGGCCAGCCTCCTCCCGGCGGAACACCTCTCGAAAGTGGCCCTCAAATAATCCCACTTTGTCAGCTTCCCCACGCCTCACTGTATCCTGAGTATCCCGCAGGATCAAGACCATATTACGATGCTGAAGCTTTCTCAATTTAGCAACCAATAGCCTCTTGGCCCTATTCACATTAGCATAATAACATTGTTTGCTATTCAGCAGTGTTTGGGCTGTCCTTTCTTCCAGGTGTTCTTTCAGGGTCTTTTTCGTGCAATACGCAAAGTTCGTAGGGCTGTGCCTGACCAAACTCTTTTGTGCTCCTGCTCAGCCTTTCCCACCTCCCCCACCAGGCGTATATGGATTATGTGCCACTCCCTGGTGTAAGCTGCTGTTTTATTAATTCCCCCGAACCACAGCCTTCATGGCGTCCCATACGATCTCCAGGGGCGGACCGAAGGTGCTATTTTCCTGGAAATAGTTACCTTCCCTATCTTCCGACACAGCGCCGTGTGCCGCAGCACTGGGTCATATAATTTCCATGGACGCTTGGCCCTTTCTTGCCTGCCCATTATTGCCAGGGTGAGCGACACTGGATCATGGTCTGAGAGCATCCTTATGCCTATTTCCACCCCACGCACACAGAGATACAGCTCACTCGGCAGCAACAAGAGATCAAAGCTGGAGACACCCCCATGAACTTGCAAATAAAATGAGTAAGTCCTTATCCTAACCATAGGCTAGTCTTCAGGTGTCCACGTGCCCAAATTCACGGATTAATGATGCAAAGGATATTGCGTGCTTGAAGTCTATCCTTTTAGCAGGCAGAGATTTGTCCAACAGAGGATTGGGCACCAGGTTACAATCACCCCCATCAAAATGTGTCCCCCAAAGGGAAGCACGTGCAGAAGAAAACCCTGCAAAAAGCTGTCCGGCCCACCATTAGGAGCATAAAAAGAGGCCAGCATGAGCATTAATTCCCAAAACAGATGCTTAACGCACACAAACCTCCCCTGTGGATCCCGTAGGAATTGTATCCGAACCTTGGACAGTGCACCCAGCAATGGGGCAACACCCCGCTTCTTCTTGTCCCCAGAGGCAAAACATGGTCTCAGGAGTGTCTTTGCCTGCAACCGTCTCTCATCCTGCGCAAGCAGGTGAGTTTCCTATAAGAAAACAATGGACATGAACATATCTACTAACCTCCACGGAACGGACTTCCTCTTCACCGGAGAGTTTAATCACCTCATGTCCTGTACCACGTACCCAGTCTAACACAGTCATCACCCTCCAGGTCCACAATGCCCTCAGACATGATTTACACCCAATGTATCATGTCCCCATCCTATCATCCCACACCTGTATGAACTTCCATATTCAGTGTGTGTTTAACAACAGTCCCACAGTAAACCTTTACAATTTAACACCGCCCAAACCTTCCCCAAACCCACCATCCAAACA
Source organism: Ambystoma mexicanum (assembly GCF_040938575.1). Classification (NCBI taxonomy): domain Eukaryota; kingdom Metazoa; phylum Chordata; class Amphibia; order Caudata; family Ambystomatidae; genus Ambystoma; species Ambystoma mexicanum. Next base: position 444,853,149 of record NC_090930.1, read on the forward strand.
GTGAACATTACTTAACCAAAGGTGCAAATCTGCCACCCCAGTACTAGTGTGGGAGTCCGACTTCGAAGGCACCCCCCTTCAGAGAATCCAGCCCACAAATGTAGCCCCCGTCAAGAGCCCCAAACAACCCGTAGAAACAGACACAGCTCACAACCCAGTTGTGCAGGCCACCCAGCTATTCAGGTCTTCCGAACCGGACCCTTAATCTTCCTGCCTCTGCCCACCTTCATCCATTTCTGTGAAATCTCCTTTCCGGGCCCCAGATTCTGCCCCACCACCTCCTCAACCCCACCAACCATCTCCCCACTCTTTAGCAATCCATCCTGTCAGCATCCAAACTGCCCACCGCCTCCCTTGATATGAGAAGTGGAGCGCACTGGGGAATCCCCATCTGTAGGTCACCTCCTTACTGCAAAGCCATTCAATCAGAGGACTGGCACCCTTCGCTTCGCCAGAGTGGCAGAGGCTAGACAAACTGCGAAAGGTGATGGTCGGCAAAGCTCTAGCTGTGGACATTATGCGGTCCTTCAACTTGAACGAGAGATGACATCCGGAGATCTTTCCTGGGGTGAGGAATTGCGGGACCTCGTTCAATGTGTCCTGTCTAGCTCCATGGCTGAGCCATCAGGGAGGGCCACGATGAAGCGGAAGAGGTCTGTCACAAAGTCAGGGAGCTCGTCATCGCACACCTCTGCAGATATACCTCGAATTCCGGAAATGGATCGTGAAGGAACGATTCTCCCTGTTTTCCTGCTTGTCACCTCCAGTGCCTCTAATCTGTTAGAGAATTCACCCACATTGGAGGTCTGCTCACACAGCGTGTCCTCCACTTCCGAGACCCTCGGATCCAGCTCCAAAACAAGTTTGTCTAAAGCCAGGATCTTGTGAGAGAGCTTCTCTGTGATTTTGTGGATTTCTTTCCGGATTTCCACTAAAAGCGCTTGTAAATCCACCTTGGAGAACATCTGCGTGAGCAGGGTAAGAAGCGGATCAGCCCCCTGGAACTAGGACGTCACCACCTCGCTGCATCTGTTTTTGGTGGTTGGCTGCAGCATTGCAGTAATGTCCCCCTGTCTTTCCAGCTTAGTTGTTTCAGCCGTTGTGTGATCCGGAGCCGAAGAAGCCGGAGAGAAACACTGTAGAAGAACAGCCAACCCCCACAGCAGCACAGGCCCTCGTGCCTCAGGACCCCCAGCCCGAGGGCTCACACCAATGCTGGGCTGCGAATTAGCACTGTGTACCTCAGAAGGTACCATCAACCACAGCGCTCATGAAGTGCAAAGGCTGATCTACACACAGATCCCAGCACAGCACAGAAGCTACCGGTCATTCAACATGCAGCTTTTCCATATAACACTGTATCCTCACAGAGCCTCCAGGAGCTGCAATGGAGCGAGTTGTTACAGATACAGCAGCTGCCAGAGGCAAAAGTTATTATAAAGGCAGGATTCCTATCAGATGTGCGCAAGATGCAGGCAGAGGAAAACCTTTGTTGGAATTGCTCCATAGAGTTAAGGCTTTAAGTGAAATCCTTTTCACATAGAACGGAGACATTGTGCCAGGATCCCAGTCTCATAAGAGGCAGAAACTGCAGCAGCACTGGGCAGCTATCAGTAAGGTAGACAGCACCAATACCATCAGAGGGGGCAGTGGTGTGACACTACAAGGCTCCCAGGTCCAAGCACCTTCACCGCTGCAACAGCAGCTCGGGTTCCCCAGCTGGTGGGGGGCTCTCAATGCCACAGGCTCTGCGGCATCCCCGCAGGCGAGGCGACTCCCTGCAGAGGTTTGTAGCTACAGGGAGGTGCTGGGGGGCTCCGATACACCCATCCGCGAGGACAGCACTCCGCACTCCCCAGCTTCCGCTGTCACGGGCTCCAGCTCACTTCCCCTGCTGGCTATCACACACAGAGGCTAGCAACCTGAGGCTCCTACAAATGCGGTCCCAGCCATAGCCGTAGTTCGGAGCCTGGCTGGGATTGCGCCCTGCAGCCTTACACCAGGGCAGAGACATGGGTCACCATATTGCTGCATGATGGGCCTTTCACCATCAAGCCTGCTCTTCGGGTTTCCAGGACCAACGAGGATTGGAGAAACACCCAACTGCAGCCACAGTTTATAAGAGAGTCAGACCTCCATTATGTTGCTGAAATGGCCCACCAGGAGAGGGGCACAGTGCACTTGGTGCCCTTACGTCATCAGAGGCACTTAGGAGGCCATCTTGACGATGATGTGCTTAGCCTGCATCTTTGTATTTTACATTTTTTCTTCAATATACTGCTCGACCACCACTATTTCTAAACCCCTTTTTTATCACGTCTGTAGCAACAAATATACGAATGTTAAACAGAGAAAGGGATGTGACTTACCACCTCTTCAGAAACGTGACCATAACATGCTGACTAAACAAATTCAGGCAGTCCTGTTCCTTTAAGTCTCTTTCTCAGGCCGGCAAGAATCCATTACAGCAGTTTTAGGATAGTATTGGGGGAACTCACGGGCAACGCATTTGTCTTGGAAGAAAGACAAGGCAGCACAACACAGGTTCCAATCGAATCCCGCACTTAGAAACCAATCTCTGGTATTAACCGCGTTATAAAAGAACAATTATGATTATAACCTTTCTTGCTAAACCTGCACAGAAGGGCCTTAGTACATGCACCCATACGGCTTTTCCTTAGCACCCTTCAATTGAGTGCAAGCGTGACCACTTCACAAGACTGCCTCCAATGATGTTGGTTATTTGTTTGTGCGGTTCCATTCGCTGTGGATGCACCTCTGAGCAAACACGTGGGTCTGATACCGTTTTTTAACATGTTTTTCTTTTCAGGAGTGTAACAGTCATCATGCAGGTAGCAGAAATGTACTGGTTAATCCAGATCGAGTTCTACCCCAGCCTCAGCCATGATGTGTTTTTTTGCACCGAGCAAGATCACATATGTGAGAGATGACAAAGGAAACTCTCCCACTACACGCCCTGCAGTACATACAATAGGATGGAATTCTTAAAAACGGTAGAGCTTTGTTGGAAATCCCCCAAATCTCCAAACTATCAGTAAGAACCTTTGTTACAGAGTGCCTGTGGGTGTTCTTATTGCCATTACCCTTTAAATGTAGACATTTGATTGACTCTTTTCCATCCAGCTTATAGGTTGTGTGCTCCCAAGGTAGCTTGCCCATGGGCTTCTGATGCCTCAGCCACTGGGTCGGTGTGCTCCCCCCTTGCACTCTACTTGTAATAGCCTGCTGCTCTGTTGTCATTCTTCCTGTCCTTTGAATCAGTGCTGATCCACTTGGCAACCTCTAATTCCGCTGGTTGTTCCATCACTAGGCAGTTTTTGGTCTTGGGCTGATTTCTCGAACTAATTGTTGATTGTGTTCCAACTACTATTCATCCCACCTTATGCCCTATCATATGCCTTGATTTTGGCAATGGTTTTTGAAAAAATCTGGGGGTTCAAAAATATTGGGTATGGCCGTGCTTTCCTTGTTTCCAGGCACAAATCCATCTCTTGTTTTTTGGAGACATCAGGTTTCTTTTTATAACCTTACAGGGAGTAATTGTTCTCGTTTATCCGAGGGAACATATCTTTTGTTAAGTCCAGACATTTCTCTGCAATATCTGATTCTGTGTCCTTTGTTCTCTTAGATACAGAACCGCTTTATACAGTTCTTTAATCTTCACCTCAGGTCTTAGGAGTTGCAAGAGAATTTCCCTCTGGATGGTATTGCTTTCATAATGTGAAGCATTTTTCTTTTCTGTCACTCTGTGCCCCTTGCTGTTGCTAGGGTATATGTCTGTGTCACCACTCCTGGATATCGTTGCTAAATTCTCCATTGTCTGGGCTTTCTTGGCTGTCTAAACCATTTAATCGTATTGCTCTGTACATGGGATCTTTATATGCTTGTCGTTACTGGCAATCCCCTGAAGGCCCTGTGGGGCATCGGCCCATTCTCCTTCTCACTCAATTTGCTTATCTACTATAAGGAATTCGATGTGTCGAGAGATGCAGTCCTATTAGCCAGGAGAATATCCAATCTTAGTGTAAAGCTTGACCCACATGCCAGATCCTCAATTAAAGGGATTTCTATATGGTTTGGTCTAACATTGCGTCTGAGTTGATACTATATGGCCTCATTTAATGACACACAGCCCCAGGTGGTTTCATCACAAAGCCTCTGATCATGGTCTTCCAGGGTGTTTTGCCCCTAATAGATAAAACCAGAACCTTGCAACGTGCCAGGAACTGCAAATGTGAAACTGGATTTCACAATGCCGAAAGTGACATTGGAATTCTCAAGGAAACAGGATGTTTACCCCTCCTTTCAGATACATCCTTGGAACTCACAGAGAAATATGGATGCTTTTCCTCAGTCACATATTTGGAAAGCATTGATTGGTTATGAACTGTCCTAGAAAAGTGGCAACCATTTTGAAAGCAGAGTTGGTTCTTGGCCACCACCTCCACTATGCAGTGTGGAGAATCAGAATAAGGACGTGGACACTGTAAAGACATTTCTACTGTGTTGTTTATTTAAAGCAAAATAAGGCCTATCTTTTCCTATAACTAGAGGGTGTCCCTACCTATTATACTAACTAAGGTGCTTGTCAGTCAGTGTGAATGTCCAAAACTATTCCACCCACTGTCCAAATCTAACCTATCTGATCCTATGACAACTATAACTAAGACCAGAAGAAGGACTCCCATCTCCTGGTTACTGTATTTTATCGCAGGGCTTCCTGGGGCTTTCTTGTTTTACTCAATAGGCCAAGCGTAAATAGTCTTTCGCTATCCTCTGGATTAAGTTCTGAGGTTCTTTTAGAGGACTGGTTGGCTCCCTGTCCTCTGTCTTACATATTGTTTTAGTTATCTCTCTTCTGTAGGGCTCGAACCCATCTTCCTTATTGATCTCCTCTCATATATGTTGATGGCTCATTTCCTATTACACTTCACCTCTTCCCAGAGTGCTGTTTCATGCATGAGTTTGAACTTTCTGAGTTCACGGGTCTGTACCGTCCAAGTGTCTTTTTCTGTTATAATATCCTCCTCATCCTTGGAATATGGGTTGGCTTTTCCAGGGTAGCAAATGTCCAGCTCTATTTCTTTCCCACTTAGTGGTTATCATATCTCTTCTGATCTCATTAACACAGTTCTGGTTCATCAAATTATTAACACTTATTAGCATTAATATTGGGATGAGTTTCAATGAGCTTATAATGAGTTCCTCTTGTTTCTCTGGTTTTCCTGTTCCCCATATCACCTTCTGTGTTAAGGGGCAACATCGCAGGTACCTGTAGGACGTTGGACTCTCTTTTGCGTTATTCTGGGCTCCAGAGTGTACATTCCACAGGGTCTCCCTAATCTGAGTTTCGTTCTTGCTTTCGGGATATCACTGGTGCAGTTCTCCCATCGGTGGTATCAGCGTTGTACAGGCAGGATTCCCACCACGATTGCTTTGTGGCCACTCCACCACTAACTCTCTGTTCTTCCTTCCTCAGATTTCATCCACTTTCACATGCCTGTCCCCCAGAACATCTGGTTCCACGGCAAAGCTGTTCAGGCTTATGCAGACTCTGCATTCTGTGACAGCCCTGGTTCTCTGGGTCGCTTGCTCGCTCTCTCACACCCTGAGGGAGGAATTATCGGGCCCTCCGAACTCAGAATGGCCCGGTAATTCCCCATTCAGGGAACCCGCTAAAGGAGCCCGGTTTGGCGGCAGCCATGGAGCTAGAAGCTCCATGGCTGTCTCCAAACTCGTAATGAGGCCCTCTCTCTCTTGGTTTTCTGTCCTTTCTCAGCTCTCCACGCTCTCTTGGCTCTTTACACTTTCTCGCTGGTTCTTTGGCATCTCATCTCGTTTCAGTCTCCTAAGCACAGTCCATTGGAGATTTTGATAGAAAGGGACAGACCCAGTTTCTGGTTGTTGGTAATATAGGTTCACTTTATCTTCAGGAAACAGATAATATTCTGGTGTATTATATAAGTGCATAAAAGCCATCACTTGGATAATGTGATATGGTATGATAAGGCATGCATAACATGCCTGTACACGTGTTTCAAGGTGCAACAAGACAAGGAGGGGGAAACAATGGGAGGACAAAACAACGATCTTACTAGGCCTTGTGTCAATCAGATTTCGCAAGTGCGACGAAGAGAGGGGGGAGAAGTCCCAGGGGGGCAGGGGAAGGGAGAACTGCAGGTAACTCAATAAGTGCAGCCAGCAGGTGGCTCGTAAGCACATAGAGAAGAGACTGTAGTGTTGCAGATAAATAACCTTAAGTACAAGTGACCCAGGAGGCAGTGAGAGGGCAACTGGACATGCAGGAGCCTGGGCCAGAGTTCAGAGGGTGGCCAAGCAACCAGTGTGTGGAACAGTCAAGGACATCAGCAGGGGAGAGTAAGAAAGAAAGCGGAAGCAGAAAGGCTGGTCTTGAGTTGCTTTAAGAACCAGAGGTGGTCCTGCTCAAGCTTGAGAGAGGGAGGGAGGCTGTTCCAGAGGGAGGCCCCGGCGGAGGAGAGAGATCTAAACCCCACTCTGTGCTTGGAGAAGCGCCTGACCCTCAGAGAGTTGAAGGTGGATGAGCGGAGAGTTTGAGAAGGAAGATGTTTAGGGAGAGAAATTTGGAGGTAGGGTGGTCCCAGACCCCCGAAAACCTTGTGGACAATGCAAAGGGTCTTGAACTTGATCCTTGCAGCTACAGGGAGCCAATAAAGAGATTTCAGAGCTGGAGAGATAAGATCCCTGGGCTTGAGGCCAAGGACAAATCTTGCAGTCCTGTTCTGGATAATTTGTAAAGGTCGAAGAGTAGAGGCAGGCAGATTTGAAAAGATGATGTTGCTGTAGTCCAGGCTAGAGAGGACCAGAGCTCTGGAGACAGTGAGCTTCTAGGGGAAAGTGAGAAAAGTAAGAATACCTCTGAGGAGGTGCTGCTAACAGTTTGACTTCTTAGAGACATCAGAGATGTTAAGAGAGAAGGAGAGGGCGGAGTCGAAGACAACACCAATGTTCTTAGCCTCACAGGAAGAAGCAGGAAGAGGACCTAGAGTGGGCGGCCAGAGAGAGAGGAAAGGAGGGAACAGGTGTACTGATGGGGGGGATCTCAGTCTTACTGGCATTAAGGCAGAGATCATTGGCAGCATACCAGTCCTGAATTGCGGCCAGACAGTCTGGTATGAGAGAAGGAACAGAGGTGGCTGAGTGGAGCCTGAGGGAGAGCTGGGTGTCATCCGCATAGCACTGGAAGTTTGAGTAGAAAGTAGCGATTCAGTGGGTAAGAGGTGCCAGGTAGTGGCTGAAAAGCCAGGGAGAAAGGTTAAACCCCTGGGGAACACAACAAGTAGATAGAGGGATAGAAGAGAGAAAAAAACCCAGTTGGACCTGAGAGGGTTGGTCGGTGAGAAAGGAGGTCAACCAGGCCAGAACCTGATCAGTGATACCCAGGTTATGACAGAGGCGATTGAGCAGGATGGCATGGGCAGAGGATAGATCAAGGACAATGAGGACAGAAGGAAGATTGTAGTCACAATTAGAGAGCAGGTCTTCACGGGTGTTCAGGAGAGCAGTTTCCGTGCTTCTGGAAGCTCTAAATCCAGACTGGTGGTCTATGGGACAACCAACAGATTCAGTATGCAGATTAAGCTGGGAGATGACCAGCTTTTCCAAGAGTTTGCCCAGGAAAGGAGTGATGGATACTGGGCAATAGTAAGCGGGAGAGGAAGGATCGGCAGAGGGCTTCTTAAGACGGGGGTGCACAAGGGAGTGCTTGAGGGTGGGCGGGGTTCCAGTGGCAAAGGAGTGATTGCAGAAATGATGCTTCTGGATGAGCAGAGGAGATCCTGCATTGACAAGACTTTCATAGATCTGACTTGTCTAGAAACATCATATGGGGTGAACAAGGTAAAGGAGGAGAAAGGAAGAGGAGAGATGGCCACAGACAGGCCAGGAGTGGTAGAGGAGGAGGAAGAGGAGGTAGAAGAGAGGGTGGACAGGATGTCCTGGTTTTAGTGGTGCAATGAGAAGCCAAGGCCATATAGAGGGCCTGGGGGGAACAGGATAAGCAGAAACTGTGGAAGGATTGGCCAGCTCCCTGCAGATTTTGAAAAGTTCGGCCGAGTTGTTAGATGCTGCAGAGACACAGGCTTGGATGTAGGCTCTCTTCTTGGAGAGGCCAGAGATTCTGTACTGCCTTTGGAGAAGGCGGCAAGACAGGGGGTGCGCCTGATGCTCTCCACTTCCTATCAGCTGCCTTACACTTGTGTTTAAGAGCGGCTAGGTTGGAATTGTACCAAGAGTTGCACTTCGTCTTCGGCTTCAAGCGGATACTCATGACAGGGGCAAGGACATCCAGAGTGAAGGTTAGAGAGGGCTGTGTCATGGTGTGAGTGAGCCAAAGATGAAGGAGGAGGAGGGAAAGTGGCGGTGAATGCCTCAACTGACACACGAGAAGGTAGGTGGCAGTACTGGAGTTGGCGTTACCTGAGGGGTAGAGAGAGAGAGAGATGGGAGGAAAGGACGAAGTGGTCACTCCAGGATGCCACCAGGGAGTCCTTGTCCCCAAAGGGGGAGTGTCTCCCAGCAAGGTCTCACGTGCCTCGACCCCGGGTAGGATGTTGTAGAGCAGGTTCACCTCCCTAGCCTCACAGCGCACAGAGAAAGCAGACATTCAGGTCTACTAACTGCATCCACAGGTTGGTCTCACAAATGAATTACAGTTTTGAGCATTACCACTGCGCCTACAAGGTAGAGGTGTTACAAGGCACAACCAAAAGATGGCATAGGATGGCCGGGAGGATAGCTCAGGGACAACGCGTTTGTCTTGGAAGCAAAACAACGCATAGCAACACAGGTTCAAATCTCAGGCTCGCACTTAGAAACTGATCCCTGTTATTAAGCGCCTTATAAAAGAACAATTAGAATTATAGAAGTTGGCAATTACTTGCAGGATTTCGTCTCTGGGCTTGCAGCTGTGCATACTGATAAGCACAGTCACGCTCTGCCACATTAATATTCACGTTGTGGGTTGGGAGCACCTCTTGCATAGAGCCTCAATGAAATGCACTGGAAGTAACACAACTGAGCAAAGAATTGTCTGTGACTGCGCTCAGGGATGTGTAAACACATGTCCTCAGAAGAGGCTTGCAGTTACTACTGACCAAGATGTGTTCGTCATACCTCTACATTCTCCTATCCATTTGATCTTATAACACGATGAATTATCTGTGTGTAATAGTGGAGCAGGATACTCTAAATGAATAGATATTCGGCAGATTATAAGCTGCAAATAGTTTTATTCGAAGGGGAAATAAGCTTACTACATACACATACTTTATTGAGGGTAAACCTGGTCTTGCACTGTATTACATTGTTTTCTTCTGAAAGCAAATTTCGGTAAACCCCAGTTAAACCTCATTGTCTTAACTATTTGTCTGGTAAGGCTTTTCTCCTGAATATTGCCTTTAACATGGTTATCAGTGTGGCTGGGATAGTCAACCATGACCATTGCGTAGCTACGCTCTGATTCCACGTTGTCAAGTGGTCTGATGCAATCCAAATCTACTTTCGCCCAAGGAGCTGAGGGTGTTTCCACTTTTTGTAATAGAGCCTATCACACTTACAATCTTTTGTCATTATTGAGGCACTCGTGGAAGTGATCTAGAGCATTCTCAACTTCTGCAGTCATCTGAGGCGACCAATAGGCTTCTTGAATGCATTGCTTTGTGTTTGTGGGTCAGAGATGTCCGTGATGGGCTTGCTTGATGATAACTGGCCACATTTCTGTGTTTGACTGTGCTGTCCCCTCTGAGCACTGGTAGTCATTACTGCAAGTGCAGGTGCAATCTGCATGTACATTTGTACGGATGGTGATAGGCTCCTTCCATCTGGCCAACCATTTCAAGCATAGTGTTCTTCTTTCTTCATGACTTCATCCATTTCTTTATCTCTGTTTCACCTGGCTTCGTTCAGGGCTTGCTAGCCTTCTCCATAGACACCTGATTAGGATGCTACAACACATTTCCATGTGGTATTGAAAAGGGTGTATTATTGCAGCTTTGCTGCTAGACTGGCAGTCTGAGGTGGAGGACGTGGTGCCCCTCCTGGACTCAGCATGTGTTTTCCGGGATCACTGGGTGTGGTGAATAGGTGACACTTCCTTCCCCATATGTGCAATGTGAAGCACGCGCTGGCCAAGTCACAGGCCACCATTTTCTTTTCAATCACCAAGTAGTGATGTTCATCCAGTTTTTTTCAAAACAAAGGCTTCTACGTTTTCTGTGCCTCATATGTGTTTTATAATTGTGGCATCTAAACCATAGGCGCTGGCGTCTACTGTCATACATGTGCCTAACTCTGGGTCACAGGGCTTTAAGCAGGGTGCATCCAGCGCGTGGGATGGGATTTCAGCTGCTAGGTATACATTCATAACGGTCATTTGACCCTTTAATTTTAGATGGTACTCCTCATTTCCCAATAGTTTAGCGATGACACCTTGTACACTGTAGGTTCAAAGTTTACTTTCTTCTCTGTCATTTTTTTATTTGTGAACCAACTCTTCCTATGTGTTCTTGGAATGACAGTGGGGTCTGAGCCTGAGTCTGCCATGATGTCCTGTCCACTCTTAATAAGCAATGTGGTGCTGATACCTTCTTATATCCCTTTTCTCCAGCCAGAATCACATGCTCTTGGTTGCTAAGCAAATATTTGCTAACATCATGAGTGTGTTTGTCAATTGATTTTGATATCTTTAGTGTCTTTTTGAGTTAAACGTCCTTTCCTTATATGAATGTTTCCTGAATCTTATGATTGTTGGTGAGAACTATTAACATATCTCTTATCATTGAGGCTAATAAAACGGTGGTGTGGAAGGTTGCCCAGTGCAATGCCTTTTGCAATGGTGCAGACAGGCTAATAAAACAGTGGTGTGGAGGTTGCCCAGAGCAATGCCAGTGGTTCAGATAAATTCAAAACCTTCCACCCATCACTTTTTTTGCTTTCAGTTTGTCTCCCTTTGTGAAAGAGGGTATGCCCAGACGTGGGTCGATTGCTCACTGCGCCATAGGGAACCAAGCTGAATCTCACTGAGGAGGCCCAACAAAGCCAAAACATGTCTGGGTTGCTTGTGTTTCTGTGCAGAGGGGACCTGGCCAAGCAGTTTGGGCAGGGCTGCTCCCATTGGTGGCAGTACCTGACTGATTTGCATATGGCTGGACCCCTTTTGCAATGGCACAGACAGGCTAAAAAACAGTGGTGTGCAAGGTTGCCCAGAGCAATGCCAGTAGTTCAGATTAATTCAAAACCTTCCACCCATCACTTTTTTGGGTTTTGATAATTTTTAAAGCCACACAATGCGCCAGCTCAAACATTTACACTGCACAATAACATGCAGAATATTTTGTCCTCTGTTCTCTTGTGTAGAACTTTATCTTATGCAAAACCAGATTTCCGTTCTTCTCAAAGTTCTTTGTAAGTCTCCTTGCCGCTTCTTGTAGTACGTTGCCGTCCACTACTTCTTCCACTGGCGATTCTTCTTTCAGGCTTGTGAAAATGCGTTGGCCTTCAACCTGGAGTGCATGGAGTAGCATTGCTTTCTTTCGGTGAGTGCAAATACAGTAGCTCCTATAACCATCACATATGTACTTAAAAATGCTGTCCATTGATTCCACAGAACTGTGGGCTCCCCCAGAACAGGATGATGGTTGCTGGTTTGGGAACTCATCGCATTCCTGTACTCCGACTCATCACCATATGTAGTGCCGGAGAAGGTTGCTCTAAATTCGGATATGATGGAGGGTATAGGTTGGAACTGGTTTTTATTTCATGGGGTAAATCAGCCAGCTACATACATATATGACATACACATAAAGAGCCTTTATAATGCAGAAGTGCAGGAGAACAAGTGACTGCTCTCATGCCCGCTTTCCACCAGAATGCTGATGTCTGCGTGATGGCCATCTGTGTGCTCGATGGCCTTCTGTGTGCTCGGCTCACTCACCCTCGTGGTTCTCTACTTAGCTATTCATGCGACACAGGACTGTTTTCATGTGCACAGCATACTACTACAGTTTGTCCTATGTTATGCTAGTCCATCCTAAAACTACATACTGCTATTTACATTCCATTTTGCATTCAACTAATACAAGTAGTCAGATTCTGCATGTGATGCCACACATGTCACAGACATGGGCGTCTGCCTCTAGGTGTTTTAGCTTTATTTATGTTGCTTCCCTCCAAAGTAACACTGTTTGAGACATTGGCGCTCATTACAAGTACGGTGGTATCTGAGCAGTAAATCTACTGAAATACCACAGAGCTGTAATACCTTTACCACCACTTTGTCAGCGGTATTACCACTGAATTACAAGTGGTGGTTGTGGTGTTAGTCCACATTTATTTGGGGTCCTTTGGACTCCATGGGAGAATTCAGAGGAATTACTGCGGCATTAATTCTGTTGCCGGTAATTCTGTGGAAATTTGTCAGAAAGCTGCTGGATTTACCTCCAGCTCATAGCTAGAGGTGAATCCTCCAACTTTCCGACACACTCATAGTTGGCCGGTGCGGTAATGCGGCAGTATATGGTATTACCACCAATTCTTAACACGCCACCCAACTCGTAATTAAGCCCAATTTGTCTTCTGATGTCTGTCCCTATTGAGATCCCGGTGCCAAGTGGCATCTCATGCCCTCCCTTCCCACCTGGGGGCAAGGTGCTACTTTGTGTGAATAATCTGAGAAATGCAAATATATATCATCAAGTCCCTCCAAAGGTGGCAGGCTATGTAAAATGGGTCTTACCTTAAGTAATTTATTTATAGCTAAAAAATCTGCAGACTGCTTTAAGATCGTCGTCATTGCGATTGCCAGAACTTCATGCGTTGTCTGCGATTGTGTCGAAGTCCCTTTCTCCATGCGGAAGACATACTGCAAGAGCAAAATAAAAACAGGGCACTGTTAGGATCGATTCCATGTGTTGCCAGAGAAGCCAGAGAGAACTGAGACCTGAATAATGATGTGTGGCCCACGTGCAGAGGCGAGCCTGCCTTCCATACTTCCTGAGGTCTCTCTGTGGGGAACAGTAACCATAACCCCTCAGGGATTGACTCCTTAGCAACTGGTTTATGACACCGGTGCTGAAGTATGGAGAAGCCAAGGAGAAATAGCTTACTAACAGTTCAATCTGTGGGCCCATCTTTCACATTTTACTCTATCTTTGATTTTAAAACAATGTATGCAAGAATGCATTTTTCACCTGGATTGTAGGTTTCACACCAGGATGTTTTACATTTTATTTAGACAGTATGGGCCTACTTTTCCGAAAAGTGCAAATTGGCGGGCCGCCCATGTTTGCAACTTCCATGAACTTTGGTCCACTCCAGTGGCGGCCGGTGACTTTGAAAGGTGGTGGGGCGTAATGTATCAGGGGGAATTTGGAAGCAAGTGAGCGCAGCGAGCGAGTCCAACCAACATCAAGAGGGGTGCAGGTTTTTACCCCCGTCAACATTTTGGAAAAATGGCTTCCAAAATGTGCAATGTACTGTTCAAACCCATATAAATATGACCTAAAAAGCACTCGTTTTTAGGTACTGATGGTGGTACATTATTCTTACATGTGCAAGTGTGATGGTGTATGAAACACAAACAAACTAGTGGTACACCATCATGATTTATATTACACGTCCATCTCTGAAACCCAAATAACCTAACACCATACGTAGGAAAAAATAAGAATAGGTGGTGTGTGAGTGTGCGCAACCCTGTACGACATTAAGTTCAACACAACCTAGATTTCTGGTCCATGGACCCTCCTCACCTCGACTTGTGGTTAATGCGCCTCGTATAGACCCACTATAAATGTGTGGCTGCACATAAGGTTCAGATCCAACAACCAAACGTGTGTAATGGAATTAAATGGATGAGGAGGAATTCATTACATTGCCAAGAGAACTTTTGCCGGGAAATTAGGAATAGGATTCATTAGACCTATAAACATTAACAACTACCTTATGCCACAGCGTCTGACATTTCGAAGTTAAACAAGAGGCTTTAAGTTTTATAAAGGTATTTGTCAAAGGTTTACTCCAAGTCTGGTCTTCGAGAACCCCAACCACACCAGGTTTGCAAGATTACCACTGAATATACTAATAATTTACATGTGGATATACTGTATTGCAATGTATTTTATCCCTGAAAATATGCAATGGATTACTATGTTGGTGAGCGGACTTCGATAACCACTCGTCTATGCTGTATATTTGTATCATATAAACGTTTCCATCAAAGCACATGTCAATGTCACTTAGCTAAACTGAGACCCATCAACTTGAAATTTCCATGTCGTCTCCAGTAAGCAACTAACATACCAATTTGGGATTAGTTATCTGCTGAAAAGTATTTCAGTGCTTCAATGCTTTTTCCCCTAATCTCTCTTCTGCTTAGCTCTGTTGCAGAACTGTGTTCTTATGGCATAGGCTCAACAACCAATCACCCGAACCCACCATCTGCACACGTGTCTAGGATCCTCAGATTGTATTTTTTCTGACATGAGGTAGCATGAGGAGTAGCGTGAGTACAGATAATCCAAGCAGATAGACAGAAAGGTAAGACTACAAGCAATCATGCGCCTTCTCTCAGAGGGGAGGAAGGGTGGGTCGCATGTGAATCTAAGCAGATACAAGCATCAGAAATACGATTACGGTGAGTAATGTATCCCTTCTGAGGCTTGTGGAATCTGCTTAGATCACATGCTGTGCATAGATTAGCGAGCAGTACCTGAAGAAGGAGGTGGGATGTGAGAAGGGTCATGAGCAAATAAGTGTCTTAGAACCGCTTGTCCCACTTGTGTATCTGCCTTGGAATGGGTGTCAATGCAGTAATGCTGAGTAAAAGTGTGAATAGAGCTCCAAGTAGCTGCTTTGCAAATGGTGTCAAGGGGTACATTTGCAATAAAAGCCAGAGTGGCCCCAATGCCTCTAGTAGAGTGGGCTCTTGGCGTGAAAGGCAAAGTTCTTTCAGAGAGTGAGTAACACAGCTGGATACAGTTAATAATCCACTTTGAGATGGCACCTTTAGAGACGCGATCCCCCTCTCTGCCTGTAGCTACGGAGACAAACAGTTGATCTGTTTTTCTTAGCGGTCTGGTTTTATTTACATAGTAGAGGACCGCCCTACGCACATCTAGATCTAGGGTGTGTAGTTTCACCTAAGCCGAGCTTTGCGGGTCCTGGAAGAAAGCTGGAAGCTCGATGGACTGGTTTACATGGAATTTTGATATAAATTTAGGTGAGAACCTAGGGTGTGTGCGTAAAACCAGTTTGTCTTTTTGGACAGTAAAGAAGGGATCCTGCACTGACAGAGCCTGAATTTCACTGACCTTTCTTATAGAAGTAATAGCTACTAAGAAGGTCGTTTTATAAGTCAGGTGTTTGAGACTGCTTTTATGCATGGGTTCGAAAGGGGGGCCCATGAGCTTGGCTAGCACCACATTAAGGTCCCACACTGGTGGTGGGTTTGAAATAGGAGGGTGAAGTCTCTTTACTCCTTCCATGAAGGCTTTAACTACTGGTAATTTCCACCACGAAACCTTGCTATGGGAAGTGGTGTAAGCCGACAGGGCTGCCAGGTGTACTTTCAGTGAGTTAAAAACCAATCCTGCATCTAGCAGGTGGAGCATGTATGTAACAATAGTGGAAGGAGTGCAATCAATCGGGTTGATTTGTCTACTCTGGCACCAGATAACGAACCTCTTCCACTTGTAAAAGTAACAGTGCCTTGTGTTTGGTTTCCAAGATTCCTTTAGGATGTCCATACACCTCTGTGGCAAATTGAGATGTCCAAACTCTATGACCTCAGGAGCCATGCTGCCAGGTTCATTGAGTTGGGTTGCTGGTGCACAGTTTGACCTTGGTGCTGGGACAGTAGGTTGTACCAGGCTGGAAGTTTGATGGGCTCGCACACCGCCATCCTGCGTAGGTGTGGGAACTACGGTTTTCTTGCCCACATGGGAGCAACTAGGACGAGCGTCATCGACTCTCTGTTCATCTTGTTCACCACTTTCCTGATGAGAGGAGTTGGTGGAAAAGCGCACGCAAAAATTCCTGACCAGTTCATCCACAGGGCGTTCCACTGGGAGTCTGGTTGGGGGAACCTGGATGCAAATCCTGGGCATTGTCTGCTTTCGCTTGTGGCGAATAAGTCTATAGTGGGGAAACCCCACTGAGAGAAGATATCTTCTACGACCTCTCTGTGTAGAACCCATTCGTGTTCCTCTGGGAGGGAGTCTCTGCTCAGAGCATCCGCTAGGGAATTGAGCTCCCCTGGAACATGTTGTGATGACAGGAAGATGTTCCGTCTGAGTGCCCATATCCAGATTTTCTGGCCAAGCTTGGACAGATTTGGCGAGCGAGTCCCTCCTTGCTTGTTCAGGTAGAACATGGCTGTTGTGCTGTCCGTCCGGATTTGCACTGACAGATTTAGTAGGTGGGGCTTGAACGCCTGAAGCGCTCTGAATACTGCCAGAAGCTCTAGCAGGTTGATGTGGTTCTTGGCCACTGAGTGAGACCAGAGACCCTGAGCTGTGTGGTGGAGATGGTGAGCTCCCCACCCCCTCAGACATGCATATGTAGTGACTACTGCCTGTACTTCGGGATCGTAAAAGGGTTTCCCCTGTACGTGATTCTCTCTTGTCCACCAGTGAAGGCTTTGTACCAGTGTTGGCGAAACGACCACTAGATCGTCCCACTGACCACTTGCCTGAGACCACTGTTTCGCCAACCATTCCTGCATGGGACGCATTCGCAGGCGCGCGTGGGGGACCAGGTAAATACATGACGCCATCATGCCCAGTAAACGCATTGCTTTGCGTACCGTTATTTGTTGACCGGACTGATAATGCGGAATTTGCAGTAGTATATTCCGAATTCTTTCTTCTGAAGGAAAGGTCAACACCTCTTGAGTATCTAGGATTGCTCCTAGGAATTGTTTGGAGGTGCTTGGCACCAGGCTTGACTTTTTCTCGTTGATTGAGAAGCCTAACTCGTGGAGGAGGTCGATAGTCCTTGGAATGTTTGTCCTGCAAATTCCTGGGTTTCCCCCATTATGAGCCAGTCGTCCAGATAAGGGTACACTGGGATTGCCTCCCTGCGTAGGTCTGCAGCCGCCACAGCCAGTACCTTGGTGAATACCCTTGGTGCCGAAGCTATCCCGAAGGGCAGTACCTTGAATTGGTAGTGTCGACTGTCCACCTTGAAGCGCAAATACTTTCTGTGCGCTGGGAACATGGAAATATGAAAATAAGCATCTTTCATATCCAAGGTTGCCATGTAATCCCCCTTTTTTAGGAGGGGGATTACCTCTTGTAGCGTGGTCATACGAAACTTTTGGGGCTTGACATACTTGTTGGCAGGCCGTAAGTCCAATACTGGGCACATTGTCAAATCTTTCTTTGGCACAAGGAAGTAAGTTGAATAAATACCCTTGTTCACCTGGTGTCCCGGGACGAGTTCTATCGCTTCCTTTTCTAGCAGAATGGCGATCTCCTCGAGGAGAATCTTCTGATGTTCTAAAGAGTGTACTCTTTGTCGTGGAGGATGGTTCCGGGGACGCTGCAGTAGCTCTATACAATATCCTGTGGATACCGTTGACAGCACCCATCTGTCTGATGTGACCCCTTCCCAAGCCAGGGTGAAGTTGGAAATGCGTCCCCCTACTGGGGTTGCGTGAGAAGGGACCCTGAACTGAGCGTCACTGCTTTGGTGGAGGCGTGCCGCCTCCCTTGCTGGGGCTTCCTCTGCCTTTACCACAACCACTCCTATTACCCCTGCCGTAACCCTAGGTAGACTGTTGGTTGTTGTTCCACTGTGTACCCTACCCCTGGGAATAGTTAGATTCTCTCTGGGAATTTTGGCCACGTGGGCAACAAAAATTACTATTCCCTCTCTGGTTAGGGGGTTTATTGGTTAACTGGCCAAGGGACTTGAGTGTTTCGTATTCGTCCTTGGCACCAAACAACAGATCGGTTTCCACCGGTTTGTCCAACAATGATGCCTGGGTTTCTGCCTTAAAACCAGACTGTCGGCGTCGAAGGTTGCTTTCAAAATGCAACCAGACACGGCTCTACCCTCTGCGGAAATCCGAGCTAACTGGCCCTTTAAAGGTTCAGGAGCAGAGGCTATGAGTGCCGCGACTTCTTCCCACTGATGGCAGTTGTAGCTGGCCAACAGGGTGGTGAAGTTTGCAATCCTTGCTTGATAGGCGGACGTTGAGGCTACTTTCCTGCTGAAACCGTATAGTTTTTTGCTCTCCTTGTCGGGAGGAGCTTCGGACGATGACAAGGGTGTTCCAGCCCTCTTACGAGTGTTGGTGACAACTAAGGAGTCTGGCTTCAGATGTCCTCTTATATAGAGAGGGTCAGACTGGGCCGCCCTGAAAAGTTTTTCAACCCTGGGATTGACTGCTCTAGTGAGGTTTGAGTTCACCAGGGACGAGTCTATTCTTCGCTGAATGGACTTAAGGATAGGGATGGTCTGGGCAACAGGCCTCCTTTCTCCCACTAACTCTTCTGCGAAGTCCCTCTCCTCCTGGACACCGTGGGTGTCAATATGGAAATGTTCTGCTGTGCATGCGAGAACCTCGTTTAGGAGGGGTTGGTTATCGACCGGGGAGTCAGTAACCGGGGCTTCGTTCTCTACCGGGGAATCTACTCTGTATGTTTCCGGGTCTTCCTCTTCCTCTACCTGTTCCTCATCATCCCCATAGTAGCCCGTCCCGGTTTGCTCTTCTACCATGCCAAATTCTTGGTCCTCACCAAAGGAAGCCTCTCCTTGATACAGTGAGTATGGTCTTGAGTATGGTTGTACCTCGAAGGGCTCTGACCTCATCGGTGTCTCAAACCGGGGCTTTTTACTCGGGGGGATAGGATCATTAGAGCCTGAGGGTGTCGCCCCTTGTGGATCATACGAGAGGAAATGTTCTGGATTTTTATCATAAAAATCAGCCAAAGAAGACATCCTTGACATGACCCTATCTATGTCTTCACTCGACCATTTTCTGGAACTGGGAATGACTCTCTCAGCAAGTCTATGGCCCTCATTACGACCCTGGCGGTAAGTAAGCTACATTACCGCCATGGCGTAATCATCGTTTACGCCATGGACCGATGGCGTAAAGAGCGCCATATTCCGACCCATCGCGCACGAGCATTACGCCATGGCGGAAATGTAAACTACGCCATGGCGTAAACAGCCCTTACCGGCATTGAATGTCGCGCTGGGTGACCTACCGCCACCCATCATAGCGGCGACCGTAATCAGCGGGCCCCGTAATTAGCGGGCCCCGTAATTAGCGGTCACCGCAAATAAGCGGAACCGGAAGTAGCGTCATCGCGGCGGAACGGGAAAGAGCACAGCGGCCATATTTAAAAACACAATCCATTGCCATCCCACCCAACCACACTACATCCGACCCTGAAAGCCTGTGAATCCCATTAACCACCCATTTCCTCACCTAACCATGCCAAAAGTTGTTAAAAAAGCCTGCGACAGGCAGCGGCAGGACCGCTTCAGTCGCGAAGAACTGACTATGCTGGCAGAAACGCTGCAGGAGAAGGCAGACGTCGTCTTCTCATCAGAAATGACGAGACCAGCCATAGCCCGGAAAAAAGCAGTATGGGAACTCGTGGCACAACGCGTCAGTGCCGTAGGTACCACCCCACGCACCGCCAGACAGTGCCGCAAAAGGTGGGATGACCTCCAGCTCCAAGTAAGGGGCATACTGTCAGCAAACCGCAACCTGGGACTGGCAACTGGCGGTGGAGCAGACCCCCCACTGAAAATGCCGCCATGGGAGGAGACATGTGCCTCATCGATCGGCATAGAGTGCATCGAGGGTGTCGGCGGAATGGAGAGAGGAGCCCCGACATCAGGAGACACAGGTAGGTGCCTCCAAATCAGCCTTGCAAAACACCCTGAATCACACTTACATGGGAATCACAATGTCGCCCCATATGGCAAACGCAACACATCAGCAGAAGACCCACACCCTGCACACATGCAGCATGTACACTCTACAGCAGGCACACACATTCCTGCATGCTCAACCCACCCAAAAGGGAGACAACCTGTATGTCACGGCCTACAAAGTCCACCATCTATCCATCTAAACCATGGCACTCATCACAATGCCTGCTCAATGTCCGCTGAACCATCAATAACACTTTCCCTCCTCTGCTCCACCACAGGCTCACACTCGGACACCGGCAGGGACGAGAGTGGCACCACCCCAGCCAAGAAGACCAGGACAGAGGGAAGAGGCCAGCAACCATCCACCTCTGCTGGACCCATGGCCAACCCACAGCAGGCCAATATTCCTGTTGCCGAACAGCCCAGGGCAGCAATTCCCCCCGAGGAAAGGGACATTATGGCACCCACGGCAGACCCACAACCACTGCTGCCCACTGAGGGGATCGTGTCTGCGGGGAGCAGTACAGTCGGGGAGACTGCAGCCATCGCAGCCTGTTCCGACAGCGATGTGGCGAATGGGGATGATGACATGGAAGGTCCCCCCCACACCCAACTTACCTCCCCACACCTGTCCCCATGTAGCCTGCATGGACAGGACACACAGGGGCAATCCCCTGGAGGTTCATGGCCAGCCACTCCAAGCCCAGTGGGAGTAGGGGAGGAGGGGAGTAGTCCTATTGGGCCTGCAATTGCAACCCCCATTGTGCCTGATTACAGCCAGGTGCTGGACCAAATATCAGCGAGGCAAGAACAACTGACGTCAATCCTAACGCAGCATGTTGCTGATTGTGGAGGTGCCAGTTCAGGCATGGAGAGGTGTGCTGACAGCATCAAGGCAGCCATCCAATCAGCAAGCACGAACATATGCACGGAACTAGCCGCAGTGCGGAATATGATCAGTGAACTGATACGGACAATCATGGGCACACGGCGTACCGAGCAGCCTGGTACCTCCTCAGCTGCAAGTTCAGCCCCATCCAGCCCCGTCCGCAGGTCATCCAGGACCCGGAGGAGTACAGGCAGGGGGGCCCCAGGTTCCGGGACAGGGGGCTGGCAATAGTGCCCGCACAGTGGACCACTAAAACATTACCCACTTCACCACAGGCACTGGCACTCCTTTGCAGGGATTTCTGGGGGGAGCGGGAGGGGGGATTGGGTGTGTTGGGGTGTTCAGGGGGGAGGGGGATTGGGTGTGTTGGGGTGTTCAGGGGGGAGGGGGGATTGGGTGTGTCATATCTGTTCAGGAGCACAATACACTTTTACGTTTATCACAAACCAAATGTGTGGACATTGCTCATTGTGTATGTGTGCTTTATTGTTGTACAGTCTACAGTGTGCATATACCAGACACACACAGTGCCCCAAGTGCCGCCCACATGTTACACGCACACGCAGTGTGTGCTAGAAGCATTGGTCAATGAGATTCTGACGCATTTCACGGCCCTCCTGTGCAAAGCTGCCTCCTTGAGGTGCTGCCCCATCCCCACCCTCATCATCCTCATCATCAGGTGGTTGCAGTTCTGCGTCAGGGGGCAGAGGCACGTTACGTCTGACGCACATATTGTGTAGCATGACACATGCCATGACGATCTTCGCAACCTTCTCATGGCGGTACAGGAGTGCCCCGCCAGACCTGCTGAGGCAGCGGAAACATGCCTTCCGTAGGCCAAAGGCCTGCTCTATCACCACACGGGTACGTGCATGGGCACGGTTGAAGTCCTCCTCATGCTGGTTCTGTGGGTTCCGGACTGGTGTAAGGAGCCACCTCTTCAGGGGATAGCCTGCATCACCTGTAAATGGGCAACAATGTATGTGTCAGGAATGAGATTGCTTTCTGAACATGACGCGCCACCATGCCTTGCATTCAACTGTTACTTTGCACCAGATTTAGTTGTGCTAATGGATTCACACTATGCAACCGGTATATGTTCATGGCTCTCATGTACTGTTTTGCATGCCAAGACACAATGCAGGGGGGACAATTGCCTTGTGAGTGCCCATCCACTGTGTCCGTTCAGGCCATTACTTTATGTGACCTGGCACGTGTCCTGTGAGGTCAATGCTCACATGATTGCAACATTGCTGTCTGGCTCATTATGACCCCAGGGAACAATACTGGTGTCAATGGGGGGAGTTTGTGGGTCTTGCTGTCTGTGTAGTGGTGCATTGATGTTCCTGTCCGACATGTGCCTCCTTTGTGCGTAGTTATGGGGGACAGGCCTTTCAGTTCATGGTGTTTGGTGACGTGCATGTAGGTGCGTTCCTTTGGAGTCAATGTGGTCACATTTCGTACAATGCACTTGCAGATGGTTGTGTCATGGTTGGGGTACACTTTCATTCACATGTTAGGGCTGATTAGATCAGGCATCATGTATACTGTTGTCAGATGACGTGAGTGCTGCCTCAGGGTATGATCTGGCTACTGCTAGTCGCAGCCATGTGACGTATGCATCATCCCCCCCCCCTTTCTGCCAGGTGCAATATGCATTGGTACGTCGATCACCTACACACTTCGCATTTCCATGCTCATGACATTAGACTCACCGAGTAGGCAGGATCTTGGGCCTGCATGTCGCTCCATGTAGCGTGGTATTGCGGAGTTCCGAAGGACCATTGAATCATGCGTTGATCCGGGGAATCGGGCACAACAATGTGTGAAGATCCTGTTGGAGTCGCAGACCATTTGCACGTTGATTGAGTGAAATAGTTTACGGTTGCGGTATGGTACCTCCATGGCATGTGGGACCACCAATTCAACATGGGTGAAGTCGATGGCATCAATGCAACCAGGTATGCCAGCTAGTGCATGGAAACCCACTTTGGTGTTGGCAATCTCCTGGGCAGACCGTGGCAATGAGATGTGGTCGTCTGTGTGCTTGAGGAGGGCATCGGATCAGTGTGCGTGAGAATAATGGTTGGGATATGCCATGCAAGTGGCCCACTGTGTGCTGGTAGGTGCCTGTGGCCAGGAAGTGGAGCACGGACACGACCTTCAGTAGGGGCGGGATGGCGGTGGGTGTTTCTATCATGCTGACGATGTCGTTGTGTATCATGTGCACAATGTTGGTGATGGTGTCCCGGTCCAGTCGGTACAGGGTGTGGATCTGCTCTGCGGTGAGGTTGAATGGACTGGCTCTGATGCGTGGGTTTGGGGGCTGCCTGTGTGGTGCCACTGGCTGTGCTGGTGGGGCTTGCTGGCCCTGCCTTGCCCTCCTTCTCCTCCTGCGTCTCCTCTGTGCAGGTTGTTGTTGTTGTTGCAGTTGTAGCACTCGCATTGCTATCAGGTCCTCCAGCCCCAACATTGCTAGTCCTATTGGTATCATTGTGGAGTGTGACTGGGGCTGGGAGGGGTGGGGTGTGCTCTTTTTGCACTGGGAGAGTCTGTATTGCCTCCACCTGTGCTGATTCTGTGCAGCTGTGGCAGCTGGGAACACTGCACATGGCCATTTACGGTTGGTTCGTGATGGCGGAATTAGCGCCATGGCGGTAAGGTACTTTACGGCCTTGGGATTGGCGTTAGGGGCATGTCCGCTTGGTTTGTGATCTGCGTAGCTTTGCGCCATGCCGGTATTTACGGCATGGTGGGTCGCGTGCGCGCTACCTTGGTGCTGTTAGCGGCACCGTAAACTACGATGTCGCTATTTGCACTATCGCGGGTCATAATCGGACCTAGCGGTAAACGATGCCGGTATTCATTTACCGGCATTGTTTTCCGCTTACCGCCTGGGTCGTAATGAGGGCCTATGGGATTTATCTTGAGTAGATTTGCTGGTTTTAGACATATCAGCAGACCTGGTTTTGTCTGTCTGTTTAGTGGGAGTGGTGTGTTTCACAGGTGTGGAAGAGAGCAAAGGCTGCTTCTTCTGCTGTTTTCCCCCCTCCCTGTGAGTTGAAAAATGTTTTCCCTGTCCTTTAGTGGCTCCGGAGGTTTTCGACACCTGGCGTCGAGGATCGGGGGTGGGGTCCCTGTCCTTCGAGCGTGGGGCCTCGCTGATTTTGACTGCGGGCTCCGACTCCTGGAGCGCGGCCTGGGGGTGGAAGTCGTCTTCGTCTTCCGACGATTGAACTTCTGTTAGCCTAGGGACCGAGGCACTCTTGGCAAGAGTGGATGATTGCCTGGAGTCATGCAGCGATCTTGATCGCGAGCACCCAGAGGACACCGAATCGGACCGTTCTGTTTGTGCCTCTTTCCGAGAACTCGACATCGTCGAGTCTCAGTTGGACTTTGTGTGTTTAGTGTGTGTAGTGTGTGAAGCGCTTGTGTCGCCGGGGGTCTTCCCCATAGCCGCCCTGCCGGACGACCTTCCGAGGTCGGGGACCTGCGCACGGCTGTCTTTCGACGCCGTAATGCCCTCGCCGTCCGAAAGTACGGTGTTGCTGCCATCGCTGAAGGCGCCCTCCGCTGCCATGGCCGCCTGCCTGGCGTGGTGGGCCCAACGCTTCGTCGAACGGTCCTTAAGTGTCTTAGGTTTAAACCTACTACACGCTCTGCAGTTCGCTTCCGGGTGGTCCCTCGTCAAGCGGAGATTGCATGTGGCGTGCCTGTCGACCCAAGGGTATTTGCGATTGCACTTTGGGCAGAATTGAAAAGGGGTACCCTCCATACGCACCTTGAGGCAGCGGGCTGTTAAGTGTAGGAAATGTATAAGGTGCACCTATATACCAAGAGTGTAGAGTATGTACAACCCCCCACTCTCCCTACTTGCAGGGCCGAGGCCAGTGGCCTTCCAAGGCCCGGGCCGAGGTCAGAGGCCTTCCGAGGCCCAAATCCGTCGTGCAGCAGCCAACGGTCGATTTCTTCTCCAGCCGGCGTCGAGTGTCGAAGTTCGACGTTGGGGTGGGGAAGGATGTCAATAGATTAATATTTTAAATATTTTAGCAAAAGTATGGCTAAGGTCAGGGGACTCCGCAAAATGCTTCCGACCAGTATGGCGGAAAAAAAAATCTGAGGATCCTAGACGCGTGAGGGATCTTGGGTACAGTGGACGTCACACTAGGGATAGTATTACTGGCACGCCCTGTGTTGACGCCCATTTTCGAGTTTCGAAAAACAAACTGTAATACTCCGCAGCTTCCACTAGATGTCGGCCTATGCACAGCATGTGATCTAAGCAGATTCCACAAGCCTCAGAAATATATATATGAGTGGGGTCATTTAATAAGTGCGCACTATGGACTGAGTCTCTGGGTGCTGTACCAAACTATAAAAAGTGCCAATAAGTGAGGAGAAACATTCATTTTGCATCAGAATAATATCACAATAACCAATCACTACACCGCCCTTCACAGTAAGGCAAAAATTAAGCCATTAAGTTAAATGAAGATTATCTACTGATCGGTTTGAGTGTGCTGGGTAGAAATTTGGAGGATGATGAATTATCTCTTTTTGGGCTCAGTTTCACGGCGGTGTTTGGCATTCATTCCTCAAGGTGGGAGAGGATGAGATTTTTTAGTTGACTGATGTAGTCTGGCAGAATATACCTCGAGTCTGGCTGTTGTCATCACAATGGTTTTTCTTAATACCAAGTGAGGAGTTCCTCCAGTGGTTCCTTTTAGAGTTTGAAGATGATGGAGGATAGTATGAACCCTTTACAGTCTCTGCAAGTGAAGAGGCAGCATTGGGATCCATTGGTGACCATCCATTGCTTCCCAGCTAGGTTCACGCTTGATATATTCAGCACATACAACATACATACATGCATCTGTACAAGCTGTTTGTCCATGAGGTAGGAGTCAAACCACAACAGAACTATTGTCAGACCCCAAACAGGTGGCTATTATGTTTAGAAGTGATTTCTGGTCAACAGTAATAAAGGTAGGAGACAGCTCACAGAAGATGTAACCTGGGGCACCGTTATCCGTTATCCATGTAGGTATTGTTGATAAACTGGATTTTGGCAGTCTGGGTGCTACATATCAAGTGACATCTGGATGTATATCTATTTAAGAGGTTGTGTTCCATGATATTTTCAATCAAGGGAAGGTGTGTGATGGTTCAGTAGTTTGCCAAGTCATCTGTATCAAGAATAGGCTTCTTCTGTTGGGAAAGGATCAGGCAGTCTTCAAGGCAATGGGAAGATGCCTACAGTGAGTGGTGTGTCTATGACTGGGGGGGAGAAGTTAAAAGGTATTAAGTTATTGGATGTAGGGGGAAACCTGGGAGATCCTGGCTAAGAAAGTCAAGATTCAAAAATGTAAATCAGCTCTGCTATTTGGACATTCATTTTTACTCTGGCACCTACAGATTGGAAGAGGTCAGCATCTCAGCACAGGACATTGTGTCCTAGGTTCTCTTTCCGGCTGGTAGTTAGTGGTGTACCTTCAGTGGTTCCATGTGTACTTCAGTTAAGTCGATTGCAAGACGATTTTAGTGTAAGCATCCCCACAACTGCAGGTCTCCCAACCACACGACTTCCTCAACACATGCAGTGGACACCCGTGCAACCCATGTTCTCCACTCCCGTCACCATCTCACGCTACCTTACCGCCTGCCTTACTGCACTGCTGACACGCCTTCTCTCCGCCGCTTCCAATTACCTTCGTCCTAAAGAAAAGTTGCATGCCACAATATTGCCTCTGCCCACCTTGAACGGCCAGCAAAACCTTTCTGACCAAGGAGGGCACCTCTTCTTCTGTAGTGGCAACAAACTGGCAATGAAGCTTAACTGGCCAGTATCTTCAGCCTCACCCTGTTACAGTGGGAATGATACCTCACCGAAGTACCTCTCATAGATCTACACATCCCTGGTTCAAAGTGATCACAAGACAGGTTGAGGGCCATGTTCTCAAGCACAACTGTATAAATGTGTCAGCGTGGACATTAAATATTGTGATGGAAACTAGCAATCTCTTCCCCTACATGTATTTCATTGCTTCTATGCTGCCTTTCTTAATTCGCTTGTAGAGTTTCACTGACCCCCGGCTATGTGCCTGGTCACCCATTTGCATCAAACGTTATCAATCTTTGAAATTAGCATATAGTATAGACACAAGCCATCCGTGGTCCTCAAGTCAACATGGCATAGCGGATTCACGTTCCACCCCTCCATGTGAGCAAGATAACAGCTAAAGGTGTTCATGTAATGGTTTATGGGTGTTCACCATTTAACATTCCAGCACGTTTTGTTGGTACCATGAAATGTTGTATACATAACCTTAATAAATGACCGCAAGTGATGCTCCAAGCCTTCCTCGTGGCATTTAGACACAATGCGTAGAAGAACCCTGGAAAACAAAGGCAACATAGTTTCACCCATAGCTATACAATGCTCTAAAAAGCAATTGCTAGTGTGTCCACAATAGAAAATGTTATCATTTGTAGTTAGACAAGCAACAATAAAACACAAAGTAGTCAGTGCTTATGCGCTTGTGCATATACATGTGAATTACCTGTTTCCATTCATTAGAACTATATGGTGCATTCAGTAGCTGTATTCACTTTAGTGTTAGTGGATTGATGATGCCATATTGCCGACAAGTGTTTCACACATAAGTTGTGTTTTCTCAAGGCATGTGCCAAATCTTATAGATCATTGTTACCTTAGTGTCACTAAAATCAACTTGTAAAAGTGCTGAGAGGAATGTAGGAGGAAGAAAAGTGAAACAAGTGGTGGTGGGGTACAAAAGAACTACCTCGGAAAGGGGTTAGGTATCATTTTTAAAAAAGACAGAAATTGTGTGATCTGCCAGTACCACACTACTGTTGACTGCCTGGTGGCGTATTGGAGAGTTTCCATATAGATGTGTAAAAGGCACAGGCAGTTCAATCACAGAGTGTGGGGATAATACATTCAGTCAAAGGCTGTCTCTTACTGCTGTTGGCATGTATGTGTTAAGGTGTATACACTATTTGCTTTATAGATTATTTGCAAGCACAATGAGCTCAATGGCTTTGGGGGGGATTTGTGTTAAGGTATAGCAACTGTTAGGAAAGATTTCTCTTTGCTGCTTTCCTCCAAGATACTTTCATGGGGTACCCTTTCTTTTTGACTTACTTGTACCCCTGACCTGATTTTCTGGAGGGACGTCAAGCCTTCTGTTTAACTTCCCTTGCCTTTTTGCTCATTAATATGGGGAAATTGATCAGTCCATAAGATTATCAGAACTGAGAGACTATGCTGAATAGCCTCATATGTTTTGCTTTTGTAACTTTTGGGTTACAAATACAACGTGTCCAGGATTGACCAGTAGCAGCAGTTATTGTTCTACCATGTTTTGCACTTTTTACTTGTGCACTTTTGCAATTACAGCAAAAGGCTACTGAGAGTGACTAACTCTCTAAGATGGCTGTACCATGAGGTGTGTGCCTGTCCTTCGGCCATATTGTTCTTTGGCCTTCATCCAGTCAAATATGGGAAGCCCTTTCCCAGCTTTCCCAGGAAAGGAGGCATTTTTTGTGTATGAGCCCAGATGTGGGGGCTGGGACTGTCTGGTCCCAGTACACATCCTGATGCCTGAATGTCTGTTGCAGGGCACATGTTGTGGCCATTGGCTATCCATAATTGGATAGCCACTGCCAGTATGAATGGTGAGGATCCTTACCATTGGTGGACCTAGGCTAGTTCTAGTCCACATCCTGGATAAAAGGAGGACTCCTGCATCAATTCAACATATCATCATTGGAGCCAAGACCTTTACAGAGAAGTGCAGCTGCTGACGACCCGAGAACGACTTTTGTGGCTGACCAGCACCAACTCCAAATGGTTCTACGTTATTTAATTGCGGTACTTTTAATCGCAGGGTTTTTTACCGCGATTTGTTTTTACAAAAAAAACCATCGATTTTTTTTTTTTTATGGGGGGGTTACCCCCCCAAACTCCCGTTCACTTTATTTTTTTATTCCCTTACACAAATGTTTTTAATTTTTTAACCCTCCCCCCAAAAAAAAAAAAAAATTTGCAGTAAAAAACCCTGTGATGAAAAGTCCCGCGATCAAAGGACGGTATACCCTCCAAATAAGTCCTGGTGAAGTCCTGCTCCTCTGCCTGGTCCAGTGCTTTGACCCCATGATCAGTGGGGGCAACCAGATTTAACCCCTGCTTAATGGAACCATGCCTTTTGAGCCTTTGGAAGTGTCCCTGGACCAACAGGTGGCCTGACAAGCTCTCTCATGGGCTACCTGCTGTGGGTATCACTGTTTCCAGTGGACCCTGTGATGAATCTGTACACCACTGATGAATTGAGTCCATCACGGCGGTCAGATTGATTATTCATTTTCACAGAGGTCTTTGGTAAGATGCCAGTGGGTAGTTTATTGGTGATGCGCACTCGAGCTGTTCGTTAAGCACTTTTGGCACAGCATGATGGTGCACCTTCAGGTAGGATTTAATGGGAGTTTCTCGCCCACGATGCTTGTCAGACATTGAGGGGAGTGCATTGGTCGAGAAGTGTATTTTGGTACCATGATAATTGTTGTTTACACTTCAGTTATATAATCAGTAGAACTCCTTTTGAGAGGCTAGTCTGTCAGGTGACTCTAAATATGTTAATCTTACAAATTTTAGGTTGCTATTTGTCCATTCATTCTGTCGCGTCTTATCTGAGTTCGGTGGTAAAGGAGTCTGTTCAACCACCTTACAAATAATATTTTTGCCACATACTCAGAATACAAGAAATGCGCCAGACTGTGTTGCTGTGTTACCCAGGTACTCCCAGGGATCGGACCCTTACAATTGGTTAAATACCAAACAACAACTCAAACAACACTGCAAAGCACTACTAGCCCTGATTTGAGGAAGGCTTTCAAGAGCCGAAACACGTGTCATCAATATGGCAATTAATAAAACCTGAGTAACACAGCAACATAGTCTGGCGCATTTCTTGCATTCTGAGTATGTGGGAAAAATACACTTCATTTATGTTTCAGCAGGCAGTCAATCCAAGAGTGGTAAAGGGGTTTCACCTAGACAGGTTTGGAGTGTGTATTCATCTATTGGAACGTTTAAATTCAGGGGCAATAGAGTAGTGTTGGTTGGGTTTTTGCAGAAGGTATTGGGAAGACATTATCCGTATTTTTGTATGTTTTTTTTGGCTTTTCGTTTTCGTTATGTATGTCTTTTCATATTAAAAACAATGTTTTCATATCTAATCTTTGATGTTGTCATTTTTATGCTCAAAAAAGATCTTTTGTTTTATGTTTTTATTTTTGTTATTTTGAATCGCCTTGCTTTTTAACCAATAATAATGTGTTCAATGATTCTTGGTTTACAATCTATCATTTATATGTTAACAGCCCTAACGAAAACATAATGGTTGAAACACGTGTTGTATTATTTTTACAACATATTTACTCTACGAATACACAATTGTTTGAACAAGACTTTGCTTTTAAATGTGTTTGTGTTATGTTTGATTGGTTCATATTATTTGATGTGGACTAGATTCTAAGTGTACTGTTTGATGGGCGAGCATTGAGGTTTAGACATACATTCATACATTGCCCTGTTGATTCTGAGGCCAGCAACACACTGGGTCTAGACCACATGCAGCAAACCGTCCATGTAATTTTAGGGGGATCAGCTTGGACCCTGGTAGGGCCTCACCCCAAAAATTGTGTTTCTATTTGAGATAGCTTACAGTGCTATTGGATGAGATGGATCAGAGGGCAGATCTTAGGGTGCAGTATAACATCCATTGGAGGCTGGAGTCATCTATCGCTGGGTGATGCTCCTCTATCCAGATTCCTCCTCATCCACTCCATCCCCCACAATCATGAATAACTTTACACGTCTCTACACTGGCTTTCATATTTCTGTGCAGGGTGGCCCCGGCTTGCCTGTGGTTCTTCGACGGCCCTACAAGGCTGGGTCAGGCCGTGAAGTGTGAGATCTTTTTTGGTGTCCGCACTTAAGCCTGGTGGGTCCACCTTCAGGACACTCTCAGTGGTGGAACCCACTGTTGCGCACCAGACACATGCCGCCTCTGGTCATACGGCTCCAGCGGCAGTGCAGCCTCATCACACTTCATTCCTCAAGTAGAAACCCAGAGGTGTTGGATAGCATCATGAAGAAGGGTGTACAGATCCAACTGCCCCTCATTGACGACCAACCCTCATCCATTATCCTTTGGGCACTAGGCACATCAAAGACACTGACATTAGAATGTCCTCATTGACAATAACTAAAATGTATAGAGTTACATACCCAAATAAACATTCTCAATATATGTTTTGTGTTTCGTATAGCACAAGCCCAGCTGGAGAGCAATTGCACCCTGCACAAGGAAGGGAAGAGGAACCATAATGCGACATCGGGCAAGAGGGTAGGTGTGGGGGCAGAGGGAGTGTGGAGAACACAGTGAGTAATCAGTCGGTTGTCTATCTAGCCGTTTTGGGGAAGAGCGAGCTGAAGAACTATTAACAAGGTCTGTCTGAAAATCCAACTCACGTGGTACAGTTTACAGGCACATCCTCTTCTTGGGTCCCTTTGGTCAGAATTTGGAAGAGCTGCATAAGGATCACTGGAAGGAACTGAATCATGACCTGCACATCCATGGCGTGCAAACACTGAGAACAAGAAATCAAAATAAAAGAAGCATCACGTTATGCTCTCGCTTACTTTACATGGTCAGTGATGGATGAAGCTGTTATTGTATTTGGCTGGCGAGGTACTGGCAACTAGCCAACAAGTGCTATGTCACTTTCATGTTGGTTCTCTCCCTTGCTGTTCATCAGCTATTAGTGCTTTGTGTCTTTTGTTTAGAAAGGTTGCCACAAATAATGACGTGTACCCCACTACAGATCATTACGTTAAAGAACCCTCTCTTCCCGCATCTTTCAGTGTTGCACAGCGCTGACCAATGAGAAAGCATGACTAGACGGTTACTCTCACTCGACAGTTCCCTCCGTTGTGAAGTTATACACAGAGGTCCCTGCGTTTGTACCTTTGCAATAATATGTGCAATATATGCGTGCACATTCTTTTAGACATCAGTTTGCTTGCAGGCTGGTGCACCATAGCTTGGCTCGGCATTTGGCAGCGTCCAGTAGGAGAAGCAACTTCCTTACGCAATTGTCATTGATAACAATTTGATATGCAAGACTTACCTCACAATGCTCACAGCCTTGTCCATCTTCCAAATATGTTTCACCAGTGCCCAAGACATTAGGCTCAACATCTTCTCCCTAACCTGCTCTCTCTAGAATTGGAATAGCTATGTAGACCATAGACACATAGAGACCTAAGCTGATCAGATGGCACAGCGAGTAGAGCACTTGCTTTGACATCTGTGCAGAGCCTGCTGGCACAGGTTTGAATCCCAGCGGGGCCAAACTCAGCCTTTCATCCTTCCCGAGGTCAATAAATGAAGACCACACACTGTGGGTAATAATAAGCAGTGCTCAGATACCTGATGGTTCGTAGCGCTGTATAACTGCAAATTACTATTATTATACAATATACATCACTCTAATTTTCAAATTCTGGCGCAACCTTTTTTGCTGAATATTTCAGCCCCCTCTTAAGATCATGATCCAGAATCTGCACAGACTGCTTGCATGCCAACATGTTCCATTCCATTCTAAAGATAAATGTAAAGTCCTGATTTTGCTTTGCATTTTGGAATGTGTAGTCCCGGATTTCCAATTATAAATCCGAGACGTCAAGTTCCAGAATGAAAAGCAAAAACCGAACTGGACAAGCACCTCATGAATGCAATAGGCATGTTGGAATGTATGCCACTGGCTGGAGTAATGTGATGCAAACTGGCAAGCAAGAGCTGGTGTTCTCCATGGCTCTGTGTTTCTCAAAGTTCTGCCTCCTGGCACTTATACCATTGCAAGGGAAGAACAACCGACCCAAACCTTGACACTCCCCCCAAGGACATAGACACTGATCCTGGATGGAAAGTTGAATAAAATGGTCCCATAGAATATGGGACCATTTCCTCCATATCCTCCCCTCCTCCCCTTACTTTCTTCTACGCACTTACTCTATCAGATTTGTTCCTGGACCTAGTATGATAACAACCTTGTCTGTCGCTCCCCCATCCCCTTACTGTTCCCCCCTCTCCCTCCAGCACTATCTGAAACATTGTCATGCCTAGTACGATAGTTGCTTGTTTTGTTCCTCCCCTCCCTTTCTGCACCCCTCTCCCTCACCTTTTGTTTTCCTCCGGCTCTACCAGAAATGGCGTCAGGCCTAGTACTGTAGTCGCCTGTCTGTTCCCATTTCCTTCCCACTCTCCACCTCCCTTCCTTATCTATGTTTTAGCTCTTGCACTATCTGAAATGTTGCCAGGCCGAGTACGATAGTTAATTGACATTCTTGTTGTTCATGGCCTGTAAGAATGTCATTGTATTTTCCCTTGTTCCCTCCCTTGCCTTGAAGCGCTTTGAAACACATTGTGTATAGGCACTACATAATTAAACTATCATATCATATCATATCAATACATAATCAGAACGAGCTTATAATTTATTTGTTTACTTTTCCAGACCAGGCATGGATCAGCAAACCCAACATGGGCACACCATGATGTGTGCATGCATGTGGGTTTTATGGAGCAGGGAAAGGAAGGAAGGAGGAGACGCAAGGGGGTGACTTAGCATAACAGATCCAACAACCTGATGGCCATAGGAAGATTGTGCCACTGGTGGGGACCCTGACCCAGGAACCCATCTAGAGGTGTAAACCACCAGAAGGGATGAGCCGTTGGAAGAGAGGGGGCAAGAAGGTCCATATTGATGGATATATTTCCTGCAAGTACTCAGAGCAGCACCAGCCAACTATTAAAAAGTGAAACAGCCTAGCTCGAACCAGATCCCAGCTTACACGGGCAAACCAAAAACCAAGAGGTGATGGCTGGAAGGTTTAGACTGAATCTTAACCACTGGCATTGCTCTGGGCAACCCTCCAGACCATTGTTCCTTGCCTGCCAAGCCATTACATAAGGGGAAATACCATATGCAAATCAGGCTCAGTCCCACCCCAAGAGGGGCAGTCCAGCCCGAACTGCTAGGTCACATCCCTTCTGCACGAGACCACAAGCATCCTCAGACATGTTTCAGCCTTGTTGGGGCTCATCAGTGAGGAGTAGCTTGGGTCTCTAGGCACAGCAGACTCGGGACCCACGTCTGGGCATACCCGCCCCACTCGGGGTGACTTTAACAAAACAGAAAGGTGATGGCTGGAAGGTTTAGAATGAATCTTAACCTCTGGCATCACTCTGGGCAACCCTCCAGACCATCGTTCTTCGCCTGCCAAGCCATTACAGAAGGGGAAAGACCATATGCAAATCAGGCATGGTCCTACCCCAAAAGGGGCAGTCCAGCCTGAACTGCTAGGTCACATCCCTTCTGCACGAGACCACAAGCATCCCCAGACATGTTTCGGCCTTGTTGGGGCTCATCAGTGAGGAGTAGCTTGGGTCTCTAGGCCCAGCAAGCACGGGACCCACGTCTGGGCATACCCGCCCCACTCGGGGTGACAAAGCAAAAACAAAGAGGAGATGTCTGGAAGGTTTAGAGTGAATCTTAACCACTGGCACTGCTAACACACTTTGCCCTGATCAAACAATGCAGTATCCTCTAGAGTCCAGAGAGGTCATCATAGTTCAGAACCTTCAAAACCAAAGTAACCATTGCAATCTATGCCAAATGGCGCTGCTGTGCAAGGCCATACAAGAGACAGGCATACAGGCCATCACCTAGATTACGACTGGTAATCCCCATTACTGCAAATGGCATTCCCTCAAAAGATTGAGGTTTCTCCTCCTTTGTAAATACGCATTGTGAGACACCACATTCAATATTCCCCCAAAGCTACTAAAGCTACTCAAATTCTCCCATGACACGTGCATAGGTACACACCGGAAAAGGCTAAAAGCAAACCGACCATCGTAGTGCCGACTTTGTAATTCCGAGGTGCACACACAGAAGGAAAGTAACATCCAAGGTGTCGAATTACAGCTACAAGTCGAGCAAGAGCAGCAGGCACGTGTTTCCTTTCTATGTGGTCGCCAAGATGTTATCTCAGACCTCCAACGGCGCAGGCTCAGCCCCAGGCTCAGGTCTGAAACGGGCGCTACTCCTCGACAAATCCTTTCAGCTGTTTCCCTACAGTTCTCCCCGGGGCCCTCGAAAAGTCTGGTAGGGAAGCAATCACTCGGAAGATGGAGAGCACCTCTGTTGACAACCGAGCTCTGCTACACCTGTGCATGTATATGTAAGTGATAGTTGGCTTTCACATTCAAAAAGGGCATCCTTTTTGTTTAGGAAAACTTTCCATCACTTGCAGTATAGTGACAAGAAAACACACATACTGCGCCTTAATGCCAGGCCACCATCCAGAGTCTGTGATCACGCAGGATGCATTCATGTGTTCACTAGCTAACTTAGGGTGGATGTCGTTACTTCTTCTGCATGCAAGGTCTTTCACTTCATCATTACAGGGGGAGTCCCCATCTAAACTCCCCAGCTTTTCTAACCCATACCCTTCCCCCTTAGCCCCTCCTCGACCCCAATCCCCTGACCTTACAGTTGACCTTACCATATCCATTGCCACCGTGACAATGTGAAGTGAAGGCATAAGCGTTAAGTTTTTAAGGGGACGTAAAAGCGGGGTACTTACTGTTATGGGGGTCGGACCGCACTCACAAGCTTTATTAAATGTAAATAAAATGCCTCAAACGACGTTGGTGGATACATTACCAAGGCCATCAGGGTCCGTTTTAACTCTAAGAACGATATGCGGTCCAATACGAGACACACACAGGTACAGTGTCACACGATGTAGGGCAACACAAACTCCAATGCGATTCTAAAGACATTTTTTAATAGTTAATGTATGCAAAGATACAATCGGATAAAAACAGTTCCAATACAATTCCTATAAAGAAAGCTGATAATGCATTCATTAAGGGAATTTAGTATCTTTAAAGCGTACTAAAAAAAACAACATAACATTGACAAAGCCGAAACTGGGGTTCGCAGTAGTGCAGTTCTGATAATTTACACTAGAGGAAGGCCTACTCCATGACTTAAACTCAAGCCTCTCAGAAATAGCATAGCTAGCTCAATGTGAAGGCTCAACGACGCCAGCTTCCCAAACCTGCTGTTTCAATCACACAAATACATGCTGCTGAGAAGGCATGAACATGTAGACAGGAGCATGGGCACCAGTCCTTGTGGTGCTCATCCTGTGCCCCAATGCAGCCACCGAAATACTGACCTCTAACCTACATCTTCACCCAGACTTTGTACCTGTCAATACGTTTGTCATGTAGGCAGATTTTAAACACTGCAAAGTTGCTGGGAATTTCGTTTGGATGTTGTGAGGCACCTAACGTATTCCTGAAAAGGACCGTCTCTTACTATGAGATATGTTATTTGGAGCGAGCTGCTAAATGATATGATATGTTATTTATAACGTGCTTAATACCGAGAGGTTTCTAAGCGCGGGCCCGGGGATCGAACCTGTGTTGCTCCATGTCGTTTTGCGTTCCATGGCGAGCACGTTGTCCCTCAGCTATCCTCCCGAGACGACTCTGGCAGAGTAGATGATGAGCGCATATATACTTTTAGTTAACATATCTAATGACTGTGAGACAGAACGTCCCAGGACAAGGCCCTCTGGTTTGCTTTCACTGTTCCTACCTAGTTTAAAACTCTTTCCCCATATAATTTCTCAGCTGAGGCCTCATCGGGGGCATCAGTGACAGGACCACTGTGTGTGCCCCCTGAGGGGCCTTTAGCGACTCAGAGTCAGGGTACAGTATGCACCCTCGTTTCCCTGTGCACGTCTCCTCACACCATCCGATGCGTGAGCTCCTGTGGCTGGTGGCAGCCTCCCTGTGAGTCCAGTGGGGTACAGCCTGCCATCTCTCTGGGGTTTCCTTTCCAGGAATGGCAAACACACTGTTCCTACAAGTCAGTGAATGGGGAATAGAGGGCCACGGTTGCCAAGACCAGTTTGTAAACGAGATAAAGCCTGAGGTGAGATTTGCAAATGTTGAGTGTAGCAGCACTCACCGATTGGGTGGCCACCGGAAGGCGTGAATGGATGAAACCCTGGAACTGGCCTTCCCTTCTCTTCCCATACCATAGATAAAAGCTGGGATTTGCTACCTTCACTTGTAACATCTGGGGAAGAGCACAGAGGAAGCCCCTTGAACAGCCAACCTACCTAGAAGCTTCTTGACGAAGCAGCTGTGTCTCTGCACCAGATGTTCTGGCCTTCCCATTAGCAGAGGGAGACCAGCCTCTGTGCTTCTTTCCCTCACCTGGCAGGATCAACCGAGTAACGAGCCCTCTAGAATCACTGCCCCCAAGAAGCCGCGCTCACCGTTTCTGCGGTCGCCTAACATGAAGATCCGAGAGCATCGGAAACATGAAAGTGGCGGAGTCTGAGACCTGAGGCTGCTCAATACTGATGCCAAAGACTAAGTAACACGGAAAAAAAACACAGAGCGGATGTTGGCACTCCAAGTGCATCACTTGCTCTCTGACTGCATCTTCCAGCACCAGCGTCCCTACCAAAAATGGCCGCCAAACTGCTCCTAGGCTTCAGCGGTTCTTTTTTTCTCCTTCAGAAACGTCAAATGCATGTGGCTCCCCAGATGTCATGCCCGGAGTGAGCAACAACCACCAGCCGTTTGCCCCCATTGCTGAAAAACAGGATCCCCCGGGGTCACTGCCCCAGGGAACACGTCACAGGACCTGACAGGTGAGTGGCCTCAGTTGAAAATGGTCAGAGACTCAGCAGCAACAGTACGTTTCGCATGATGTGGCTCACCCGCGTGTTGCCCTGAAGCAAAACACTATCTTCAACCCTAAACTTAACATTAAGTCTATAATTAACCAGGCCTCTGCTCAGAAAACAGTCCGTCCTCTTTTTCTTTCTATTGGACACTAATCCCCGGCTAACTGACGATATGAGAGAAACCGATGATAATCATCCACTTAAGCCTCGGTTGATCATTGACCTTACTTTTGCCCCCCCTTGCAAGGTAAAGACTAAAGAATGATCACCTCAAAACTATGAGAATTTGTAAATCTGATTTACTTACCTAAAACATTCCTACACTCAAAATAATACTGTTACGGTGCATTCTCGTCTAATGGGATCACCCCCTGTCACCTGGCCTTGTTTGTGGGATCACACCTGGCACTATTTGAGCCAAGGCATGTAGGGGATACACTAGGTTTAGAAGACAATGCCGACCCCCAATCATAGGACTATGGAATGCTATTAACAATCCTGTTCTCAAGATGTTTTGGGAAATTATAATCCAGTTATAGCAACTCAATGTCAGGAGTGTACTTAAGTGTTAGATACAATTGGAAGTCTGCAAGATATGAAACAACCGATATGTACAAAACATCATGCTTTTGCTGGCTATGTGAGAGATGTGTGCCCAGCGGAGGGAGGTGGTTCTGCTGGGTACGCAGACATGGTTGAAGGGAAAGGATGGGGCCATGGGCCTTGAAAGGGGACACATGACGATATGGGAAGGGCACCTTCAAGTCATCTATGTAGAGGGATGCAAAGGGTGGCCATATAAGGTCAACATTTTTGAAGAGGAGGATGAGACTGACGCAAATATTGCCATTCTTCATTATAATAATGTATTTCTTACATAGCACTACACACCCATAGCTCTCAGAGCGCTCAAATAACAGAAGACATCATTATCCCACAGAGCGGTATTCATTTTATCGACCTCGGAAAGATGAAAGGCTGAGTTCACCATTCCAAGGTTCGAACCTGCCACAGCAAGCTGCACACATATATCAGGGGCGAGTGCTTAGATTGCTGTGCTATCTGATCAGCTGTATGCAGTAAACGTGCAGGAAGCTATATCACACGAGGTGTCTTGCACATAGATGTTTTTATCAAGCTGGAGTTTGCAGTTATATTTGACATGAAAAATAAAGGGAAACAATAATGAAAAGATTGTGTTTAACAAATAACTTTCAAAACTCTATTCAAGGAATAGCCACATGTGAATGCACCTTGCGTAACCTTCATGGGCGTTGCTAGGTTTGTAAAAGGTCCGTGGCTATGCTAATGTCAGGACTGTCCGGACTCGGGGCTAGTTAGCCTTTTTTTTTGTAGTCCCTGAGCTTCTATCTGGGGCTACAACCAAAAGACTCAGGGCTATAGCCCCCCTCTCTTACCCTGCCCCCCTCTGTTACCTCCTAGCCATGCTGCTGGTACCCTTTCCATGAGGCCCAACGCATTTTCAATGAGACTAGAGCATAGAATGAAACAATCCATACGTAATTTAACTTGATAATCATGTTTTCTAACATCAATAGATGCGACCTTCGAAGCCCTGTAAGAGGCAGCTAGAAGCTCGAAGCAAGATGGCGAAAAACACTCAAGGGTGAGAACAAAGAAATGCCAACACACAATGTCATTTTCAAATCCAAGCAGGATTGTTCTGCCTGGAGAATTAAAGAGGGTGACAACTCTGCCATGATTGTACGGAACAATAAACGATCAAATTGTGTGCGGAACAGCTGGAAACTAAGCCCACAGCAGCACCCTGTATTCATTGATGCAACGCATCACCCAAAACATTACCAACATGAAATCATTTTGGAAAACCCCAATTGAAACCTAAAGTCGTTTTCCTTGAGCCACATTACGATTGATTTCCTTGAAAATTTGGTGAGCCAGCCAGGAGACGAGTGACCAATTTATCGTGGAATTTGGCAAACAATGTCAAGAGAGGATAGTCCCTCCCTGCTTAAAAACAGTGAATGCAATGTCAAGGGTGTGGATCATGTTCCTCACGCTCATTTATTTGCACAGTCCGAGCACTAAAATAACTTGTGCCACCCTCAATGTGGGGTCAGTACAATAATCCACCCAAGAGGCCTGGATAATGTCCTTTCTGAAGAACATGGACCTGGATCTAGAGTATGGCTCAGCCTAGGGACTTGGGAATCTTTCATCCACCAAAAAACGCCAGACCTCCTGTGAAAGCTTGCAGCCCCCTTAAGCCCAACTTTGACCAAAACATGGTGTGCAGATGAACATTGTCAAATTGTGTGATGACAGGCTTGAAAAGTGGAAAGAAGTAAGAAAACCCTTATGTTTGTAATGAACCTGTCCTATTCCTTTGAGAAGGGTGACCA
Organism: Ambystoma mexicanum; assembly: GCF_040938575.1. Classification (NCBI taxonomy): domain Eukaryota; kingdom Metazoa; phylum Chordata; class Amphibia; order Caudata; family Ambystomatidae; genus Ambystoma; species Ambystoma mexicanum. The sequence goes on from NC_090930.1 coordinate 444,893,242, forward strand.
CCTGCATCTAGAGTGTATTGCCTGTGTTTCATTTGTGGGTAGGACTAGAGGAAAGCACTGGAATGGTTATGATGAGTGGTTTGGGTTGGTAGATTACAGGTCGGTACCATGGTGACAGGGTGCTAGGCCCCATTGAGATCATCCATTACTGTCCCCTTCCTTCTTCAACATTTAAATGCACCCCCCCCCATCCCCTCTGCCTCCTCAAATAGAGCCGTGGCTTAGACTCACACTCCTAAACTGATAATACAAGACTGTTTCTCACGGATGAAGAGGCAGGTTCGGAAACGCAGGCAGTGCCCACCCGTCTCCATCATATTCAGCAATAGATGATCGAGACCAGGCTCCAGCTGAATGAATTCAAAATGGAGGAGCTAGACTCTGGAGTGTGCAGGCATTCAGCAAGTCCAACCCTCCTCCGCCTGCCTACAGGAGGCCCTACCTGTCTCGCCATTATTTTACAAGGGCATACAACAGCTTTTAGAACATGCATAGAAAGGTTCCAACTGCACACTTTCCAGCTAGGAGTTTGATGTAAAACTTAAAAGGCCAGCGAGGTAGTTTGTTTGCAGAGGCACTATAGACATGCACCCCCCAGTCATTAAAAGTGATACAAGCCTGCTGGAACGAGATGCCCCATTTTCCTCTTACTCCCAACAACATTTAGTTTTTCACTTGTCCCGTTAAGAAAAAAAGTAGCTTTGAAAAGTACTAACGATTTGAAAAGGGGTATTAATCATTTCGAAACATTGAAGCCAATTTCTCCTAGTGAGTAATCCTAATTTCAGCTCACCACGGTTGAGTAAAAGAAGCATCTTCAGCCGTCTATTGGCCTAAAACCATCAGAATCAAAACGCTGTGCAAGGTACCCAGATTTTATTGGATCAGTAAGAAGGGGGCTCTTTGTATTACTGTGGAGGTTGCAAAAGCAATGCTGAAACGAGAGGCATTCATGACCTACCTTTAAATGTTTCACGAGCTCCCCTGGACCCTGTGCACTTCCTGACTGAAGAGTCTGGCAGTGATGGAAGAACTTGTGTAGATGCATGTCCTGAAAAAGAAAGGGCAATACAATCAGTTAAGCATCGAGACCCGATTCTGCATTGGACGAGCAACCAAAGGAATAAAACAAACAGCAGTGTGGTAGGAGCAGAGGCCTGCACACCGGTGGTGGCTCCATGGAGCGACTGCATGGGTGTTGGACGTTCATGGGTGGGTGTGGGTGGGAGTGACGGAACCCAGTTGCAAAACTGAAGTGTTCATGGGCAGGTCATCGGAATCTCTGTCTACAAAACATAGGTTCCTACCAAAATGTTTCAGCTTTTATCTCCTCCCATATATTTATGTAACGCAGTTAGATCTTCACCATTTGCATGCATCCGCGCAATCACACAGTTACGCATATTCATCTCTGAAAACACAGTTGCCCGAACTGATGTGGTTTGTCAACTGGTTCCTGTAGTGTATTAGGTATCACTAACACATGAATAAATAATGGGTAAGGTAACGACGGACATCTTTGTAATTACAAGGTTACAAATCCTGGTGAACTGTCTGTCCCCTTTATTTGGTATAACTCTATCAATGTTGTGGCGTAAGCAAACAAGCTCCTTTACCGACTCACCTGCTCCTGTGCGGACATTTATATATTGCAACGTATACACTGCTCAAAGGATTGTGCAATCCTTGGGACAAGAAGGACAGAGATAAGGAGGTCTAGATGTGGCGAATCTGTATGCATGCCCTATGTTACATGCACCAATTTAGGACAACGACTAAGACTCCATGCTGGAAATCGCCCAGATTTCTCCAGATCCAGGATCTGCCAAAAATGGTCTCCTGGAATCCTGGATCAGGAAAACCAAAATTCCTGGACCGAGCCACCACTCAGCATTTCTCGGGTGTCGGTAATCAGCTGTGGATGGAACGCGTTGGGGTGTTGAAGTGTCATAGCCCAACAAGACAGACCACTGACTGCATGCTGGGGGTTCTAAAACTGTACTTCCTGGTTCCTGTGTGGTTGGATCCTTCCTGCAGCCAGAGCAGCAGAAGGACCAGGACAAATGGCAGGCAAGTTAAAACAACCAATGTGTGTGTATTTATACATATGTTTGAGCCTATGTACGCAGGGCTGTGGGTCGGGGCCGAAGTGGCACAGCAGCCTAGACTGTGAAAGTCTAAAACACAGCTGCTGCTACTGGACATGATTCAAATTCCAGCTGGGTGATGTGGCATTGTACAGATCTGCTGTGCTATTCCCGTTGAAAAAAAGAAGTGTTCTTTGGTTGGAAATGTGTCTTCAGACCTGGGACAGGACCTGTAGCTGTTACTGTACCTCAATGCAGAGTCAGATGTGGTTTCAGAGGCAGGACGCCATTTTGCGACTTAATTTTAAAGAACCGACAATAATACAATGGTGCAGGCACTGCCCAGGACATGCTGTGCAGGCAGGCACGCCTATGTGATTTACACATATACATTCCACTTGAAGATATAATGAAAGAGAATCGGTGTTGTGCTTCACACAGACACACGTTTCACACTTGAATGTTATCTCTTGAGCATTTATTCTAGGTTGCTGAGCTTGCAGAATTTCAGCTATTTCATGTCTCATTCTAGTCCCTTTATGGAGTGAAGAATGGTTCTCCTCATCTGTGTCCTATAAACGTGTATCTGTGCTTCTCGGGCTGCGCCCCTACATGGCATCACTTGGTTGTCGAAGCGCCCTTTCCCTTCCAGCGTGCGTGATATCCTCACATTAGGACGACACAAGCTGGTCTCTCTTTTCCAAGCACATAAAGAAGAAAAAGGTTGGAACGTTTCTAAGTCAGTACGCTTACAAGAATTCCAATGACTTGGAAGCTAGCTCTCAGGATGCAGTCCAGAGTGATTCTTTTATCGCCCTGAGATATGGTTCCTTGTTTGCTTGCCTCGGCCTTATGGATAACAGGAGGACGTTCTGGCTCTAACACCGCATTTTTACTAATGTCTTTTCCCAGATCGTCCAGTTCAGCATGCACATTGTCTTAAGTTCATGAATCCAGTCTCTCTTCACAAGCTTTGGTGAAATGTCCACTTGAGTTTGTCATTGCACCCTCACAACATTGTTCAAGTTGCATCTCGTTCGATGTTCCAGGTCTCTCCATTTTTGGTGACTATTTTATTTTTATTGAGGAGCTGTACTTAGAGCGATTTACTCTGTCTTTATGAGGGAGGCCATCTTGACAATGTCTCGAACCTTGATGATCACGATTGTGAAGGCTTTAGTGCTGTCATGCCAAGCTTTCATTTTGTTTTGCTTTTTTCTTTATTCTGTACAGGTTGTCTTTGACACAACTATTTTCAGCTTCCTAAACTTGTGCGGGTCAGGTGGGTTTCAGAAGAGTGTGGGACTTGTGATTTGTTGGCAGATGGAAAGGTCTTACTCATGTTATGACATTAGGAGTAAGAGTAACATAGTGAGATGTTCCCGCCATCAACCCTACCTTCTTCCTATCATCTCTATTTATAGATGCCAATTGCAGAGCCTCCTTAACAGATGTGCTCTCTCAACTTGTCTGTTTGCCTGGGGATGGTAGTGTGCTGCTCTCATGGGTCTGATATTCGAGGAATTCTGTCATCAGTTTCGAGATCAATTGTACACCATTATCAGCCACTAAGTCAGCAGGGCATCCTTCCCTTCTGAAAATGTCTTGCAAAGTTTTGAAGGTCATTTCTGTAGTGATCTCCTGAATTAAATGTAGTTCGACTCACTTGGATAAATAATCGACTAAGGCAATTCTGTATCGCGGTGAGAGGCCCAATGAAGTCTAGACCAACCTTTTGTCATACAGCTTCTGGGTATTCAACTGCCTGAAGAGGAGCAGGACTAGTGTGATGAACGTTTTCACTATTCAGGCATTCTAACATATTTATGGAGAACCTGATTTATTTCATTGTACATGCCTGGCCAGCAATACACTTCACCAACTGTCCTCTTGGTAAGTATTGAGCCGAAATGGCCTACATGTCCTGCTGCAATTATTTAGATTCTCAAGGGACCTTGAGGAATGACTCTCTAGTTTCTGAATAGCACTGCTTCATTCCTAAAAATGCTGATGGAAAACTTACAGTATCGCTAAAATGCATACCCCAAATCTCTCTCACTTAGCCACCACACCTCAGTACCCTCTCTGACTTTGCAGAGTACAGTTTAAACTGCACATTTGGCTGGTTTTATACTCATGTTACTTTGCATGCTGGTAATTGTAGGCTTCCATTGAGGATGGTGTGACATCCCAGTGAAGTTGAAAAGGGAGTCACGTGATCAGGTAGGGAATTGAGGGAACGGGGTGTGGGGTGGGTGGAAGGGACAGGATGTGGGAAGACAGTTCGAGTTGGGAGGTACGTAAATAAAGACATTTCCATCCCTGCTCCGTGTCCACTCCATCCTTCTTTTGTTTTTTTTTTTATTTGTGTATGGTCCTACTACAAATGTAACATAGCCTTTACAAAATGTTTAAATAACAAACAAACATTACATTATATGTCTTAAAACATGTAAAAAACAACATTACATATAAAACCACATGAAAACATATCCAAGAAATGTGGACTCGCAAGAACCAGCGGAATATAGCATTACATGAGAGAAAATAGGAATGTTATTCCTCTTTGCATCGTAAGGTGAAGAAAAACGAGTACATTATCATTTTAATAATTCATTCTAGCTTCTCTCAGTTTGCATCCCATTTATGCATATCGTCAGATTACTGTAATTGTTGAGGTCTTTCTCTATTGCTTTGCAAAATCTCCCTAGAGCATAAATAAGCAGTTTATGATTTCCTTGCATCATACGAGCCCATAGGAATGGTAAACAATCAGTAAAATTGATATTGACAAAGTTCATAAAACAAACAGTTCTAAGATCTTTAAAATGCGGACAGTATAAAATCAAATGTTTTAGCGTTTCCACCTGTTCATTACATACAGGAAATCTACAACTCTTATTCGTTTTGTACAACGTATTACTAGTCCAGGACGTAATTCTGTCTTTCGTGTAAAATAAATTAAATTTAAACCGAAGGAAGACCTTGCGTATATGATTACACGGAAATATCGTAATGTATTCATATCTGGGTAAACGCTTTTTTGTGAACAGATGATATTCTTTAAACGATTTATAAGATCCTATCTGATCAATAGTGTTAGGCCAATCCTTTTCAAATATTTTTTTTTAGCATAGGCAGATCAATTATGGACATCCTCCACAGTTATGTTAGCATCATTCAGTATCGTATGTATCCTTGTCAAATATCGGACCATGTCAGTCGTTGGCCTTTTATCGATTGATTGTTTCATATCAATATATAGTGAATTTGGTTTAGGGTACATAATCTTTGCATAATTCGTCAGGAGTCGCCATCTCCAACGAGTAGATAGAGCTATGATACCTAACTCATGCCTTAGCACTACATTGGGTAGTGACAGTGGGAGGGACATTGCTCTCTTCAGAGCTGACCCTTGCAATTGATCCAGTGTCACTCCCATTTCACACAGACAAATGTCTAATGAATAGAGCATCACAGTTTCCATTTTCAATGTGAGGAATTCAATCAGTGGAGTTAGTGAAAATTTGCAATATTTGGAGTATATGATTTTTAACTGTGAAGTAAGTGGACGGATCTTCGTTTTAAGTAATTCAGTCCATTTTTTGATGCAATTTTTCCCTGCTAGATAATATCCTAAATAAATGGTGTCGATATTTAGGGGTATGATGGTTTTCATGATATACCATTGAGCTTTCCTAGTTCTTTTCAGGACACCAAAATTCATTACAGCGGTTTTTGTTGGATTCGGGGATAAATTATGCTTAACGGCGAAGTCTTCAAATAAGCGTAACTTAGTTTGTAAACCCCCCGGAGTAGGATCGAAGAGAATAATGTCAAATGCAAAGGCAAGCCAATTTAGTTTCAAGAGCCCCGTCCTTACAGAGAACAAACACTCCTCATCCCATCTTTTGTCCAAATCAGCTAGATATAAATTAAAGAATGTGGCCGCCAGATTACAGCCTTGTTTTAGGCCTACTTCCGTGGCGATTGGATTAGTAGTGCGGCCCTCTGATGTAAGTTTAATTTTGTAGGATGTGTTAGAGTATAGAGCTCTAAACCAGTAAATTAGCACTAACGGTGTATCCCATTTCTTTAGTTTGATCCATAATAAGTTCCTGATTACCGTATCAAAAGCGGAAGACATATCAATGAGTGCAATGTAAATCGGATTTGCAAATTTTTGCTTAGCTCCAGCAATGGTAAAAGCCATTATCCGCATCCCTTTCCTAAAGCCCGTTTGGCATTTGGAGTATAATTGGTGTGATTCAATACATTTTTCCAAGTCATAGAGGAGAAGTCTTGCAAATAATTTTGCTTCCGTGTCAATTAAGGCGATCGGCCGATAATTCTGGGGCAAAGAGGGATCCCCTTTTTTAAAGATCGGAATGATGTTGGCCGAGAGCCAAGATCTTGGGATACTTCCTGAATTGTGAATAGCCTGGAATTTGGATTGTAAAATTATTGCCCATAGGTCTGGATCTGCTTTATACATACAGGGTGGAAAACCATCCAGGCCAGCAGACTTGGAGTAGTTGAGTTTGGAAATGGCCCATTTTACATCATCTATGGTCCAAGTTATTTGTTGGAGATCTTGATATCTCGGCATAGTGATGTTCGTGTTTCTAAACTGATCTGGCATTCGGAATTTCTGAGAAATGTAGGAGTGCCATATGGGCTCCGATATAGCATTGGTTTGTGAGAGGGAAACTAGCTTATGATGGTTCTTAATGGTTCGCCAAATCGTGCCTGTATCATGGTTGGTGATGGCCCTAATAAGATTGCAATTGATTTCATTGTATCTTTGGATGTTTATGTGTTTTAGATTTTGTTTATATGTCGCCATAATACGGCTCTGCTGTTGCTGGTATCTTTCACATGATGTATATTTGTTTTTGCTTAAGGCTCTCAGGGCTTTGTTTTTTTCTCGTTTGTGGTTTTTGCAGAGTGGATCAAACATATGCCGATGTGTAATAGGCATTCTCCTAATTTTACTAAAGTGTAGTAGAGCCATCTGAATTATTTCGGCGTAGATTGAATCTAAGCTGCTAATAGAGAATTTCCTTGAGATGGGATAATTCGCGATCGCCAGTGTTATATATTCGACAAATTGTCTGTAAAGGGTACGACTCCATCTCATGGACAAATTAGGGCGATCGATTTCACAAAGTGGGATTGAATGATCACGTGCACCAATGGAAACATTGATATTTAGTTTCCCCAAAATTTGAGCATGATCGCCATAGGGCATAGAAATAATCCTTAGCGGGACAGCTATTGATAGTAATTTATGGGTTATAAATAGAAAGTCAATGGTGGAGGATTTAGTATCTCTAGACCATGTAGTCCAGGTAGATGTCTGTTCGGGAATAATAAGCTCGAGATCCCAGTCTCTTAAAAAGCACCTCCATTTAGTGCCTCTGCTCTTGGATAAGGTGCTACCAATAGAGCTTCGACGCTCGGTGGTCGTCCTGCAGTCTCTGTTAAAATCACCTCCAAAGATAATTTCTGTGTTCATGTATTCATTGGTGATATATTCCAAGCAGTTCTCCACTTGGTCTAACATCGCATCAATAGATACGTTCACTGGGTTCCAATAGATTGAAATTACAATTATGTGTTGATGCTGCTTAAGGTTAGTCTGTAAGAGTAATGCACACAGGTTATTTGTTTGCCACACCATGTTGGAGGTAAACCCTAAAGCATTGTCCACAGCAATCAGAATGCCTCCAGAAGGACGGCCAACTGGAGATTGAATGGCCGGGATACAATGTGTGGTATAATTAGGCAATATAAATACATTCGTTTTCATAGTTTCTTGGATCATTATAATAGATGGTCGCTGATGGTCATCTAGCCTCGTATGCCATTTCAAAAGGTTCTGATAACCACATGAATTCCAAGATAGAACCGTTAAATATGTTGTGGATGACGGCTACGATCTAGGCAGAGAATCATTGGATTTGAGAATGGAATTCAGCATTGGGGCCAGCTACGGTAAGCCCTGGGCAGTGCCCACTTTGCTTAGCAGTTCATTGATAGTTCCATTTTCATCTCCCTTGATTGTGGGTAGCAAGTTGGCATGTGGATCCAAGGTGGAAATCGGTAGGCAATTATATTGCACAAATTTCGAAGCCTCTTGTTCATTTTCCAATGAGGTTAGAATCAAGCCTTCTTCTTTTATGTCTTCCCTATGAAACCATAAGTATTTCAGTACTGCTTCTGAGGTTAGGCGACATACTGCACGGTAATTATTTTCAGTAAATAGTGAAACAGTTAGTATGTCTTCTGATTTAAACATCCTTAATTGTAGAATCCGACTAAATAATGCTAAAAGAAAAGATCGATTAATACGGTTGCTCCCAAGCAGATCGCGCTTTCCTTCAAAACCTACCAAATGCTGTTTTTCTGTGATGGTTTGCGGAGTCTCCTTCGTCTGTTGGTCGCTCGTTTTAGCTTGAAATTCAAGCTGGTTGTCAGCAGAAGTAACAGATTTATAGACATTATTTGAGTTTAGATTAATTTCTTGATTTTCTAAGGAACTTTTGTTCGATCTTTCATAGAGTTCCTTTCTTAAGATATCTAAGATATCATGATGGCAGAGCAACAATGATGGTTGTGATTCCAAAGCAGCTCTGTGTTGGGAGGGGCCATGTAACATAGTGCCATTGGCTTCCATCACTGATGGTACATTCTGTTGCTCTAAAGTTGTTCTTAGTAGGAAGGGAGAATCTAATACAGGTCGAGTTGAGATCGCAGTTGTTTTACCTTGTCCATTAATAACTATCCCTGGTCCCACCAATATGGGGAGGTCGATCTTAGTGCTATTGGCGTGAGGACCATAGGTCGTGGATAGTTCATTAAGAGCCAAGATTGATGGAGTCTTGCCAATCACATTCTTGTTCTTCCAGTGTGAGGTTAATGGATGATCACCTGACGAGATAGAGGCAGGGGAGTAATTAGCTTGGTCAATTATCAAGAAGTCTGGACCAATGTGATTGCAAAGCTCCGCCGCTCCCTTACTCATAGAACAGGTTTCACTATAGGTTTTGATCATTGGGATGGGGGGGCACCCATTAGGTGTGGTGTCCTCCTGACGCATTGTACGCGTTCTGCCACATATTGGGAAATAATTAACTAAGGTTGTTTTGGTACTAGACAATTTAGGAATATTTTTTACGGTAGAGAGGTTACATTCTTGGGTGGCACATGATTATTATTTTTTGTATTATTTTTCCGTTTAGATATTCGTGACGATTGAATAATCTCATTGGAGTCAGCCATAGATACTATCGTAGCAGAATTCGTGGCACCGGACTCCTTCAAAGGAATTAATTTACTGGGAGATGTTTGAGTTGCTAATGTGTGTATGGTAGTGTCAGCTGTTTCGCATGAGGGATTGATGGATAAAAATAAGGCCTCTTGTCTTTCTTTAGAAAGTTGTTGAACATCAATGTGGTCTATATCTATGATGTCCTCTGAAGTTATGCAGGCAGGTTGAGCCACTATGTTGCTTTGCAAGTTCGAGTCTACAGCCACTGTGATCTTTGATCTTTTAGCATGCCTTTTGAGAGCTCTTCGATGTAGTTTTTTGGCTCTCCGAGACATGAAGCTAGTAGGCTTTCTCTCAGGAACTTGTTCAGGAACCTCGTTAGACATTTGATCTAATGCATTAAGAAGTTGAGTTGGGCTGTCTGCACCATTTGGAGGCATGGATGGTCTTAAAAATGAGTAGCGCCATGATCTCATTCAGTCTTCTTGTGACTTCTTTTAGCTTTACTTGAGTATTTTTGCAAGTGCATGATGCTGATACTGGCAAAGCTATTATAGCAGTTTGGCGGGATGTGGAGGATGGTTCGAGACAGCACTGGGACTCTTGATTTTTCATAGTTAGGTTGCTCTCCTTTGAGACCATGGAAATTGGAACTGCATCGAGTTTTTTTAGGGTTTCAGCAGCCATAATAAAACCCTCAATGCGGTCCATCCTTGAAGACATGTGTATAAGCATGGTTTTGATCTCCTTTAGGTCAAGATGGGTCAGGTCATGACCTTTGTCGAGGAGGTCCAAAATCCGTATCATAACAGGAAAGGAGCCCGGAGAGTACTGACTTGGGCTCTCCTCTGGAGAAGGTGAGTGGTGAGCAATTTGAGTGGGGACCCCCCTACGTTCTGATTGTGAAATGGTTTGTGGTGGGGAGCACTTGTTATTCATCGCTTCCTCCATCTCAATACTCATATGCAAGTTATTTTTGGGATCAGTAGGTAAATGTGAGTGAAAGGACATACGTTTTTTTACTGAGTTGAATACAATTGGAGTCAGAGTGCCTATGGAGCGGCAAACTGCCCGTTCAAGTGCCTCCACCTTCTCCATTGTAGCATCAAATTGCCTTTTGTCTGATTCATAGGCCAGCAGAGAGTCGGAACAACTTCTAAAGTCATCAATGGCCTTCTGCACCTCGGGGCTAATAGAAGGGCCGGGGGAGGAAGGCATTAAGGGATCCGTGCATAAGGTATGCTTAATCGCAAGTGGAGATCCCTGCGTGTGAATTTGTACACTCTGAGGGACCAAAGGAGACAGAGTTAAGCTTGCCTTTTCAGATATCATGTCCTGGGAATCTGAGGCTGCTGGTTCGAGGTAAGCAGAATTTCCCGGACAGACCAACGAGTCGATTTTCCTGACAGAAAGCAGAAAAGGAGTAATTATATTGCCTTTTTGACTTCGAAGGCCATTCGCCATATTTACAGTGGCAGGTAGACAATAATGTTAGCCTTTCATATGTTAATAGAACGTGCGTGACGAATCCCAATTAGCCCCGAAGCGTTACAGACTTACTTTCTTTGTTGGTGTCGTTCGCCCTGGTTATGTTAATGACGCTTTGAGGATATAAACAATCTTGGTGTCTCTTGTTTACTTAATAAAGGAAGTGTAAGGTGGGGGGCCACCAGCTGCCAGCTAACAGCAAACAGCGCTACTTAGAGCGCGTACTTCGATGCGCGTACTTCGCGCACGAGTCAGTCTAAGTAGGCTTCTGGGTAAAGGGGCGGAGCCACCTAAATAAATGCAGATATAAACAGTATTACTAGCTAATATAGGAATATAAAACATATGCATTCAATACTGTTAATGACCTTTACAAGTTTTTGCAGAGTAATACCATGAAAGTCCAAAAGAGGGAACGTTGGGTGTCGTAGTTCTTGTTTGAGAAGCGTTTCCTCACAGCAAACAGCGCTACTTAGAGCGCGTACTTCGATGCGCGCAAGTCAGTCTAAGTAGGCTTCTGGGTAAAGGGGCGGAGCCACCATGAAAGTCCAAAAGAGGGAACGTTGGGTGTCGTAGTTCTTGTTTGAGAAGCGTTTCCTCACAGCAAACAGAGCTACTTAGAGCGCGTACTTCGCTTGGGGAGCTGTGTGGCGGGAAGTATGTCCAACTGGTGATGAGGCGGTCAGCCCGCTCGTGCCAAAGCTGCGCAAGTGGTGTGTTGCTGGCGTGGAGAGAGACTGCGCCGGCACTGCATATATACAAAATCAGCAGCCCAAAGTCAGGACAAGCCCTCATTTCTGCTGGAACGAAGATCCGCTCTCAGATAAAAGAACTGTGCAGTGAAGCAACGTTGGGTGCAAGGAAGGAGAAGTGAGAGAGCGCGACGTGGCGCCATTTCATCAGGAACTCTCAGCAGTGCCCCTGAGAGTGAGGGAAGCCCACGTGCTATGACAGGCAAGAGCCTACATATGTCTTGAATGCGGTCCGGTATAATAATGGATGTCTTGCTATTAGCCACCATGAGGTGGAGTACTGAGGGTAGAAACATGTTGTGACAAGCAGGGAGGACATTGTTCACGTGTTTCAAAGGCGGTCATGAGCCAGAGAATGCCCTGGGTGGTCTCCAGTGTCTAGTGCTTATCACCTCTACCTGTCAGCACAAATTATCATGTCAGAATATGAAGCCCTCACAGTGCCTATCACACCACCTGTAGCTCTGCCCTCAAGGCTTCAAGACAACCTGACCATGCAAATGCCTGCCCATTTTGATCTTACTGAGACCAGCAGTCTGAGACCTCAGTGGAAGAGGTGGCTAAGGGATTTTGATAAGTATATCAAGACCATCGGGCCTCTGGAAGAAGAGAAAACACACAGCTTGTTGACACTAGCCATCGATCCATATGTGTGTGACATAGTCGATGAGCTTCCCGGCGGATCAACCAACAGCTATGGTGGTCTTAGAACCACTCTTACTGAATACTCCATGCCACACACCAAGGTAGACTACGAACGTCATATCTTCCACACGACAGAAGGTGGGTCAATGGACGCTTTTGTAATGCCTTTGCATTCACCTCAAACATTGTGACTTCAAAAATTACTCGAATGAGGAGGCCCTGCGCTCGCAAATAATTGCTGGGTGTGAGTGTGATGATTTCAGGAAAAAATTGCTCAAAAAACCACAGTCACGGGGTGAGATCCTGCATTTGGCGAGATCGGACATGGAGTTGGCCGTCCAGATAGAGACTTTGGGCAAAGCAAACATCTCCACTGAGCCATCGCAGGTTGTCAACAAATTGGATCTCATGCCACCAGATGAAGGCAAAGGTGAACCTTTCTGATACCGATGTGGTTATGAGTTTCCCGATGAAGGTACCTGCCCGGCGATAGGACAGGAGTGTTTGGCATGCAGCGGTGACAACTAAGTCAAGGCTGTATGTTGCATGTATCGTAGCCACGCAAGGGGTGAAGGAAGTGGTGGCGGAGCAACATACCCCAGGGATAGACCCCTTGGACCTCCAGCAAGCATGAATCAATATCATGAACAGGCTCCTACACAACATCAGAAAGGAAGGAGGAAAGTAGAACACAAAAAAGGGCACCACCGGAATGGCGGTCGAACACACAATCGACCTGACAACCCAAGAGGAGGCCAAAAAGATATGTTCGATACTTAGTAGAGCAGTCCAAAACAGACAGTGGGTCCATTCAGTCGGCGGCGGAAGATCCACGAAGGAGAGAACGATTCCATGAAGAACCCAAAAGAAAAGAATATTTATATGCCCTGGGAAATCCAGCAGAGAAGGAGCAGAGCCAGATACTACAGCTCCACGTGAACAACATGCCAGCCGAGTTCCTAGTTGACACGGTGTCTACAGTGAATGTGATCAGCAAAGAAGTGTACAGAAACCTTCTACATGCCCTTAAACTACGACCGACAGAAGTCAGCATACACCCATATGGGTGCAAGACCCTGCTGCCGTGGAAAGGGTACTTCATGTCACACTGCAAGTACAAAACACAATCCATAAAGATACCCATGTACATCTTAGAAGCTGCTATGCACACTGGGTGCATACTAAGTTTTAAAGATGTATTAGATATGGGACTAATACATATACTTTATCACCTCATGGCCCATAAATACTTTGACCCCTCTGTGAAAATAGAACAACTGTTTCCAACACTATTCAAAGGTTTGGGCAATCTGAAGGGCAGGCAAATTATCCTACACATAAACCCAGAGGTACATCCCGTGGTTCAACACTACTGAGGCATCCCAGTAAACATACAGTGACAAGTCGAAGAACTCCACAAACTATTGGAACAAGACATCATCGAGCCAGCGGTGGGACCCACTCCATGGGTGTCCCCAATTGTGCCAGTCTCCAAGAAGGACTCAAGGACATTCGAATATGTGTAGACATGCGGCGTCCCAATGAGGCCATCATGAGAGAACGCCATCAAGCCCCGCAGATTGCAGACATGTTTCACCTACTATATGGAGCCATCATATTTTCCAAACTAAAAGGGTACCATTCATTAGAATTGAGTGAAGAGTGCATATACATCACCATGTTTGTCACCCACCTCGGCCTCTACAAGTATAAGTGCTTCAGCTTTGGGGTTTTGTCAGCGGTGGAAATCTTTCAAGAGGAAATTCACAATGTCATCAAGCACATTCCGATTGCCTAAATTACAGCGACAATATACTAGTATTTGTCAACACACTAACAAGAGTATGAATGGCACTGGAGGCAGCCCATCTCACCCTCAGCAAGGAAAAATGTGAGTTTAGGAAAGGTACTCTAAGATGTTTTGGACATATATTCGCAGCCCATAGCATGACCCCGGACCTGGAGAAAGTGGCCGCACTCAACAACACATACCCTACAACCAACGTATCACATCTGCAATCATTCTTGGGACTTGCAAGCTACTGCACCCGCTACATTCAGGATTTTGCGTCCGTGAGTGAGCAAGTGGTTTTCATATGGTCTGATTCCTGCTAGCAAGCATTTGAATCAATGTGTCAGCGCATTTCAGCTGCTGAAAACATGGCATACTTCAACACGGCAAGAGAGACAGAACTGGTAGTGGATGCCAGGCTGGTGGGACTGGGCGTCATATTAACGCAAATAGACCCAGCTGACTATGGAAAACAACACATCGTCTCATACACCAGCAGGAGCCTCTCAAGGATGGAACAGGTTTACTCACAGGCTGCAAAGGAGGGACTAGCTGTAAAAGGGGCCTGCAAACACTTTCACTTATTTCTTTATGGCAAACCATTCACTGTGGTCACCGATCACCAAGCCTATTTATCAATGGAAACCGGCAGGCAAAAATGCCTCTGAGAATTGCACGATGGGCTCTGCAACTCCAGGAATACAGTTTTAGAATCGTCCATCGACCACGAAAGTAGGAGAATCCTGCTGACTTTCTGTTCCGATAGCCCGTCGCAGCAGCCTCCTCAAAACCTTTGGTTGCAGACCAGTACATACATTATGTGGTCCAAGAAGCAGCACCAAAAAGAGTTGGCCTGTCACAACTTGTGCAAGAAACAGAGAATGATGAAGCCATACAAATAATATTCTGATGCATTGAGTCAGGCAGGTGGAAGCAGGCCAAGCAAGCTGGAGAAAGAGCCTGACCAGAGACACAAAACAACATCGGAAGTCTAATATCAGTGAAGGAGGAACTAGTCCGATCGGAAGATGTATCATTATTAAAGGGAACCAAAATCGTCATTCCCCAAACACTACAAAGGAGGATACTAGAGGTTGCTCATGAGGGGCACAGAGGAATAGTGTCCACAAAAAGGATGTTGAGACAAACGGTGTGGTTTTCTCAACTGGATAAAAAGTTGAAGAACTCTTCAAACAATGCCCTACTACTTGTGCTGTCATCAGTCCTCACACCAAACCTGAACCGCTGTGCATGATGGAGCTACCACAAATGGCATGGGATGAAATAGCCACTGACTTCTTTGGACCAATTGATGGGGGGAATACATCTTAGTGGCAGTGGATGAATACAACTGCTTCCTTGAACTTCCAACTGGTAGAGTCGACAGCCGCATATCACACCATTCTGGCACTGAATAGGATGTTCACCACATACGGGGTACGTAGCATAGTGATATCAGATAATGGGCCCCTTTCACTGGGCAGGACTTTAAGACTTTTGCTAAGTATATGGGATTCACACACAGACAAATCACACCTTTATGTCCACAGGTCAAAGGAACGGTTGAACGCTTCATGAGAAACATCAAGAGAAATGTTTAGATTACACATCTGACAGGAGAACCCGTTGAGAAAATGATGTTTAAATTGCAGAGAGACTATAGAAACACCCCTCACAGCACCACCAGAAGAGCACCATTGGAAGTCATAATTGGGCGCCCTATTAAAACGAGGCTACCCCATTTCACAGCTCAGGAAGCTTACAACAAAGACAGAGAAATGCAGCAACAAGACACGCGAGCCAAGGAGAACATGAAGAGGCGTGCAGACACCTCAAGGAAAGCACGAGAAAGTGACTTAGTGTCCAGAGACATTGTGATTGTACAGCAACGTCAAACCCTTAAACACATGTACACTTTCGACAGTGCTCGATTAACCATCTCCAAAGTAAAAGGGTCTCTCGTCACTGTTGAAGAAGGGAAGAGTGTGACTCGTAACTCTTTACATTTCAAAAGTATCCCAGGAAACTGTCACGAGGACGAGATTCAGATCTAGATGATCATGATGTCTCAAACGAAGGAGAGGAATCAAGTGGAGAAATGTGTGGGGTAACTGATGGACCGATTCATGACCGGTATCAGGTGAGTAGTTATGGCAGGCCTCGAAGGATCAGAAATAAACCAGGGATACTTATTGAAGAGAAGGACTAAGAGTCAACGCATTGTTAAAAGAGGGGGAGGCTGTGATGTCCCAGTGAAGTTGAAAAGGGAGTCACGTGAGCAGGGAGGGAACTGAGGAGCAGGCTGTGGGGCGGGCGGAAGGGGAGGGACAGGATGTGGGAAGGCAGTTTGAGGTGGGAGGTACGTGAATAAAGACGTTTCCATCACTGCTCCGTGTCCGCTCCATTGTGTCATCTCGGGGAGCCATGTAGGGGGGAAGAACGTCAAACATGGGAAGGCTAATGCTCTTTTTGCTGTACACATTACTATATTTATGTACATATTGTCAGTTTGGCATATTATGTAATTTGTGCACATTTTAAGTCACCTCTTTGAGGCCAGTGTTTTGTACACTATTCACAAGCCCATAACTTCTCCGCCATGACTCTACCGCTATCGCTGCCTCCATCACTACAGCCACCCTTCTCCCCACCAGAGGTGGGATCTCAGAGCCATGTATTTTTCTATCTGCAGCACTGAATACATACCTGTGTGTAAATCGTTGATTCTAAGTGGCTTTTGAACTTAAACAACGGTTTTGCTCCATCAACCCACTTAATGTCACAGTTCATCTGAAAACAATAGTACAAATAAAAATTAGATTTTTAAAAAGTGTAAATAATTGTGTAGTTTTATCTACAGTCAATGCATATCCTGACTGTTTCACCTGCAACATGGTGCACACAAGGCACATTACAAAGTATGTGCGGGCACCATTAGAGTTATTTGATCAGCCTTCCGACTGAGATATTTTATCATGCAAGGGATTATTTTTAGACTCAGCATGACATCATCTAGGATAAATATACCACACATGGAATAAGAGCTCTTAGCTGGATGAGATCAGCCAGAAGATGGAGAAACAAGATGTCGGGCTGGAGCACTTCAGCACACATTCCTTTTAAACTGCCATAAACAATCCCCAGTGAGGCATTTTACCAATTCTAAAAGTGAAACATCTTCAAGGACATGTCAAACACAAATACATGGAGAACAGTATGCATGAGATGCAGGCATGATCAAATGAGACAAGCGTTATTGCTCCTGACAGTGGCAACCCTCTCAGGGGGTTATGCTGTAATTTACAAAAGGACCACAGAAAAAGAAAGGCAATAAGATACATATGTTATTGTTGCAAGAGATGAACTACTCAGTTTGTAAAACTACAACTGTAACTTGATGTCTAGTAGGTTGTCCAGTTCTTACGATATTGGAGATGATTTTCATGGACTTGGGTGAATTCTGACACACTCCCCCACTGTAAAGAAATTCTTAAACTCACGCTAGACATGGCCAGGTATTACACAATCTTTGCATATGCACAGTGCAAATGTATGCTGCCATTTGCACAGTGGCTATATTGACCCCAGTGAGACTATGTATTGTTTATGTTATTTACCCGATAAGGCTGCCATTCAACAGTGAACTGTAAGAGTGCAAAGTGCCTGTAGCAAGGGCCAGGACCTCCAGACGGGGGGTTAAGCAAGTTTATCCCTATGCCAAATATTGTATGTACAACTATATGACATATATTACATTCAGTAATCTTATTTCTGATACTTGTATCTGCTTAGATTCACATGCTATGCATAAGCTGACATCTAGTGGCAGGTGCAGAGTATTCCATCGTGCTTTCGATGTTCAAATAGTGATGTCAACTGTGCATGTTTCTTATAAATAACAGGTCTCCTGGTTATGGCCCTGCTCCATCCAGGTAGGTAAACTTTTCAAAAACAAATGAGCAAGGACATTGAACCCAAGGCACTGGCTCCTGCTATTGATTACAACATAGTGACACTGATTGCTAAATGGCAATTTTAATTTACAAAAAGCATAGAATATCAGTTCACAAAATGTCACAGGATACTCAACAAAGTACAAAAAATACCTATATATGATACATTGAGTGGTATCCCAAAGCCAATATTTGGAACGTGATTTGAGAATTATACATTCTCTAGAATCCTATCAGGTTTAACATGAGACACAACTATAACACTAATCAATACACACAATGTGTCAGTAGGGCACTTAAGTTCAAAGTCATATCATCAACGCAACTGTGTTTCGGCCTAAAAGAGCTTAGATTGTACAGCTGCTGTTGGGATGTCCTTCATCAGGACAGGGTAACTTTACAGTAGGAGTATCCTGTGGACTCTGTTGGGAAATATACAGAGAAGCATGTCAGGAGTGTGGAGGGTTCAGAACGAATTGAGTAATAATTATGTCACTTAATGTTTAATAATGAAAATAGTGTCTCTCGAGGCGTGGGAGGTAGCACATCCTGATGCATTCCTCAATCCATTTTAAAATAGCTGACTATTAGAGAGGAATCCCTTATCTTCCAGGGCTATGGAAACAAAGAATTGGTCTGTTTTCCGCAATGGGTTTGTCCTATTGAGGTAATACATCGCAGCTCTCCTCACATCTAATGTATGTCCATACATCTTTGTGGCAGGTTTAAATGGTCAAACTCTATGAACTCTGGACCCAAGCTGCTAGGTTCAGTGTTTGAGGCCATGAATGCAGGGTTCCCCCTGATCTTGGGACAGCATGTTGTAAGGGCACAGTAGTTGGACTGCAGGGAAAAGAGACATTCTCATTAGGTGTGAGAACCATGGTTGATGGGCCCACATTGGAGATAAGTTTGACTTGTTCCTGGTGTCGGGGGGGGAAAGCGTAAGCAAATCTCCCTGATCAATTTATCCACAGGCTATTTCGCTTGGACCTTGGGGATACCTGGAGGTGTCATCCGGGCATTGTGCGTTTTCTAGTGTTGCGAAGAGATGGATCTCTGGATGGCCTCAGTATGAGAATATGATGTGTAAAATATTTGCATGCAACTGCCTTTCCTGCTCTACGTGAAGTTGCATGTTTCTGCTGAGCACATCTGCTAGAAGATTGTGTTCCCCTGAAACATGTTCGGACAGGAGGAACATGTTGTGGCTCAGTTCCCAAATCCAAATGTTCTGGGCTAGTTTGGACAGCCCTGGTGTGTGTGTCATGTCCTGTTTGTTTATATAGAACATGGCTGTTGTACTTGTACTGTCTATCTGGATGAGAACTGCTTTCCCTTGTAGCTGTTGTTTGAAGGCTTTTAGGACTTTGAACACTGCTTTGAGTTCCAAAGGGCAGATGTGTTTGTCTGCTAGTGACTGAGTCCACACGCCGTGCACTGTAAGGTGAAAAGAATGTGCCCCCCACCCTGACAGGGATGCATCTGTGGTAAGAGTGGCTTCTACTGTGGGGGTGGCGAAAGAGTTTCCTTTTAGAAGGGTCTCCTTTGTCCACTATTGCAGAGATAGTATGAGGGACTGCCAAGCAGAACTGGGACAGGCAGAAAGGGCAATGGACAATGCAGCCAGTGCTTAACGGCAGTTGGTATAAACTAGCAATCAGACACAGAACATTTAATTCAGTGCAGATTCACTGAAAACTGCAGATAAAGGCAGCATTCAGCCAGCTTCATTCCTTTGGCTTATGGTGCAACATGGACTGTTTCAATCAGGTGATTGGTTTTGTGATTCGGCAAGCCAAATTGTATTCTTGAGCTGTGCTGTGAAGTCTCAAACAGGTGGGCCATGTCCCAGTGGGGATGGCACAAGGTTGTGATAGGTTCACCTTAGGAGACCACAGAAAGCAATTAGAAGTCACAACCAAATTATCGATTATGATTGTGGGGTCACAGCATTTTGAACAGGCATACTACTGAACATTTTGAAAATCCCTGCATGATAAATAACTTTGTGTCTGTTAGTTCTAAAACCTGCACACAATAATGAGTTGCCTGTGTTCTGCATAGCAGCAAAGCAAGCAACAAAAATGATGATCCAAGGAAGGAATTATTCACCACCAGCACTTACTCAACCAAAATATGTGTGACAAACGGCCCATATTAATGCTCTATGTTTTTAACATTGATAAGTATGTTCTTACCCTTTTTGAGTCGGATTCGTTGTGACTCAGGTAGCCAGCGGGCAGGTTGGCAGACACGGAGAGCTGTTGTTCAGAAAAAATTACTCGCCCATCGTGTAGCAAAGGAATCCAGGCATAGCCGACTGTGGGCAGAGAACATTATGAGAACATTGGCAGGCATGGAAGTGGCAAGGCCGTCATTGCATCGACACGTGTTGTAAACACTCATTACAAAAGGAAATTCAGGCAAGGCAGTGAGTATGATTTCAAAGTGCACCTTTCCATGTAGAGGAGGTTGAGCTCTTTAGAAATGTAAGTGGAAGGCAAATCCAATGACAGCCTTTGCGTTTTGCTTTACCTGTTAGAATAACAATTCTGGTCCTTCTATTCCCTCTGTCTCCTCTTCCTCTTCTTCTGGCACATCATCATTTTCTCGTTTTACACCATTCACTGAATCCTCACAATATCTTTTGTTTAAACTGGCTAACCCACTGCTGTGCCTGTGGATCCTCTCTCTTCTCCTCTCTTTCCTCTGGTTTACTGCTTCTTTCTTCATTCCTTGACTTCTCTTTTCAGCTCCTCTCTGTGCAATGGTATTTGTTTGATTCCCTTCAAGCACACAAAGTATTCTACCT
The DNA here is from genome assembly GCF_040938575.1 of Ambystoma mexicanum. Lineage (NCBI taxonomy): Eukaryota > Metazoa > Chordata > Amphibia > Caudata > Ambystomatidae > Ambystoma > Ambystoma mexicanum. The sequence goes on from NC_090930.1 coordinate 444,914,047, forward strand.
ATTCTTAAGGAGCCTTCTCTAGATTCTTCTCCTCCCTCTAAATATCTCCCTTTCTCTCTCCTTCATTTTTGATGTTAACCTTTGACATGTGCTGTCATTCCCAGCTATTTTATACCATGATTTTAAATATCTTCTTTCTCCTCTACAATCTCGGTTCCTTCCTGCTCACTCTACTGAAAGTGCTCTTTTGCGCGTCCCTCCTTTTCTGAGCCCTTCTCGTCACATGGAGCAATATTCTCTTCTAATTCATCTTGATGTATCGGACACAGTGACTCGTTTGACTTTTTGTTCCATTCTTTCTTATCTGGGTATTTTGGGGTTGTTCGATGATGGTTTTCCTCTTATTTCTCCAATCACTCATTTTCTTTATCATGGGATGGGAAGTTGCCTTCATCTCTACCTTTGCGATTTGGAGTCCTGCAAGACTTGCTCCTTGGCCTTGTACCTTCTCCATTATATTCTATCCTTCCCTTTCGTACTATTTACTCATTTGGCATTTACTGTCACTTTATTGCTGATGACTCTTCTCTTTTTAGGATTCACGTCACTCTTCTGTTTCTGTCTGTGTCTCAACTGTCATGTGTTGGATGTGATCTCACTCTGTTCACCTCAACACCTCCAAAATTGAGATTCTCTGTTTTTTCCTCTTCTCCATAGGATTGTGCTGTTCCTTCATCTATTTTCTTTTATCCTAATTCTCTCTCCCTGTCTACATATTAGTTAGGCATTCACCTGTTATATTGACACGTGACAGATCATGTGTCCATATAACAGTAATTACTTTCCTAATACCTTGGTCCTCCTGTCTTGTTCCATGCAGCTGCGGTCTGCCTGTGCTGTGCCGCTCCATCTGGAACTGAGACGCTGCCACCATGAACTGTAAAGCCTCCCGACTGCTTTACCACCACCTGGCCATGCAGGAAGGTCATGTGAGAGATCAAATGTCCTTATAACAGGAAGTACTTTCCTATTGCCAGGTCCCTCCTATCTTATTCCACTGACAGCTGCCATGTGCCGGTGCCTGTGCAGCTCCATCTGGAATTGAGGCGCCACCTCCCTGAACTGCACGGCCTCCCAAGCCGCTGCATTGCTCTACCCACCTAGGCTGTGCAGGAGGGTCGGGTGAGAAATCATGTGACCCTCAGTCACCCTTTCCTCCTATTTATTGTCAGCCCTAAGGCTTCCTAGACCTGGGCGTCCTGTCAAAGAGCATGCATCTGAGGGCACTTTCTTAGTATTTTGTAACCCTGTTTGGCCCTGTCCTTGCCTGGAATCCCCTCCCTCCTGTATCCTACTATCTTATCATGATGCTCCCTACTTTTGATCTTAGCTGCGACTTGTGTTATTTCCAGGCCATGAGGGTTGGCTACACCATCCTGCAGCTTGCAAGACCCATATTGAACTGCTCTTCTCTCTTTTTCCAAGAAGACAGCTGCTCATGTCCAAGCCTGCATCTCTGGGGCAACTAACAACATGGCTGACCTTTTCAAAATCTGCAAGGAACTTGCCAATCCTACTGAAGTCTCCTCCTCTCCCCTTCCCTCCCAGGCCCTCTGCAATAGTCTTGCCTCCCTCTTCATCAAAACTCAGGATATTCTGTCCTCACTGTCATCTACTCCTTTGCACGTCCCCCTTTTCTCTTGCCTCCCTTGGCCCTCCCCAGACCCCACATTCTCTCCTCCTTCTCCCGCATTCCACCGAGTGAAGTGTCTCCTCCAATCTGGTGCTCCCCTGCTCTTCCAGCACTATCAAGGACAACATTTACTCTCTCACCTCCTCCTTGGCTGACCTCTGAAACCACTCCTTTGCCATTGACTCTTTCCCACAACCCCTCAAGCATTCTCTTGTGCATCCTCTCCTAAGAAAGCCATCTGTAGATCGCTCATACCCTACCAAGTATGACGCTATCTCTATCAACGCTTTCTCACAGAGAATTTGGTCATCCCCCAACTGGCCCATCACACCTAATTGTCTGGCTGCCTCCACGACCACCAGTCTAGCATCCAGAGGCATGGAAACTGCTCTCCTGAACACCTGTGAAGTTCTGCTCTCAAATTTGGACTCAAACTCTCCATCTGTTCTGGTCCTTCTTGATCTTACTTCTGTCTTTGACACGGTCAATCATGCCATCCTCATAAATCGTCTCCATGATGCCTTAGGCATCAGGGGCCGGGCACTGGCGTGGCTGATCACCTTCATTTCAGACCGACCATCCCAAGTTCAATTGGCCCTTTTCTTTCCTCCACCTCACACTCTACATGTGGCGTCCCTCAGGGCTCTATCATATCGCTATGGCTCTCCAACATCTACCATGCCCAGCTGGACCACCTTCCCTCCTCACTTCCAATGTTATGCAGACAACACTCAGCTTTCCTTTAAACTTCCATCTTCTACCTCCTCTCCTTCCTCTCTCATACCTGACTGCCTAACTGCTATTCAGGCATGGTGCTCTGCTAACGAACTCTGCCTTAGTGGCAGTAAGAAAGAGATCATTCTCATTGGGATCCCTGCTCCCTGTTTCCCCCCACTCTCTGGCCACCCTCCTTAGGTTCCCTCCCCATCACCCTCTTGTGAGGATAAAAACCGTGGGGTCATCTTTGACTCCTCTCTCTCTCCTTCTCTCGCAACATCACAGACCTTGCTCAGAAGTCCAACTTTCAGCTCCACCTCCTCAGAGGAATTCTCCCTTTCCTTACCTTACCCCAGAAGTGCAATGTCTCCAGACGCCTGGTTCTCTCAAGGCTGGACTACTGCAACAGCCTATTCCTTAAACTGCCTCTATCTTCCCTTCGCCCTCTTCAACTAATCCAGAATAGGGCAGAGAGACTTATCCTTGACCTCAAGCCCAGGGGCTGCATCTCTCCAGTCCTAAAATCTCCCCACTTTCTCCCGGTGGCCGCAAGGATCAAATACAAGACTCTTTGCATCACCCACAGAGCTGTCTGGGGCCTGCAACCTCTCTACATCCAGCTCTCTCTCCATAAATACCTGCCTGCTAGAGTCCTTTGGTCCTCTAGCTCCAACTCTCTGCAGGCCAGACGCTTCTCCAAGCAGAGCGCATGAGGCAGACCCCTTTCCTTGGCAGGAGCCTCCCTCTGGAATGGCCTCCCTACCCACCTCAGACTTGAGCCGGATCTTCTTAAGTTTCGGAACCTTCTCAAGACTTCCTTTTTCTCCTCCTCCTTCCTTCTCCTCCTCCCGTGCTAGTGCCCCTCTGCCGCTGCGATTAGTGCCTGGTCCCTTGTGAATCTTTCAGGGGCCAGGCCCTCCTTGTACCGTCCCCCCTCAGCATCCCTACCAGCACTTGCCCCTGGGTACCCTTCCCCAACTAGCCTGAATCCGGCCCCGCTCACTCTTCCACTTCTCACTCTTCCACTTCCCCTGCACTGGCCCTTTGTGACCCCCCTCAGCACTTGCTCAGCCCATGGGCCCCCACTCCTGCACTTACCCACTATAACCCCTGTTCTCTTCCCTGCCCTGCCCCCTCGCCCACCCTGACCTGCACTTTTTGTCTCTGCACTTGCACGGTAAGAACGTCACAAAGCCTAGTACGACCACTAATGTTGTCCCCGCCCCCCCTCCTTGTTGCCTTGTGATGCCTAGAAACACTTGTGTATAGACACCATACAAATGTACAATAAATACAAGTAAAACATATTTCAGTATCACACTACAATGCTTTGTCATTTGCCTTGATGCACACTTCAGAGTAGATTCGAAGATGAAATGTAGGTAACCAAGATGATGATTGTATCACGTCTGCCAAAGCCCTCTTTACTTGGGTATTGCTAAAGAGACTTCTGTTCGGAAATAGTTCCTTGAAGCCGCTGAATGTTTTTGAAGAACTGTCTTTTCAAGCACTAATCCCTGTTTTTTTTTAATCAGGGACCTCTACTCGAATAAACTGCTCAAAGTCTCACAAGCTCTCTCAATAAGTTTCACACACTGCTGATGGAGTTGCAAATCACCAGCCGATAAATATATGACTCCCCTAAGAGCTCCCCAATATTGCAGCATTCCATGCCATGACGTGGCTCTCTCAGTAATGGAATACATTTTTGTCCTGAACTGATTAAGGCTTCCCTTGCCTATGTGTAGAGGCTTCCGATGAACATTTTCATACCAGGCAATACATTACATCATTATCCTTGTGTTTTCTAATTAAATCACAGCCAAAAGCAAAAGCAAATGTCACATCTAAAAAACTGCATGCTTTTCTCTTCCCTTCTCAAGCTTAAAGGCAAGGTTAATAGCTGGCAAATGGAGGGCATTATAGGCGACCTAGGTTGATGGTCAAACGCATGGCTCTTGAGTCCTAGAGCTTTAAGTTCTTCCTGGTTAATAATGTGGCGTTATGTAACGTTCCACAGGCAACACCGTGGGGTAACGGCCCGCTGCCCCAGTTAATGGTCCGATGGAAGTGAAGACTATTAACGTGGGCCCAGGGCTGTTACCCACCGTTGTTGCCCGTGGAACGGGTACATAAGGCCATTAGCACTCTGGGTTACCAAAGCGGCAACCCAACGTAATAAAAAATAAAGGATTTGCCTTACTACAACGGGACGCTGCGCACGTCCCGTTGCAGGAAGGCAAATCCTTTACCAACATGGACGCCATGGAAAGGGAAGGCGGGGCTCCGTACGGAGCCCCTCTTCCCTTTGCATGGCAGCCGTGGGAAGCCGAAAGGAAGGTGCAGCTGCCCAAATTAGATAATTGGGGGTTAATAAACAATTGGCGATGGGAGAGCCGGCCATCAGGCAGCTTGTAACGCAGGCTTACACCGGTGGATCAAGCCTGCGTTCCTAGTCACCTGATTGGCTGGTTCCCCCGCCCTAGTGTGCTAATATAATACATTTTGTGAATCTACTGTTTTTGATTTCATAAAGCTCATGACTACGTCATGAATGTATCTTCTTCATTTCAATAACATGGCTTGTTTTCTATTTCCCAATCTGTTCCTGCAATATCTTGTGCAATACTCAATGAACGGTATTTTAGAGAAACAAAACCATCAAAGCCTTCAAGAGACGTTCTATTTCTACTGAACATGCACATACCTGAGGTTTCCACTGTCTCGTGCTTTTTGGTTGTCCCTTTGGCGTTAATGTCGCAACTGACATGGAAGAAGGTGAATAGCAGATGGTGCTTTGCAGTAAGGTGAATGGGAAGCTCAATTTTGACCTGAAATACCAGAACATTTTGTCAAGAACAACTGATAACATTAACGTGAAGATGTTGAAGTGAAGCTAAGATTCATGCCTGTGGTGAACAAAATGTCAAATCATTTGAAAAAAGGGCTTCAGAGCCTTTCATATCGGGATCAGCCATAGCTCAATTGAGAAGCACTGAAGAGAGGAGTAGATGAGCCTAAATGATTCACGCTTTGCCGTATCGTAAGACGTAATTGGGAGAAGAAAAATCGTTTATGGGTGAAAGGATCGAATACAAAGGATCGAAATGCAAAACATTAGAGTCAAAAGGACTGGAAAAAAAGACCACATTTTTTAAAACTTTTTTTATTGGGGGTCCCCCCAAACAACCGTTTTTAAGCCCAAAACCATTAATTTTACCCATACTAAAACCCCCCAAAAACATTTTGACTCAAATGTATTGCATTCGATCCTTTTGTTTTCGAATGAATGACTGGACACCGAAAAACCAGAAAGGAGCCCATGGTGTCAGGAGCTCCTAGAAGCAGGAAGGCATATGTCTATAGCAGGCTTTCTATAATACGTTTTCCATGCCCAAACAATTTAATTATTATGGGAAGTACAATAATAGGGTATTGCCTTTATCATAAAACAGATCAAAAAGGGCACTGCTTCAGAAAGGAACATTTGATCAGCAAAAAAGAAATAGATTGAAGCGTGAAAATGAGAAGGGGGTGCGAGCAAGTGGAGCAGTCGCTATCTTTATGTGTCAGGATCAGGAAGATCAGACCGAAAACAACAGATCACCTTTAGAATACAATGGGCCATTACATGGACGCTGGGTGGCAGTTAGAGGGTCCAGCTACTCCAGCAAACAAGGGGCCACTTAGAAGCTTCTACCAGGGCCCCTATACTCTCTCCTTCATTTGGGTTGCTGTGGGGCAGTCACACCCCACTGATATTAGATGTTAATCTCCTTTAGAGTGCTCGGTACCACCTTTGACCTTTTGCAAGATGTTTTCACCTTTTCACATTGGGGATTTATTTCTACCCATGATGAAAACAGATCCCAATAAAGGCTCCAAGCATTGATGGCTGTATTCAAGATTTTACTTGATGTCACAAATAACCTTCAGGCTTTTAGGTGCCTTCTGTACCCCTTCCCATCCCTACGTAATCCAATTAAAGACCCCAGTTTTGAAGCTGGCCATACTGTTTGTCTAGATAGTCTGCCATCTACTATCTCACTAAAGGGAACGTGCACCCACAGACGAGGAGAAATAAGTATGAGGGCAGCGAACAGTTGTGCATCACTGTTTCATGTACAAGGTTTCGCTGCTATGGGGTGTTGTGCTTTATACTGTAGGTGGTGAGGAATCCCACACCTGCCAACCAGGGTAGACTCCAATTACTTAAGACCAAAATGTTACTTCTCATATACAGTAGTGCACAAACATTCGACTCAGTCTTAACCATTCAGTAAATGATTACGGCGACAGTACTGGTCCAGCAGTTCTCCACTGTTGCTACTGTCAGTATCATTCCCTTTTACTTGTGCTCTGTTTCAGATGCCAGTGAAAGATAAATGAAGAGCTGCTGAAACAAGATGACATGGGGACCCTGTGAGAGCTAAAGTTGACCCTGTTGCAAAATCACAAGATCAAGCCCAACATAGGTGTGATCTAGCGTGATTGCCAGAAGTCGGTGACGGCAAGGTCAGTTACTGGACATTTCTGAATATCACTTTGTTTGAGTCTTGGGAGCAAACGCATCCGGGTCACATTCAATATCAGATACTGTCATGTTTCTAGCAATGGCTTGTCTTGTCCCCCTCACCCACTCTGTTCTTAATGTTTGGGTGCTATGTGGGACAGTGGTCCTTTCTGTTTTTAGATCCATGCCATAGTTGGACTCTACAGGCTATGCCCAATGATCCTCTTTGTCAACGAGGAAAAGTGGGTGGCCCACTTGAAGGTCGGGACACATGCCCTGCTTTATTCTGAGAGCATAACTAAGCAGAGGATGTTTCTGTATGCAAGACAGGATTACAAAGAGGACCCCTGCAAATAATGCACAGTACATGACAATAACCCAAGTACTCCTCTGTAGCAGCCTCATAGGAGAACAGGGGTACATTTCCGTCCGTGCTCCACTGGCATCTTCTGACCTAAATCTATGAACCCGGTGTGGGCACAACTTAAGGGCTATTGTTCAGAGTAAGAGGAGTAGAATGGGAAGGAACAATCTGAGTCAGCAGGGGGACGTTGATAACTGTCACTGGACCAGTCACAGGTCTTGGGGATGAAAAGGGGGAGAGGTAGGTCAGGTACAGGAGAGAAGGTTGATGGCTGCCATTGACCAGCCATTGGTCTCACAGACAAAGGCAGGAAGGTGTGGGGTGGGTGCAGGAGGGGAGAGTTGACAGCTGCATGTGCACCAGCCAATAGCCTTTGGGACCAAGGGGAAAGTTAGGGGTGAGTACACTGAGGTGTGTTGACAGCTGTCATTGGACCAGCCACTGGTCTTGGGGACTAATAAGGAGAAGTGTACAGAAGGATCTTACCTTGTCTACACTTAGTCCCCTCTTGGGTGCAGGGAGGGGGCACATTTTCTGCTTTTACATATGCTAGAATGTGTGTACAAAGTTGGGTGTGGTCACCCTCAAACCTTGCATGCACAAACGTGAGGATGGTGGTCTTCAGAAGAACAGGAATGCTCGCCTTGTATGATCCATTAAAGATAATTCAGTTGAACCATTACTCATACTGTTACAAAGTAACCAAATGTTTGAACAGTGTGTGGACTGCCTGGGTAGTGCTTACAGTTGCTAATAATGACTTGATACCTTCTGCTGGATTGGTTTTCAGTGCACAATCCATCAATGGGGTGCCTAGTTTCTTGGTCCTTAGAGCCACAGTGTAGGGCTGGTGGATGTGAATCGTGTACGGTATCAAAAGAGAAAGGGGGTGGTGCAAAAGGAGCATGTGGGAACTACGCAGTATGGGCAAGAAGTCGGGGGTACCAGATTGGGGGACTGTGAGGCGAAGGTGGGGGTACCTGGGTAAGGGTGAGTGAGAAGAATGCAGAGATAACTGGAAGGGGCGGGTGAGGTGGTTGGGAGGTTAAGTGGAGGCAGGTAAGAAGTTGGGGTATATAAATTGATATGGGTAATGAGAAGGTAGGAGTACCTAGGGGGACTTGGGTGAGGAGATGGCGGGTATCAAACTTGGTACTGTTCAACATGGTGTCAGGTACGGTAAAGTCCCTGCTCCAATGTCACCCTGCTGTTGCTCTTCAACAAATAAAAGTTCAAAGGTCAGAGTTGACACCCCTGGCTCCCCACCAGCATATCCAAAGTGTCACTTGAAGTTAACAACAATGCAGTATTAAAGTATAAAACAGCATACTACCTAGTTACTGCCCAGTGCCCACTTAAGGAACCCCAAAAAGGAGTCTCCGAGAAAGAGACCATGGATTCAATCTCCAGACCTGATATATGCTTAGTAGGAACAGACCGTGGCCTCTTAAGGGTTAGTGTAAAATGGGTACCTGATAGGTAGATTTTCATTTTTATGTGAAATCCCCTTCACATGTGAGACCCCCAGAACTTTACGCTGGACTACTGGATTTTTGGGCTGTTCCTCTGAGTGAGTCGGACTCTTTTTCCACACACACTCATTCTTTTACCCTATCTTTGGGATCATTTTGTATTTCCTTTTATACCTTTTTCTTGGAGTAATGCCTTTCTCAAAGTTTTGTGGCACCTCACCTGTTTTTGACCTTTGCAGCACACAGCACTCTCCGTGCCCTTTGTGCTTCCCTCTTTATTTTCTGTTACAGTGTGATATTTATATCCTTCCTATCTTTTTCTATTGTGAGATCAGCACACCCCACCTTATGTTTCATGCTGAGGGGCTACAATGTATCCCCTTTCTCACTGCTCCTGTAACATTTTGGTTACAGTGACAAGCCAATCTGCAAGGCTGATGGCAGTGGTTTTACCCTACCTTCCTTTGTGTAATTTTTACACCAGGCTGTACTCACATCCGCAGCATCGCACGAAAGGGTCAAAATGGTGACTGTGTTCTTTTCTCGCCAATGAAAGATGGCTTGTCCCTTCTTGGTCATTCATCTGACGTGTAGGGTGGAGGAGGCCCTTTTTTTTACTTTTGTCTTCAGCGGATCCCCATATGTAGCCCGCCAAGCACAGCCACCACCCACAGATTGAATGGTGGATGGGTGATGATTTGCTGGGTTCCTGCATAAGAGGCATGGATCCTGAGGCTGAAGACAAGCTGACTCCCAAGTGTGAGTATTCTAAAGTCCCACATAAAGTGGACTTTTGCGAAACTCCCTAACAGTGACATAAAACCCAAATGTTAGGCTATGTTTTGTTGGATTCAGGTATGGCTTGGAAACCCCCAGGAGATGGCATGTTCTGCTATGCAGTAGCCATAAATCTGATTATTGGCCTAACCATGGTCATCTTATATACTGAAGCAACTTCTGTATGCCGAGAGCTATTCTGGCCATAATCAATGACTCTGTCGGTATCAACTTTTAATGTTATACTATGGCATTAATCCCCCGTTCCAATGGCTGCAATGGGGGTAACGGTCTGGCAGCCCAAGTTATCTGCCTGAGCGAAGCGATGGCCTATAACGAGGGCACTGGGCCATTACCCCCATTCCAGCCCTTGGAACGGGGGATTAACGCCATTAGCACCCAGGATCCCAAAGCGGTAATCTACGGTGCTAAAAAAAAAGGATCTTCCTTCATTCAATGCTGTTGAATGAAGGAAAATACTTTACCAAAATGGCCACCATCTAAGGCGGGGCTCCATACAGAGACCTGTTCTATGACCATGGCAGCCGGTAAAAGGGAAGTTGTTTCTGTGCGGTAGCAGACGGCGGCGCCACCGCATTAGCCAAGTAAGTTCGGAGGGGGTTCGGATATAAAAAATAGTTACAGGAGGGAGGGTGGGGGGAAAGATGGCAGCCCACAATCTGCAGAAACTGATTGGCTGCACCCCCCCACCCGGGTGCTTATGTGATATATACATGGAATAAAGTAGAGGCGCACATATAGGAAAAGATGCTGTAGTCCCCAACTGATAGACCATGAATACTAACGGTTTATCTGACAGAAGCCGCCCACTGCATGGGCTTTCCTCTCATCCGCACTCTAATACGCTACCATCCATAACCACAGATGAAGGATGAGGCTTCTATTAGGCAGATCACTGACATCCATTGGCAACTGCAGGAACTGCAATGTCTTTGTGGCAAGGGTAGAGAAATGGTAACAAATTGAAGACACTGATATGATGTACATAATCACTGCCAGCACCAGAGGACAGGAGCAAAGTCTATGGTGCCTAGCTCACAATTGTTTGCTATCTACACTAATGGCCTGTAAAAGGGCCATTATTAAAGCTGATGAAAGAGGGGCTTGTTAGAGCATAGTTTTAATAGGTTCCTTTGCCAAGAAGAGCAGCTGGTTGGCAAAAAGTGTGTGCTGCAACCTCAGCTGCATTTTAATTAGGTAAGAACGCTGAAGAATAGTGAGGAATATGTTTAAAACAGAGGTATGTGGTGGGTGAACACAACATAGTGCCTCGACGCCCAACACCCTGAGAAAAATCTTTTCAACAGGTGCGTCTGGAAAGTATATGCGCCCAATGTGCTTTAGGGGAACACACCAGGATTCTCACAAAGCATTGCCTCCAACTGTAACTTTTTTCTCAGCACTCGCAAAATGTTTAAAACTACAACTACCAGCAGCTCTACAAGAAATTCCCTGTAGTGGGCTGATGGGAGTAGATGATCGCACAAACCATAGGCACATAAGCAACTTCAAACCCTTCCTGGCGCCGGGATGAAGACAGTGAGTACTCTTTGTGTACTCATTTGTGTAGGATACCAATGGTAGAAACAGAACATCATCTGGGAGAGTCTTTATCTCATAAAATCATGCCATAATAAATACACAAATAACAATATGTACCTAACACATTTAAAGAGGTTACCGGTTGATGAGCTCACACCTGGTTCAAACCCTGACCCCCTGTCTCTCAAGGGTGCAACAGGTAGGATTTAAGCCTGCGGCCACTACTGCTGCAGAAAGAGTGGCGGTGGGTACCTAAAGGCCAATTTAGAGGATGCCGACTTCATACTCTCCTCCCACTTGCAGTACACTCCTCCCACTCGCAGTACTCTCCTACCACTTGCAGTACTCTCCTACCACTTGCAGTACTCTCCTCCCACTTGCAGTACTGTCCTCCCACTTGCAGTACTGTCCTCCCACTTGCAGTTCTCTCCTCCCACTTGCAGAACTCTCCTCCCACTCGCAGTACTCTCCTCTCACTTGCAGGACTCTCCTCCCACTTGCAGTGTGGGTGGAGCCAGCGAATGAAGGTGTTCTTGAATGGCAAGAAGCCACCTCCTGGAGAAATGATAAACACGACTCAAAAGGCTGTGTACTCGCAAAATATGTGGGCGATGCGGCCGATTCGCTGAATAATGAGAGGCCATATGTACAAACATTGTTGAGAGGTTCTGTTTTCCACCCACATCTCCCCCAGATGTTAACACAGATGCTTCTAACTGAAGGAACAAATCAAATTTGGCAAATAATTTCACTTAGTTATACTGCATAAGGGTAACATAACACAACATGCATCAATTGGTCTTTCTGCTAGTTGGGGGACAGAGCCAGACTTTTCATTAAAAAACGTCGAATTTCCGCTATTGCTGATTATTATAAAGGTTTACCTATCACACGTTACTAGTCTGCATTTATTCTGTGGCAGGCGCTTAGCGTTGGAGAAGGGTGCAGAGAGGCAGGCAGCGGTATAGCACTCCAGCCTGTTAGGGAGCCATAGGAGCAACATGGCATACATGAGCACAGGAGAGGCTGCACATGTGACAAATTACATGGCAGTACCCAAGTCAGATGCTAAAATTGCCACTACTATGTCCATGACCACAACAGAGCGCCTCGATGGCTACAGGCTTTTGGCGCGATATAAACATATAAATAAATAAAAACTGTCAGCAATAAAATAGCGAGTGTGAACTTGACAGTAGAAGAAATGCTTTTTCCTGAAAGGAATACAATGGACAGAGTAAAGCAACAACAAACTAAATAACTGGCAATAGAGCACTACGAGGTGGCATCTCAAGGTGGGTTTGCAGAAGAAGATGCAGCATCTGGGCAGGCTACTGGTTACATTAATGGAGAAACTGAAGGTGGCAAAAGCATTATGATGGCCTGCCACACATTAACATGCAATCAGAGGGAGGTTCAAAGGGAGACACTGATGGGCATTGTGGATAAGCAGCACCAGATGTGTCTACAAATACAATATTGATATTGATATTTTATATCTATTGCGCTCGTACATAAGTGTTTCAGAGCACGAGAATAATAAGAAGCTTAGTTCTCTTCCACATGCCAGAAGGTGTTGATGGTGATCATGTCTATGTTCCTGATGGACATCACTCACTGTACAATGAGCAAGAGGAAAAGCAGTTTGACGTGCATGATATGATATGATATGATATTTATAACGCGCCTATACACAAGTGTTTCAAGGCGCGACGAGGCAAGGGAGGGGACAAGAGGTAAGACAGATAACGATCCTACTATGCCTGGTGTCATTCAGATTGCGCAAATGCATGGGAAGGGGGAAAGGGAAAAGTGCAAAGGTGCAGGGAGAGGAGAAAGAGCAATACATGGGATAGTAGGATAAGGAGTTCCTAGTTGACGATGAAGCGCATGATGGATGACACTTGATGACAAGAGAGGTAGAGTTCCAAAGAAAACCAACTCCTGGTTCCAGTACGCTGATCTCACATCTCAGGTGTCTTGACTTTGAAGAATGTTTGAGCTCCATTCACCAATCTATAAGCGCCTAACCAATGCTCAATAAAATAAAATAAATGACGACCAGGTGCTCCTGGAAAGTATATACATAGGGTTTCGTGTTTCAAATACATGCATGCCTTCCTGAGGTCCAGGTTTTTATTGGTTGTTAACCATTTGTTAGGTTTTATATAGTTCACTATTTTGATATCTTCAAATGTTCATATTTCATATACATAAGTAATAGCTAATGATGTTTAGTTCCTCCAGCAATGGGCATCACCTTCTCAATATTTTTGTTCCATGTGCATTTTATTGCCTTGATTCATCAGGACTAAATGTTTAGCAAGTTCAACAGTTTCTCACCAAATACAAAACTCTTTCTGTAAATGAAGGATGGTAATCTCTGAGAGAATGCATGAATGGAATTAGAAATACTAAACATGGTTGCCCACTGTATTCTAATGGCCATGCGTCATAAGGAATAGTTACTAGCTAGATGATTGATTTGTCTTTATTGCTCCTCCTAAGGTTTCTAATCTATTCATTGATTACGAAGAACAAACCTTGAATGCTGAAGTTCAAAAAAACTTAATGCTCTTTATCAAAATTACCATCATCTCTATCAAGTACTTGATCAAAGGATAAATAATGAAGCTCGTACATATCACATTTATACATTTTCTCAGAAATAAGTTCAGTATTATATGATCAAAATTAACAAAAGACTAATGTTTACTGGTTTATGGCACTAAGAATGTTTTACTAGCACAATAGTGCAAGTTGAATATTCACAGCGACTGACTAATTTCTATGTTTCCAAAAACACATAAAGATCAATGGGCCTCATTCCAAGTCGGACGGTACAGTAAAAAAGTGCTGGTATTTGTGGATACCAGCACTTTACGGGACCGCCTGACTAGGGGTTTGCCGGTGGGGCACCTGGATTATCTTCAGCTAACACTTGGAGGTTAGCCAGGTGCCCTACCAGCAATAAAGGCAGTCATTACTTCCACTGATGGCGGTAATGATGGCAAATCCCCTCATGGAGTCCTATCGGACTCCATGAATGGGGATGAACACCATCCCGCCGGCACTCGTAATCCGGTCACAATGCCGCCGGACCAAGTGCCGGTATAGGTAAGTACCAAATGCCGGTATCCTGGTGTCTTTAATGCCAGGATGCCGACAGGGTCAGAATGAGGCCCATTGTCCTTAAATAGGCCAGCTGAAACGCTCATGTCGCCTCCCAGGCATTTTGCACGGCCCAGGCCTCTCATTTCATTTAAAAAATCCAGGACGTCCTGTCCATCCTCTCATGCTCTCCTCATCCTCCCCCTTCTCTTGCTGATTCCTCTGGCCCCCCTGCAGCTGCCTCTCCTCCCTCATCTTTTCCTCTGTTCTCCCCTGATGAGATTTCTGATCTATGAAAGTCTCGTCAAAACAGGTTCTTCCCTGTTCATCCAAAATCATCAATGACCACATTGACACCTTGCTCCTGCTCTGGTCGACTCCTGTAGCCATTCCCTCAACCCTCTGGAGCCTTCCCCTGCCCTCTTAAGCAGTCTGTTGTGCACCCTCTTTTCAAAAAACCCACAACCGACCCTGCTTGTCTGGCTAATTATCACCCGATTTCTATCACTCCTTTTCTGGGCAAACTCTTGGAAAAGCTGGCCATCTCCCTGCTTAATCCTCACACTGAGTCTATTGGTTGTCTCCATGACCCTCAGTCTGGCTTCAGAGCAGCCAGAAGCATGGAAACTGCTCTCCTGAACATCCGCAAAGACCTGCTCTCCAACCTTGACTCCAACATCCCTTCTGTGCTCCTCCTATTCATTCTGTTTTCTGCCTTTCACACGGTCAACCATGCCATTCTGCTCAATCATCTCTGTGATAACCTGGGTATCACTGATCAGGCCCTAGCCTGGTTGACCTCTTTCCTCTCTGATCGACCCTCCCAGGTCAAACTTGGGGCCTTCCTTTCCTCCATCTCACTCTCTACTTGTGGTGTTCCCCAGGGGTCTAACCTCTCTCCCTGGCTGTTCAGCCAATACCTGGCACCCCTTGCCCACCACATTGCCAATCTCTAATCCAACTTTCAGTGCTATGTGGATGACACCCAGCTCTTTTTCAGGCTTTCCGCCGCCACTTCTTCTCCCTCCCTCATCTCTGTTTGTTTGTCTGCCATCCAGGAGTGGTGTGCCGCCAATGATCTCTACCTTAATTCCAATAAGATGGAGATTCTCCTCATTGACACACCAGCACCCTCCTTTCCGGTCACTCTCTGGCCGGCCGACCTTGGCCCTCTTCCTGCTCCCACTTGTGAGGCTAAGAACCTCTGGGTCATTTTTGACTCCACACTCTGACGTCTCTAAGAAGTCAAACTACCAACTGCACCTCCTCAAAGGTATTCGTCCTTTCCTCTCCTTTCCCCAGAAGCTTACTGTCTCTAGAGCTCTGGTTCTCTCTAGGCTAGACTACTGCAACAGCCTCTTTCTAAATCTGCCTGCATCTACTCTCCGCCCTCTGCAATTCATTCAGAACAGGACTGCAAGACTTGTCCTTGGCCTCAAGCCCTGGGATCGTATCTTTCCAGCCCTGAAATCTCTTCATTGGGTTGCAGTGGCTGCTAGGGTTAAATTCAAGACCCTCTGCATTGTCCACAAGGCTTTCTGGAGCCCGGATCCGAAATACCTTCAACTCCCCCTTCGTAAATACCTTCCTACTCAAGCTCTTTGCTCCTCCACCACCAGCTCCCTCAGGGTCAGTCGCTTCTCCAAGCAATGAGTTGGGGGTAGATCTCTTTCCTCGGGTAAGGCCTCCCTCTGGAACAGCCTTCCTGCCACTCTGAAACTTGAGGAGAACCATCTCTAGTTCCCGAAGCACCTGAAGACCTTCCTCTTTGCTTCTGCCTTCGCTCTTCCTCTCCACTGCTGAACTGTCTGCTTTGGCTCCATGCACCTGGCTACCCTCTAATTTCGGGCCCAGGTCCGTGCCCACCCAGACACACAGTGCACTATCTCCTGGCAACCCTTGCACTTGGGTCTGTATCTATAACCCTACAGTCCCCTTACCTGCACTTATCAGACACCCCTTGTCTGCACCTTAAACCTCACACTTTCCACATTGCTGGCTGCACTACCAGTTGTTTTTTTTAGCACTTTCCACCTCTCCCCTCTCCATTGACCTTTACCCCTTCCCTCTCTCCTGCACTTGCACATTCTCAATTACACTGGGCATAGTAAGATCGTTGTGTTGTCCTCGCTTGTTCCCCTCCCTTGCCTTGTTGCGCTCTGAAACACGTGTATGAGTGCAATACAAATAAAATATCATATCATATCTCACTAGGATATTGGGTACTATCAGCAGCAATCACTGTTTTGTAGTCACTCTGGCCGAGGCCGCCAGCTTACGTGAAAAGCAACCCCCAGGTCACAAAATCACCACTGGGAACCACCAAAGTGCAGAGAAAAAGGACGACGTCCCACCAACCAGGCTGCCCACTGAAGCACCAGCACAGCCTCGTCATGGCACGACTTCGGCACCAGCTCCTGCTAGTCTCAGTGACACAGTACAACCAGGACTAGAGGAAGGCACCTCAAAGCGTCAAGCTGCACTGCCTCACTGACTTTCCACTTCCTCACCCTTTCTTTTACTCTTTCCATGGAAGTCATTTTGTGACGGCCATACTTTGTTTTTGGAATCATACTTTCTTGTACATTTTTGGGCATCTACATTTTATTATTACAGCACACAGCACTTTCCGAGCAGTGTTGCTGGGAGCCCCTTGGGCATCCCTTTTTATTTTCTCTTGGGTTTCTTGTGTGAACTACTGTTCCCAAGGGTAGAAGTATACTATTTATCCTTTCTGCAATCCCCATTGTTAGATCAGCAACACCCCACCTTATGTGACGTGCTGAGGAGTTACATAGTATCCCCTTTCTCACTGGTTTTGTAATGTTTCTATTCCAATCCTTTACTTACCTTGGAGAACACATGTTCTCAAGGGGAGAGAGAGATATTTTTATCTTCTGTACATCTTATATTGTAAGATCAGCACACTCCATCTTCTGTGCAGTGCTGAGGGTATCCACTGTATCTCCTTTCTCACTGTTGCTATAACATTTATGTTACAGTAACAAGTATACCTTTATGGCTGGTGGCAGTGGACATGTTCTATCAACTGTTGTGTGATTTTTACTTGCAGGCTGTCAACCGACCCGCGGCAATGCACAGAAGGATCACCATTCAAAAAGAATGGTGGCTGTATTCTTTTTTCACCATTTTTATTGTGTTTGTCTTTTCCTGGTCGTTTTTCTGCCATCCTGGGAGGGGGAGATGCTGGTTTGATTTTCGTCATTGGCTGGAATCCTTTGTGAAGCCTGCCGAGGCTCCAGATTGTCTGTGAAGACAGGAAACGAGGGAGGAGTCTGAAACTGCAGCCCTTTGTCTTCTGGCATGCCTACCTGGAACCAGTCCTAACTGGGATGCTGGGTTGAAATGTAGCATGTGTGCTGATTGGCTGGGGTCTGGGATAAAACACCTGGATCTGGAAGCTGAAGGTAAATCAACCACTGGAGCTGAATTTGATGAGGAAGAAAAACGAGAAGACGGATGTAGCTGATTCCAGCGACCGGAGATGCCTGCTATGTAACTGCTGCCTGTGCCGACCCCTTCTTCCATGTAACAGAGGAGTCCATATGATCACTTTGACCCTTAGAGTGATGGGACCAATCAGTCTTAAGAAGACCTGCATTTCGAGCCATCCCACAATGAACTGTGACCTTCCAGAGCTGCAAAACGCCAATACCCTGGGACCTTGAGGCTGAGTGCTATGCAATGTCTTTCTGTGAACACATCTAGCTGAAATATCGTGGAATCTTGCTGGACTTCCAAAAGCAAGATTCTACTCCTTGAAGTTGCCATACCAGAGTGCTGGACCTTGATAGTGAGGCAAATCGTTCAGACAACAACATTGAAAAGGAAGCCAAATCCACAGAACCACAAGAAGCACCAAAGAATCCCGGGACCCTTTCCTCTTGACTGTTGCTGTAATTTCTCATCCAGTGTCCAATCTTTCATCTCCACTACCAAGAATCGAGAGACCGGTTCTTGTGCTACTGCATCGTGAAGGCATCCGTCTGCAAGCTCAGCTCCACAGCCGAGGTACTGTGTGACTTGAGGTAATACTTACCTTTGTGCTGCTCCTGTGTGGGTAGAGTGGTGATTCGTGTAGTTGGAAGGTCACCCATACCATTCAGCCAGGCCTAATGCCGGTACGCATTTAGGTAGCCTTCTATTAAGTCCCTGGACACTTCCACCAACTCTAATGTCTGTTACTTCCTTGTTAGCTGAGAAATCCTCTGAAACTCGGACTATAACAAGTGTTGCAAAGGATTGTTGTAACTGTATATTCCTAAAATAGAATACGTTACAAGTGTTACAAAGTTATTACTTACATGTGAATTGCATACTGCCATTATGAAAAGTGTTCTATTCTAAAAAGTAACATTGTTAGTATAAATGTATTGTTGCTTGAAACAGAATACGTCTAACAGTTTACTACCTACGGGGTCTGCTTACCTTGAATTGCATACTGCTATTCTAAAAGTCTAATTATGTGGTTTTACTCTCCTTGAATTGCATACGGCTATTCTAAATGTGTTTTATACTTTGAATTACTTATCATAAGTATTGTGTTGATTTTGATATTGTTTTTATGACTTACGATAGTACTTAACTTTCTACAGAATTCTCTTTACCTGTGTATATATAAAATAAACCATTATGTTTACAATACATCCGTGTATACGTGTTTCTTTGGATGCTACAAGTTCTTTGTACCTTCCTCCAACCCACTCTCCCTTCTAAGATAAGTATGGCTGCTCTGTCATAGCTACCTCTTTACTGGTGCTACAGGCCTGTACTAGGAGTTGGAGTTTCTCTATTACCTAAGGTATATTCTTATAAAGTCCCTTTGTGTGGATTTTAGACACCCTGTCCTAACAATTACATATGTAAACTGATCAATACATTGTGTAGAATGAGGAGTGCTACTTCACTACCTTCAGACAGCCAAGTAGTAAGGAAATACAGAGGCATTCAAGCTGGGCTGAACTACAGAAGAGGTTACAGCAACATGCAGGGACCCCAGTGTGGCTGGAATGAAGGCATCCACGAGGAGGGAGAGTGTAGTCCACCCCCTTCCTAAAGTGAAAGTATAGCTGCAAAAAACCATAATAAAAGGGTTAGCAGTGGTGCGAGCATGGATGGCACAGCCGACTACTACAGTAGTGCTGATCCAAGCTCTGTGTGTACCTCACTCTGATTGTCTGCCTTAATGATGTTGGTCGCTAACAGCCTAGGGGTCCGCTGCAGCAAGCAAGCACAATGCCACAGATGTTTGAGAAATTCACATAAAGCATACATACATACCAATCCTTTTGACGATGATGCACAAAAGTAAAAACACTAGCATCATAGCCATCCACTGTGTTAGCGAACACAGGGCCTCATTACACGGATGGCGCTAAGGGTTTACCGGCACCGGTATTTTACCGGTACCGGTAAATCCTTACCGCCTTAATACGAGGTCTTTTTGCGGGTTGGGGAATTTAACACCTGCTTTTTGCAGGCGTTAAAAACCAACCCGCAAGGGGACCCAGGGAGCTAATTACGGTACTGGAACTTGAAGTACCGTAATTAGCGCCTTCCCCATTCCCATTATGCCCTATGGGGCAAAAATGGGAATGGGGAAGGGCAATGGTGGAAGGGGGAATTACCGCCCCGCCAACCTTGGAATGGGGCGGTAATTCCCCTTTCCGCCAAGGCGGTGCCGGTATTTTACCGGCATGAACCATGGCGCTAATAGCGCCGTGGTTCTCCGCCATCCGTGTAAATGAGGCCCACAGTCTTTGGTGCAGCTGTATCCATGGTCATTCACAAATTGACAGGTTTGCCACTTATAAAAATTAAGGAACTGGAATAGATTCTGAAAAATGTACTGTACAGCACCTAATTATGCCCCCTTCTCACAGGTCCATACGTTGGAACCAAGAGGTGAAAACTAATAGTCCATTACTTGTCTGGTTCAAAAGACACTGCAAAAAAAACCCACAAAACTAATCCGGCTGAAACAAAGAGAACTCTGTTGATTTAATTGACTTGCAAAGTGCATTTAAACACCTTCATTTATTTTCAGGCTATTTTGCCCTATCTAAGTGCACTCTTACTTTGTATACAATTGTTCCTATTAGCCTTTGTAACACAGCGCAAAAAAATATGCTTTTTATATCAATAATTAATATCTATGCACTGCATCTAATTCATGCTCAATGCTCATTTTCTTCCATGCAAAACCTTTATGAAAAGCCTAGATCATCATCTGCACGTGGCATATAGTACAAGAAGTGATTCTAAATGAGATCACTTGCTAAAGTAACAATTACAGTATGTAACAAGAAGCTTTGATATTCTGTGCGTACCTCATCGTAGAACTCTGGACTTTGGTTATGATGAAGGACGACTGCGTAGGCATTTGAGATAAAAAGGGGTCGTCCCGGTTTGCCATAAATACACTGAAATGAAAACAAAGTCTATCATTCAATTCTGTTAATGAATATAAAACACATATTCACATATAAATTTACTTTAGTATGTCGTCAAATCTCCATAGATTAATATTCTATGACATTCTGTCCTATTTGAAGATATAAGGCTATATAATTACAGCAAATGTTATGTTAAAATGTAGAATGATAGATTTTACTCTGGCAGGTTTACAGCGAAATTCTCTGAACAGGGTACAATCTTATTTTTAAGTGCAAATAGATTGGTAATAAACCCGTCAAAATCCTACACAATGGAAGTGAGTGGTAAAATGAAAAGAAAGAGGTAGCTGTGGGATATGAATAAGATCAAAGTCAATGAAGTGGTCTCATTAAAATATTTAGGATTGCTGATCTCCTCACAAAAGTTGTTGTTAAATCATAAAAACATGTTAGAGGAAAAGACCATATCATGTGTAACCTTAATGAAGGTCATAAAAAGTAGATTATGCGCCTTCTCCTTAGACCCCCTGATAGAGTTTTTTTGTGGGAAGGTTTACTGCATGGTACTGTATGGCATAGAGTTGGTGAACATCTCTACTAGGAAATATTGAGATTCTCTGGAGGGAAACATTTTGAAACAAGTATTGGGTCTGTCAAGATCAGTGCCCATCAGCGTTGTCCGGTTAGAACTAGGTTTACAATCCTGGTGGGTGCAGTACATAAAGAAATTGTTATCTTTGTATTTGAAGGTTAAGAAATCTGAAAAACCTACCCTTGGGTCCTTTTTAGGGCATATGCTAGCAAGTGAATCATATCCTTTTTTTTAGCACGTTCAACAAGCGACGTGTACGTTTTATGAGTTTGCTGGCTATTGTGGACACTGACTCCGAATTGACGATGAAAAATAAGATCAAACGGTGGGACAGAATAACTAATATAGAAGATCTGGAGAGACTGAAACTATAAAGAAACAGGAATCTTTTATGTTCCCACAGCAGAAAGGATAATGTACCTAGATACGTTTCCATCTCAGAGGCACAGAGACTGGTATTTCAGCTTTTGTTTGAACTGTTTGCCCACAGTAGAGGTTATTGGACCAAGACTCAGAATGCAACATGAGCTTCGTAAGTGTCGTCTTTTTAAGTCCGATAGTCAGGAAACGTTATACCACGTAGTGTTCAAGTGTCCAAAGACAGTTTCTTTTAGATTTACAACATTGGCAGAGTGTACACTCCACATTGTCAATTGTAGCAAAGGACACATGGATGAGACTAATGACGAGTAACAGTACCAACACATCTTTTCTTCTTGCAATAGTAAGACTCCTAAAGAAAATATTTGCATCTCTTGAAAACGTGACAGATCAGGGTGATAAGCTTCTTGCTGGACTGATGCACAATTCACTTTAAATGAGAAGTATTTGTGAACAAGATTTGAAATGTGCACTTTGTTATGTATGAGAAATCTCTTTTACATTTTTTATATTATAAATGGTTTTATGAGGGCAGAGTTTGGTACTTAGGACACTATGGGCCTCATTACACGGATGGCGGTAAGGGTTTACCAGCACCGGTATTTTACCGGTACCGGTAAATCCTTACCACCTTACTACAAGGTCCCTTTGCGGGTTGGGGAATTTAACGCCTGCTTTTTGCAGGTGGTAAAAACCAACCCGCAAAGGGACCAGGGAGCTAATAACGGTACCGCAATTTGCGGTACCGTAATTAGCGCCTTCCCCATTCCCATAGAGCCCTATGGGGCAAAAATGGGAATGGGGAAGGGCAATGGTGGGAAATAGGGCAGTAATTCCCCTTTCCACCAAGGCGGTGCTGGTATTTTACCGGCATGAACCATGTTCACCGCCATCCGTGTAATGAGGCCCTTTATATTAAGAAAGCATTGGAGAACGTCACAGTGAGACAAACTAAGTTAGAGAACATTACGACGAATATGCACAACACATGTAATTGGGTAGTACTGTTTGTTTGTGGTTGATATGATTTGAACAATTTTGTCTTTTTAAAATAAAGATTTAGTGATAAAAATATTGTAAAGTGAGGTTGTATGCCTTGATCCCACAGACAGAATTGTTTTGTACACACGGGATATGGTTAGATGATAAAGGAAGAGGTAGTCGTGTTTGAGCAAATTTGTCTGTTTACTATACATTGGTCTGTTTTCTCTGTGGCGTTTCCACTTGTTTATTGTGCTTTGTAGTGTTTTCATTGTTTCTATATGTCTAAGCTATTTACATACAAAAACACAGTTTAATTAAAAAAGAAAAGAAGAATGTGACCTTAAATTGGGTTGAGTTGGGCCCCATGTTGCAACAGACGAAAAAGCATCCGTGGCATGCTGGTATATGTAGTCAGAAGCACAATTAACGTCTTTATACCTTGAAAAGGGCCCAGCCTGGATACACATTATAATCCAACACTCAATCCAAAACTGCCATGCTGGCAAAATTCTTAAAATCCAATGGAATCAGAAAAGCAATCACAAAAAGAAAGACTTGATTTTGTACACATATTTGATCCCACACGAATGAATAATTTCTTAATGAGTGTGCTTTTTTTGTTCAGCCCCTCTACCTAGAATAAAATATATATGAATACAGGACCCCACTATTCATTCAAGAAAGTCCTTTCTTGCTAACATTATAATGAACGCTTCTCACCAAACATAAGCATAGTCCATTAGCAGCCAAGTTTGGGGAGGCTGCCCCCTTTATATTGGACTGTTTATGGTTTATTTACTGAACACAGAGAAATGTATCTATTGTGTGACCTGCAGTGTTTTAAATGATGATGATGATGAGGATGGTGACACTCAGCTTCTGTTGATCCTACACATACACTCAGCGTCACCCAATGGATATATCAAAACAGTCTTATAATTAACTAGGAAAAAAGAGATGATTGTGGTTTCATGATCGGTCGCTGGACACAAGGACTACAGTCTAGTAGCAGCATCCCTTCCAACCCCTGGGTCCAACTGATAACATCTTTGGAGTCCCATTGGACTCAGCTTTCTCTGCACAAAGGAGCAGCATTAAAAACTGGCTTTAAATTGAGGCATAGTCGGAGTTTCAATTTTTTGCAGAATTAGCTTTTTGGAAGGCAAATAGAGATCCTACTGAAGTAATTGAAGCACCCCCTGTTCAGGCCTTTCACCGAAGCTGCCCATTGCCTGAAGCAGAGAAGAGGCAAGAATGTATGGAGCAGGCGAAGCTGAATGTTGACCGTGATGATAACTGCACTCGCCTGAACAGTGAACCAAAGAGAAGTATCTGAAAGAATACCCAGGATCTTTACTTTCTGATGGAGTGAAGAGGATTCCCCTGATTGCTGGGCCGGGAAAATGGAATTTACTATTGTCAAGGCAGCTTTTTTACATCCCCTCATAAGGGATCTACAACCAATAACTAAAGGGAGAGGCTATTGTACCCAGCCCAAAAGAAACCCACACCTCTCTTTAAGGAAAGTAATAGTAAATATCGACACGGTTTAACTCCCAGGGACGTGTAACAGGCTGACACAAAGGTACTATTAGTCCACAAATGCATAATTAGAAAAATACACCACACTGATATACTGAAATATATTTACACTTATTATGTTACACATATAGAACTCTATCGGGTCAAAGTAGTTCTTGATCACATAGTATATAATATTAAAATACACAGCATATGCATAAAAACAGTATATATCTTTAAGGACTCTCCTTAACCATATACCTTACTAATATATACCATTTTATAATAAGCACACAACATATAGTGACATGGGGAGTAGAACAAGCGAACCATATAGGTAAACATACCTTGGTCATGCACAATAACAGTACAATGTCTAAAAGACACAACTCACCGTTGTTGCATTTTGTAGGTCATTTGCCTTGTGGAAAGCACACAAATAGACAAGGGGTGGAAGGGGAAGGAACTAGACATTTTACCACACAGGGAAAGTAGTCATAAAGGCCCCAAGTCTAACACCAACCATTCACAGTCATTCTGGCCCTCTAAGGAATTGTATTTGTAAAATCCAAGTGCAGCCATCCTAGTCAAAGACATGGCTAGAGGGTGGAAAACAAATCAGGAATACAGCCCAAGGCCTCAAAAAAACGATACACATTTTAGACACGAATACAATTACAATTCACTTCAGGGAAAAGTAATAGTTACAGAGTCACCAAAATTAAATACAGTCTACATCTGCATTCACACTAAAAAAGAAGTGGAGAGCATGGCTTTAAAAATGTATATAAAAACACATGCACGTTTTGTCCCAGAGCACCCATAACTCTAGAGGAGTGCAGGGAACCTGTCCAGGAGCAGGTAAGAGCTCACAGAGTCATGTAGTGTAGTTCCAAAGTGAGTTGAATGTTGCATAGAGGCACACAAGACAGTCAAAAGATCAGCCATGTAAATGGGGTCAATGAAGATAAGTCTCAGTCACGACAAGCAACCCAAGGGGGACCAGAGGAGACCCTAATCGAGAGACCCCCCCCATAATTCGGTTCTAGGACCAGAAGCCCCTGCAGACAATGCAGCAAAGCAGAAAGACCCTCAATGTTATCCAATGTGAAAAATGCTAGGGTCCAGTTTTCAAAGTGCCTAGACCCAGACTAGAGAGGTATCATAAATAATCACCCCGCCCCAGCACCCAAAGGTGCACACAGTGCTGGTTTACTGAACTTCGCTTCCAGGGAGATTGAATAACCCAGTACAGGGGATCTTTTCTATGTTCAGTTTATACAATCCAGTGACCAGGAACTTGAACAGCAGGTCAATGAGTACCCCCAGGATGGAAAAGAAGAATAAGCAGCCTTCCCACGATGGAGCCCCTCACACCAGCTTTGAACATACAGACGAGCAAGTCTCAAGGAAGACAAGGAAACCCCTGATGATCGATTGCAGCGGCACGGTGGGCACAGTGATTATCACTGAAATTATTGGCAAAGACAATGTGAATATGCTTATGCAGGCAGACTTGAATACAGTGGTATAGCCAAAATGGACATGTTTTATTTTACAGTTACCTGGCATTATTACTGGCATTATGGGCAAAGACAATGTGGTGGTTCTTACATGGGGATACTGGCATATAGTGGAACACCCTTCATGGACATGATTTTATAAAAATGCATGGCAATATTAGAGACAGTGTGAGTGTTGCCAGTGTGAATGTTGTTACGTGGGGAACTGCTGTATACTGGCACGGCTATAATGAATGTTTTCAATAGTGCCATTATAGGCAAAGCCAATGTGAATGTTCTTACTTGGGAATATTGGCATATATGCAAATAATGTGATATACTGGCAACAGTCAACATAGATTTGCTGTCTTACAGTGGCATTACTGGCCTTAGAGATGAATACAACATGAGTGTGCTGTTTCGTGGGAATACTGGCATATATTGGCACAGGCAGCATGAACATTCCTTGCAACACTGCAAAGTAGTGGGATAAATTGTATGCAAAGTCCTCCAGAAAATGTGTTGGGAAATTCTCCTGTATGGTGTTGGTAACATGAAATCAGTTGGATTGTTTTCATGTGTTAACCTTACAAAACAAATTATAAATTGTATAGCTTTAAACCTAATTGTTCAAAATGTGTGCTGTTAAATGCACAGTTTCAGTCCATCATTTAACAAATTCTGACTGGGGAAAACCCCAAACCCACTTTGCATGATTGGGGCTCCCTGGCTAAGCTTGGTTGCTCAGATATTTTCATGGGAAAAAAATATGTATACCCTTCGAATCAATATATTCACCAGCTGCCACTGCCATTGGGACCAAGAGCCATGTAGGTTACCCAGAATACCATTCCTGACCATTCCTATTCATGTTGCCCCTCAGAAATGTCTTCAGTTTATTTGGGACATAAACATTGAGAATTGTCTGGCTCCTATACAGCCGGTCATCAGCACCCTGGTCTTTCACCAAGGTCTTGAAATCTGTGGTATGAGGCTGGAGAGCTTGAATCAATCAGTTTATCATTTATTTGGACAACATCACGCTAATGTCCCAGTACAAACCCAAAGCCAGAATGCATCCTACGAAAACTGCCCTTCACCATAAATTGAAAAAAGTCTTACTTAATCCTCTGCCGGTCTATGGAGTTTTTGATACCCTCCTAGCCACTTTACAACCTCTGACCATGATTAAACTCATCAAGGAGATTAGGTCAGTTCTAGCAGCTCAGATAATCTCTTTGGGAATGTTAGCTTGCACTTGTGTCTGCATTGATCCAGACAATTATTTCAGGCCCCCTAAACATTCGAGCCTTACAAAGATTCAATATGCTTCACCTCAGAAAGAGCTTCAGTTATGCAAATAATATTGGCCTTTCAGAACAGACCAGGACATTGGATCCCATGCGAGCATAGAATGGCAAAGCAATGTTCACCATTTTCCCAAATATGATTATCGAAGCACATGCCAGCCTCCAAGACTGTGCAGCCCATTGTAGGTCCCCCTCATGGGGAGGAATGGGAAATTCCCAGGAGAGGAAACTTCACTTCAACTGTTTAGAATTGAGGGCAGGGTCATTTGCCCTAATAAGTCTGTCCAAAGACTGGGCAAACAGTTGCATTCTCCTCAGAATGGACAATATTTCAGCAGCCTAATATGTCAACAACATGGGGCGGCTCCCCGATATAAGGTGTTAGCAGAGATAACAAAGGATTTCTGGCACTTCTGTCTGGACAGCCACATCGTTCTTCAGACATAGTATCCCCCAGGGTTGTACAATACAGTGATAGACTAGTGTTGCAATCAGCTTCAGGGCCACTGCCAATGGAGACTTCTGCATACTGTATTTCACAAAATCCTTCCTCTTTGGAGACTACTGCAGGTAGAAGCTTTTGCATGTCAACTGAATACTCACAGTTTTTCAATTGGGTACCTGACCCAGGGGACACAGATGTCAATGTTTTCCAACAAAACTGGACACTAATCAGAGCTTATGCTGTTTTCCATTTTATGTCCATAGATGTCCTTACCTAATTCCTATGTTCGTTTGGTTGTTTCTAGATGGCAATCCACAAAACCTGCTGCTTACGCGGTCTCTATAATTGGTGGCATGGAAGATTTCTGGGGTTCGTGGTTTATATAAGACTATGAAATAGACAGAGAGGCATAGATTTTCCCACCCGTTAATTCCCTATCTCACTAACACCATCTCAGGGTAATGGGTGATATACTATAGTTAAATATCCAGGGGGTTGGGAAGTTCTTCTCTGAATTGACTTATCTTCATGCTAATTTAACGCTGCCATTGCAAAGAAGAGGGGCAGTTGGGAACATGGTCTAATGTACAGAAAATCAGAAGGCTCTAAAATGGGGTTGAACTGCCAAGATAAGCTTGCGTTCCATTCCTGCCTCCAGCACCACTCCACTGAGTCACCATGTTTGTTCCCCCGACTGTGAGCCCACTACCTTCTCCCACCCTTCTAGTACCCCATCTGTCACCTACCAGCCATCACCCAGTGGCCTACCACACCCACCTATCTGCCAGCACTCCCCACTGTGATCTCTACTGTGCAGATTTCTTTTAAAGAAATGAGTAGCATCTACACGCAACCCCCTTTGAAGGTCCTGCAATGCTGATAGCATGAATTTCCCTGTACTGGGGTGGGGTGAGCGACGTTGAGTGGTAATGGCGCTGAGTCAAAGCCAAGCCAGCCCAAGTAGAGTAACATTAATGCTACAGTGATAACCATCTTGGCACCACGTGTATGCATACACATTGCATCCTGTGATGGTTAATCTGTACATGCAGCCATTCGAGGACTTGGTGGCCATCTGGGACATCCCTATGTATCAATATACCGGTAACACCCGCTTTTACCTGCAGGTAACATTTGGGGGTGTTAGACATCGTCCATGAGTCTGCCGTCAGGTGGTTGATGGTTTCACGTTTTCTAAAATTCAACACTGCCAAGACTAAAATTCTTTTGTTGTCACATTATAATCCTAGGGACTAGTCTGTCCCAGCTTTCCAATGTTTCAGTTCCTTGTGTGCTCTAGGGAATTCTGCTAAATCGTTGAGCGTCACATAGGACCCTTAATTTTCTTGTGTCCCTCACATTAATGCACAGTTGAAGACTGCAAACGTTTCTCACCAGGGTGAAATAGTTAAATAACCTGGCCATTGACGAAATGGACATTAAACTAAATGTCTCTATTTGAGAGGAATATACCATGTGGTGGACACTGGCCAAAATAAAAAAACGGAGCACTAGATAGAAAATCAGAAATAAAAATGAGATTTGTCTGCCTTCATGGACACAAGGGATTGGGACGAACCTTTGAGCATTAACTTGCTGTGTGAAGATGTGGGTTGGAGTGTGCTTCGGCCACCTCAGAGACACAATAGCTAGTACCCATTGGTTCTGGTGGCAGAATGCTGGGACAAGAGCGAGCCATTTGGCCTGGCTTTACAAAGGGAAAGCATTATATGATATGATATGATATGATTGGTTATTTATAACGCGCTTAATACCCAGAGGTTTCTAAGCACGGACCCGGGGATTGAACCTGTGTTGCTCCGCATCGTCTTGCTTCCAAGGCGAGCGCGTTGCCCCTGAGCTATCCTCCCAAAACGGATGGGCCTCTCTAATATGGCTGTTGTTACTTTGCAGGAATTACTGTCTTCCCTGATGAGCTTGGACATGTTCCAATTCACATTCCAAAATCTATTGGGATCCTGAGGTTACAGATATTTCTTGTTTCACTTACTGGTGGAGTTGGGGCTAGCTTTATCAGTGAGTTGTCTGGTATGGTTGGTCTCCACTGCAGGATTTTTTAATCTCCATTTCCTATTGGATTACTAGTTCCAGGGTCAACTGGTGGATTTGAAGGTCAGGCTTTCATAAATAGAAAGGAAGAGAATTTAAGAACTAATCTCTTCTTTCACTTCTTCTAGTTTCTTCGTCCGCAGCCACTTTTCAACCAGGAACCAGATGTGATATGACATCTGATGAGGGGTCTTCTGGGAAAGCAATCTGACCTCTCTCAATTGCTGCCATTGGGACGCCCCACCTTGTCCCAGCATCTCCAAGGAAGGACTAAAAAAAATCTTGTCCACCTCCCTTTGAGGAAAGACTTAGGGTGGAAAACAGGGCGTGTTACCCATTTAGGCACTGCCTTGTTTGATGCAAAAATCTTCTGCCGATAAAAGCAGTCTATTTCCAGGCAATCCACAGGAGCTCTTGATTTAGGTCACTATCTGAGTCTTTGAGGCAGATAGGGGAAAGGGAGCATTTGTCACCAGTGAATTGGTTGGTATCAGAAGAGCACAACCCAGATCTGAAGACAACCCAGGGTGAAGGCAGTCATCAGTACCCTCAGCCAACATGGCCTTGAACAGTTGGGTCGGCTTATCCTGCCTAAGCTTGGTGATCTAACTTCTGACACCACCTGTCACAAGGATGAAATGGATCAATGCCCAATCCACAGCAGAAATGCGAAATAAACATTTCTTTATTTTAAGGAATATAACAAAGTGCGGCCAAAATAACAAAATGGGCACTGTTAATGTAAAGCAGAACACAATATGAGTTTTTTCGTAACTTGTTCCCATGTTTGTAAGGGTTCTTATACCTTTCAGTCCTCTTTTGTTCAAATAGGATATGCCTATAGCCTCAGCTTCAGGATATGGGTTTCCGGCACCTTTCTCCTCTATGGTTCTTGGATCTCATGACCTTTGGTCTTAGTCCTATGTTTAAGGCACGTGATTCGTACACCCTTCTTTTCTGGTCTTCTGTCTGTCTCTTTTCCTTTGGTCTCAATCCCAGGTTTAAAACTTGTAAAAGTGTGTGCACACATTCTTTTCTGCTCATGCTAGTAATTCTTCTTGGTCCTTCTCCTAGATTTGAGTTGGGTTCTTAGGCAACAGGATTTGTCCTCCAAGGAATCTTGCCAGGAGGGCCTTAAAGGGATGGTCTAGTAAAAAAATGTATTTAAAAAAAAGATAGGCCACATAAAAAAAAAAATACTAGCATCCTCCGTTTTAAAACTTCCTATGTAAAATTTTGAGCTATTCAAGCTCAAAATTCGAAAAAGCAAGCACAGGGGCGCAGCCATTTTGTGAAATGGAGGCCCTCCTGTGCTGGCTTTTGCTTTTGCGGCACTAATGAAGGAAAAGCCAGCCAGCTGTAGTAAACAAAGTCTACCGCTGGGTGGCTTTCCCTTCATTAGTGCCGGGACTCGGAGGACGCGGACTGGAGACCAGAGCAAGAAAGCTGCAGCTGAATCTCGGTAAGTGCTATTTATTTTTTTTACAAAAAATAAGCACTAGCTGCGTTTTTTTTTTTTCTAAGTTTTCCGGGCTGGAGGAGCCCGGAAAACTTAGAAATAAAACCGCAGCTTTAAAAACGTTGTATTTATGTTTGCGGTCACTTTTGAAGCGACCGCAAACATAAATACAACGTTATTGTGTTGGAAAACGCTGTGGTTTTTCTTTCTAAGTTTCTCAGGCTCCTCCGGCCCCCCACACACTTTTTATGGACTTGTAACCTATTGATAACATTTTAGGACCTGCAGAATTGCTTACAGTGATTGCCTAAATACATTCCCGGTAAATGGGCTTTGCTTCGGTTGCACTATAAGGCAATCCTGCGGCAAAGGCACTTTACCCTGTCTGGCCGAGAGCCAATCCTTGCCCCTTCATCACTGGAACGTGCAGGAAACAGCACACCAAAGCTAATGACCATGCATTTTGGCTCATTCCGTGCATATTGTGTGGGTGGGCATGAGGCACGTACAGTGACGAGGAAGAGCAGGACAAGGAATAATGAAGATTACACACACGCAATCTGAGAATTACTTCCATGTTCCTATTCCTCGTCCAAATACTTCCCAATACGAAACTCCAATCCTCATGGCATGTCCCCCAAGTCCCAGCCAATACACTCTGGCCAGAGGATCCATTCTTTCTGTTGCCCTCCAAGCCTGGTAGGGAGAGGATCGTATTTGCATGAGACAGCCCAGCAGCCTTCCTGGGACCCTGCCAAAGTATGGAACAATTTGAACTACAGCATGTCCAGAAACTAGGGTGTTATGCATCCAGTGAGAGGGGTGTAGCATGAACAGCAAAGAATGGAAGGGCTCCTGACAAATGAGCTGGGTACTTCATAAGTAAGTATTGGGACGAGGAAGAGGGCGGTGGAGGCAGTTTTGCTCACTGTGTGTTTTGAAAATAATAAAAGCATTGCTTGGAGATTCATTTCTTTGACAGTCAAAATAATCATCTAAATTAAAGGTACATTTCTATTTTGGACAATATGGCCAAATATATACATCATAAAAATAAAAGCAGTCACAAAAAACAACAGTTAACTTAGGTAGAAAAACCACTTTTATGCCCTGTGTGCCATAGTCAGATTATGTTTTCAAACCAAATTTGCAAAAAGACCAGTCACAAACAATATTTCTACTATCTACAGCTGTGAAGAGATGTGCTCAAGTGCCAGAGTTACAGATTGGTCTCAAATTCTGGCTTAGCCTCGGAACCAAACTTATGCTTCTGGGCAAATCTATTTATTTCACTGAGGCTTACCTGCCAAAATTAGATGAGTCTACAAATGATTCAGATCACTCTGACAACTGCTCCAAAATAAGCCTCCTTCCTTGATGCATGTCACCCCTCCAGGGGAGCATGGTAGCTCCCAGGAACTGTATCATGGTCACTTACGGCTTCCGCGCCGTCAGTTAAACAGAAGCTGACTCCGGTGCCGTTCTTCCAGGCACCATGCTGGTGCCACACCGCGTGCAGGAGGCCCAAGGACGGGGCCCTGAACGAGGATAGTGCGCCTGCTGGGAAACACCGCCCCCCCTTGTGTGCCCTGGCCATGTGACCATGGCTGGCTGTGCAATCCCGACCTGGGTGTCCCCAGAGCCTGGGCTGGTGTGTGCTGGGCGCCCCAACCTACGTGTCTGCCTCCGGTGACCCGGAGTTTGCAGGGTGATCCCAGCCTGGTTCTGGCTGTGTGGACGCAGCCCACTGTTGCGTGACGGGTGCCCCCGACATCAGCTGTGACCCGCTCCGGTGATCCGGGAGCGGGCCGCCACATTCCTGATATTGCCAAATATGTAATATTAACAGTTAACATTAATTTACTGAAACAGTTGATTTGATGCCCATGGGTAGCAAATACTCATTTTGTGACACTTGTGACACCATTTCCTGTGATGTAAAGAAGGGGGCCCCCACACATCATTTGACACCCAGGGCCCCGCAAATCCTAGTGCCGGCCATGAGTCCATCGATGCAACATCTATATACAAATACACTTTCTATTGCAATAGGTTAAGAGTGGACACACCTTCAGAGCAGAAGCGTCACCGTCATCTGAATCCCTGAATTCTACACAGACAGCAATATTTCTCGCCTGAAATGAAACAAGAGAATAGTTTTATGTTGTGCAGCAACATCCGTTTGTATTTCTATATCAGATCTCCTCTGGGTTTCTGGCACTCTTACCTTTGCAAATGTTTTTTGGTTGTCATATTTTAAATGCAGTGGGTAGACGTACAGATGGTTCTTGTAAACAGTGAAGGGATAGCAATATTTTGTAGCTTCCGATACAAACTCTTCGACCTCGAAAGCAAAACTCTCCGCATTATTTTCAAATGGCTTTATTGGCACGTATGATGAAGTAAGAGAATCTGAAAACCAAAACACAAACTAAAATAGCACAATTATAGACAGTGACGTCATTTCACCAAAATACCAGGGGTAGCGGAAGTGACATCACACGACCTTGACCTCTGATGACATCAAAGGAAGTGATGTCATTTACCCCCCACACCCACCTCAAAGTCACATCACGAGAAGGGATGGAACACGACCTTTCACCCCTTGACAAATCAGGAAGGTACATCACATATTTTTCCTATGTACACTACGAGAAATATGGTTGCGATATCGCTATAATGTTATATACATTTCATAGAAGAATGGATCACCATATGTATCGTTATTATCAGTGTGTACAGGATCATATTACCAAATTACTGTGAATGCAATCAGATGTTCAAGGCCAAATGATAATGATAAGTTATTATATAGCACTTACGCTTAAGCAGTTATACATGCAATATCACCCAACCTGTGTTGGTTCTCATTTATCGACCTCAGAAAGGTAAAAGGCTGAGTTGAGGTGTTTACGAACAGGCTAAATCAGTAACTCACCACCTGAAGTGTTCCTGGAAATAAACCTTTATGAGTCTAGCAATTATTGGATAGAATTCTAGAAAGACAAATTATGTGTTATTTCTATTCTTTCTTATTTAGCGTCACTGCTCAAAGTGATGCACTTGTGGAACCCTGTTTTTTTTTTAGAGGCCTGAACAAGAATGTCAGCCACTCCAAAAATAAAGAGCCACATGACACTGGCCACAGCCCAGGAACTTACATTTAAAAAAAAGTTTTAACCAAAAGAATTCTTGTTTTTCTAGGGGTAGCAAGGGAGACCACAGGGGTCACCCCCAAATGACGTCCCTGATTACAGAGCCTACTTACTGACGACTTTCAGAATGCACAGCATGAAGAATACTAACACAAGCAATGTATAAGCAATGTATAAGATGAACGCAACATGAATGACACTCAAATATAGCTCACTAACATAGAAACACAACAGTAATGGGCAGCCGTCCTTTCCAAAATAGAAGCCACAACATGCTTCTGATTAGACAAAAGGCTTCAGGGCTTCACTAGGACTCAAAATGCTGAAATCACTAAAATACAGATCCGTGTACAGCTCAGTGAGGAGCTGGCAACCACAGCCAAGGTTACCCCGAATTAAAGGAGGGTCAGAATGTTGCAGTGAAAGCATGAGATAGCAATTCCCAGGACGCAATAAGGATACTCCCAGAATAATTCAAGTTTTTATAAGAGTACAACCACCCCTTGTAAGCCAGGTGTAAAGCAACTACAAGCCAAAAGACTCCTTGAAGAATAATTCAAGAATTTCCCCAGTAGCAAAGGAAAATATAACACTTGCATCAATTTCCATTATAGGTACATTATAATCTGCCAAAGCCATAAGGTCACCCTTTAGCCTGGCTTTGGCAGACCTACCCAAGGTCTCTCACCTAGATAAGCTACAGCATACACACTTTTCCTGGTTTTTAGCATTTGATAAAGATTATAATGTACCTATAGGATACCAACATGTATTAGAATATTTTCCATGTCTGTGTATTCCTGTTTCTATTTGTTATTTGATGCATTGCTTCGCACTAATTATATTTTATGTATTAAGTGATGCACTTTGTGGACTATTCCTTTTGTACTCACTGTCCACTGTTGTTCTCTATCATTTGAATTGTACACCTTTACAGAGGGGAATAGCTATGCTACCCCTCGACAAAAAGAACTATGGTTTAACCTCTATAACAGAAAATTGCTGTTCTTAGAATACTCAAAATAATAAATGGGACAGCAATATAAAAAGCTGAGCTTTATATTACCAAAATAGAGTCCATGTTTGATTTATGTACGTCTGTCCATTACTTGGCAAAAAGTAGTGTTTGCCCTGGATACGTTTAACACAGTTGAATCAATTTGCATTTAAAAGAATTGCAATTTCTGACTTTCACAGGCAGGGCGCCCCCCGTAGTGTAAACCTATTCAAAGCCCACAGTCCTGTTCCTGTAGGGGGCCGTCCCTTCAGTTACCCTTACCTGATGTCCCAGTGTCACTGGGACAAGTCCCGGCGGCCCGGGATATCAGACGGCGGAAAGTATAAATCCCCATTCCCATGGAGTCCCATAGGACCCGATGGGAGTGGAGACACAGAAGCATCAGCACCATTGCTAACGGTGCCGGTGCTTCTTTGACAATTCAGCCTACCGTGGCCGGTGTGCCCGGCAGGTCAGACCTGCCAAGGCAACTAGATTCTGAGATAACCAAGCAAAACAATTAAGAGTGGCAACCTACAATAAGACGTGATGATATGCAGGGTGCAACTCTGTTCTCGAGACTTAAAACAAGATATCATCAGATACCTTTTCATGAATCATTAAGATACATCAAAGCATTTTTGTGTCATGTCGCCTTGTGTCATTATAAACGCTTATGTTATGGAGTATCCTCTGCAGCAGAGGTATTTCAGCATAAGATTCGAGGAGGGCTTGTAGGCTTGCAAGGAGTCCTCAGTATCAGGGATGACATACCCTTCTATGCATTTTCAATAAAAGAACACATGAGGTTTTCTTCAGTGTGTTCATGCGTGAGAGAATAAGGCCAGACCTTCAACAAAACAAATGTGTGTTTCTTCAACCACAAACACACATTTTCAGAATATTTATCAGGCTATTGGTATTTCTGGTGACCCAAAGTAGGTGATGGACATTCAGGCAGTTGTGGCACCCTACACCCCACCAAACCATTCAGGTGAATTTATACCAGACCTAGATCGAATGAGAACAACTAGCCACTAATTAGGAACTCTGAGGTCAGAAACTCCAACATATTTCTTTAATCCACCTAGGGACACTGATATCACATTTCCTGCAAGTCCATGTGGTCTAGTGGCTGTGCTTGCTGTGTCGATTTATGGGAAAAGGTCACTTCTCCCCAGTGGGGAGCTCTTCCCTGTGAGGCAAGGGAGGTGAGCCTTCTACACAACATTCCCCATAGCGGTGGCAGAAAGCAGGATTCCACAGGGAGAGACTCCTCTTGTGGGTACGAGGACCCCTGTTCCGTGATTGAACTTCCTAACTCTTACCCTTGAATCGATGAAGTGCATAAAATCTGCTGAGAAACACTCTGAAAGCACTACTGTATGCTATTGTAATACTCCTTGCTTTCTTTCTGTAGATATTGATACCGCCAAGATCAGGAAGACTAAAAGGGACATATAGTCTGCTCTCAAGTCATCTTCCAGGAGTACTGTGAAGAAGAAGATTGATGGAGTTATACAAACTATACCTCTGGCAAGTACAGAAGGTAATGGGAAGAGGTGGCCTCAAGGAGACATGAAGAATACCCAATGGTCACAAACGAAGGACTGTGACACTCCGCTGTGGAGAAACCAGTTGAATAGAATCAAAATATAGAAAGGACCCAATGAGAGGTGACGCAGGCGAGAAGCCTGGCAGACCCAGGAAGTTCAAACCTGGGATCAAGAAGCAATGTCGAGGAAGCGAACCTCCAGTCGGGAGGACGCCAACAGCAGATGGCATGAGTCTTTGGCAGGCTGACCCAGAGCAAGCCTGACTGGAAGTTGGAATCCAACATTAACTGCACCGTTAACGCCTGGCATGGGACCCCGCTGAGCCAAAGCACAGCAGCGGGTAGCAGAAAGAAAAGCAGAGAGAACGTCCTGTGGGAACACATCGATCCGACATCACAGGATGAACCAGCGACCTGGCTCCAACAAAGAAGAGGTAACGGGAGTCATGGGAAACCTGGTATGGAATTGCGAAGAGTGCTTAAGTTAAAGAAGAGATCAGGAGTAATCTCCCTCATCTCAATAACTGTATCAAGAATATTGAATGGGAAGAAACCATCTGGAGTAGTCCCCCTCTGCTGAGTAATTGTCTCAGAAGTACATAATTGTATTAGAAGTACTGAATGGGAATAAGACATCCGGAGTGATCACCCTCATCTCAGTAATTCTATCAACAGTATTAAAAGAAAAGAAAACCTCAAGAGTAATGTCCCGTGTTTCAAGAGTATTGAAATGCAAAAAGCCTCTGGAGCAATCGCCCTCATCTCAGTAATTGGATTAGGAGTATTGAAAGGAAAGACAGTCTCAGGAGTAGTCTCCCTCGTCTTCAGAGTTGGGATAAAAGTATCAAGTGTGAAGATTACACCATTAATGATCTTCCTCGTCTCAGCTGTGCTGCAGAGACTGAAAGAAAAGAACATATCAGGTTGTAATCTCTCTCAACCCTCTATCATCAAAAGAGGCATTCAGGCTAGAGAGTGCCAGTTTTCCTTGTTTTCATTGACAGGAGGAGGGGAAAGAAAGACAAGAAATAACTATGTGTTGGAAATAACAGGGGTGTTTCCTTTTTAAATAAAGCCTAAGAGAAACCTGGAAAGAAGTGCAACGGTTATAAGCGAAACTGTTGCAGAAAACCATCCAAAGTTGGCCAACGGCTGAATCAAATGAACCAGGAGAAGGGAGTCATTTTCCTGGTTCTTTCACCTAAATTGTTGAATCACAAACTAATACAAAAGGTTACTTAACAGCAACTTGGAGGCTGACAAAGTCCACCAGGAGGAGATAGCAATTGTTGAACTTTGGGACAAGGAGAAGGAAGTCATTCTCCTGGTATCCACAACAAGTGTGGAACTTGAACTATTATCAGAGACTCATAGAAACATGCCCCTCGGGCTGATCCCATTGACCCAGGAGAAGAGAGTCATTCTCCTGGATCAGTTTGTGTTAATCTCTTTTGCTAGTGGTAGGGCTAAAGTAGGTTCGTTTGGACAGAGAACAGACATTTTGAGATGACAACCACCCTGAAGACGAGCACCCAAGTTCTTCTTTATTTAGGTAGGGAAACCCCTTTAGAGAGAGGAGAAGATAGGTATTTTTCTTTTATTATTATTTAAATAAATATTGTTGTAATCATGCCACCCCTTTGTCTGACTCCTTACTCTAGCACACCACATTGCCCAAACAGATGACCAGGGTGAGCACCTTCCACATAAAAACAATAATTTCACATAAAAAGGAAAGCATTAGCCTTGCCACTGGGTCCTTCCACTCACTCTGCAAGCACTCCCTTGTGCACCCTGTCCTCAAAAAGCCTTCTGCTGACCCTTCCTGTCTGGCTAACTACCACCCTATCTCCCTTACCCCCTTCCTGGGAAAAACTCTTGGAGAAGCTGGCCCTCTCCCAGCTTATCCACCGCACTGAATCTGTTGGCTGTCTCCAAGACCACCAGTCTGACGTAAGAGTGCCAGAAGCATGGAAACTGCACTCCTGAACACCTGTGAAGACTTGATCTCTAATATTCCAACTCTCCTTCCATTCTCATCCTTCTTAACCTTCCCTCTGCCTTTGATACAGTCAATCATGTCACCCTTATAAAATGGCTCTGTGATACCCTTGGCATCACAGACCTGGCTCTGGACTGGTTGACCTCCTTCCTCTCTGACCGACCTTCCCAGGTACAAATGGGCCCTTTGCTCACCTCCATTTCACTCTCCACCTGCGGTGTCCCTCATGAGTCTATGCTCTCACCTTGGCCTTTAACTATCTACCTGGCCCCTCTAGCCCATTTGATCTACACCTTCTCACCTAACTTCCATTGTTATGCAGATGACACGCAGCTCTACTTCAAGTTTCCCAACGTTGCCTCCTCCTCTTCCTCTCTCATTCCTGACTGCCTGTCTGCTATTCAGGCATGGTGCACTGATAACGATCTCTGCCTTAATGCCAGTAAGACTCTTCCCACTGGGACCCCTGCTCCCTCCTTCCCTCCCACACTCTGGCTGCCCTCCATGGGCCCCTTCCCCTCACCCTCCTGTGAGGAAAGAAACCTTGGTGTCATCTTCAACTCTGTTCTCTCTTTCTCACCTCACATCACAGACCTTGCCAAGAAGGCCCTCTTTCAGCTGCACCTCCTCAAAGGCATTCTCCCCTTCCTCACCTTCTCCAAGAAACTCGATGTCTCCAGAGCTCTGGTCATTTCTAGGTAGGACTACTGCAACAGCCTTTTCCTCAATCTGCCTAACTCGTCCCATCGCCCCTTCACCTAATCCAGAATAGGACTGCAAGACTTATCCTTGGCCTCAAGCCCAGGGACCACATCTCTCCAGCCCTAAAATCTCTCCACTGGCTCCCGGCTGCTGCGATAATCAAGTTCAAGACCATCTGCATCATCCACAATTTTTTCTGGGGCCTGGGAATCCGCTACATCCAACTTTCTCTCCTTAAATACTTTCCTGCTAGAGCCCTTCATTCTTCTAGATTCAACTCTCTGCAGATGGGATCCTTTTCCAAGCCAAGAGTCTGCAGGTGCCTCCCTCTGGAATGGACTCCCTGTCCCTCTCAGACTTGAGCCTGATCTCCTTAAGTTCCTGAAGCTTCTCAATACCTTAATGTTCTCTTCCTCCTTCCCTCTCCCCCTCCCCAGCTAATTTCACTGTCTGGCTCTTGACTGGCTGCCTGGTTCCTTCAGATTCTTACAGAGCACCAGGCACTCCTTGTCCAGTCTACCCCTGCACTTGGTCCCCCCTGACTCTCCCCAACTCCTTAATCTGCACTTACCCTTCTGGGACGCTGAAGTATTCCAGCCGGTCGATTAGAGGTACGAACAGCTTTGAGTTTATTTACATACAATAACGACCCAGCGCCCTGTACTGCTTCCTCTCCGCTCATTCGCCCGTTCTTCCACACCAACTCCCATCCATAGAATCCCACACACACTTCCAAGATAAACATTCTGCTTCATGCACACGCAGGCAGGGCACCCCCATACAATGTAAAGATGACGCGAATCTGCAAACTACAACATCTTGAAACAGCACATTTAGATACAGCATCACCCCCCCTTAAAACAATTAAATGGAAATAAAGTCAGAGAAATAAAACAAGATCAACCAAAAGAAACAAAACAGGAAAATACACTTGAATGTATATACATGGCTTTCAAACAGCTTAGAAGAGCAAAATATAGTCTTAATATTATGTGTCCATGACACAGTCTTTTGACCAAAAAATATAGTCTTCTGATTAATTGTCCATGACGTGGTCTTTTGACCAAATAGGTAGCTTCTTATTCTTAATTGTCCATGACATAGTCTTTTGACCAAATAGGTAGCTTCCTAAATCTTGAACTACGAACAATCCTATCATCATCAACAAATCAGAATTGTTCTCTCGATATACATTTAATTCTCTCACTTCATTTCTTTGTTCCCCATTCACGTCACCATCCCGTGAGCAGACATCATCCCCAAACAACTCGACAGCCCTTCTGTTATATCTCTTCTGCATTAGTGTTTCCATTCTATCTTCACCCTTCCACAACCACTTACTGACCCTGTCTAAGTTCCAAACTGAACCACTGCAAACTTTAACAGCTCTTTTGAACACTTCTACAACTTTGATGGAACTGCTGTACTTGGACTCATCTTTTCTCACATTGCGTCCTAATTTGATTCTTACAAAATCACCAGGTGAAATTTTTAACCCACCTTGTTCAATACACACCTCTTTGCCATCACACTCTTTTCTCTTCCTATAATATACCCACACAGGATTAAGCAATGTGTAAGGTACTCTCCCTCTCATCATTTCAAATGGGGACACTCCTGTGTCTCTCCTGACAGACATTCTCACGCTCCATAATTTCCCCTTAAGTGACTCATCAATGGACATATTGTTCCTCAACGCTAGTTCCACGGTCTCCACAACGATCCTATTACACCTCTCTACTAAACCATTAGTCTGTGGGTGATATAGTGCCAAAAATCTCCAATCAATCCCCAAACGTCTGGCAAAATCTTTAACCTCTCTGCTTTTGAACTGTACACCATTGTCACTAATGAGCACATTACGATAACCCTCCCTCCTGAAATTTTGCATCAAAAATGTTATTACCTTGTTGGAGTCAATCTTATTAACCGACTTGACCTCCAACCACCCTGAGTAATAATCCACCAACACCATCAAGAATTTCTTTTCATGTATCAAATTTCCATAAGGGCCTATAATGTCAATACCTACCCTGTCCCATGGTGCCCCCCCTTAGACATGTTGATAGGTTCAGACTTAAAACTTTTGCAACTTTTGTCACTATTTTGGCATGGCATGGCCAACAATTTCTGACAAATCTTTCAATCATCAAATCCATCCCAGGCCACCAATAGTTTGTCCTCACATTGTTTCTTTGTCAAAGTAATGCCTGGAAGTCCTTGTGAGCCTTTTCAATTAGTTCCTTATATAACTCCTGTGGAGGAATCAATTTATCCCCTCTCACTAAAAAATCATCTTCAACGGAAAATTCATCTCTTATCTCCCAGAAATTAATACACTTATTACAAACCAATCTCTTTTCAGGCCAACCTGATTCACTATACTTCATAACTTTTTGTAAGGTCTCATCCTTACCCAGCTCATTTAACCATGTTTCTCTTGACGTCACTTCAATAACGGTTGCCACAACTTCACAATCTTCTTCAACGCTACTGTCACTATTTATTAAAGGCAACCTAGATAAATAATCAGCTATTACATTTCTCTTGCCCGGGATGTACTTCACTATAAAGGGATAATCCTGCAATTTGAGGCTCAATCTAGCCAACCTGGGAGACGTTCTACACATCCCACGTACAGTGAGAACTTCAAGCAAAGGTTTGTGATCCGTCTGTATTGTAAATGTGCTCCCCCAAAGGAACTTTCTAAAGAAGTTAACTGCCCAAACACAAGCTAATAATTCTTTTTCAATAACTGAATACCTACTTTCAGTATCAGGGATTGCCCTGGAAGCATGATTAATAACTTTTTCCCATGACCATCTTCAGTAATCTGGGATAACACCACTCCTAAACCACTCCCACTGGCATCCACTGTGACTCTGGTTTGTCTTCCAAATACAAACCCTCCCAATTCTACAGCATTACAGATCTCATTTTTTATACATTCTGTTGCTTTATTACACTCATCACTCCACTCATACTTTACATCCTTTTTCATTAATTTCCTCAACGGTTCAGTTACACTGGCAAAAGTTTTTACAAATTTATTATAATATTCACACAAACCAAGAAATGATCTGAGCTCATCCTTATTAGTGGGATAAGGCAAATCTCTAATCGCTTTCATGGCCTCTAAA
The DNA here is from genome assembly GCF_040938575.1 of Ambystoma mexicanum. Taxonomy (NCBI): domain Eukaryota; kingdom Metazoa; phylum Chordata; class Amphibia; order Caudata; family Ambystomatidae; genus Ambystoma; species Ambystoma mexicanum. Next base: position 444,956,428 of record NC_090930.1, read on the forward strand.
TTGGGTTTGTAACCCTTTCCATTCATCATGTGACCCAAATATTCAACCTCTTCCACCTAGAACTTGCATTTACTTTGTTAAATTTTCAATCCAACAGCTTCCAACCTTGCTAACACCTCATTCAACCTTTTGTCGTGTTCTTCAGAACCTTTACCAAAAACAATAATGTCATCTTGGTATACTAATGTTCCACTTAAACGTTTCAGAACATGCGTCATAACCCTCTGAAACACTGCTGCTGCGGACGCCAATCCAAATGGCATCCGCTTGTACCTGTATAAACCATACGGTGTGATAAACAGTGTGATGTCTCTGCAGTCCTCTGTGAGCGATATCTGGTGATATGCACTTGATAAGTCCAAAATGTATCTGCATCCCCAATACGGTTTAACATCTTTGATATTATTGGCTGAAGAAATACCACGTCTGCCTCGTAATGATAGTCCATGGAGAACAGCTATCAAATTTTACTCTTAATTTCCAATTGTCCAATATGACCTCACAACTTGGACATTTAAACTCTCCTCCTGGTGGTTCATGAATTACGAACACTCTCTCTTCATCGGATTCTTCTTCCTCATCTTGAATTGCTGAGACTCTCTTTTTACATCTGCAAGTAACAGCAAAATGTCCTTTAACTCCGCAATTACCACATTTTTGCCCAATCGCAGGGCAGTTTCTGGAGTAGGCATAATGGCCTAATCTACCACAACTGTAACATCTGTCGCCATCTCTTGTCTGTGGATTCTGGACCCTGGATTCAGGTTTCGCCCAATACTTCCCTTTAGGAAAACGTCCTTTAATCTCCAACCCTTTGGGTCTATTGCCTTTGTTTGTGGCAAAATATACTTGATCCTTGGTGCGTAATGTATTAACTATGCTTCGCTCTTCTACTTCTTGTGCACCTTTGCCACTTGTCTGTACCATGCTGCGAGTAGCTTCCTGCTTTTTGTTCTTCATCTCCTTAGAACAAAATTGACTGTGTTCTATTCTTTTTGCAATGGCAATAGTCTCTGGCAAAGATGGGTTCCCCACCATCCATAACCTATCCTGGATTAGACTGTCCCTAGTATGGATTATGATCTGGTCTCTAATTAGTTCATCAAGGGTGATCCCATTTCCAAAATGACAGGTACAGTCCAGTAATCTCAAAGCCGAAACATACTCTTCAATATTTTCCTGCTCCTTTTGAACTCTTGTGTAGAAATTATACCTATTGGTGGCCACATTCGTCTCTGGGGCATAGTATGTATCTAGTTGTCTCAGGGCTTTATCGTGCTCATCACCATCACCAGCCTCATCACCTGATAATTCCAGAAGCTCTCTCTATTTGCTTTGTTTGTTTGTTTGTTTGTTTGTTTTATTTCTAATGCTATCCAGACCCATAGGTAGAAGGGCGCAGCAGGTAGGATAATGCGAAGCTTACATCGTTACAGATTATACAGGATACAATGAAAGTTATACATATTATACAAGTTACAGTAATGGATAATATAGATATTATGCAGGTTATACAAATTATACAGGATACAGTAAGAGTATACAAATATACAGGATCATCGTCGTACAGGTCGATAAGTTCCATAAAGGATGGTACGCATAATGTCGTAAGACAGAGGAGGGGTCGACATGTCGTAAGGCATGTCGTAAATCAGAGGAGAGGGACCAGTGTCGGGTCTGAGAATACTATAAACCTGTGTCTAGTGGTCGTTGGAGGTAAGATATTGGATGGCATTCCGCCTGAATAGTGGGTACGGCTGATCTGCTCTTAGATTGTTAGGTAATAGATTCCAGGTTTTGGCCGCCTTCACAGGAAAACTATTCCCACCGACCGTGGTTTGTTTAAATCTAGGTACTACCAGACAGTTAGTGTTAGTAGCTCTCATTGGTCTGATGGAGGTTTTTTTTGTATTTTGTTCGTGAGGTAGCTTGGGGCAGCGTTGTTAAGAGCTTTGTGTGTCAAGGAGATCATTTTTAATTGAATTATTTGGTTAGTAGTTAGCCATTTGTGTTGACGTCTGATGGTGGAAATGTGTCCCCTTTTATTTATGCCCAGTGTGGCTCGCAAAGCATTGTTTTGGAGTGTTTGTAGTTTCTGGATGGTTGATTTGTTGGCGCCACTGTAAAGGGCATTACAGTAGTCGATCCTGGAGAGGATAAGTGCTCTAGCCAAGATCATGCAGCTGTTGTTAGAGAGGAAAGGCTTGCCTGCTCTTATTAGTTTGCAAGTGTAGGCAGTGGTGGAAGCCAAGGATTTGAGTTGTTTATCGAATGATAGTGTAGAATCCAAGGAGAAACCGAGGGTTTTTACTTCCTTGGAGAACCTAATGAGGTTTCCATCAATATTGAAGGAAGAGAATTCCTGAGTTAATTTTTTGGTGTTCTTCTGTGTTCCCAGGATTATCAACTCGGTCTTGTCGTCGTTCAAGCACAGGCCATGTGTGGCCATCCATGCTTGAACAATGAGATATACCCTGTTCACCAATTCCCAGTCCTTCCTATGATCCCCAGAAAGCGGGAGGAGAATCTGTGTATCATCTGCATAGTTAATGTAGGTGATACCCAGAAGGTCCAGATCGTCGAACAAGGGTTTGGTTAAGATATTGTATAGGGTAGGCGAGACACAGGAACCCTGGGGAACGCCACATGATATCGGGGTAGGGTCAGCTGCGGCCGAAGGGGAAAAAACTCTCATAGTTCTTTCGCTTAGGAAAGATTCTAGCCACTTGATGGCCTCAGGAGAGAAGTGGGCAGCAGAATCCAGGAGTTTACAAAGTACCTTGTGATCGACCAAGTCGAATGCTGCTGAGAGATCAAGTAGGAGCAGGAGTGCTGTTCTTCCTCCATCTCTCAGCTCGTCGACCTGAGTCTTTAAATCAATCAAGGCGGTTTCCGTTCCATGAAGTGGACGGAAACCAGATTGTCTTGCTCCTAGAAGCTTATACAAGTCAAGGTGTATTTGTATCTGAATATAGGCGGCTTTGTCCAGTATTTTGAGGAGGAATGGCACAGTGGTAATAGGGCGATAGTTGGTAGGGATAAGTGGGTCTAAGGTCTGTTTTTTGAGAAGTGGGAGCACCCAGGAATGTTTTAGGTTGGCTGGGATAATGCCTGTTGTGAAGGAGGCATTGATTAATTTAGAAATAAATGGTGAAAGGTCTCTAGCAGCGTCTTTTATTAGCTGTGCTGGGCAGGTATCGCCCTTGCAGTTAGATGGTTTGAGAGAAAGAATGATTTTTTCTACTTCTAGTGGGGAAGTTTTTGAAAAGTGAAATTTGTTGTTTGCCTCTGGTGAGATGCTATGTGTAGAGGTGTTAGGGGGGTGCTGGAGATTGAGCATATCTTTTTTTGTTGTATTTTGGTTTGAAGTGTATTGATTTTATTTGCTAACGCATTTTGAATGTCTGTGCACCAGGTCTTATCCTTGGTGACTAAGTCTGGTGTGACTATTGGTGACTCTAGTTCTTTCAGTATGGCGAAGAGTTCTCTCATACTAGAATTAGAGTTAGTGATACGTTCATCATAGGAGTTCTTTTTGGCAAGGTTCACTTCTTTTTTAAAGTGAGAGGAGATAGAGGATAGTTTTGCTTTACTTTCTATAGAGGGACATAATCTCCAGGAATTTTCACTTTTTCTTTTTAGGAGTCGTAAATCTCTTAGTTGAGGCATGAACCATTTGTTAAGGTGTGCTTTAGATTTGCTTTTTCTAAGTTTGAGCGGGGCGATTTTGTCCAGTGTGCTGAGCATAATCTTGTTATATTCTTCAACTAGAGTACTGGGGTCTAAATTGTCAGATAGAGCGTTTAGCGTGGGTAGGATGGCGGGGATGACTTTTTCCGCTATAATACTTTTTTTGTTTCTGGTTAGACAAGGAGGTGCTAGCAATGGGACCGTCAGAGAGGGTCTGGCTGTAGATAGGTTAAAGGTGATGAGAGAGTGATCTGTCCATGCCTGAGGAGAGATGGAGGTGATGGAGGCTATGCAGTTGTAATCTGCTATCCAGTCTAGTGTTCTCCCTTTGGAGTGAGTGGGTCTGTTAACTTTCTGAGATAGGCCTGAAGCATTGATGGTGTTGGCTATGTCTAAGGCTTGTTTGTCCATAGGGTCATTAAAGCCAAGGTTAAAATCTCCTAATAATAGAAGCTGGGAGGTGGGTTTAAGGTTGTTGGTAATTAGGCTATGCAAATCCTCGTCAAAGGTGCGGAGAGGGCCTGGGGGTCTATAAATTAAGTGGATGGTGAGGGTTTGTGTATTATTTATCTGGAATTTAACCAAGATATTTTCACAAGATTGTAAGATTTGAGGAGGGGATGTTCTTAGAGAGAGGCTCAATTTGGAGATGATGGCAATTCCACCACCTCGTGTGCCATCCCTATCTTGTCTTGTTATGGTGTAGCCTTCTGGGATGGCTAGCATTAACGAAGGTCCGGCTGCGTTATGTAGCCAGGTCTCGGTTACTGCCATGAAGTCCAGGTTGTGTTCTGTAATGAGGTCAGCTATGTCAAGGGCATGGGCGACAAGGGATCTCACGTTAAGGAGTGCTCCTTTGAGTACTAGCGTCTCTTTAGGCATATTTGCTTGGCTTGGGGTAGTTAGGTTAACTATTGAGCGAGCTAGAGTTGCTGATGGGACCAGGAGAGCCAAGGAGCAGGGAGCTGCATTGGGAGAAGCCAGGAGAGGCCAGAGGAGAGCGTTGTGCTGAGATGCTGGCCCAGTGTATTTGAGGGGCTACAGCGTGGAAAGGGGGCCGTGTCTCCAGAGAGTCGGAGTGAGGCAGACTGCGACCTGCTGGCTGAATAAAAAGAGATGCTGGTTTGCTTGGGACGTGTGCTGGTCCCAAGAGTGTCTCAGGGGCAGGTGGTGACACCCTGACATCGATGCAGTGTATCCCGAGGAGACTGCTAGCCAGGACTACGCTTCCGGGTAAGTTTTGTGAAAGTGAGATAGAAACTCAGGAGTGGGATTGGAAACAGACAATATTTATAAGCGGCACGAAGGTAAAGAAAGAGAGAAAGTACAGAAATCGGAAAACAAGAGAAAAAAGCAAAAAGAAAGAAGCTCTAGCAACGCGGAAGTAAAGAGAGATAAGAGGAAAGTGAGCTTTAAAGAATATAAAAGAAAAGGGTGCAAACGATCCAACAGACTGAATGTGAGAAAGCAAGAGAAAGTCAAGAGAGGTTGTAAGCAACCCGAAACAGGAAAGAGGGTGCGAGTGACCCTACAGACTGGAAACGTAAAATTAAAAGCGAGAGAAAGTAACGAGAGGGTGCAATCAACCTGAAAGCAGGAAAGAGGATGCAAGCGATCCGAAATCAGGAAAAAAGGGTGCGAGCAACACAAAGGCTAAAAAGGAAAGTGTAAAAGGTACGCCAAAGAGGAAGGAAGGTTCAAGGGTGCACAACCAAAGGAACAGAGTAACAGAGTGTGCCAGGGGCATGATAAAGACAAGAGGAGTGTGCAAGAGGCACAGTGAAGTGAGAAGAGGGTGCAGGTGTACACAGCAAAAGGAAAGAAAGGGTGCAGGTGTGCACAGCAAAAGGAAAGAAAGGTGAAAGAGAAGAAAAACCAGAATGGAAAGGGCACAGGAGGGAAAGGTGCCAGTAGAAAGACAGAGTTCAAAGAGAGGGGTGAGGGGTCAGAAGTCAGAGCGGTCACGCAGAGGAAGAACAAAGGCCAGCGTTTTAAAAAGTCTCTGACAATATCCCATAGAAAGAACTGTACAGTGAAAGGTTCACCCTGACAGAAGAACTTTGTTTGTTTGAAGATGAAATGGCATTTGCTTGGGGAATGGAGCCCTAAGAGGCCCACTAAAGACATTGTTGAACTTTGTGAAGATAGACCTAGATTTGGGCAAGGGAACACCGAGAGGCCTTAGAGGAACTGTTTCTTTTTGTTTGGAACTGGAAGGATCAAAGCTTGGGGAAGAGAACCCCAAGAGACCCATAGACATTGTGAGCTTTATTGACATATGGCAAGAGCCCTATGTGGAAGGTTCCAAGGGCAACCCTTTTGAGTAGAACTATTTTGCACTGGCAGAACTAGACCTATTGGTAGGACTACCTGAAACCAGCTGTGGTTTACATTTAGTTTTTAATCACCATTTTTCCTTTAAGAAGACCCCATAACATATTTGGTTTAGGAATGAGGGCAAGCATAGGTTTGGACACAGACAAACTTTGATTTTGAACGTGCGTACATTGACAGACCTCAGAAACATCAGTTGAGGGAACAGCCCCCTTAGAGTTAGGGCCAGATAGGCATTACACCAACCCAACAAAGTTTGATAATAAAGGTTTTCAAACTGTTACTTTTGAGTCTGTGTCTCTCTTAATACCATGCCTGTCTCACAATAGGCATAGACACAAGTTGGCCAGACACGTATTGAACAATGGTTGTTGCAAGACCAAGTTCTCACATTGCATTTCAAGGTGAGAGCAACAACCTTGCTGACTTTCTCTCTAGACACCCAGGGGGTAACGAGAATGGGCAGAATACTACATAAATTTGATACTCCATGCAGATGTACTTGTGTACATGACGCTGGCAGACAGAGATTCCATGCTTTTCAATGAGTGCATTAAAGATATTAAAACATGACTACATTCACCCTGATTTGGGGGGGGTGGGGTGGGGGGTGAGGGTGGGATGGGGTGGGATCTGTTTGGGTTAAAAAAATGTAAAAAGTGTTTTGGCAGACGAAATCGGGCAAGAGAGGGAGGTTTCCTAGACCCAGCCATTCTAGACAGCAGACGCTATGTGTGGGTCAGTCACCACTAAACCATACAATGAGGGTGATTAACTTGATGAGTTGGAATGTCAGGGTCCTGGGAAACCATACAAAGGCCCGCCAAGTGATGTCCTACGGCATAAGATATAGGGTCAATGTCCTCTTCATTCAAGAGACACATACTACTGCGGCTACCAACTGCCAGATTGCACCCCTGTGGGTCCCAACAGATTTTTCACAGTATATTCGACTCAAGCCAGAGGTGTTATGATATTGATACACAAATCGCTCACATTTTTACTTAAAGGGACCCGCAATGACCCGGAGGGCAGATATGTGATATGCACGGGGTACTGGAAGGAGTAGAATTGTTGCTGCTTAATACATATGGGCCTAATGTAGACTCAAATGATTTTTATAGGACTATTAGTGACACTATCTGCGCACACCCACTGATCATGGCATTAGGGGAAGGGGATATGAATTGCATACTTGACCAAGATCTCGATCATATGGGGACAGCCCCCAAGCCACTATCCAAGAGTATCCAAAGTCTCAGCGATCAGATAGGCAAGCTAGGCCTAAGGGACATTTGAAGAGTACTCCACCCACACGACCACCAATACACATTCTACTCATCCATCCACGACATGGCCTCCCATATAGATCTGATATTTATCCCATAAAACTGGGCGTGAAGGGTCTCCAGATGTACAATCCTGCCTTACATGCTCTCGGACCATTCCCTGCTCGTCATATCATTCTTGATGGGAGGGAGACCTAGCACTACCTCACAAAGGCGTTTAAAGTCGGATGCCCTTCAGGACATGGCATTTAAAGCAGACATTGAGGAAGACATACGCACTTCCTTTCATTGTAATACAAACAGGGAAACATCACAAGGCAAGCATTTAAGGCCTACATTAGGGGGATGGCAATAGCTAAAGAATTTTGGGCCCAAAAACAATCAGACGGGAGTTTGCCAACTATGAGCTCTGACTTAAAACACTAGAAAACACTTACAGAACCAGTCCAGACCCATGGCTGACATACACTCTGTACTAGAACAGTTTAAGACCCTCGCACATAGGGAGTATAAATACTTTACTAGACCGACAGCGGCGCAGCACATTGGGGAGGGGGAACAGCCTGGCAGAATGCTAGCCAAACTGGTGCGGGCAGAGAGGGAACTCCCATACATGGAGGAGATCCTGACTGAACAGGGAGAAAGCAAACACTCGAACCAAGAGATCCTAGAAGTATTTGAGCGATTCTATGTGACATTGTACATGGCAGCCCCATAGTATAGGGCATGAGTTATTGAATCAATATTGGAAGGGATACAAGTGTCCAGACTATCCGGGAGTGGCAGGGGAAAAATCAACGTCCCGTTCTTGGTAGAGCAAATTGTTAAGGTAATAAGCAAACTCCCAAGGGGCAAGGCCACGGGACCAGAAGGCCTAACGGTCAAGTTCTATATGGCTTACGGCCCAATACTGGCTCCCCACTTATTGAAGGTATGGGAGGAGGCATTGAGATGCTCAGTCCTGTCTGACACACTAAGGGAAGCGACTATTACAATTCTTCTAAAACCCGGAAAGCTGGCCAACAAGTGTGGGTCATACAGACCTCTGTCGCTAATTAATGTGGACATGAACATCTTTACCAAAATCATCGCAAATAGAATCCTATCCCTTATGCCTCACTTACTGCACAACAAACAGGCAGGATTTATACCAGGCAGATCCACAGCTTTGAATATTCACTGCCTTTTCAATATTATGGCATGCATCAAACCTGACATTGCGGCAGTAGCTGTGGCACTGGACGCGCAGAAGGCCTTCGACATGGTCTCCTGGGAATGACAATAATCTGAGGGACCTCGACGCGTGAGGGATTGTGGGTACAACGCACGTCACTATAGGGATAGTGTTACAGGCACGCCTTGTCGACGTCCCCTTTTCGACTACGAAAAACAAAATGCAATACTCTGCAGTGACCTCTGGATGTCGGACCTATGCACAGCATGTGATTCTAAGCAGATTAACAAACATCAGAAACATGTTTATCATCCTAGAGAAATGTGGCCATGGTGAAAATATGATAAAATTCATCAAGCTCCTATACACAAACCCAATGGCCAGAGTGTTGGTGAACTCACAACTCTCAAATGTTCTACGGCTGGGGAGGGTCACGCGCCAGGGCTGCCCCTATCTCCTCTCATATTTGCACTAGTCATTGAGCCAATGGTAGGACATGGTCCACGAGTGGCATAGGAATATAGGAATCAGGCTACTTGGCCCTCCGGGCATTATTTCGCTCTATGCTGATGAAGTTCTATTGTACATAAGAGAGCACAGTGTAAACCTTGACCCGATAAATGAGATATTACAGAGTTTGGGTCCTCCTCTGGCTTTACGATTAACTAGACAAAATCAGAAATATTACCCCTTACAGAATAGACAAGTAAACCCACTGGGGTGTATCCACTAAAGTGGTCAGCAGACAGGATTCACTACTTGGAGATCCAGGAAACTAGGGATAAAAAATCTTTGCTAAGCTGAAACTACACAGTACATTAAACGTATGTTATGGACATGGTCTCCCGCTGGTGATCTGCCCAGCTCTCAATGGCAGGCAAACTAGCATTGGTTAAAATGATACTCCTACCCAAATTATTATATCTGTTTGCAAATGTCCCCATATGGCAGCGTAAGGAATACCTCACCAGACTTCACAGTGTACTTGCGTAGTTCCTGTGGCATGCGAGAGCAGTCCACAAGAAATGGGTCGACATGGCTCTACCATATGAGAAGGGGGTCTTTATTGTACCCAATCTGGAAATATACTGGCTTGCGTCCCAAGCACAATTCTCGAAATATTGGTACGGAGTGGAGGGCGTGACCCTGCATGTCCGTTTGGAGCGTAGGGCAGACGGCAAGTCTGATATTAGAACTCTGCTGTTGAAAAGAAAGTATACCGACGATTGCCCCTTCGGGCCAGTACAAACTAGATTGTGCAGATCGTGAGGTATATTTCTACGCACAAGGGCCCCCCCGCCCTTACTACAAATGGCTTCCACTGGCGATTTTTCCGGGCCTTGGACACCACACTTTTGGGGATATGGAAAGTATTGGGGGTATCGGGCAGTGGGAGACCTATTCCTGTAGGGGAAGTTCATCACAATGCAGACATGGACACAGGGGAACACAAGTACCACCATTGACATCTTGCGGTTTTTAGGATGCGTGCGGCAGTAGCCAGATGGTGGGACACTCACCCAGAGGTACCAGTAGAAAATGTGTTTCTGACATATATATGTAATTCAGAGGGATGCCGCAGCATTTTAGTGAGGTTGTACAGGATGATCATGGACAAGGCTGGGGAAAAGGTGCCCCCGCCAAAGTTAAATGGGCAGATGAGCTGAATGTTGAAATCACAGATATGCAATGGCATAGAATGTGTTCACTAAAATAAAACTATGGGCCTCATCCTGACCTCGGCGCAAAGGGATACCGGGCACCGTTAAGGACATCGGTGCCGGTAATCCCTTTGCGCCCTATTCCGAGGTCCCTTAGCGGGTCCCGCTATGGGCGCCTGGTTTTACCAGGCGGCCTTAGCGGGAGCCGCAAAGGGACCAGGGAGCAAATAACGGTACCGCAAGTTGCGATACCGTTATTAGCTCCCTCCTCATTCCCATTGAGCCCTATGGGGGCTCAAATGGGAATGGGGATTGCCTTTTTCAATAGGGACTTACTGGTCCTGCAAAGGTCGCACTACACCGGTAAGTCCCCATTGAACCAGGTCAGAGTCAGTACTGGTATTGGAGGCAGCCATGGTGCTAATAGCACCATGGCTGCCTCCAATCTCGGAATGAGGCCCTATGTCCCTTAACTCCAGGTCCAAACTTATTCAGTATAAATTACTTAATAGGTTATACTACTCCCCTGACAAACTCCGGAAGATACATCTGGATGAAATGGGCTGGTGCCCCCAGTATAACAACAAAGAGGCTGATCACCTACATAAAATGTGGATCTGTGCCAAGCTCCAGAACTTTTGGAAACTGGTACTTGACACACTTTCAGAGACATGCAATGTTTGGACTGTGGGAAACCATCCAGGAAAAATGTATTCGAGCATTTCTAAACATAGGGTGTGTAATAGCCAAACGTTGCATACTGAAAAAACGTTGTTAATGGGACGTTATGTTACAAGTACAACCGAAAAACATCAGAAATTCACCAGTTATGGCAAGCTAAGCAACCATAACTCACAACACCACTGTGCACTGCTAAGACTAACAGCCAGAACATGAAAGATGACATCACAAATGTCATTGATGACATCACTGATGACATCACATATCTGGATCACCTGTATTTGTTTACCGACATGATTAGGCTAGTTTTTTGTTTTTACTGACAATGAGAATTTCCAAAATTTAAAAGGTGCTGTATATCTACACATTAACCTTTTTATATGTTCCAAAAGTACTTAGAGTTTAATCTAAGCTTAATCTGAGTTTATAGTGCACATACATGGGGCAATAAACACGCTTCAAACACACATTTAAATTGTGTGCATGATGATTAACTCTAATGCTACTGTCATTTTTTGGTGCTTTTGTTTCTTTCTTCCATACTTTAGTTTCCCTGTATGTACCTCTAATGTGTATGCATTGTGCATTATTATATGTATTCTTTCTACTAACACAAGTGTGTGGCAAGTTTTCAATTGTTACCTATTTATTCCATGTTTAACATTACTCAAAACTCTGCATTTTCTGCTGATCTAGGAACTTTCAAGCTCAAAATGTACCCTTGCACAATTCCTACACCTATTCTTTCTCGTTATCCATTAACAATCTAGAACAGAGCACATACTTGGAAGAATATTAGCAAAACTGCTATTTATTTTAAAAATGGCATCAGCTATTACCATCCCTCCTCCCCAAGAGCAACTACCACCAGCTGGAGGACCTACACAACAAAAAAAGGACCAAGAAGATAAAGGAAGTGCCTACCTCTAGCACCCAGAGAGAATCATGAGAGTGGCAGTTCTTTACCACTGTTGGGAATGTAACAAAGGCTAAAGCTACCAAGGTAAAATGCACTCAGTGCAATGTTGTACTCAGTCGCGGACTACCTGGACAGTACTCCTATGCAACCACCTACAGGCGCTGTCACACCAAATCCAACCACTGCAATGCTCTCAGAAAGGTTGTTCCTTTCTTAGCAAGTAGTAGGCTGTCTTCCTCCACCTCATCTTCCTCAATCAATACTGTAACCAAACAGCCTACTTCTGCGGGACACAAAATCCCACCAGCTACCTTGCAAGTGATAGAAAAAGGCTGCTGATCAAACCTTTCAAAGACAACAGTAGTCTCTATATAGTGCAACACACCACTCTGCAGGGGGGAGCAATTGCAAAGTGCTTTTGAAGCTGTAATCACAGAGCATGAGAAACACTGCCCACTGCCTTACATTTACCTACCAAGAGGTCATCCTTCTGCCTGGCATAGGAGTACCTCCCCAGAGGCCTCCCACTTGAACAAGACTTCAAAACAAATGCACTACCCAATATGGGTGACACAATGCACTATGACACAAATGCAAATTCACAGATGATGTTTAACTTATAAAGTGCATGTTTATTGTCGATTGTTGCAGACAGTGTTGAAGACCACATAACTTTGTATTAATGTTCTGTTTTGATCACTTCTGTCTAATAGAGGCAACCAGTCCCATGGTCTATCAAGTGTTCATAATGCACTGCGAGCTATCACATTGGCATTAATGTGTTGTGCATGAACTGGCCCACTGCCAGCTGTTTTATTTATCTAGAACATGTATTAACTTCTAAAACAAAATCTACCAGCTTAATAATAAAGAGCTGCAGAAATATCACAGCTTTCTGTGTGTATTTTTAGGTTTCATAGCTATGAGACACAGATGGTCTAGTCCCTTTGGATCACTGCAAGGGTATAAATGTTTCTGCATTAAATAATTGCAAAGATTGAAATATTAGACGGTAGGACATCCCCACCCCCGTTCCATTACTACCTTAGATGTAACACACGCGCAATATCTTCCCCTGTCCACCTCCCCCTCCATATTAGTAGTACAGGGTTTTTTCCTGGATACCTTGCATTTTGTTATTGGTATTTTGGTTTCTTTTTGATAAAGAAAAATGATTTTCCACACTCCTTTTTTGGATTTCTCAGTGCTTGGTGCACTTATGTTGTATTTATTTCTGTCTCATAGAGTTGTTTAGGTGTGGTTAGCCGACACCTGTTTCGACCCGTAGGTCCTTTTCAAGGCAAATTCAATTTTTTCTGGGTCCCCAGTTGGGTTCTGTTTCATATATTCAGATTTCTTTCTGTCATTACAGCGGGGCTCCTGGTGGCCCCTAGTTTCTGAATGTCTGTGAACTTTGTTCCGTCTGTTTGCTTAAGCAACTGAAGTTCACGCAGCCCTCTGGGCCAATCAGAGGCTCATTTGCAAACCGAACAGGGAAGTGAGTACGCCACCTGAACCCAGATATCATTCATTTTTTTTACCAACTTTTTGGTCGTTTTTAAAGAAACTACTGGACAGATTTACACCAAATTTACAAAAGCACGCTTTTGGGACCAAGCAGTCGTTCCTGCCGTCCAGCGGGTTGTGCTGAAGGCATGAGCAACACTTATTTTCCATTGCCTCTATGGGAAAAACCACACATAGTGGGACCCTCCGATATAAATGTGCCCCCCCTACATGAAAACTCACCAAGCTTCGCAATATCAATCTGATGGGTCATATACTTTTTTTGCAAAGTTTCCTGAGGATTCGTCTAGGAGGGGCAAAGTTATAAGCTGCCCAAAAAGTGCTCTTCCTATGGGTTGAGCAACTTAACCATAACTATAGGGCAGCTACCGCAGGCCCTGTAATTTTTTATAGAATCTTGATTAGACATTCCTTTATTTTGAAATGGTGTACTTTGCTGTTTGGATTGCTACTGCATCACATTCACTCCTCCCTTGAAAATATAGCCTTCCATCGGCCAACATTCTTACAAAAGGCAAAGGAGGTATATCTCTTAACTGGGCCTGTTTTGCGCGTTATGATTGGGATCACTCTTATTTTGTAGAAGTGTGAGGGCTGAGTAGGCGGTTTAGCCACTAGTCATCCTTCTACTCTTGCGTGGCAGAAGTAATTTTGTTACAGTGGTACTGAATTACAACTATAAATATCCCTTTACCTTCCAATTATAGACAGGTGAACATGTTCTAACAGTTCGAAAAAGGTGCAATTCGGCTGCAGGATACCATCTTCAAACCCTCCTGTAAGGAACATAATATTTTCTTTGAACCAATTTACACTACTTACGCGTAACGTACACTTATATTATGGAAACCTAGAAAGGAATGTCAAAGGGCAGTCAAATCAAATGGTGGATTCCAGCGACAAAGGAGGAACCTCTAGAGTGGGGCGGAAGAGTCACATTTACTTTTAAATAGCAAAGCAACCCAGTTTCTACCTGGTGTGAGGCAAGGACTTTAGGGGTGGGGGGGGGATTTGAGGAAAGCAACTATGAATATTTGTATTAGCTTTCCTTTACCAAGATTCAAGCTTCTTGCTCCGGACTTGGTTGACACTCTTTGGCAAAAATGCTCAACGCTTCTCTCAATCGCATTCACAATTTATGCAAGCCATCAATTATGCACCTTACATAAGGGTACAATTGTGAATTTTTGAAAAAAACATACATTTCTTAAATTTCTCAAATTTACATACAACCTTGTGCCATTTCAACAACATACTTTTACTAATAGGCACCCGTCAGTTAAGATGTCTGCCTGGTTTCGATACTTTATTTTATTGTTATTATCACTGCACTGCACAGGCATCGCCTACCTGGAACGGAGTTGCTGCTCTTGAAGGAAGAGGTTGGGAGACCGGAGAGAGTGGGCTGCAGGGGCGCAGAGCAGACTACATCCAGGCAGCAGCGAAGGAACAGCAGTCGAGGCCAGAGGACAGTTCCGAGGAGCTATGAGTCGGAAGCAGCCGTGGAGAGCTACTACAAGAAGACCCGACTAGCTGAGATGGCATGGCGGCAGGGATCATCATCCTCCAACAACAGGTGCTCCTGCGACGAGTGTGAAGAGATGCAGGCGTAGCAGGTGAGAGCAGCTGGACCGTGTTGCCTGCCTTCCAGATCCTCCTTGCAGGTAGGAGATCAGCATTGCCTCTGTGCCCCAATTCTTTGTGTTGTTCCCGGCACTTTGAACGTGTGTTCTCCCTCCCCCCACCTCTTGCAGCCACTTCCTCATTCCCTCTCCCTCCCAGCCAGCCCACCCCCCGTCCTGATTGGTTGTCCTCCTAAACATTATCAAACCATCCCTGGGCAGCCCTCTGCCCAGCAGCCCCTACGGCTAAGGGCCCCTAGGCAAAGGGTGGTTCCCACTGGGCGGCTCCAGCGAGTGTCTGCAGGTGTCCGCAGGGGCAGCCAGTGGCCAGCCATCCCCATGAGCTAGTTAGGAAGGTAGGAGCGGCACTTTTAAGGCAGAGGCCCTCCTCCCTTCATTCCGGTCCCCGTAGTTGACCCTCAAACTTGGTGTGTTTTTCTCCTGTTTGGAAATTGCATTCTGTTAGTATTTAAAATTGCATTGTGTTAGTATTTAAAAATTGCATTGTGGAACCCAGGCCTTTCCCTCTCTATTCCGGACTCTCAAACTTGGGAGTGTTTTTTCTCCTGTTTGGAAATTGCATTGTGTTAGTATCTAAAATTGCATTGTGTTAGTATTTAAAAATTGCATTGTGAAACCTAGGCCTTTCCCCCTCTGTTCAGGACTCTCAAACTTAGGTGTGTTTTTCTCCTGTTTGGAAATGGCATTGTGTAAATACTTAAATCTTAGTGCCTGTTATCTTGCCCATTGTCAACTTGAAAATCGTCTACTTCAGCTGCAGAGGCAGCACTCCAAACCAGGAAAATCCAAGGTAAGCGATTTATGCATTAATGTTGATGTGTCACCGTTGCACGAAGAAATCTCGCCTGCAAATGCTAATGTTCCCGCAACCATGGAGACAGTTACCTTGCTTCCAGTCAGGTCTGTTAAGCTGTGTGTACCCAAACTGCGACTACAACCTCACTTGACGAGCCTGTATCTGGCAAGTTGATTACAGACTCTTTAGATATTGCAGTTATGACGGAGGCCGCCATATCTACCCACCAACTTCATATAAACACCCCGTCTCAATCACCTTCGAAGCCAAATACTGAACAAAGCCAAATCTCTGAACTTCTATCAACAGGAGACTCTGAACACTTAATGTGTCCAGAAGCAAATCACTCCCATCTAACTTCAAATGACTTTGCGAGTAATAGCGTGCAGTTGCCTCCACCTACTGTATATCTAGATGCCTTGGAAACATTTTTGTTTGACATCACGGATGCTGACCTGCTGGCAATGCGGTCTCCGTCCATTGGAACGCTGAACTCACTTGCATTACAAACAAGTTCCAATCATTCTGTGCAACAAGGTGACATCAAAACACAGGAAAGATCGAAAGCTCCAAAACGAATTGTTGCGACGCTAGACACACATGATGCTAAATTACAGTTGTGTGCTGAAGAATCAAAATCACTGCCCTCCTCATACAATAATGTCGGAAACTTAGGCGCCAGTGTGCACAATCAAATGACGCCTCCAGCATTAGATAAAAAGGAGAATCCAGCGCCCACCCGAGGCCTCCTATAACATCCAACGTATGCACTCCAATAAACGATGTCGTTGTTGCACGCGAAGCATGCCTGACTGCCCGCCTAAAAGCTGACTTTAACCTTACGCACGAACGCCTAAATGACAGCTTCATCAGCAAACATGACAAGGGAGGATTATCTGCTTGAAAAGCGAGCACGCGGCTCAAAGCAATAAACCATCCACCAGATAAAGCTGCTACATCACATGATCCAGCTAGTACAGTAAGTGTTTTCAACCTTGATTTGCTTGAAGATTCCCCACAAATCAGTCCCTGCAAATCGAGCACGGAAAAATACAATCCTGATGAAACCGAACCAGGTCATGTTGAACATAACCCGGCTGAAAGAAGATCTTCTCAGACAAGTGCAAGCTTTTCAGTGGACAATCCCAACACCATGAAAGGGAACATCTCCATTGCAGCAGGGATTCAGATTCACAATAATGTCTTAGCAGCAACATCAATTGCTCTAATGCCATTCATGAAACTATATGAGACATTAAATGACACAGTGCGAGATCAAAACTCGATGCTGTCACTGATGAATCACAAATTGACCTCAATAGAAAAATGCAACAAACACTTAAGAAGTCGCCTAGATTCGGAAGCTACTGCCACATACCAATGGCACTCCCGTATAACTGAAATAACAGAACGAGAGGCCCATGAAAAAGTAGACCTTGCCGAAGCACTCGTAGAATGTACAAAGTGGATCAGGCACAATGTGGCTGTACAGCCGCGAGGACTCACGACGTCAGTGCCCTGAACTTGCAACCAACATAACTCTGACTTGGCCACGACAATACCACACAATCCTTGACTTCACCATCTTTTGTTACCATTCAATGCAACTGAGTTAAAAGTAGCTGAAGATGAGATCATTGGTACGAAACTCAATAGTGCGATCAATAAAAACAAGGAACATGCGACTGCTCTGACTTCTGACGTAACGATGTCAACTGAAGTAAGAACAAGAATGAGCTCCTCTCCACACACTGACGTTCAAACTAATTCAACGGCAAATATCGAGGTATCCCTCGAACAATCCGGCACATTGTCTAAGGACGTGAACTCAAGGTCACAGACTGCTCCTCCAATTAGAGAAACAACAACCGAGAAAAAAATCTCCTTTGAGATATTCTCTGGCACAGCAAAATCAATAAAAACTAAAGACTCTATAGCAATGTTAAAGGCAAAACAAGTAAAAATTGTGAAAACAATGAAGAAGGGACCAGCATCAAAACACCCGCAAACAAATGATGGCAAAAAATGTGTCCACGCCTCTGCGCATCGAAGTAAAAAAAACACTATTAGTGTCCACATCAGCCGGAACAGCAAATCATTAATAAAAAACTAGTAGACAATGATGCAGGTAACTTGAGGAAGGCTACAAAACGCGGGCGAGATGATATTAGTCCATCTGTCGACCTGTCTACAAACAACTCTATGAATTTGTGCGACCTATCCACATATTCAGTTGAGGATGACGAAGAACCTGATGCCGAATCGCATGAAATGGCTGACTTGACAATGAAAGCTGTTGATTGGCCAAAACTATCCTCTACTAACAAGTTTGTGCTGGACGCACGTTACCCATTAGGACCAACTAGATGACGGACATTGCGACGTGAAAATGAACAACACGTTTCTAATAAAGACAGGTCAGATTCACGAAGCGGATGCCATGGAGCACCTAAAAACTCTGTCCTGACACTCAACCCCAAATTCACGAACGCACAAATGAAAAATCATAAGAATCAAAACAATCAAGTCAGACCGGCGCAGCATGTCTCAGGGAATGGAAGGCAGTGCAAACTTGAACTTGAAAACATCTTGGAGGATAAAAATGAAGTAAAATTGAACAGAGCTAATGTCATGAGATTGCTGCATAAAGTACCTGCACTTTGAAACATCCGATCAGATGACATTGGAATAGTGGAATACAAAACCCAGTCGAGATCCGATTGGGTAATTCTGCATATGCGGTCCAAGACCGTAGCAAGACCACTATTAGATGCAAAAGACGACCTGTTGTTCTTCGGTTTCAACTTAACAGTCTCAGAAGAAGACCATCCTTCTCGCGACTCGACAAATGGAGATTGTTTTAATTCAACATCCAACAATGCCAAAAGAGAAATGTTGAGGACCCAACTCACACAACAGTCAACACTCTCAAATGAAACAACCAGCCAAAGGAGAAATGCATAGGATGATGCAGAGTCGAGATGCTTGTCCCAACTACTGACTTCATGGAATACACGAGGCTTTGTACATTTGTTCCGTGAAGGAAAATCACAGGACACACAAAGCATGTTTATCTGTCTCCAGGAGACTTGGCTCCGGAAGACCCCTTCATGTGACGGCTACACAACTTACTTAATGGCCTACTATCAATGATAAAAAACTCCTCAGGCTGGGAAGTGATCAAAATTCAAAACCCTAACCTATTCGTACAGGCCATTACTCTGCAATCATCAGTTTATGATCTGCGGGGAAATCTACACAAACAACACCTTCTTCTAATAAACACTTATTGGAACCCTGCGATGATTTCAGATGCTGAATATCTGGCGTCTGTAACTGTACAAATAGATGATTGCTACGCCTCATTCGACGAGCCATTTATCTTGATCTGCGGTGACTTAAATTTCAACTGGTTCGACAATACTAAAGAATGTCGTCCAAATGTAACATATCAAATTCCTACGGAAGTTTCTGATCGTGGCACTAAGTGGGCGTATGACTTAACAACACGCAATTGCTCAATGCTAAATGGATGTACCAGAGGCGATATTCCTGCTGCCGCAACGTGGCATCGAGGAGATTTAAAGAAAACATTAGATTATATCTGGGTCTCTGAAAGTTTACATGTCCTCATTTCAGATCTACATGTAAAAAAATCTACAACAAGTGACCACGATGCCCTCATTTTATCATGGCTGACTCCGCACAATATAAGCTATGCAAGCTCCACCGTGCAATTAGATATTAACAACACTCACAATCGTCTTCGGATAAATAGTAAGCAGATCGATAAACTGACAATGGAATTTATTCATTCATGCTCCCTCAGGGTACATATAGAATATGTGGCTCTATTAAAACAGTATACCAGCACAAATAAGAGCACGCCCAGAGACTATATCCATCCATTTAGCCCAGAGGTACATGAAGCAAAAAAATCATTATCGAAAGATCTAAAAATACTAATAAAAGCTGGCGGAAACAATTTAATGTTGTTAATAACAAAGAGGCGCCAATGCTATCGAAACTGGCTTAAATCTTTTAACATCATACGTGACCAAGAACAAGCTGAATTAATGCTCCGCTTATTGATCCAAAAAGATAGCTCAAATATATGGAAAATAATAAATAATGGCCACTTGAATCAAACCAACACCTTAGCGAATGCAGTGAAAGCAGCTACTTGGGTGAAACACTACAATGTGGTATTTAACAACAACCACGACGACCCTCTTCCAAATTCTATACCGGAAGAGTGTAAATGGGACGTCATTGAATCCTCTGCTGAATTCGAAAAAGCAATAAAAAAATTAAAGTCTTCTCGTGCTGCAGGCCCCGACGGGATCTCCAATATTATGCTAAAAGCAAATAAGGAAAACTGGGCGCAATTTATCAAAGTTCTATTCGTTCAAATGGCCCAAACATCAAAGATCCCTGACTCATGGACTAATGCGATTGTCGTTCCGGTGTTCAAAAGAGGTAACCGTGACGACCCAGCAAATTATCTGCCCATTGCGTTGCTAGATACTATGGGCAAGATATTTGCCACTTTTCTGCAAAGAAAAATCTCGCGATGGGCAGAAAACAAGATAATCCTTGACGTGAGACAAACAGATTTACACAAGGAGTTGGCGTGGAACTCAATTTGTTATTATTAAATCTGGTTAAACTAGATGCAATAAAACACAAAAAAAGATTGAAGATTGCTTTTGGCATTCATTGACCTAAAACAAGCTTTTGATAGCATCAATCGGAAGCTCCTGTGGCAGAAATTGAAGAACTGGGGCTGCCCAAATGTGTTACTATCCCCGCTGATGGCACTCCATGCTAACACTAGTATTTGTGTGCGCCTAAACACAGCAGGTGAATTATCAGAGAATATAAAAACTACAAGAGGTGTAAAACAAGGTTGCCCTCTTGCAGCCCTGCTGTTTAAACTCTTTATATCCGACTTACCTGAGGCACTCGCACAAACACAGTGTTTTCCTCCAAAAATAAATGGAACCCATGTAAGCCATGTAATCTATGCAGATGACATTGTGCTACTTGACAGCACGGAAATAGGTTTACAAAGATTATTGTCAGCCTTACAGACCGATCTAATGGCAAACCACCTAACCATAAACGTGAATAAATCGCAGATGATGGCTTTAGGACTTAAAACAAAATCGAAAAAAACGATTTTCAATTGGAAACTAGATAATGAGTCATTGACCAAAACTGACGCGACTCGATATTTGGGGGTTTCCTTCAATACCTCGATCAGAGAATGGAGTTGGACCAATGATGTCCAATGTCGTATGCAAATGTTTGCTTTGCAAGGACGAAAACTGCATACAAACTATGGAAAATTTTCCCTCCAACCATTAATGACCTTCTACCTTCAAAAATGTATCCCGGCGGTATGCTTTGGCAGTGAATCAGGGTGGAATATCAGTGCACATTTTTGGGCTCAATTAGAAGGTTGTTTCTGGCGCAAGGTTCTCCATCTTCCACAATGCGTCTCAATGGTGGCTCTGAGGCATGAACTGGGTCTCGTATCTTTACACACTACCGTACTATGGAAAACTTTAGCACTTCTAAGGAAAATGCGAATATCCCGAGCTTCAAAAGCCTATCTCATTCTAGCGAACAAAAATCATGACACAACTGCCTCACTGATAAACAGTTGGGAGGAGAAATTACTAGCCATTTTGAATGAGGCTGACATAAAAATGTCCTTGGTAATTAAGTTATCACAACTGGCAAAAGAAAAATTCAAACAATGGAGTGGATCACAACTACTGAACAACGCACTACATTAGCTTCGGCTTTAGACCTAGGCTTTAGCTCGCAGAAGATGGATGAACTGCCAAAGTATCTGGCCAAATTTCCTTCTAATTACCATCGGAATCAATTTTTAAGATTACGTCTCAATCTCTACAATACAAAAGAGCGGCTGTTGAAAATAAAAGATCCCACGACAAAGAACCACATATGCCGCTTCTGTCAAAAAGAGACTGAATCCACCAAACACCTGATAATTGATTGTCCACAAATCTCTAGGCAATGCTCTCTACACCTAGAACGATATGCACTGTTAAATGGTAACATGGTTGAATGCTGGAGCCATTTGATTATGGGGACTAATGTACTGCTAACCTGTGGTGTGATTAACTTTATGGATACGATATTACCACCCCCATCGAAAACATAGGAACCACCATTGGCATAGCCCCAAAATCTATGAAAACTTAACCCAAGTCCGTACTAACCATAGATGTGAAATGTTGAAGGACTTGGGTTTTGGGGAATTGGAATGGAAATAACAAAAAGTTTGTTTTCTTTTACAAAACTAAAAGTCAAATAATAAAACAAACAAAAAAATTGTCAACTTTTTTCTTCTGCTCTGGGTGTCTCGTCTGCTTGCTCTCTGCCCCATGTCCTTTCCTAGTGTTCTCCCCATCCCACTCCCCCCTGCCTCTCTCCTCCTACCTACTCTATGGTGCTCTGTGTCTCTCCCATTTTTTCCAACTGCTTCTCTATCGACTATCCTGCTCTCCTCACTAAATCTGGTAGGAAGAAGTTTAAAAAGGACATCCTGGTCTCCAACCCAGGCCTCCCTATCGCTGACACCTATACCAGTGCCTCCTCCAGGCAAACTTTCACTGATATCCTATTTGTTGTTCCCTCATCAGACCTATGGACTCTTCATATGGTCTCTGTGCTCTCTCCTTTCTCTTCTTACCCCATTAATGGTGGCACCCGGTGGGAGGCCCTCCTGGCCTCTTTCCACTCCTCATTAATGTTTATGCAAATGGCACTGTCTTGGTCCAAGGCCCTGAGTCCAACTTTCTCCTCTTCGATAGACGCTTCACGTGTCTCATCAATTTCCTTTCTTCTCCTGCTGTCTCCGCTTCCCACTCCACGGCTTCCTCGCCCGCTCCCTCCTCCTTTGCTAGCTTGCCCTCTCCTCCTTCCTTTTCTGCCCCCACTCACGCTTCTTCTACACCTCCACAGGGCGTACCTCTGATTTGTACCCCTCCCCGGAAGTCTTTCAGGGACGGCAACCTTCTCCATATTGCCACCCTAAGCTCTCGTTCCGCTGTTAAGCACTCCTCTGACATCTGCCGCCTTCTGGAGGAACTTAACCTCGATGTTCTCGGTCTAACCGAGACATGGTCCACACCCAGCTCTTTCACAAGCTTTTACACTCTCCTCCCTGATGGCTACAAGATCCTCTCCGCGTCTAGGTCCAACCGTCCCAGAAGGGGTGTAGCCCTGATCTTCCCTGAGTGGATTCCTGCCTCTGTCATTTCTACGCAGGCCTACTCCTCTTTTGAATGCCTTGTCTGCAGGCTATCTCTCCCAGCCATTCCCAGCCATTCCCTAGTCAGATCTTCATCTTCCTTCCTTTCTTTCTTCTTCCTTTCCGAAAGGGCTGACCTCTCCTCTTCCCTCCTCTTCCCTCCTGGCCTCGACCACTTAACTCCTCCTTCTTGGAGACTTCAACATCCACCTGGATGCTTCCTGTCCTTCCTCTGGACTCTTTGGCGATCTTTGCAACGCTATCTCACTCACTATTCTCCCCTCTGGCCCGACTCACTCTGCAGGGCACTCTCTGGATGTTCTGATCTCCTCAGGCCTTCCCCCTTCTATCCTTCTCACCACTCCCCTCTCCTGGAGGGATCACTTTCTCCTTTCCTCCCATATCACCCTCTCTTCCCCCCAGGCTAAGCCAACTACAGCACTGCCACCCAACTTCTCGGTTATCCAACCCATGAAGCGTATGTCTGTTGAGGCATTCACCGCCACTTTCTCCCTTCCCTCCCCCTCTTTGGCTGACTCAGACCCTGACATAGCCCTTTCTATGCTCCACTCTGCTATATCTGATACTCTCAATGCCCTTGCCCCTATCATGAGGATCCGCCTGAAGACCAAATCCAAGTGCAACTCTTGGTACGACTCAGACTTGTCATCCCTAAACGCAAGTGCACGGTGGGCGAGAGGAAATGGTGTACTTCTAGTACATACTCTGACAAACTGGCCTGCCGCCTGCTCCGAAGGCAATACTAGCTCTCTGTCCACACCAAGAAGAGAGCTCACATCCAAGCCTGCATCTCTGCGGCATCCAACAACTTTGCTGATCTCTTTAAAATCTGCAAGGAACTGGCCAATCCTGCCGCAGTGTCTACCTCTCCTGTCCCTTCCCAGGCCCTCTGCAAGGCTCTGGCTTCCCATTTCATCTCTAAAATCAGGACATCCTGTCCTCTCTCTCCTCCTCTCCCCTTCCTCCCTCCACTCCCTGCTCCTCCGCAGGCCCTTCTTCGGCCACCCCTCCTCCCTCTTTCTCTGCCTTTCCCCTGTTCTCCCCAGATGAGGTTTCTAGACAAGTCCGATCTATGAAAGTCTTGTCAAAACAGTTTCACCCCCTGATCCTCCAAAACCATCAAGGACCACATCGACTCCCTGGCTCCTGCCCTTGCTGACTTCTGCAACCACTCCTTTGCCTCTGGAGTCTTCCCTTCCTCCCTGAAGCACTCCATTGTGCACCCCCTTCTGAAGAAACCCTCGGCCGACCTGTCTTGCCGGGACAACTATCGCCCAATCTCCATCACTCCTTTCCTGGGAAAACTCCTGGTAAAGCTTGCCATCTCCCAGCTTAATCTTCACACTGAATCTGTTGGTTGCCTCCATGACCATCAGTCTGGCTTCAGAGCTGCCAGAAGCATGGAAACTGCTCTCCTGAACATCCGTGAAGACCTGCTGTACAACCTTGACGCCAACACCCCCTTTATCCTCATCTTACTTGATCTCTCTTCTGCCTTTGATATGGTCAACCATGACATCGTGCTCAATCATCTCTGTGATAACCTGGGTATCACTGGTCAGGCCCTGGTGTGGCTGACATCTTTTCTCTCTGACCGACCCCCCCAGGTTCAACTTGGGTGCTTGCTCTCCTCTATCTCTATCTCTACCTGTGGTATTCCCCAGGGGTCTATCCTCTCTCCCTGGCTGTTTAACCAATACCTGGCACTTCGTGCTCACCGCATTGCTGCGCTCTGCCCCAAATTCCAGTGCTATGCCGATGACACCCAGCTCATTTCCAGGTTACCCTCAGCCACCTCTTCTCCCTCTCTCATCTCTGAATGTCTGTCTGCCATCCAGGAGTGGTGTGCTGCTAATGATCTCTGCCTTAATGCCAGTAACACTGAGATTCTCCTCATCGGCACTCCAAGCCCATCCTTTCCCACCACTCTCTGGCCAGCCTCTCTTGGCCCTCTTCCTGCACCCACCTGTGAGGCTAAAAACCTCGGGGTCATCTTCGACTCCACACTCTCCTTCTCTCCTCACATCTCTGACGTTTCTAAGAAGTCTCACTACCAGCTGCACCTCCTCAGAGGTATTCTTCCTTTCCTCTCCTTCCCCCAGAAACTCACTGTCTCCAGAACTCTGGTACTCTTTAGGCTGGACTACTGCAACAGCCTCTTTCGAAATCTGCCTGCCTCTACTCTCTGCCCTCTGCAATTTATCCAGAACAGGACTGCAAGACTTGTCCTTGGCCTCAAGCCCAGGGACTGTATCTCTCCAGGACTAAAATCTCTGCACTGGCTCCCAGTGGCTGCGAGCATTAAGTTCAAAACCCTCTGCATTGTCCACAAGGGCTTCTGGGGCCTGGGACCTCAATACCTCCAACTCTCTCTTCCTAAATATCTTTGTTCCCGAGCTCTTCGCTCTTCTGCCCGACACTCCCTCAGGGTCAGTCGCTTCTCCAAGCAACGAGTTGGTGGTAGATCTCTCGCTTCGGCTGAGGCCTCCCTTTGGAACAGCCTCCCTGCCTCACTGAAACTTGAGGAGAACCATCTCTGGTTCTGGAAGCACCTCAAAACCTTGCTCTTTGCTACTGCTTTTTCTCTGCCTCTCCCCTGCTGAATCCCTGGCTTAACTGCACTGGTTACCTGGCCACCCTCTGATCTCGGGCCCAGGTCCCCTCCACCACCAGCCGCACACCTGCACTGCCTTCCTGGCAAACCCTGCACTAGGGAGTGTCTCTGTATCCCTACAGTCCCACTACCAGCACTTGACACCGGTTGTCTGCACTTGCCCTTGCACTTGCCACCAGCTGGCCGTACTTACTTATTGTTATTCTATTATCGCATGTGCTGCACTTTTCCCTCCTCCTCTCCTCTGCCTTTGCCCTCTCCCCTTCCCATGCACTTGTGCGATTTAAATTACACTTAGCCTGGTAGGATCGCTGTCTGTCTTCCATCTGTTCCCCCTCCCTTGCCTCATCGCGCCTTGAAACACTTTTGTACAGGCGCGTTGTAAATGCCTTATCATATCATATGATATGCATATCATTTATTTCATTTGTTGGTAGTGCCCAGGACCCGGACGTACATTTCAGTCAGATTATTTTGACTCATTGGTTACAGAGTAGTGTCGGCGTGCAGTTATCGTTTCAGGCAGATCAATACAGGAAATGGTTTATGCATATTTTTTAAACTGTGCTGTTTTTATCCTTTGCAGAAGATCTGGTAGGAGGTTTCTTCGTTGATGTTGGGTGGGAGGGCGGTCCAGAGGGTGGGGGCGAGAACGGTGAAGCTTATTCCTCCAGCTCTTTTTCTGGTGAATCTCGGGGTAACTAATGAGGAGGAGGAAGAGAATTGCAGGTGGCCTAGGTTGAATTTTTTGGAGATGTGGTGGGTGAGGTATGTCAGGGCAGTGGTGTAGCAGCAACGATGAGTGATGGAGAGGATTTTGAACTGTATGCGTGCTTCGATAGGTAGCCAATGTGCTTCACGTCTCACTTCGGAGATGTGGTCAGATCGATTCCGCTCCCAAACTGCTCTGAGGGTGTTGTTTTGGATCAGTTGCAGTTTGCTGAGTTTTTTTGTGGAGGTCCCTGTAAGGATAGAGTTGCAGTAATCTAATTTACTGCCAATAATAGCCCTCACCAGTGTGAGGATAATGGTTTTATCATGAAGACAGAGCAGCCTGTAAGAAGCACATTTAAACTGGAAAAGAATGTATTGATCACTTATGAAGAACTGTTGTATGCTCCATACTAAGATCATCTGCCCAGAGTGGTGAAATCACACTAACTCACAAATGTCACTTACATCCAATGTTTATAGAATGTTTACCTGCTGCAAACAAAGCTGTGCCAGGGTGAACACTGGATATGGGCCCCACATCTATATAAAAGACATGCCCGCTCTAGGTGGAGTAATTATACCAGCAGAGTTCTCAATGTCATTGTACAAACATGGCTGTGATTTCTTTCCTCAATGAACTAAATAAATAAATACAATTCTCCATGATGGCAGGGAGAAATGCAGAGACTATCATCAGATACAAATGTGCCTCACCTTAAAACTATCAAGAAAAATGCCATTGAAAGTCAGACCACTGACAATATGAACTATCACAATAAACAGAGTGTGCAGGTGCGTCTCTGTATGACTTACACCCACCAACCCCTTCCCATCAGATGGCTGCGTCAATGGGCTTATGTGGTTCAACAGTGTCTTCACTATCAGGTGTATGCTTTGAGAACGTTGCATGCAAATGGAACACAAACCCCTACACCTGCATTAAAGGGCAGACTATTCTCTGACACCATATGTGTACTTTCTTACCCATACTTCCTACCACAAACACAACCACAAGAACTCTGTGGCGGCCAAAATGTGGTGTATAGCCCAACACAAATTCCAAAGAAATTAACGGCAGGAAAATTAAGAAAGCTACTTTAAGGGACTTACTTGAAAGATCAATTGAAACACATTCTATAGAAGCAGTTATTTGGCCAGGAATAATTTGCAGTTTTGTCTTCTCTGGTCTGCAGTGTACAAAGAAAGAACAATAATCAATATAAAAGAAACATACACATACATATATACATTATACATTGTTGCTACATATGTATGACAAACATTACATACCTGTAATCGTTTTTCTGTTGCTTGTATCTGCTTAGGTGCACATGCTTTGCACAAGCTGACAACTAGTGGTTGGTACAGAGTATTGTTTGTGAACAGTTTAAAAGTGTTGGCAGACACCTTTTTACTAGACTCATAGGTAGTGCTTATGCTACTAGTGCACACTGGCATGCACTGCTGACCCTGTGCTTAATATGAGATCCAGATGCGGAAGTGATACGATTACGCTCCTTACCTGGAATGTTCGGGGATTGAATGACCCTATGAAGACCAGAAAGTCCTTATGTTGCAGGATTTTCATGCAGTGGGAAGGGTGCACAAGGCCTTTGCCAGGAAATGGGGGAACCAGAGGTATTATACAGATTACTCCTCCACGGGCCCGAGGTGTAATGACTCTCATTCACTCTTCAGTCCAGTTTCAAACCACTAGAACTTGTATTGACCCACTGGGGAGGTACGTGATTGTTTGGAGTAACTTGGCAATAGGGTTGATTAATACATATGGGCCAAACGTGGACGACCTGGATTTCTATGGGCAATTGGCTGCTATACTGGCTAGATCGGTGGAGACTCCTGTTACATGGGTGGGGAGATATTAGGACCATTCTGGATGTTGAACTAGATTGTTCCTCCAAGACTCCCCGCACCCAGTAAGCTACAGCTTTGGTAATGCTACAACAAATGTCCCATTTATAGGTGCTGGGTATATGAAGAAACTCCCATCCAATGATCAAGGAGTATACTTACTATTTCACAGTCCATGATTCCCTGTCTAGGATAGATTACTGGTTGGTCCCGTCCTCCTTCTCATCTCAGGTAACTAGGTGTGAAATGTTGACACGTACCTGCTCTGATCATTTACCACTGATATTGTCACTTAAATTTGGTCGCTGTCCCAAATCTCGACTGCTATGGAGGATGTCTCCTTCAATGCTGTTAGACAATATACTATTGTCCTCTGTCTCAGAAAAGATCGACAGTTTCTTTGTTAATAATATTGGTTCTGTTGCATTACAATCCGACCTACAAAGTATATGCAGGTGGGTAATTGCTGTTAAAAATGGTTGGGACGCTCAGGTTTGACGTATATGTTCTCGAGGGGCAGATAAAAGATCTAGAGAACGAAAATGGGATCACCAAAAATAGAGGTCTGCCTGGCAAGACCTCCTCGCGTTCCCCGATTTGGTGGAAAAAGGCCTCATTACGAGTCTGGCGGTAGCCCTGCCGGATGAACCGGCAGGCTGCTGCCGGACCCGAAATACCATTCCGCCTCCGTGATTGCCGGAATCACCAGGGCATTACAACCCTGGTGACCCGGTAATTCCGGAGGCGGAACTCCATAAATCCCCATTCCCATGGAGCCCAAAAGGACTCCATGGGGATGGGGACAATGGAAACACTGGTTCCGTCTATGACAGAGCCTGTGTTTCCATTTCCGCCTGTATGCAGGTGGCGTTACTCCCGCCAGGTCAGACCAGGATGGAGTGGCACCTCCCGCCTGCAGGACTCGGAATCAGCCAGTCCGGAAACAATGGTGGCGGCAGATTTTGCCAGCATTGTTTCCAGACCGGCAGGGTCATAATGAGGCCCATTACGTTTCCAAGCAGTCCTTGCACTCGAGCGATTAGGACAGAAGGAAAGAGGCAGGACATAGCTGGGATTGCTGTGTCAACAGGCGCTGTTCATACTGAGAGTGAGGGAAATAATAAAGAATGTATGTCTTATTACAGCGCACTGTATGCAAATGCTGATACGTTGCTGGGAGCGGACATCATGAGCTATTTGCCAGGAATTGAGCTGCCACAATTACTTGAAGAAGCAAACCGTGCTCTTGAACTGCCCCTGACTGTTGAGGAAGTTGTTGGCGCAAATTCGGTGTTGCCGTGCAATAAGGCACGTGGATTGGATGGGAAGGTCTTGGAATTCTATGAAGAGTTTCAGCTGAGCCCAGTTACTTAAATTGTGGGTGGACGCGCTCGAGGCTGGGGAGCTTCCATCGTCACTCAGGGAGGCGATTATTACTGTTCTGCCAAAGCCTCATATACATCCAGATGATGTAACTTCATATAGACCACTCTCCCTGATAAATGAAGATGCAAACATTTTTGCTAAGATTCTGGCAACTAGGATACTCTGCCATGGCGTCTTTCAGATATCCCGACCAATCGGGTATTATTCCAACCCGATCTACGGCACTCAATTTAAGGTGTTTGTTTTGTATTGTCTCACAAATAAATCTGAAATAAATATCTTTTCTTGGTCCTTGAGCACTTTCAGCTTGGCCAGTATTTCCTAAACTGTGTTCGCCTTTTGCATTCTTGCTGCACAGCGAGAGTTCGTATTAATTATATTTTATCCCTGAGTATACGGTTGGGCAGACGAATGCTGCAAGGTTGCCATCTCTCTTAT
Organism: Ambystoma mexicanum; assembly: GCF_040938575.1. Taxonomy (NCBI): domain Eukaryota; kingdom Metazoa; phylum Chordata; class Amphibia; order Caudata; family Ambystomatidae; genus Ambystoma; species Ambystoma mexicanum. The sequence goes on from NC_090930.1 coordinate 444,986,475, forward strand.
TTATTTATTTATTTATTTATTTATTTATTTATTTATTTGTATTTGGTACCGGAAACCTGCTGGCATCAGGGCACCAACAAAAACACAAAGACAACATAAAAAGAGAACAGGACTAGAAGATGGTGAAGAAGTTTCCGGGTGGAAAAGCAAGGTTTTCAGTTGCTGGCAAAATGCGTTAAGTTCATTTGCTTTTTGCACCGTCAATGGAGCCACTAGTGGCCCTTATGTGGTCAAAACATGGGCATAGATGCATCCACATATTTGGGCCACCCCAGGTGTTTTCATTATATGCAGATGACACCTTATTGTATGTCCATGACCCAGAGATTAATCTTAGCCCCATGATGGAAGAAGTACACAAATGTACACGGTATTCCGGATATAAGGTTAAAAGGGCTGCATCAGAACTATTCTCATTGGCAAACGTTACTAAGCCCATGCATGATTTATTGGGGTTTCAATGGGTTCCTTCAGCTTTCATGTACCTTGGGATCAGGTGTCCAGTGCATTACAGTCTCTGCTCATGGATAACTATGCTGGGTATCTCCCTTATCTGACAGCAAAACTGTATATGTGGTCCAGGCTCCCAATCTCAATGTATGACCGCCTTTCTTTATTGAAAATGGTGGTTCTCCCCAAATTATTGTATTTCTTTACTAACATACACATTTGGCCAGGAAGAGTGTTGTTTTTTCTTTGCTGGGATCTCTTGCAACTGAGCTCCAATGGGGGACTGTAGCAGCCAGGATGAAATGGGAGAGGCTTGTAGAGCCGTTCGAATGAGGGCTTTTGCAGCCCCGGACTTCGAGTTAGATTTCCTTGTTGTCCATGCACAGTTTGCGGGATACAGTTGTGCTTAGAGAGGCATCAGCTTCACCTCACTGATGATCCCCAACAAGGGTGAAACACGTGTATGGGGTTGCTGGTGGTACTCTTGTTCAGATTGGAATTGCCATTGTATTTCGGTGCTGGACTGCCCCTGGGCAGGACAAAGACTGATATGCAAATGGATATTACCCATCTGTGAAAGGCACAGTGAGTAAAAGCAGTGGCTGCGAACTCTCAAGTGGTTAATAACCACTGAACAGGTTATCATGTCTGTTCTTGCGAGAGAGGGGCGCCCGCTACCTTTGTAAAACTATTTTTTAAGGAACCTGGGATTGGTAACCCTAGGTCTCCTGGGGGCAACCAGACGTGGTCTCCCTCTCACTGTGCTTAGAGAGGCATCAGCTTCACCTCACTGATGATCCCCAACAAGGGTGAAACACGTGTATGGGGTTGCTGGTGGTACTCTTGTTCAGATTGGAATTGCCATTGCATTTCGGTGCTGGACTGCCCCTGGGCAGGACAAAGACTGATATGCAAATGGATATTACCCATCTGTGAAAGGCACAGTGAGTAAAAGCAGTGGCTGCGATCTCTCAAGTGGTTAATAACCACTGAACAGGTTATCATGTCTGTTCTTGCGAGAGAGGGGCGCCCGCTACCTTTGTAAAACTATTTTTTAAGGAACCTGGGATTGGTAACCCTAGGTCTCCTGGGGGCAACCAGACGTGGTCTCCCTCTCACTGTGCTTAGAGAGGCATCAGCTTCACCTCACTGATGATCCCCAACAAGGGTGAAACACGTGTATGGGGTTGCTGGTGGTACTCTTGTTCAGATTGGAATTGCCATTGTATTTCGGTGCTGGACTGCCCCTGGGCAGGACAAAGACTGATATGCAAATGGATATTACCCATCTGTGAAAGGCACAGTGAGTAAAAGCAGTGGCTGCGAACTCTCAAGTGGTTAATAACCACTGAACAGGTTATCATGTCTGTTCTTGCGAGAGAGGGGCGCCCGCTACCTTTGTAAAACTATTTTTTAAGGAACCTGGGATTGGTAACCCTAGGTCTCCTGGGGGCAACCAGACGTGGTCTCCCTCTCACTGTGCTTAGAGAGGCATCAGCTTCACCTCACTGATGATCCCCAACAAGGGTGAAACACGTGTATGGGGTTGCTGGTGGTACTCTTGTTCAGATTGGAATTGCCATTGTATTTCGGTGCTGGACTGCCCCTGGGCAGGACAAAGACTGATATGCAAATGGATATTACCCATCTGTGAAAGGCACAGTGAGTAAAAGCAGTGGCTGCGAACTCTCAAGTGGTTAATAACCACTGAACAGGTTATCATGTCTGTTCTTGCGAGAGAGGGGCGCCCGCTACCTTTGTAAAACTATTTTTTAAGGAACCTGGGATTGGTAACCCTAGGTCTCCTGGGGGCAACCAGACGTGGTCTCCCTCTCACTGTGCTTAGAGAGGCATCAGCTTCACCTCACTGATGATCCCCAACAAGGGTGAAACACGTGTATGGGGTTGCTGGTGGTACTCTTGTTCAGATTGGAATTGCCATTGTATTTCGGTGCTGGACTGCCCCTGGGCAGGACAAAGACTGATATGCAAATGGATATTACCCATCTGTGAAAGGCACAGTGAGTAAAAGCAGTGGCTGCGAACTCTCAAGTGGTTAATGACCACTGAACAGGTTAACATGTCTGTTCTTGCGAGAGAGGGGCGCCCGCTACCTTTGTAAAACTACTTGTATAATTCCTCCCCACCGGTGGCACACTTGCCGCTGGAACAGTACAGTGCTGTGCCTATAGACCTAAAATCAGTTATCTTCAGCGATAGATATGTGGACTCTTGCACCTTCAACCCGGTTCCAACCACAGTAAATGCATGGTCCAGGCTTTTTCATAGGTTAGACAATGCATTCCCTAACATTAGAGAAGTTATACTTTGGAACTTCCCAGGCATAGCTTCGACATTAGAGGAAGACCGTTGTGTTGCCAGGGACAAGAATGGCCAACTGATACTTGAGGATCTGTTCCCACACAGGCGGTTTGTTTCATTGGTTGATTTCACAAATAAAGTGGCTAACAATCCCATAATTATATTGCAGTAATTTCGAATGAGAGCGGCATTCAGGCAGCGATGGCCGTCCTTCCCCAAGTCACACCTGTCTATTGACGCAATTGGCTCAGGGAGGGGGGGTGTTAGGTAAAACGTAACTATTTTACCTCTAAATTTGTGGACCTCCCAAACTTTTTGTTTTTGTTTCAGCCTCCTGTCCTGACATTTGCCAGTGGAGCACAGCCTTCAGCTGCACTCCGCTGGGCTTTCACTCATCGTTAGGGGGAAACTGACTTTGTCCTTCAGCCAGTCAGAACTGAGAAACTTTGTTTCTCTTAGCGTTGTGACTTTGTTGCCACTTTTGGCAACTGTATTCAGTGTGAAAAGTACATTACTGTATCGCGCACTAGGGTCCTTGTGTTTTTGTGCCCTAGTCATCCACTAAGGATTTTTTGGTAACTGGACAATGTCCCTATGAGTAGACTAAGACTGGTGGCAGCAGAAGCTTTTTCGTGTAGTTTTATGAACCTTTACTAAGCCATACCGCGCTTACTGCATTTGGCTCATGAATGTGGCTAGTGTCCGTCATGGCAGTGCCACAAGGTCTTTTGTCTTCTCCTTTGTCCATTGGCCTTCCTCCTGATCTTTGTGACCCAGAGAGTCCTTATGTGGGCATTTATTGACCCGCAAAATCCGGCGCTTTTTGCGGCTAATGCATGTCACGTTTGTAGGTACCCAGTAAGTGGGCTGGGACTGTCTGGTGTGCACAAGGGCATGAGAGCCGCAGTGGTCCCTGATTGGACCACTGCTGGTGTGCGTTGAGTGGCACAGACTTTATGCATATGTTCTGGTCATGCCCCCATATTGCAAACTTTATGCATATGTTCTGATCATGCCCCCATATCGCACAGTTCTGGAGGGACATTGCGGGACACTGGCAGATATTATGGATATTCCACCTACATTGGTTCTAATTTAATATCTGTTGGGAGTTATAGGAAAAGTCTCCATCGTTACCGGGAAGCTCTTTAATGAGGAATGCATTGTAGCCAAGAAATGCATATTGAGACGTTGGATGTCTAAAATGGACCGCACACATTCAGAATGGATGAGGGACCTGTTGTATATGGTTGACAGAGAAAATAAACATATATTTCCGGAGTGACAGCTACTTGTAGACCTAAATATATGTGGAATTAGCTACCTGAAAATCTGTCATCTGTTGGGAAGTCAGATGGGGAGGAGGATGTGGAGCTGGCTATAAGTGGGGGAGATGGATGATATATAGATTGTAAAGTTGAGGTGTTATAATGTGCCTTTGCATAGGCCAGGTACGCAAGTACTGTTTCCACACTATGTGAGTGTGAAATGTATGTCATTGTGATTTTCATCTTATTGATGCCTGCGAAGTTTCAAAATAAAGTTTTAAAAAAATGTATTTTGGTGAGAAGCGAAGAGGTGTTCTCAAGACCACTTTCTT